>NC_092153.1:67051629-67741629 GCF_045791955.1 Oncorhynchus clarkii lewisi
AGCCGCTATAAGTTGTACTTTGTTTGGGACTACAAAAAGAGTGCAATGCATCAATCTAAAGAGAGGGCCAGCCTACTTTCTGATGCAGAATGCAGTGATCTTGGTTAGGGTTGAATATTTTCCCTGTATTTTACAAATGTTCCATCCCAAGAATGAATCACTTTTCTCCTTGGTAACCCAAGATTTTTGCACCAAAACCGGAAGTGTCATTCAAAAGCATTATAAACCATATACATAGGCCTATGTCTGGATTTGATGGAAAATTCAAGCAAGAATTTTGAGTCTGATTAATATATATTTTTTTTATGAACCTTTATTTAACTAGGCAAGTCAGTTAAGAAAAAAATCTTATTAACAATGATAGCCAACCAAAAGGCAAAAGGCCTCCTTTGGGGATGGAGGCTGGGATCAAAAATAAACATTAATTAAATCAAAATATAGGACAAAATACACATCACGACAAGAGAGACAACACAACACTACAGAAAGAGAGACCTAAGACAACAACATAGCATGGCAGCAACACATGACAACCCAGCATGGTAGCAACACAACATGGCAGCAGCACAATATGGTAGCAGCACAAAACAGGGTACAAACATTATTGGCCAAAGACAACAACATAAAGGGCAAGAAGATAGAGACAACAATACATCACACAAAGCAGCCACAACTGTCAGTAAGAGTGTCTATGAATGAAGAGCCATACATTAAATACATTTTATGAACCCTACATTAAAGACATTTAATGAGCCCAAGCCCAAAAAAGCCCAAATGATTGTGCCTTTATCCAATACACATATGATATAGACTACTGCACATTACACATGACAGAAAAACATAAAAGCCTGTAGATGTAGCTAGCTACAGTATATGCTCTGTTGGGGAAATAAATGAAACTAGCTCCGGTAGTCTAAACTTTTTGAGTGTGAACTGCATTACTGCACTGTTTTGTATTATACTGTGTTAAATGGACTGGGATTATGCACCTCATTCAAACCATGATAAAGCAGGGAGAGAACGTACGATTCTGGTGCATCACTTGCGGCCTAAAAAGTTGCAAATATAGGCTTCCAAATTTGATATCAATTTTAATTTGGAAATATAATAGGGCCTATTTGTATAATTAGTAGGCTGACACATTTATGCCTTTCATAATATTTCCTCTAATGGTATTAGCCTACCTCCTCTTTCTCTCTCTATTGTTGCTTCATTCCTTCCTCGCTTTCAACAGTTACATGAAATACATTTTGTTGTCCTCATCTTCATCATTCTAATGACACTGCTATAGCCTACCGGCTTTTCACGTTCAATTATTTCAAGCTGCCCGTGAGTTTTATTGGATGCTGTATTTAACATTCAGCAAACAAGAGCTGGTTTCCCTCTTCGATTAGTCTATTGGTATAAGCAATGCTAAAAAAATAATGTCCAGCAAGCTATTCAAAGACGGAGAAGACGGCTGATGTTTTATGTGCTCCTTGTCACGTTCTGACCTTAGTTCTTTTATTACGTCTTTGTTTTAGTATGATCAGGGCGTGAGTTGGGTGGGTTGTCTATGTTAATTTTTCTATGTTGTGTTTTGCGTTTAGCCTGGTATGGTTCTCAATCAGAGGCAGGTGTCGTTAGTTGTCTCTGATTGAGAATCATACTTAGGTAGCCTTTTTTCAACTGTGTTTCGTGGGTGATTATTTTCTGTTCTTGTTTTGTATTTCACTGTTCAGGACTGTTTTGTTTTGTTCTCATTGTTTTTGTTTTGTGTTCATATAATAAATACAATATGGACACTTACCATGCTGCACATTGGTCCTCCGATCCTTCTTACCACTCCTCCTCAGAAGAGGAGGACGAGAATTGTTACAGAATCACCCACCATCAAAGGACCTAGCAGCGTGGTAACGGGCAGCAGCAGCAGCGATCTCAGGACTCCTGGACATGGGAGGAGATCCTGGACGGCAAAGGACCCTGGGCACAGGCTGGGGAATATCGCCGCCCCAAGGCAGAGCTGGAGGCAGCGAAAGCTGAGAGACAGCGTTATGAGGAAGCAGCACGGCAGCGCGGCTCTAAGCCCGAGAGGCAGCCCCAAAAATTGTTTGGGGGGGGCACACGGGGAGTGTGGCGAAGTCAGGTAGGAGACCTGCGCCAACTCCCCGTGCTTATCGTGGAGAGAGAGGGACAGGGCAGGCACCGTGTTTTGCCATGAGGCGCACGGTGTCTCCGGTGCGTGTGCATAGCCCGGTGCTGTACATAGAAGCACCTCGTATCGGCCGGGCTAGAGTGGGCATCGAGTCAGGTGCCATGAAGCCGGCTCAGCGCATCTGGTCTCCAGTGCGTCTCCTCGGGCTGGGGAGCACAGCCCAATGCGGGCTATTCCACCTCGCCGCACTGGCCTGGCTACGGGGAGCATTCAACCAGGTAAGGTTGGGCAGGCTCGGTGCTCGAGAGCTCCAGTGCACCTTCACGCTGCCCTCCGGTGGCAGCCCCCCGCACCAGGCTGTCTCTCCGTCTCCTTCCTACAGGTGCTTCCGCCTGTCCAGCACTGCCAGAGTCTTCCTCCTGCCCATCGCTGTCAGAGTCGCCCGTCTGTCCTGAGCTGCCAGAGTCGCCCGTCTGTCCTGAGCTGCCAGAGTCGCCCGTCTGTCCTGAGCTGCCAGAGTCGCCCGTCTGTCCTGAGCTGCCAGAGTCGCCCGTCTGTCCTGAGCTGCCAGAGTCACCCGTCTGTCCTGAGCTGCCAGAGTCGCCCGCCTGTCCAGCACTGCCAGAGTCTTCCTCCTGCCCAGCGCTGTCAGAGTCGCCCGTCTGTCCTGAGCTGCCAGAATCGCCCGTCTGTCCTGAGCTGCCAGAGTCGCCCGTCTGTCCTGAGCTGCCAGAGTCGCCTGTCTGTCCTGAGCTGCCAGAGTCGCCCGTCGGTCCTGAGCACCTTTGGGGGGGGGGTACTGTCACGTTCTGACCTTAGTTATTTTATTATGTCTTTGTTTTAGTATGGTCGTTTTTCTATGCTGTGTTTTGGGTTTGGCCTGGTATGGTTCTCAATCAGAGGCAGGTGCCGTTAGTTGTCTCTGATTGAGAATCATACTTACCTTTTTTCACCTGTGTTTTGTGGGTGATTATTTTCTGTTGATGTTTTGTATTTCACCGTTCAGGACTGTTTTGTTTCGTTCTCGTTGATTTTGTTTGGTGTTCATATAATAAATACAATATGGACACTTCCCACGCTGCGCATTGGTCCTCCGATCCTTCTTACTACTCCTCCTCAGAAGTAGAGGACGAGAATCGTTACACTCCTAACCGATTGTGCTTTTATGTAATTTTTTTTTTGCATTGTTTGTAACTTATTTTTTTACTTATTTTGTACACAATGTTGCTGCTACCATCTCTTATGACCAAAAACAACTTCTGGACATCAAAACAGCGATTACTCACCACGAACTGGCAGAACCTTTTTTTCCTTTAACGAGTTCGATGAGCCCAACGTGAACGACATACTGCTTTCCCTGGAACAGGCCCAAATCCCTGTCATTTGAGTGAAGAGAAGACGGAGAAAAAGAGGACGGAGGTCGGACTGCCTTCTGAGAATTCGTAGGCATCGAATAAACCCCCCCTGCCTTCCGTTCTTCTAGCTAATGTGCAATCATTGTAAAATAAAATCGACGACCTACGAGGAAGATTAAACTAACAACGGGACATTAAAAAATGTCATATCTCATGCTTCGCAGAGTCGTGGCTGAACAATGACATTATCAACATACAGCTGGCCTGTTATACACTGTATCGGCATGATAGAACAGCTGTGTCTGGTAAGACAAGGGGGGGCAGACAACGCATATATGTAAACAACAGCTGGTTCATAATATCTAAGGAAGTCTCTAGGTTTTGCTCACCTGAGGTAGAGTATTTCATGATAAACTGTAGACCACACTATCTACCTAGAGAGTTTTCATCTGTATTTTTCATAGCTGTCTACATACCACAACAGACCAATACTGGCACTAACACCGCACTCAATGAGCTGTATTCCACAATAAGCAAACAGGAAAACGTTTATCCAGAGGCGGCGCTCCCAGTGGCCGGGGACTTTAATGCAGGAAAACAAATCTGTTTTACGAAATTTCTATCCACATGTTAATTTGGGCCCCTTTTTTCTCCATTTCCGCCTGAATGACGTGCGTGCCCAAAGTAAACTGCCTGTTGCTCAGGCCCTGAAGCCAGGATATGCATATAATTGGTACCATTGGAAATAAACACTTTGAAGTTTGTAGAAATGTTAAAATAATGTAGGAGAATATAACACAATAGATAAGGTAGGAGAAAATCCCAAGAAAAACCAACCAGAATAAAAAAAAAGGTCATATTGAAAATTAGCGGGGGCGGAGCTAGCATGTTGGAGTGAACGGCTGTGTGTGAGAGAGTCTCCTGGAACTTTTTTGTGAAACAATCTAACTTAAACTACTTTATGGTACTTTTTTACAACACACATCTCTTTCTAATACAATATTGTAACTTTCTCTGTGAAAATGCAGAGTAAAGGACAATAAATCCACATTGGAGGCCTACTCCCCACCAAACAACGAGACAGACATGGCGGAAGGCACAGGTAACAACGTGACACTTACAGAACTTACCCTGGCTCTGGGAGAACTATGTGTTGCTATAGCTGAGAATTATAAGGCTACTATTGCTGATCTGGACACCAAAATCGAGAGCATCATTCGAACGGTTGCTTCGCAGGTTCAGATTATTGTGGACCTTGAGAAATCTTCTGAATTCAACGCTGGTAGGATCGACGAGTTAAAGAAGCTATGCACGACCTAGAGGGCCGATCTTGACGTCATAACCTTCGCGTTGTTGGTCTGACATCACGCTCTTGTCCCAGTGCCTGGTCCAGGCCAACGTCCTCGCCCAGTAATCATCTGTTGTCACAGTTTCAAGACCAAGGATCTTATCCTGCGCGAGGCTCGAATGAGGGACAATCTGTTACATAAAGGACACCCCTTCCGTGTCTATGAGGATTATGCGGACGATGAGGCAAAGCGTCGCTCCAGCTACGGAGATGACCATGACCAAACTCTACAAACTCCATCTTCGCCCAGCCTTGCTCTTCCCTGCAAGACTCAGAATTACCCCTCCTTCCGGTGAGAAGATTTGGCTCTCCTCGGTTTTGGATGCAGAGAAGTTTATCCGGGAATATACACCAATTCCCTTGTCATTGTGTGTTAGGGTCTGCTCATGGACTGCTCATGAAACCTTATTAAACTGTCTCAGCAAGGGCTACCGAACATGTAAGACGCTGAGCCGACCAATGGAGGGCGGTCAGAGCTCTCATTTAACGTTCATTTTACTTTCATTCCAGCTGGATGACTGACCTGTCGTTGGAGTTCAGAGCGATGCCTGTTTGGGGGTCTTCCAGGTTTGATCATTGACACTTTCGGATGGATATACTTATATTCCCCCATTTTTGTTTTGTTTCGTTATTTATTTTTCAATTCTTGCATTCTTGCATTATTGCAGGGGACTGGGGGTGATGGTTGGAGCGGGGCAGACGCAGACACCTAGACATTAAGTTGGTGTTTTGTGCCGTTCTGATTCTGTCATAGCCGTGGTCCGCTCTCCCAATTAGATTCCCCCCAGCCTTCTATGGTTCTTTTGTCTATGTGTAGGTGTGCGTACATATAATTATAATTATATATATATTTTTTAAATGATCTTAGCATTTTATTATTGTTATGTATATGTATATTTTAAATTAGTGTATATTATTATTTTGTGGTATGAATGTTTGTGTATGTATGTATGTATGTATGTATGTATGTATGTATATGTGTATGTGTATGTGTATGTATGTGTATGTGTATGTGTGTGTGTGTCCCTGATGTCTGTCCCTGATGTCCTTACACAGCTCTCTGGTATTGGCCATTGTGCAGAGGTTGGAGTCTGTTTGATTGAGTGTGTGGACAGGTGTCTTTTATACAGGTAACGAGTTCAAACAGGTGCAGTTAATACAGGTAATGAGTGGAGAACAGGAGGGCTTCTTAAAGAAAAACTAACAGGTCTGTGAGAGCCGGAATTCTTACTGGTTGGTAGTTGATCAAATACTTATGTCATGCAATAAAATGCAAATTAATTACTTAAAAACCATACAATGTGATTTTCTGGATTTTTGTTTTAGATTCCGTCTCTCACAGTTGAAGTGTACCTATGATAAAAAATTACAGACCTCTACATGCTTTCTAAGTAGGAAAAACTGCAAAATCAGCAGTGTATCACATACTTGTTCTCTCCACTGTATACAGTATGTATATGTTTGTATATATATGTATATGTATGTGTGTATATATGTGTATATATGTGTATGTATATATGTACATATACAGTGCCTTGCGAAAGTATTCGGCCCCCTTGAACTTTGCGACCTTTTGACACATTTCAGGCTTCAAACATAAAGATATAAAACTGTATTTGTTTGTGAAGAATCAACAACAAGTGGGACACAATCATGAAGTGGAACGACATTTATTGGATATTTCAAACTTTTTTAACAAATCAAAAACTGAAAAGTTGGGCGTGCAAAATTATTCAGCCCCTTTACTTTCAGTGCAGCAAACTCTCTCCAGAAGTTCAGTGAGGATCTCTGAATGATCCAATGTTGACCTAAATGACTAATGATGATAAATACAATCCACCTGTGTGTAATCAAGTCTCCGTATAAATGCACCTGCACTGTGATAGTCTCAGAGGTCCGTTAAAAGTGCAGAGAGCATCATGAAGAACAAGGAACACACCAGGCAGGTCCGAGATACTGTTGTGAAGAAGTTTAAAGACGGATTTGGATACAAAAAGATTTCCCAAGCTTTAAACATCCCAAGGAGCACTGTGCAAGCGATAATATTGAAATGGAAGGAGTATCAGACCACTGCAAATCTACCAAGACCTGGCCGTCCCTCTAAACTTTCAGCTCATACAAGGAGAAGACTGATCAGAGATGCAGCCAAGAGGCCCATGATCACTCTGGATGAACTGCAGAGATCTACAGCTGAGGTGGGAGACTCTGTCCATAGGACAACAATCGTATATTGCACAAATCTGGCCTTTATGGAAGAGTGGCAAGAAGAAAGCCATTTCTTAAAGATATCCATAAAAAGTGTTGTTTAAAGTTTGCCACAAGCCACCTGGTAGACACACCAAACATGTGGAAGAAGGTGCTCTGGTCAGATGAAACCAAAATTGAACTTTTTGGCAACAATGCAAAACGTTATGTGTGGCATAAAAGCAACACAGCTGAACACACCATCCCCACTGTCAAACATGGTGGTGGCAGCATCATGGTTTGGGCCTGCTTTTCTTCAGCAGGGACAGGGAAGATGGTTAAAATTGATGGGAAGATGGATGGAGCCAAATACAGGACCATTCTGGAAGAAGACCTGAGACTGGGACGGAGATTTGTCTTCCAACAAGACAATGATCCAAAACATAAAGCAAAATCTACAATGGAATGGTTCAAAAAATAAACATATCCAGGTGTTAGAATGGCCAAGTCAAAGTCCAGACCTGAATCCAATCGAGAATCTGTGGAAAGAACTGAAAACTGCTGTTCACAAATGCTCTCCATCCAACCTCACTGAGCCCGAGCTGTTTTGCAAGGAGGAATGGGAAAAAATGTCAGTCTCTCGATGTGCAAAACTGATAGAGACATACCCCAAGTGACTTACAGCTGTAATCGCAGCAAAAGGTGGCGCTACAAAGTATTAACTTAAGGGGGCTGAATAATTTTGCACGCCCAATTTTTCAGTTTTTGATTTGTTAAAAAAGTTTGAAATATCCAATAAATGTCGTTCCACTTCATGATTGTGTCCCACTTGTTGTTGATTCTTCACAAAAAAATACAGTTTTATATCTTTATGTTTGAAGCCTGAAATGTGGCAAAAGGTCGCAAAGTTCAAGGGGGCCGAATACTTTCGCAAGGCACTGTATCTCTTGATGTCGAAAAGGCCTTTGGCTAAGTTGAGTGGTCCTATCTATTCAAGGTCCTACAGAAATGTGATATTGGAGATGGGTTCATAAATTGGATCCAGATATTATATAGGAACCTCTGTGTGAGAATACTCACTAACCAATCATTGTCGCCCCGATTTAACCTTTATAGAGGGACAAGGTAGAGTTGTGCGCTGTCGCCCATGCTCTTCGCTCTAATTATTGAACCCCTCACTCAGGCGATCAGATCTCATGCAGCAATACACGGCTATAATACTATACTATAATATAATATATAATATTTCCCTATTCACAGATGACATTCTCCTCTATGTAACAGAACCCCAAGCTAGTATCCCAGCTATTCTTGATGTGATTAATTGGAATCAATTGGAACAAGAGCGAATTAATGCCCACACGGTTGCAAAACACCTCCTGGCTAGAACATCTTCGAGTTAAGTTATCTTCAGAAAAATGTCCCTACCTAGGAATTGTAGTTACCAAACAATACTCCTCACTATTTAAAGAGAATTTCCCCTCTCTGATGCAAAAACTCAAGGCAAACATACAATTTTGGAGAACTCTCTCAATGTCTCTATTCGGAATAATTAACGCCATTAAAACACACAGGATAGGTAAAAAAACACCTCTGTAAATCGAAGATGGAAGGAGGATTGTCTCTCCCAAATGTTGTATTTTACTATTGGGCCGCTAACCTCCATGCTGTTACGTTTTGTCTGGATGACGCACTTCCGTCATCCAGCTGGTTTAGTATGAAGCTTGAGGAGCGTCACCCCTTCTCTATTGGCGCTGTGATTTAATGCATTTAATGTATTACCTGACAGAGGTAGGCTAGGACATATATACAGTGCATTCGGAAAGTATTCAGACACCTTCCCTTTTTTAAAAATTGTGTTCGGTTACAGCCTTATTCTAAAATGGATTAAATCATTTCCCCCCCTCATCAATCTACACACAATACCCCATAATGACAATGAAAAAAAGGGTTTTTATAATTTTTTGCAAATGTATATATATAAAAAGGAATACCTTATTTACATAAGCATTCAGACCCTTTGCTGTGAGACTTGAAATTGAGCTCAGGTGCATCCTCTTTCCATTGTTCATCCTGGAGATGTTTCTACAACTTGATTGGAGTCCACCTGTGGTAAATTCAATTGATTGGACATGATTTGGATGATTTGGAAAGGCACACAACTGTCTATTTAAGGTCCCACAGTTGACAGGACATCAACCACCCGAGCGACGGCCTGTTCACTCCGACACCATCCAGAAAGCGATGTCATTACAGGTGCATCAAAGCTGGGACCGAGAGACTAAAAACTGCTTCTATCTCAAGGCCATCAGACTGTAAAATAGCCATCACTAGCCGGCTACAACCGGGTTACTCAACTCTGCACCTTAGAGGCTGCTGCTCTATAAACATAGATATGGAATCACTGGTAACTTTAATAATGTTAACATACTGGTTTACTAATTTCATATGTATATATTGTATTCTATTATATTGTATTTTAGTCAATTCCACTCCTAACATTTATATATTTCTTAATTCCATTCTTTTACTTTTATATTTGTGTGTATTGTTGTGAATTGTTCGATTTTACTGCACTGTTGGAGCTAGGAACACAAGCATTTCGCTACTCCCGCAATAAAATCTGCTCTATATGTGTATGTGACCAATTACATTTTATTTTATTTTATATCAGAGCAACAACCAAGCTATGAGGTTGAAGGAATTTTCCTTCAACAGGATTGTGTCGAGGCACAGATCTGGGGAAGGATACCAAAAAAATGTCTGCAACATTGAAGGTCCCCAAGAGCACAGTGCCCTCCATCATTCTTAAATGGAAGAATTTTGTAACCACCAAGACTCTTCATAGAGCTGGCCGCCCGGCCAAACTGAGTAATCAGGGGAGAAGGGCCTTGGTCAGGGAGGACACCAAGAACCTGATGGTCACTGACAAAGATCCATAGCTCAAATCAAATTTTATTTGTCACCTGCGCTGAATACAACAGCGAAATGCTTACTTACAAGCCCCTTCACCAACAATGCAGTTTTAAGAAAATACCTAAAAAAAGCAAGAGATAAAAGTAACAAATAATTAAAGAGCAGCAGTAAATAACAATAGCGAGGCTATATACAGGGGGTACCGGTACAGAGCCAATGTGTGGGGGCACCGGTGTCGAGGTAATATGTACTGTACATGTAGGCAGAGTTATTAAAGTTACTATGCATAGATAAAAACAGAGAGTAGCAGCAGCGTAGAATGGGTAGCCATTTGATTAGATGTTCTTGCGGTCGGAGGCCGAGCAGTTGCCATACCAGGCAGTGATGGTGCAGCTGTAGAACATTTTAAGGATCTAGGGACCCATTCTAAATACTTTCAGTCTTCTGAGACAAAGGAGATGATTGGGGGTGGCCTGTCAGGAAGTCCAGGATCCAGCTGCAGAGGGAGGTGTTTAGTCCCTGGGTCCTTAGCTTAGTGATGAGCTTTGAGGGCACTATGGTGTTGAGCTGAGCTGAGCTGTAGTCCATGAATAGCATTCTCAAATAGGTGTTATTTTTGTCAAGGTGGGAAAGGGCAGTGTGGAGTGCCATAGAGATTGCATCATCTGTGGATCTGTTGAGGCGGTATGCAAATTGGAGTGGGTCTAGGTTTTCTGGGATAATGGTGTTGATGTGAGCCATGACCAGCCTTTCAAAGCACTTCATGGCTACAGACGTGAGTGCTACGGGTCAGTAGTCATTTAGGCAGGTTACCTAAGTGTTCTTGGGCACAGGGGACAATGTTGGTCTGCTTGAAACATGTTGGTATTACAGACTCAGACAGGGAGAGGTTGAAAATGTCAGTGAAGACACTTGCCAGTTGGTCAGCGCATGCTTACAGTACACGTCTTGGTAATCCATCTGGCCCTGCGGCCTTTTGAATGTTGACATGTTTAAAGGTCTTATTCACATTGGCTGCGTGATCACAGTCGTGATCACACAGTCGTCCGGAACAGCTGATGCTCTCATGCATATTTCAGTGTTACTTGCCTCGAAGCAAACATAGAAGTTATTTAGCTTGTCTGGTAGACTCGTGTCACTGGTCAGATCTCTGCTGTGCTTCCTTTTGTAGTCTGTAATAGTTTGCAAGCCCCATTTGACGAGCATCGGAACCGGTGTAGTACAATTCGATCATTGATCCTGGATCATCGATCCTGTATTGACGCATTGCCTGTTTGATGGCTCGTCAGAGGGCATAGCGGGATTTCTTATAAGCTTCAGAGTTAGAGTCCTCTGTGGAGATGGGAGAACCTTCCAGAAGGACTCCACCAATTAGTCCTTTATGATAAAGTGCCCAGAAGGAAGACACTCCTCAGTAAAAGGCACATGACAACCCACTTGGAGCTGGCAAAAAGGCACCGAAAAGACTCTCAGACCATGAGAAACAAGATTCTCTGGTCTGATGACACCAAGATTGAACTATTTGGCCTGAATGCCAAGCGTCACGTCTGGAGGAAACCTGGAGGCAGCATCATGCTGTGAGGATGTTTTTCAGTGGCAGGGACTGTGATACTAGTCAGGATCGAGGGAAAGATGAATGGAGCAAAGGACAGAGAGATCCTTGATGAAAATCTGCTCCAGAGGGCTCAGTACCTAAGACTGGGGGCGAAGGTTCACTTTCCAACTGGACAACGACCCTAAGCACACAGCCAAGACAACGCAGGAGTGGCTTCGGGACAGGGCTCTTGAGTGGCCCAGCCAGAGCCCTGACTTGAACCCAATCAAACATCTCTGGAGAGACCTGAAAATAGCTGTGCAGCGACACTCCCCATCTAACCTGAGAGAGGTTGAGAGGATCTGCAGAGAAGAATGGGAGAAACTCCCCAAATACAGGTGTGCCAAACTTGTAGCGTTATACCCAAGAAGACTCAAGGCTGTAATCACTGTTCAAATGTGCTTCAACAAAGTACTGAGTAAAAGGTCTGAATACTTGTGTAAATGTATTTCTGTTGTTTTTATTTTTATACATTTGCAAAAAAAAAAACGTTTTTTCCTTTGTCATTATGGGGTATTGTGTGTAGATTGATGATCAGAAAAAACAATTTAGCACATTTTATTCAGGGGTCTGAATACTTTCCCGGATGCACTGTATATAGGTCTATATATTAATCTAGAACAGGATGATCTATTTTGGATGCAATTTGAATGGAGTTGATGGGGAGAGAGAAAGACTGCGAGAGAGTGCTCCTGCGTGCACTGATTTATTTTGTATTTTTTAAACCTTTATTTAACTAGGCAGATTTAAAGCAACGGTATTGCAGCTGCAATTTCACAAAAAAAGTATCTTAACAATAAAACATATAAGTGTCCCCCAAAAACCAGATGGAGATGGGTAAATTAAATGCGCATTCAGTCTTTATATTACTGTAGCATAGGCTGTGCTGCATCAAATGTAGGCCTACCTATCACAAGAACAAAAGTAACCATGATCAGATAATAGGTCTACATGCATTGTGAACTGCGTTCCATACTGAGACGGGTTGTCTGTCCCCACCCTGAGCGCTGATTCACCATGCAGAGGCCGTAGCCAGATTTAGAGATCGCATATCATTTAACCGTTAACCATTTCACGCCATGCTGTTCATATATAAATAATTTATTATCATTTACCGTTTTCTCGCAGTTATTTTTCCAGGGGTAAGGGAGTGGTTTTGGACGGTAAATCCCAGTAAATCTTGGTAACCGGGTTCCCGCCATTCAACCCTATTACTGAACCTATCGCCTGTAATAAAGCATAGTGCGCTATGATACACTGCTTCCAACGGCTTCAATACAGTGGCAGCTGCGTTCATTTAGACAATATCACCATAGTCTATAACCTGTATGAATGCTGACTGAATGATTTGTTTTCTGCTGTTTAATGAAAGGCGTGACCTATTCCTATAAAATAAGCCAATTTCTATTGCTCATTTCTTAAATCATCAATCCAGATACCAAGAAACAGCTGCACCCAGCGTTGAGCGTAGCTGTAGTTGCAGGTCACAGCCCCACTGTAAAGAACGTCACGCTGCTTGCTTAGTACCACTTCCTCATGATTTGGCTCCCACTGAAGCTCGAACCCAGGACTTCTGCCTTGCTAGCACATATCACTGCCTTCCTGAAGCATCTTATCAGTCGGCACCACGCGAAAAGCTAGCAGTTCAGCTGTGCAAGTGGCGACACTACAGGCTGAGGAGTAAGTTTCACACATCCCAATGCGCTATACACACACACACCCACACCCACCCACACACCCACGAGCACTTAAGATAAACAGATATTTTACAAAACATAGGAAAGGATACAGTTATTTGATTAGCAACTCAGAAAACCCACTCTATTCTCCATCAACCACTCAACTCTTCAGGAATTGCCTTACAATAGAGTTATTAATAAGGCCCTGTATTTCCCAAGTGCTTCGATTTTAGAAGTGAACTCTTATAATGAGTGTTTTTCAGACATCTCATTGTTAGTCGATGTAAAGATGTGGTGAGTGAAGTCTTTAGAGACAGAGAGGAAAGGCAGACAGAAGTGTTACATCGAGTCAGACAGATCCCAATGGGCACACACACTGGTTGAATCAACATTGCTTCCACGTCATTTCAACGTGGAATAGACATTGAATTGACGTCTGTGCCAAGTGTGAAACCTTAAGCCTGTATCTGCATCCTTATTGCTTCTGTTCTTACCCTGGAACACCTTTGTTACGATATCAAACTATTATACATTCTTAAAGTACTTTTATATCCTTCTCAAAAGCAACTCTTAGATCCAGCAGTGAGATTATTGGAAGTGTTCATATAACATTGTCCTTATAGAATAGATGATCTTATAGAAGAGAAGGTCTTATAGAAGAGAAGGTCTTATATAATAGATTGTCTTATGGAAGAGATTGTCTTATAGAAGAGATTGTCTTATAGAAGAGAAGGTATTATATAATAAATTTTCTTATAGAAGAGAAGGTATTATAGAAGAGAGTGTCTTATAGAAGATATGGTCTTATGTAAGAGGGTGTCTTATGGAAGAGAATGTCTTATAGAAGAGATTGTCTTATAGAGGAGAGGGTCTTATACAGGACATGGTCTTCCTCTTTCCATTGATCATGATTCATGACTATTGATCCACTGCACAGAGCGACTGAGACCTGGGTTGTTTTCTGTGATACGCAGATGGTCACATCCGTAACCCTACACTGATTAATACTTCAATATGGCCATGTCAATCAAACATGGTGATTCAATTATGATAGAGGAACAGGGGAGAGCTGTCTTAAGGAACCCACAACAGATGAGGCCCCCTACAGTACCTCTCCATCTCAACTCCCCAAATCCCCCTGTCTTACCTCCGAGTGGATGTGTCCCATGGGACTGGACCCATTAAACTCCATTATCCGGACAGAGAGAATATGAGGGAACAGTACTATTGATCCAGTAAAGTAGGGGGGGGGGGGGGGGCTAGGCATCCTCTTTTGTCAGATGAAGACAGTGGTCTCTGAAGGTCGGTCTAAGGGGTGGAGAGGTTGAGGGAGTGAGTGGGTGAGAGGATGCTTTTGAGGATGCCATTGCTTTGTGTTCAGTTAGTTCAAGCCAACGGCTGTACAGTATATTGACTTCCAGTATGACATAACCAACTAGTAAACAAGCAAATTAGTGCTTGTTTGTACTGCACACACACACAGCTCAGATGGGGCCCCTTCCTTCATCTCAATAGACTGTGAGCCGTGTCTTGCTTCTGGAAATGAATAAACATCCCATTTTTTCCGTGTGGTTAGACTCGAATGAGCTCTGCGGGATGAAAGAGATGTGCAGACGAGGCAGGCCCGGCTCCTATGAGAAGAGAGGAAAGGAGGAGAGAAAAGAAGAAAAGGAGTCAGTGTCCCTGAAGTCCAGCGCGATGGGAGGTCTGATACGGAGGTGAAAGAGAGAGCCAGACAGTAATGGTAACTGGAGTTGATGGGTGAGCTGTAGGCTGATAGGTCTCTCTTTAAAGAGAAGAAGGTTCCTCTTCATTTGACAGACTGGCATAACACTGTAGATCAGTGGTTCAAAACTGTGGGGAACCATTGGAACTCAGTCTGGCTTTCAACTTACTCTTGAAAGTTGTAATAGTAGAATACACAAGGTGCAATTTCAAAATTGGGTAGTGAATTATCTGTTGTCCTCTTGTCATGTCAGTCATTGCATAACTTAGAGAGCTGTTTATAACTTGTCAGAAATATGCAGATAAACTAACCCATGTTAGCTAACATTTTTTATCTAGATTTTTTACCCCATAGATTTTGTAATAACGTTCGAGAAACTCAAATATCACATGAATACACATTAGACATGGCAAAATGTATAGAATTGCAAGAAATTTAGCTTCAAAACGGCAAATTTGTCTCTGCATCCCATGATAAAATGTATTGAATTGCAGGATTTAAAGTAAGCTTTAAAACTGGAAGGGGGGGTTCAGTCTATCTGCTGAGAGAGAGACAGAGACAGTCAGAGGCAGAAAGAATTTACAGCTGTGTGATTTGACCATCACAACATTTAGCTTCAAGTAAATCAACATTCCATTGCTTTAAGAACAGAAACAATAACTCAGCTGGCAACAACCAGAAGAGTAGTAGAAGAGTGATTGACATCTTACCAGTACAGAATTACCCCTTTCAAACCAGACAGGCTAGTCAATGAAGAGCTCCTTATTGGAATTAAAGAGGGGAACCAATTCAAACTGCCACGATCAATCACCTTTTCAGCTTCCAATACGCCCAACATGTCAGAGTCCATCCACTTATTACCAGACTGACTGACCCTAACAACATGATAATCCTGTTAGTGTTTTGACCTTCCCTGGTCTGAGAAGTATGGCCTGCGCCTAGGGGGTCTAGCATCTCACAGCTCTCATAGTCCTCATTAACTAGACTCATAACTCAACAAGAGGGGGGATTATAGGTTTCATTTTTTTAAATTCTTTACTCTTGCTGTACTATTGTATCTATTCTATTATAATCTATACTCCTCAAAACTATTTATATTCTAGCACTGGGTTATGATTGAAGAATCGTTTATTTGTGAGGCTCATATTATCTGTCTCTGCAGTTATTCTAAGTTGCTCTAAGTAAAAGATATCTCTCCCGCCACGAGCCAAACTTTACTTTGGAAGTGTTGAGTCTTAACTTCTGTTAAACAATGACCTTGCAGATCCAGCAGCCATACACATCATTTTGTTGATTCAGTTTAATCAGTCTAAGTGAAGCTGGCATTTGTCTGAACTCCATTCTGCAACCACTGTGGCATGATACAGCCTAGTACGGCAACTGCACTGTCTGCAACCGCAGGGCTCTTCAGTGGGTGGTGCGGTCAGCCCAAGCATCACCAGGGGCACACTGCCTGCCATCCAGGACATCTACAGCACCCGGTGTCATATGAAGGCCAAGAAAATTATCGAGGACTTCAGCCACCTGAGCCACTGCTTGTTCACCTGCTACCATTTCGACTCTAGACAAGGCTATCCTATATAACTAACTGTACAAACCTTTTCTATTCATATACTGTCCATACTGTCTCTACAGACCATTCACATACATTTGTATTTAATGTGTTTATTTCACCTTTATTTAACCAGGTAGGCTAGTTGAGAACACCTTTATTTAACCAGGTAGGCTAGTTGAGAACACCTTTATTTAACCAGGTAGGCTAGTTGAGAACACCTTTATTTAACCAGGTAGGCTAGTTGAGAACACCTTTATTTAACCAGGTAGGCTAGTTGAGAACAAGTTCTCATTTACAACTGCGACCTGGCCAAGATAAAGCATAGCAGTGTGAACAGACAACACAGAGTTACACATGGGGTAAACAATTAACAAGTCAATACCACAGTAGAAAAAAAGAGTCTATATACATTGTGTGCAAAAGGCATGAGGAGGTAGGCGAATAGTTACAATTTTGCAGATTAATACTGGAGTGATAAATGATCAGATGGTCATGTACATGTAGAGATATTGGTGTGCAAAAGAGCAGAAAATTAAATAAATAAAAACAGTATGGGGATGAGGTAGGTAAAATTGGGTGGGCTATTTACCGATAGACTATGTACAGCTACAGCGATCGGTTAGCTGCTCAGATAGCAGATGTTTGAAGTTGGTGAGGGAGATAAAAGTCTCCAACTTCAGAGATTTTTGAAATTCGTTCCAGTCACAGGCAGCAGAGAACTGGAACGAAAGGCGGCCAAATGAGGTGTTGGCTTTAGGGATGATCAGTGAGATACACCTGCTGGAGCGCGTGCTACGGGTGGGTGTTGCCATCGTGACCAGTGAACTGAGATAAGGCGGAGCTTTACCTAGCATGGACTTGTAGATGACCTGGAGCCAGTGGGTCTGGCGACGAATATGTAGCGAGGGCCAGCCGATAGAGCAAACAGGTCGCAGTGGTGGGTGGTATAAGGTGCTTTAGTAACAAAACGGATGGCACTGTGATAAACTGCATCCAGTTTGCTGAGTAGAGTGTTGGAAGCTATTTTGTAGATGACATCGTCGAAGAGTGAAGGAGGCTTTGTTGCAGAATAGAAAGCCGACTCTAGATTTGATTTTAGATTGGAGATGTTAGATATGAGTCTGGAAGGAGAGTTTGCAGTCTAGCCAGACACCTAGGTACTTATAGATGTCCACATATTCTAGGTCGGAACCATCCAGGGTGGTGATGCTAGTCGGGCGTGCGGGTGCAGGCAGCGAACGGTTGCAAAACATGCATTTGGTTTTACTAGCGTTTAAGAGCAGTTGGAGGCCACGGAAGGAGTATTGTATGGCATTGAAGCTCGTTTGGAGGTTAGATAGCAGTGTCCAAGGACGGGCCGGAAGTATACAGAATGGTGTCGTCTGCGTAGAGGCGGATCAGGGATTCGCCCGCAGCAAGAGCAACATCATTGATATATACAGAGAAAAGAGTCGGCCCGAGAATTGAACCCTATGGCACCCCCATAGAGACTGCCAGAGGACCGGACAGCATGCCCTCCTATTTGACACACTGAACTCTGTCTGCAAAGTAGTTGGTGAACCAGGCAAGGCAGTCATCAGAAAAACCGAGGCTACTGAGTCTGCCGATAAGAATATGGTGATTGACAGTGTCGAAAGCCTTGGCAAGGTCGATGAAGACGGCTGCACAGTACTGTCTTTTAGCGATGGCGGTTATGATATCGTTTAGTACCTTGAGCGTGGCTGAGGTGCACCCGTGACCGGCTCGGAAACCAGATTGCACAGCGGAGAAGGTACGGTGGGATTCGAGATGGTCAGTGACCTGTTTGTTGACTTGGCTTTCGAAGACCTTAGATAGGCAGGGCAGGATGGATATACAGTAGGTCTGTAACAGTCTGGGTCCAGCGTGTCTCCCCCTTTGAAGAGGGGGATGACTGCGGCAGCTTTCCAATCCTTGTGGATCTCAGACGATATGAAAGAGAGGTTGAACAGGCTGGTAATAGGGGTTGCGACAATGGCGGCGGATAGTTTCAGAAATAGAGGGTCCAGATTGTCAAGCCCAGCTGATTTGTACGGGTCCAGGTTTTGCAGCTCTTTCAGAACATCTGCTATCTGTATTTGGGTAAAGGAGAACCTGGAGAGGCTTGGGCGAGTAGCTGCGGGGGAGGGGGGGGGGGGGAGCTGTTGGCCGAGGTTGGAGGTTGGAGTAGCAAGGAGGAAGGCATGGCCAGCCGTTGAGAAATGCTTGTTGAAGTTTTCGATAATCATGGATTTTTTCGGTGGGGACTATGTTACCTAGCCTCAGTGCAGTGGGCAGCTGGGAGGAGGTGCTCTTGTTCTCCATGGACTTCACAGTGTTCCAGAACTTTTTGGAGTTAGAGCTACAGGATGCAAATTTCTGTCTGAAGAAGCTGGCCTTTGCTTTCCTGACTGACTGCGTGTATTGGTTCCTGACTTCCCTGAACAGTTGCATATCGCAGGGACTATTCGATGCTATTGCAGTCCGCCACAGGATGTTTTTGTGCTGGTCGAGGGCAGTCAGGTCTGGAGTGAACCAAGGGCTGTATCTGTTCTTAGTTCTGCATTTTTTGAACGGAGCATGCTTATCTAAAATGGTGAGGAAGTTAATTTTAAAGAATGACCAGGAATCCTCAACTGACGGGATGAGGTCAATGTCCTTCCAGGATACCCGGGCCAGGTCGATAAGAAAGGCCTGCTCACAGAAATGTTTTAGGGAGCGTTTGACAGTGATGAGGGGTGGTCGTTTGACTGTGGATCCATAGCGGATACAGGCAATGAGGCAGTGATCGCTGAGATCCTGGTTGAAGACAGCGGAGGTGTATTTGGAGGACCAGTTGGTCAGGATGACGTCTTTGAGGGTGCCCTCACAGATTTAGGGTTGTACCTGGTGGGTTCCTTGATGATTTGTGTGAGATTGAGGGCATCTAGCTTAGATTGTAGGACTGCCGGGGTGTTAAGCATATCCCAGTTTAGGTCACCTAACAGAACAAACTCTGAAGCTAGATGGGGGGCAATCAATTCACAAATGGTGTCCAGGTCACAGCTGGGAGCTGAGGGGGGTCGGTAGCAGGCAGAAACAGTGAGAGACTTATTTCTGGAGAGAGTCATTTTTTAAATGAGTAGTTCGAACTGTTTGGGTATGGACCTGGAAGGTATGACATTACTTTGCAGGCTATATGCAGATTTCTGGGCATGGTAGAATATATTCAGGGCATAATGCGCAGACAGGGGTATGGTGGGGTGCGGGTACAGCGGAGGTAAGCCCAGGCACTGGGTGATGATAAGAGAGGTTGTATCTCTGGATATGCTGGTTGTAATGGGTGAGGTCACCGCATGTGTGGGAGGTGGGACAAAGGAGGTATCAGGGGTATGAAGAGTGTAACTAGGGGCTCCATTGTAAACTAAAACAATGATAACTAACCTGAACAACAGTATACAAGGCATATTGACATTTGAGAGAGACATACAGCGAGGCATACAGTAATCACAGGTGTTGATTGGGAGAGCTAGCTAAACCAGTAGGTGAGACAACAACAGCTAGTGTCATATATATATATATATATGTAAACATTCATACACATAGCTCATATATTATACAGCGCCAAGCCAAACCGCCTGACTCAAGTCATCTTACGTACCCTTGCTAAAACAGGAACTAGCTCACACACCCAGCCATAAAACTGACCCCCTCTGTTCTCTTCTTTCACGACCCCCTCTGCTCTCCTGTATCAGATTTCCAGACACACAAATATCTCCTTGTATAAACACACATCTCACCCCCCTCTACTGGTCGGGTGCTCAGAACAAGACTCTGCTGTGCACCAATGGGGCCCGCTCTGGCTAGAGCAAGGCCCGCCTCCAACCCTTTGTGACCAGTCAGAAGACCAAAACGACAAGACTCCACCTACTTTATTCTATGTATAAAAATGAATGTAACCTTTGTATAAGGCCTCTTTTTCACCTGACTCCTTGCCCAGTTATATGAACTAGATCCGTGCACGTAAAACTGCGGGACAAGATATCTTTGACTCATTAAAACTGTCTTTTGTTACAACTGAAATCCACTCTGTCCAGCGTCCGTGATTTGGTCTCAACTCTCCAGTATTTAAACACTAACACTAGTCAGCTAGCACAACAACAGCAGGTAAAATGGCGTTGACTAGGCAGAGAGGGTCGGATTAACTACACACAGATCCTGAGTGCGGCTGGGGCCGACAGATAAAACATAAACAAGCAGAATGGAGTACCGTGATTAATGGACAGTCCAGCAGGCATCAGCTATGTAGCCAAGTGATCACAGTGTCCAGGGGGCAGCGGTAGATGGGACAGGGAAGCTAGACTGGCGAGTATTATCCAGGCTAAAGAAACTGGCTGGCTGTGCAGAAGGTAAAAGCCGCTAGCAGTGGCTAACAATGACTAAGTAGCTTGTAGCTAGTTAGCTGGTTGGCTTCTGGAGGTTCTTGAATGTGTCCTGGCAGGTTACCAGAAGGTATAATCAAATTAAAAATCGAAAAGAGATTGAAAGTAAATATGGATCCAGTTAGTGGATGGGTTGGCTGGGGACATACATACAGTACCAGTCAAAAGTTTGGGAACACATACTCATTCAAGGGTTTTTCTTTACTTTTAGTATTTTCTACATTGTAGAATAATCACGAAGATATCAAACCTATGAAATTACAAATAGGGAATCATGTAGTAACCAAAAAAGTGTGAAACAAATCAAAATATATTTTATATTTGAGATTCTTCAAAGTAGCCACCCTTTGCCTTGATGACAGCTTTGACACAAATATACATTTTCACAAAGAATCAGTGTCTAGATATTTTTGTCAGATGTTACTATGGAATACTGAAGTATAATTACAAGCATTTCATAAGTGTCAAAGGCTTTTATTGACAATTACATGAAGTTGATGCAGAGTCAATGTTTGCAGTGTTGACCCTTCTTTTTCAAGAACTCTGCAATCCGCCCTGGCCTGCTGTCAATTAACTTCTGGGCCACATCCTGACTGACGGCAGCCCATTCTTCCATAATCAATGCTTGGAGTTTGTCAGAATTTGTGGAGTTGTGTTTGTCCACCCGCCTCTTGAGGATTGACCACAAGCTCTCAAAGGTATTAAGGTCTGGGGAGTTTCCTGGCCTTGGACCCAAAATATTGATGTTTTGTTCCCCGAGCCACTTAGTTATAACTTTTGCCTTATGGCAAGGTGCTCCATCATGCTGGAAAAGGCATTGTTCGTCAACAAACTGTTTCTGGACGGTTGGGAGAAGTTGCTCTCGGAGGACGTGTTGGTACCATTCTTTATTCATGGCTGTGTTCTTAGGCAAAATTGTGAGTGAGCCCACTCCCTTGGCTAAGAAGCAACCCCACACATGAATGGTCTCAGGATGCTTTACTGTTGGCATGACACCGGATGGATGGTAGCGCTCACCTTGTCTTCTCCGGACAAGCTTTTTTCCGGATGCCCCAAACAATCGGAAAGGGGATTCATCAGAGAAAATGACTTTACCCCAGTCCTCAACAGTCCAATTGCTGTACCTTTTGCAGAATATCAGTCTGTCCCTGATGTTTTTCCTGGAGAGAAGTGGCTTCTTTGCTGCCATTCTTGACACCAGGCCATCCTCCAAAAGTCTTTGCCTCACTGTGTGTGCAGATGACCACTCTCCTTGAAGTTCTAGATGATCCGATAAATGGCTGAAAGCTGGCAGCAATATCCTTGCCTGTGAAGGCCTTTTTGTGCAAAGCAATGATGACGGCACGTGTTTCCTTGCTGGTAACCACGGTTGACAGAGGAAGAACAATGATCCAAGCACCACTTGGACCAGTCTGTTTTCAAACTCAATCAGCATGACAGAGTGATCTCCAGCCTTGTCCTCGTCAACACTCACACCTGTGTTAACGAGAGAATCACGGACATGATGTCAGTTGGTCCTTTTGTGGCAGGGCTGAAATGCAGTGGAAATGTTTTTTTGGGGATTCAGTTCATTTGCATGGCAAAGACGGACTTTGCAATTAATTTCAATTCATCTGATCACTCTTCATAACATTCTGGAGTATATGCAAATTGCCATCATATAAACTGAGCCAGCAGACTTTGTGAAAATTAATATTTGTGTCATTGTCAAAACTTTTGGCCACAACTGTATATATTTATTTCTATTCCAGACTCTGACATTGCTCTTTGTAATATTTCTATATTTCTTAATTCCTTTCATACTTTTTGGGGGATTTGCGTGTATTGTTTTGCTATGTCAGGTATCACTGTACTGTTGGAGCTCGGAAAATAAGCATTTCGCTACTCCTGCGATTACATCTGCTAAATATGTGTGTGCGATCAATAACATTTTATTTTATTTGGCATGCAGACACTGGCAGATTGACAGTCAAGATACATATTTATTCAGCTGTGAGTCAAATATAAAGGCTCTTCATATCTAAAACACACTCACAATGCTGTCATTGAGATGACATTTTTTTTTACCTCAAAGTGCTAACGTGTCAACAGTACTTGCAACAATCAGATATGAATCAAATGCATCTATACTGTAAGATTCAAGGTGTTAGAGCTAACTGTCCTGTTTTCAGCAGCATTTGACTCTAGAGTTAACAGCAGTATGTAAACCGACGTGAACATGATATTAACCAAGGTAAGCTGTTAACAGTCTGACTGCATTTATTACACTGGTCCAGATGAAACAGAGTGACAGTACATGTAATGAAATTAATATTTGAATAATTAATAAAGATCACTTTAAGAGTTCACCTAATTAATAAAATATGTGTTTTTTTTAACCCCCCCGCCATCCCCCTCACCCCCGTCTCTTCCCATCCCATCAGGCTGACAGAGAGGGTCTGGTATTCCCAGTGGGAATGCTGTCTGTTGGCTATAGTGTCTGTCTCGGGCTAGCAACGCTAACCATGCGGCACCATGTTGGGGCTGGGGGA
Source organism: Oncorhynchus clarkii lewisi (assembly GCF_045791955.1). NCBI lineage: Eukaryota > Metazoa > Chordata > Actinopteri > Salmoniformes > Salmonidae > Oncorhynchus > Oncorhynchus clarkii. The sequence goes on from NC_092153.1 coordinate 67,075,070, forward strand.
AGGAGAGAGAGGAGAGAGGGAAAAGAGGGGGTGTGGGCAGGATGGGGGGAAGACAGAGGCAAGGAAGGAGGGGGGTCCCAGTCTGTCATATGATCTATTGACTATCCACTGGCATCTGCCCAGTGGGTTCACAAGCAGCTCATTACAAAGCAACTCTGCTGTGACCCACAGGACCTGGAGAGTGAGGGAGGGAGTGAGGGAGGGATGGAGGGAGGGAGGGATGGAGGGAGGCAAAAAGGGAGAGGTGGAGGGAAGAAAAGACAGACGTGAAAAAATAGAGATTAAAGAGGAGAGATGGATGTTGTTAATATAATTTCTTTCATTATATTTTTCTTGTTTTGCTTAATAATTCTTCATCTAATTAGTTTGGCTATCATTGATACTGATGTTGTTATTGTTGTGATCATTTGCACTTGCAATGTAAGTTCATTCACTTTTTAACCTAAAATGGAGAATATAGGATAATATATTTCCGGAGAAGCGTGAAAATATGAAGAAAGGGAGAAAGTAGATAGTCATAGAGAAAGGATGAGAGAAAGAGAAAGGATGAGAGGAGAGAGTCATAAGGCAGGTGTGGAGAGAGATGTATTGGAATTAAACAATGAGGAAGAGGTGATGTAAGGATGACTGATGATGGATGGAGGAACAAAGCGTTCTCAAATGGCTGAAAATTACCCATTGTTTTTCATTGAGAGCCTTTCTCCACATGCGTTGCTGGAAAGCATACGTCAACACAAGTCAAGACAAGCTTCAAACTGTGTTGTCCATCACAAAAGTTTGAGAAAATGTTACTTGTATCAATCTCTTTCTCTGGTCCAGTCTCCACCTCTCTGTCTACCTCCCCCTGCTGCCTGTGTCCCCTCTCCTCCTCTCTCTGGTCCAGTCTCCACCTCTCTGTCTCCCTCCCCCTGCTCCCCGTCTCCTCTCTTCTCTCTGGTCCTGTCTCCCTCCCTCTGCTCCCATCTCCTCTCCTCTCTCTGGTCCAGTCTCCCCTTTCTGTCTCCCTCCCTCTGCTCCCTGTCTTCCCTCTTCTCTTTCTGGTCCTGTCCCCCCTCCCCCCCCTCTCTCTCTGATCCTTTCTCCCTCTCCTCTCTATTCACATCTCTCTCCCTCTCTCTCTGATCCTTTCTCCCTCTCCTCTCTATTCGCATCTCTCTCCCTCTCTTTAAGATCCTGTATTTCTCCTCTCTGATCCTGTCTCCCCTCTCCTCTATAAGGCCCTGTATTTCTCCCTCTCTGGATCTTTCCCCTCTTTAAGATCTTGTCTTTCTCTAGTCGCTAATTATTTCTCTTTCCCTCTCTCAGGTCCTGTCTTTCTCCCTCTCTAAGGCCCTGTGTTTCTCCCTTGCTGGTCCAGTCTCTGATCCCCTCTTTAATATCCTCTCTCTCTCCCTCTTTAATATCCTCTCTCTCTCCCTCTTTTTGATCCAGTCTCTCTCCCTTTCTAAGATCTTGTCTTTCTCCTTCTTTAAGATCCTGTCTTTCTCCCTCTAGTCCTTTCTTACTCTGTCTTTAAGATCCTGTCTTTCTCCCTCTAGTCCGTTCTTACTCTGTCTTTAAGATCATGTCTTTCTCACTCACGAAGGTCCTGTCTTTCTCTCTGGCCCTGTTTTGACTATCTCCTATACCTTCTCATTGGTCCTGTCTAGCTCTCCTAACCCTTCTTTCTGATCCTGTGTCCTCTCTCCTCTCTAAGATCCTGTGTTTCTCCTTCTCTAGCAATCTGTTTCTTTCTCTGGTCAGATGCTTTAAGTGACATGAATTATTCAGGCCCGACTGATAGATGCTGTGGCTTAGTGGCTTTTAAGCTCTTGGAGGGAGTGGTGCAACGCTAAAACAGCTCCCCATGACAAATGAACAATAATGGCATTACACACCATATTGCACCCAGTCCGACGCTTTATTATTCCCCCTCCTCTCAGACTAATGAACAACGGCCAACAAATAACCCTGATTAATTGGTAAAAGGTGGAAGGATGCATTTATAACTATGAGGGATGTGTACAATGTTCGGGCCTGGATAATCCTATTTTAAAACACAGGATGGAGTGTCCTAATGAAGAAGGTTCATTAGGGTGGACATAGATGGACTAGGGGGAACTATGATGGAGCTTCAACTGTCTACTGAATGACAGGAAGAGAGATAGGCGACTTAGGCTGAGCTGGACTGGCCTGGTTACACATCCTCTTAAAGTACATGTCTCCTTAATTTGTTTGTACAGTGCTGATGAAGGCATGAGCCTGAAACATATGCTCCTTCTTGTGTTTTATTTTTATAGCACCTTGCACTTTCACTATTTGTATTCTTTCGAGCTTGGATTAAATTAAGTATATTATTTTAGCATCTCAGCCTCCTTGAGTTATTCCATTTCATGGTTGTGAGTGTGAGTACCTTTTTGACCTCTACTGGTTACACTTCCACCATAGTTGAACGTTGTCAGAAAGCATTATGTGGAAAGACAATATCAGAGGCAGCACAGCACGGTTCAAGTTAGAACAATAATGTGAAATGGGTAATACAGACAAACAGACAGAGAGATGAACAAGGCTATGGTTCATGGGAAGGGCCGAAATGTTGAAGATTAAGGACATCTACAGCCCTGGCAAGCTCCCGTGACCAACCTCCTGTGCAAAGTATGTTATTCCTGCCCATGATGCAGGCATGATGAATATACAGTACTAGAAAATGGAATTATGTAGTAACCAAAAAAGTGTTAAACATATTTTATATTCTTCAAATTAGCCACCTTTTGCACACACTTGGCATTTTGTCAACCAGCTTCATGAGGTAGTCACCTGGAATGCATTTCAATTGGCAGGTGTGGAATTTCTTTCCTTCTTAATGCGTTTGAGCCAATCAGTTGTGTTGTGACAAGGTAGGGGTGGTATACAGAAGATAGCCCTATTTGGTAAAAGACCAAGTCCATACTATGGCAAGAACAGCACAAATGAGCAAAGAGAAATGACAGTCCATCATTGAATGAGTAGGTGTGTCAAAACTTTTGACTGGTACTGTATCTCAAGTTCGTATTTGGCCCATAATCTTGAGAGTATACTCTTCTCTATATAATCTCCAATACAGCTCCTCATAAAAATCCATAGTGTATACTAGCCTACCAGTTTAGGAGGCTCTGCTATGTGAGGAGGACTGTGCCTGACGAAGACAGATCCTCACCTGGATCAGCTGGCCACTAAAGCTCTGAAGCTAGAGAGAATTAGTGAGTCACAGTGGACTGCTGTTCTGTTACCCATCACAGAGAAGAGTGAGAGAGAGAGAGAGAGAGAGAGAGAGAGAGAGAGAGAGAGAGAGAGAGAGAGAGAGAGAGAGAGAGAGAGAGAGAGAGAGAGAGAGAGAGAGAGAGAGAGAGAGAGAGAGAGAGAGCTCTGACAAACTCCAATCATAATGCTAAAACAAGCTGGGTGCTAGATTTGCTCATACTGCATGGTGCTTTTTTCTAGGTCTCTAAGAGGTTTACATTGTCAGCAGGGTAACTCATTATTATGGCCTGCCTCCCTTCACCACACTCCTCTGAACTCAGCATGTACCGTATGCACTAAAGAGAGAGAGAGAGAGAGAGAGAGAGAGAGAGAGAGAGAGAGAGAGAGAGAGAGAGAGAGAGAGAGAGAGAGAGAGAGAGGGAGAGAGAGAGCGAGAGGAGCAGCCCCATAGCTATACCACCACCAGCCCAGACACATAGCTTCTACAAGACCAGATCAACCAGTGCAGGACCCAGCTGAAGAACTCTGTCCAGGAGCTGATAGAGAGCCTTACCACAGCGCTTGAGGAGGTAAAGGCCACCATGAAGAGAGAGCTGGTGCAAGTAAAGGAGATGGCAGAGCAGCCTGTCATCAAGAGGGTGCTACAGCACAGAGAACAGACTGTAGAGACTCCTAGAGAGAAGCTGCAGCCCCTCACCACCCCTAACAACCCCACTGACCCACCTTTACCCACAACCCACTCATACCGACAACCCTTTACCCACACCCCCAGTCAACAAGGAGGCTCACATGGAGACACCTACTACAGAGAGAAGCTCTCTGGTCCCCCCTAATACACCCACACACCCCTCCTTATACACAGGCCCTGTGTACTCCAGCCCCAGACTGTAAACGCACTAATCTGGTAAATCCCACTGAGGTGGCCATCCTCATTGACTCAAATGGGAAATTCATCCAAGAAGATAAACTCTTCCCCCACAACAAGGTGTCCAAAATATGGTGCCCAAAAACACAGGATGCACTCCACATCCTGTCCCAGCCTGACTTTGGCACACCAGGCCACATTATTATTCACACCGGCACCAACAACCTGCGAGAGGAGCAGGAGAGAGTTGGCAGCCTGGTCAACAGAGTAGCAGAGAGGGCCTCTGAGCGGTTCCCCAACTTCCACATCACCATCTCCACTCTGCTGCCCTGCAAAGACTTTCATCCCTGTACCATTCAGAAAGTCAACTCTGACATCACCAGAGGGTGTGGTCTACTCTCAAATGTGCACGTTGCTCACCACCCAACAATCACCCCAGAGCACCTTCACGACCACTCCCACCTGAGGAAGCAGACAGTAGGGATGTTTGCCAAGTCTCTGAAGGACGTGGCACTTGGTAGACAAACAACCCATGCCGCACTGGACAGAGGACCACCCAGAGACCCCTACCAGACCACTGCACCACCAAGGAGCCCCAGGCCCCTTCAACGCCCCACCAGACCCAGCGCATCCCACTGGCCCCACCCACCACCAGAGCATCACCACCTCCATCAGAGCAGCCAGACTGGACCGGGCCCAGCCTACTACCCCACACCAGACCTCCACCTCTACCAGACCAGAGAGGAAGCCCCCCGGCTCAGACCTGGCCCCCCTCCACTCCACAGGAAACGGAAAAAATAACTTGTACTGACAGAAAAATATGTGTTCCTTTGCGCAATATATATCCCCCCCTCAGAATCCCCATATTACTCAGAGATCTTCCCCACCCTTGAGGTAGCGACGTGCCATTTCCAGGCCCAGGGAAATGTGCTCATCTGTGGGGACAAAAATGAGTGCACAGGACCCCTACCTGATCTAATGACCACAAGGGGGGACAGCTTTATTACAGGCCATACTGTTTCTAACTGTCTTAATCTCCCCCATAGAAACAACAGTGACAGCACCATCAACAAAAACAGAAGGTATCTGTTGAAGCTCTGTAGAAGCCTGGGTCTGTACTTTGTCAATGGTAAGTTACGGGGGGACTCTTTGGGGAGATTCACCTACTGCTCACCTCTTGGCCACAGTACAGTAGACTATATGATCACAGACATTGACCCTTTCTCTCTCAGCTCATTCACTGTCAAGCCACTAACACCTCTGTCTGATCACAGCCAAATTGCGATGTTCCACAAAAGAACAGACATGAAAACAACCCCACATTCACAGCCCAGTAAGCTGTACAACATCAGAAATTCATACAGATGGGCCCAAAACAGCACAGAAGAATACCAGAAAGCAACCAGTAGCCAAAATATCCAAACACTCTTAGATAACTTTCTGGATACCACAATCACTCACAGTAAAGAAGGCATCAATCTGGCAGTACAAAACATCAACTATATATTCAGGCAAATGGCAAAAGAAGCATAAATGAAATTGATCAAAAACAAAACAAAAAAAGACCACAGATGACAACTGGTTTGATGCAGATTGTAAAATTATAAGGAAAAAACTTAGAACACCATCCAACCAAAAGCACAGAGACTCAGATAATGGTGAATTACGCCTTCATTACTGTGAGACTTTAAAACTCTGTAAACGTACACTCGTAACCAAAAAAGCACAGTACAACAGCAAACAGCTGACACTAATTGAGGAGTCCATAAACACATCAACTTCTGGCAAAATTGGAGAAAGATTCAAAAAATAAAAACAAGAGCAATTATCGATACAAAATGGTGACATATGGACAACCCATTTTAAAACACTCTACAACACCGTTCAAATTGACACAAACGCAGAACAACGCCAAATTCATGAGAAGTTGAATGGATTAGAAAAAGCCATAAAGGACAATGAAAATCCATTGGACTCCCCAATTACTGACCAGGAGCTCTATAAGAAACTTCAGGCTCTCACATTTAAAAAAGCATGCAGACCTGATGGCATCCTAAATGAGATGCTAAAAATCACCAGTGCAAAATTTCAATTGGCTGTTTAATTTAATGCTGAGTGTAGGCTATTTCCCTGACATCTGGAATCAAGGACTCATAACCCCAATCTTTAAGAACAGAGGCAAATTTGACCCTAACAATTACAGAGGCATTTGTGTGAACAGTAACCTGGGGAAGGTTTTCTGTACTATTACAAATGTAAGAGTTCTAAACGTCCTTAATAAGCACAATGTCTTGAGTAAAAGCCAAATTGGATTTATACCAAAACATCGTACAACCGATCATATTTACACCCTAGACACCCTGATAGATAAACATGCCCACCAAAATATACGCTTGCTTTATCGACTTCCAAAAAGCAATTGATTCTATTTGGCATACTGGACTGTTCAACCAAGTTATTGAGTGGTGTATGGGGTAAAACATATGACATAACTAAATCAATGTATACTGGCAATAGGTGCAGCATTAAAATTGGTAAGAACATATATAGAGTACTGCACACACAACAATTACTTAGGTTTAAAAATAAGCTCAACTGGACACCTTAATGATGCAGTGAATGAACTGAGAAAGCACACAAGGCATTCTACGCCATTAAAATCAAATTCAAATTGAAATACCTTTATAATAATAATTTGGCTAAAACTGATTGAACCAATTGCACTTTATGGCAGCGAGGTGTGGGGTCTACTTGCAAAACAAGATTTCACCAAATGGGACGAACACCCCATTGAAACCCTGCATGCAGAGTTCAATAAGATTCTCCTCCATGTCCAGACAAAAACTACAAACAATGGATGCAGGGCAGAATTAGGCCAATACCCACTAATAATAAAAACTCAAAAAGAGCAATTCAGTTTTGGAAACATCTAAAATACAGTGACCCCCTCTCATTACCAAACCCTGCAATGTCAAGAGCTGAGCAAAGAAAAGAGCCCCCTCATCCAGCTGGTCCTGGAGCTGAGTTCACAAACCTGTTCTACTAACACACTGAAGCCTCAGGACCAGAACATCCAATCAATCAGAATAAACCAAATTACAACAGAGTCAAAACAAAATGTCATTGCTTATTGGGAAACACAAGCACAAAGCAAAATGCAGTGCTATCTGGCCCTAAATGGACAGTACACCGTGGCTAACTATTTGACCATGGTTACTGATCAAAACCTTAGAAAAACCTTGACAAAGTACAGGCAGTGAGCACAGCCTTGCCATTGAGAAGGGTACACACAGGACAACCTGGCTCCCTGTAGAGGAAAGGCTGTGCAACCACTGCACAACAGCAGAACCTGAGACGGAGCTGCATTTCCTGACAAAATGTAAAAAATATAAAACAATTAGAGAGTGTCATGTCCCCAAATTTGAAACCATTATTCAAGGTTTCAAAGACCTCTCTGATGAGAATAGGCTACCCGTCCTGTTGGGGGAGGACGCAGAGAGGACGCTGTGGGTTGGCAGCGCACTACATTGCTGCCTGCCATAAGATGAGGGACAGTGTCTGACAGACCAACCAACCTGCACATCAATCAATCAAATGTATTTATAAAGCCCTTCTTACATCAGCTGATGTCACAAAGTGCTGTACAGAAACCCAGCCTAAAACCCCAAACAGCAAGCAATGCAAGTGTAGAAGCACGGTGGCTAGGAAAAACTCCCTAGAAAGGCCATAACCTAAGAAGAGACCTAGAGAGGAACCAGGCTATGAGGGGTGGCCAGTCCTCTAATGGCTGTGCCGGGTGGAGATTGTAACAGAACATGGCCAAGATGTTCAAATGTTCATAGATGACCAGCAGGGTCAAATAATAATAATCACAGTGGTTGTTGAGGGTGCAACAGGTCAGCACCTCAGCAGTAAATATCAGTTGGCTTTTCATAGCCGATCATTCAGAGTATCTCTACCGCTCCTGCTGTCTCTAGAGAGTTGAAAACAGCAGGTTTGAGACAGGTAGCACGTCCGGTAAACAGGTCAGGGTTCCATAGCCACAGGCAGAACAGTTGAAACTGGAGCAGCAGCACGGCCAGGTGGACTGGGGACAGCAAGGAGTCATCAGGCCAGGTAGTCCTGAGGCATGGTCCTAGGGCTCAGGTCCCCCGAGAGAGAGAAGAAAAGAAAGAAAGAGAGAAAGAGAGAGAAAGAAAGAGATTTAGAGAGAGCATACTTAAATTCACACAGGACATCTGATAAGACAGCAGAAATACTGATATAACAGACTGACCCTAGCCCCCTGACACATACACTACTGCAGCATAAATACTGGAGTCTGAGACAGGAGGGGTCAGGAGACACTGTGACCCCATCCGACATCAGATGCCTATTTTTATTGTTCAATGTAAGGCTATTTTAACCCTTGGTCATTGTTGTTACTGTTGTCCCGTTGACAATTTTGATTCTTCTTATTTTTATATTGTAAATATGCAAAGTAAACTTTGGCAATATGTACATTGTTACGTCATGCGAGAGAGAGAGATAGAGCTAGATATAGAGATAGAGATATAGAGATACCACAAAAGCTTTCAACTCTTAACTGATATAACATGTTGTTTTCAAGGCTGTGCAATACCTGCATCTAGCTTACGCAATAGTTGATACACTGTTTCAAGGTTATTCCAACCACGCTACCACTCCTGACCTCCAGCCTATCATACAGTAGATTACACATAATTATCTACATGCATGCACATCTAGCCGTTGTTCTATCCAGTATCCTTGGTCTACTATGTCTGTCTACAGCTCAGCTCCTAACCCCCACCAGGACCTACTGTTCTGTACTCTTCATCTACACAGCTCCACATCTTTAACATACATACATAGTTTTCTTTTCTCTAAGCTCCTCTGCTTCTATATTAGTTTAATGGGCCACATGAACCAGGGAGCCTTGCTTGGCTGTTTGGGGTTGCTGAGTATGTACGATGCACCAGATGTGTGTTTTGATAAGTGTTGTGATAATCAACGGAATCGACCAGGTACTCTAACCTCCTCTGCCTTTCAATCAACTCCAGAATGCACTGAAGAAGTGATGAATGCATCCCAAATGGAACTCTATTCATTATATAGCGCACTACCTTTGTGTGGAAAAGTAGTACATTATAAAGGGAATGGGGTACCATTTGGACGCTGAAGATGAATTCACTGCAGAGGGTGGACTTTGACTCCAGTCAAAGTCCACTTTGTATGGACAGCCCCTGGGTAGATGCATCATACAAGCCTTGCGTAAGGAGCACAGATAAATCAGGTTGTCAAAAATGCTTTGTGTGTTTTCTTCATGTCATCTATCTTTTAATGGCTGCAGGAAAGAAACACTGCGATTTTAACCCCCTTGGAAATGAATTCATTCAACGCAACAGCAGCCATGTGTTCCAATTTACTCCTTGGTGTGTGTGATACAAATGCCTGCTAGTGGAGTGCATTTGCAAAATGAACAGGTCAAGCTGATTTAACATAAATAACAATTTCAGTGGAGCAGTGGGTGGGGGGTTTTGGCAGTAATCTCATACCCTATGGATGGGCTCTCATTATTGATCGCTAAATAATAATTTGGATTTGAGGCCAAACAAAATCTAAGACACAGCATAGTAGTCTACATGATGACAATATCAATCAATGAAAATCTGTCACAACATGACCATAATAAATACTCTGCCTAAGTAACTTAGTTTAGTTTAAAGGAGATTCATGTCTCTATAGCTTGATCCACAGAGAGGGGCAAAACATTAGCACTATCGCACTTCATCCTGGTCTCATAGACTAGCCGTAACATAGTAAATGTAAATCTGGGACACTCAAATGAATATGATGGGTTGCGTTTGGTATGGTTACATAAGACAAATGGTTACTTAAGGCAAAAATGAAAGTAGGGTGGTTGGTCGGGCTGGTCGGTTGGATGGATAGGTGGGTGGGCATATAATGCAAACATCTAGCAACCAAAAGGAATTTTCATCAAGGACAATTTTAACATTTTAGCTAATAACTTTTCAACTACTTACTACTTTTTAGCTACTTTGCAACCACTTAGTATGTTAGCTAACCCTTCCCCTAACCTTAACCATTTTATCTAAACCTTCAATCTAAGTTCTAAACTTAACCTTAACTCCTAACCCCCTAGCCTAGCTAACATTAGCCACCTAGCTAACATTAGCCATCTAGGTAGAATTTGTGACATATACATTTAGAAAATTCGTATCATATTGTACATTTAGCTAAATCGTAACATATTGTACATTTAACAAATGTGTAACATATAATACGAATTGTAATTCATAAAACATATCATATTAAATTGAATGTCTGGGATTTACCTACAGAATAATAATACGAAATGCTCTGAGACCAGGTTGAGCACTCTGGTAGATTAAATCAGACAAAGTGTGTGTTGAGTTGTCCCTAGACAGGTACAGTAGTAATGTGATATGCTACCTGGTGTTGTGAACATCTGCTTCTTTTTTCCCCTGTGGAGCTCACAGAGCATCTGTTCTGAGGAGGTGGGAAATGTTGGCTGGTTAGGTTTGTCTTTCGGGTTGTCACATTGTGTAATTACTTCTATGTTAGACTGTGTCCCTGTGTGGAGACTTCTATGTTAGACTGTGTCTCTGTGTGGAGACTTCTATGTTAGACTGTGTCTCTGTGTGGAGACTTCTATGTTAGACTGTGTCTCTGTGTGGAGACTTCTATGTTAGACCGTGTCCCTGTGTGGAGACTTCTATGTTAGACTGTGTCTCTGTGTGGAGACTTCAAATCAAATCAAATCAAATCAAATTTTATTTGTCACATACACATGGTTAGCAGATGTTAATGCGAGTGTAGCGAAATGCTTGTGCTTCTAGTTCCGACAATGCAGTAATAACCAACAAGTAATCTAACTAACAATTCCAAAACTACTGTCTTGTACACAGTGTGAGGGGATAAAGAATATGTACATAAGGATATATGAATGAGTGATGGTACAGAGCAGCATAGGCAGATACAGTAGATTGTATCGAGTACAGTATATACATATGAGATGAGTATGTAAACAAAGTGGCATAGTTAAAGTGGCTAGTGATACATGTATTACATAAGGATACAGTCGATGATATAGAGTACAGACTTCTATGTTAGACTGTGTCTCTGTGTGGAGACTTCTATGTTAGACTGTGTCTCTGTGTGGAGACTTCTATGTTAGACTGTGTCCCTGTGTGGAGACTTCTATGTTAGACTGTGTCCCTATGTGGAGACTTCTATGTTAGACTGTGTCTCTGTGTGGACACTTCTATGTTAGACTGTGTCCCTGTGTGGAGACTTCTATGTTAGACTGTGTCCCTGTGTGGGAATTTCTATGTTAGACTGTGTCTCTGTGTGGAGACTTCTATGTTTGACTGTGTCTCTGTGTGGAGACTTCTATGTTAGACTGTGTCTCTGTGTGGAGACTTCTATGTTAGACCGTGTCCCTGTGTGGAGACTTCAATGTTAGACTGTGTCTCTGTGTGGAGACTTCTATGTTAGACTGTGTCTCTGTGTGGAGACTTCTATGTTAGACTATGTCCCTGTGTGGAGACTTCTATGTTAGACTGTGTCTCTGTGTGGAGACTTCTATGTTAGACTGTGTCCCTGTGTGGAGACTTCTATGTTAGACTGTGTCCCTGTGTGGAGACTTCTATGTTAGACTGTGTCTCTGTGTGGAGACTTCTATGTTAGACTGTGTCCCTGTGTGGGAATTTCTATGTTAGACTGTGTCTCTGTGTGGAGACTTCTATGTTAGACTGTGTCTCTGTGTGGAGACTTCTATGTTAGACTGTGTCCCTGTATGGAAACTTACTTATGTTAAACTGTGTGGATGTATAGAGATTTCTATGTTAGACTGTGTCCCTGTGTGGAAACGTACGTCCATTAGACTGTGTGGATGTATAGATTTCTATGTTAGACTGTGTGGATGTATAGATTTCTATGTTAGACTGTGTCCCTGTGTGGAAACGTACGTCCGTTAGACTGTGTGGATGTATAGATTTCTATGTTAGACTGTGTGGATGTATAGATTTCTATGTTAGACTGTGTCCCTGTGTGGAAACGTACGTCCGTTAGACTGTGTGGATGTATAGATTTCTATGTTAGACTGTGTGGATGTATAGATTTCTATGTTAGACTGTGTCCCTGTGTGGAAACGTACGTCCGTTAGACTGTGTGGATGTATAGATTTCTATGTTAGACTGTGTGGATGTATAGATTTCTATGTTTGTGGGAATTTGATTTGATTTAGTGTAGGTTCTGTCAGCACCAGCCATGGATACGTTCACTAATGGCTTTTATGGGTGACGTTTATGTGACAGTCGGGGATGGAGAGAGGAAGAGGTATGTCGCTCTCTTTAGAAAGCAAGCATGTCGGCGTGGTTAGGACATTAATATTTAGTAGCCTTGCGGGGGTCAAGGCAGGCAGAATGTATTCAGCACTATTTAATAAAGCATGCCATCGGCCGGCTCCAGCTCTCCCTCTCTCTTTCAGCCTGCCAGCTGATTGATTGTTGTGCTGCTTGTATTAATCTCACCAGTGTTTTTGTGTTTGTCGTCGGTGTGGAGGGATAGCAGTAGCCTTGCTAGTTTAATAGGAATGGTGAATAAAAGGGTGAACTCTATGAGTGACGAGGCACCCAGGAAGTGATATAATGCAGGGACTTTTCTACAAATGGTGTAATCCACTGTAGGCCTACGTACATCAGAAGATAAATCAGTAAATTAGACTTATGGTAGGGCTGTTGGGTGGGCTAAAACTAAACTGGGCCAGGGTCCAATAGTGGTAAACTTTTGATGCTAAATCTGGACTGATCCTAAAAATATACCAAGCTCCAAGTATTTACACATATGTACAGTATAGTATTAAAAACAACTTATACTGAACAAAAAATATAAACGCAACATGCAACAATTTCAATGATTTTACTGAGTTACAGTTCATATAAGGAAATCAGTCAATTTAAATAAATTCATTAGGCCCTAATCTATGGATTTCACATGACTGGGCAGAGGCACAGCCAAGGGTGGGCCTGGGAGGACATAGGCCCAACCATTTGGGAGCCAGGCCCAGCCAATCAGAATTTGTTTTTACCAAAAAAAGGGGTTTATTACAGACAGAAATACTCCAGTTTCATCAGCTGTCTGGGAGGCTGGTCTCAGACGATGCCGCAGGTGAAGAAGCCGGATGTGGAGGTCCTGGGCTGGCGTGGTTATACATGGTCTGCGGTTCTGAGATCGGTGCCAAATTCTCTAAAACAATGTTGGAGGCAGTTTATGGTAGAGAAATTAACAAATTCTCTGGCAACAGTTCTGGTGGACAAGCCTGCAGTCAGCATGCCAATTGCACTCTCCCTCAAAATTTGAGACATCTGTGGCATTGTGTTGTGTGACAAAACAGCACATTTTAGAGTGGCCTTTTATTGCCCCCAGCACAACATGCACCTGTGTAATGATAATGCTGATTAATCAGCTTCTTTAACAGAGATGTAAACAAATGTGAGCCCAAAATTGGAGTGTCACGGTTGTGTGGAGAGACGGACCAAGGCACAGCGTGATTAAAGTTCCACATATTTATTTACGCAAAACTTCCAAACAAAAAGAAACAAACAACGAACCGTGACATTAGAGGTGCCACATGCACTAATGCAAAACAAGATCCCACAAAACACAGTGGGGAAATGGCTGCCTAAATATGATCCCCAATCAGAGACAACGATAAACAGCTGCCTCTGATTGGGAACCATACGAGGCCGACATAGAAATAGAACACCCCCCCCCCCCCCAAACTAACCATTTCAATGGAGCGGGACTGGCCCCCTTGCCTGGGCTGGGCATCGGCGCAGAGGAAGGCTCCGGCCTTGGAGCGGGACTGGACGTCATGTCTGGACGCCGTGCCTGGACTGGGCACCGACGCAGAGGAAGGCTCCTGCCATGGAGCAGGACTGGACGCCGTGCCTGGACTGGATATCGGCGTAGAGGAAGGCTCCTGACATGGAGCGGGACTGGCCCCCGTGCCTGGGCTGGGCACCGGCGCAGAGGAAGGCTCCTGCCATGGAGTGGGACTGGGCGCCGTGCCTGGGCTGGGTACCGGCGCAGACGAAGGCTCCGGCCTTGGAGCAGGACTGGACGCCTTGCCGTAAAGCTCCGGACCGTTTACCGTCGCAGGACGTCCCGGAACGTTGACCGTCACAGGATGTTCCAAATCGTGGACCGTCGCAGGAGGTTCCTGACCGTGAACCGTCGCCGGAATCTCCGGACCAAGGACCGTCGACGGCAGCTCCGGCCCGGGAATGGTCCGGCACAGGTGGCACCGGACTGGTGACACGCACTTCAGGGTGAGTGCGGGAAGCAGGCACAGGACGTACCGGACTGGGGAGGCGCACTGGAGGCCTGATGCGTAGAGCCGGCACAAATTGTACCGGAACGGTGACACACTTCGCACGGCGAGTGCGGGGAGCTGGCACAGGACGTACTGGGCTGTGGAGGCGCACTGGAGACCTGGTGCATAGAGCCGGCACAAATTGTACCGAACGATGACACACTTTGCACGGTGAGTGCGGGGAGCTGGCACAGGACGTACTGGGCTGTGAAGGCGTACTGGAGACTTGGTGCGTAGAGCTGGCACAGATGGTGCCGGGCTGAGAAGGTGCTCTTCAGCGCGCCTGCGCTGCAGCATACTCCTTGCCAAAACCTCTCTCCGGTGTCTCTCATTACCTTCCTCTATCGACTCCCACACAGGCTCTGGCCCTCTCCGCTGCTCAACCGCTAGCTCCGGCGCCCACCCCGTGTGCCACTCCCCAAAAACAATTTGAGCTGTCCTTTGGGCTTTCTCTGTGGCCGCGAACCCCGGCATCGTCGCTGTCCTCCCTCTCTCCCTGCGTCTGCTTCCAAGGAAGGCTTTCATGTCCTGACATGATTTCCTCCCAAGTCCAGGATGTCTTCTCCTCCTTCATCTCCTCCCAAGCCCAGGATACCTTCTCCTCCTGGGCACGCTGCTTGGTCGTGTTGTGGTAGGATCTTCTGTCACGGTTGTGTGGAGAGACGGACCAAGGCGCAGCGTGATTAAAGTTCCACATATTTATTTATGCGAACCTTCCAAACAAAAAGAAACAAACAACGAACCGTGACATTAGAGGTGCCACATGCACTAACTCAAAACAAGATCCCACAAAACACAGTGGGGAAATGGCTGCCTAAATATGATCCCCAATCAGAGACAACAATAAACAGCTGGCCAACATAGAAATAAAACACTTAGATAGGAACCCCCCCCCCCCTAGTCACACCCCGACTTAACCAAAATAGAGAATAAAAAGGCTGTCTATGGTCAGGGAATGACATGGAGAGAGAAAAGCTTTTTGTGAATATGGAAAATACCTGGGATTTCTGAGCTTTTATTTGAGCTCATGAAACATGGGATCAATACTTTACATGTTGCGTTTATATTTTTGTCCAGTATACAGTATTTACACTTATTCCTTTTGGAGGTTGTGTTGAGTATTTGTAATAAAACGTAGGCTATTGACCGAGGCTATTACAAATACTCAATGCAATACTCAATGTACAAAAATATTGTTTTTAAAATATGTTTAAAATGTACACTCAGGAAATATATTGCTCTTAGTTTTCTGGATATCTAAGTGTTCCATACTCCAGGAAGTGACTGAATAGTGCCAGTAGTATTGACTCAGACAGAACAGTAGTCTAATATAATCCAAACAATAGAAAGAGAGAAGTCAGGAGTTAGAGAAAAAGAGATAGCTTTACTATAAAGAAGGCGTCTCTAGCAGAAGTTGCAACATCTCATCATACACGCAAACATGGTGAATATATTAATATGCCATTTTAATGTTGATTAGATGTACCTTACAAAATATGTAATTTCGTGAGTAGAAGAAAGACTGGGAAGCTGCTTTGATACACTTGTAAAAGTAAACAGAGAAATACCAATGTACTAAAATAATTCCACAACAAGTATAATAATCCAAGCTCCAATTTTATAATTGTTATGTGCGTCTCATTGTAAGGATAAAATCCCAGTTTTGCAAAATCACAAATAAACTGAACTCAAAGCTGTGAAAATACACAGATACTCTTACATTTCTGTAACCCCTTGTTAGTTCCTTTGCTATTGTAGGGGAGGAGTGGTGTCTAGACGATGCAAACATTACAAACGGAATGAGAAGACACACTACTCCATACAGATGTAGGAACTTAACTTGAGCCAGATTGCTATAACAGAAAAATAATCCTGCAGCAGCAGGAAATGTGAATTATTATGTGGATTATAATGAATGGACATTTTTGTAGGGGTTGATACATTTTTCATAATGAGAAAATCAAGTCTGAAATGTCTACATTTCTTCAGAAGCCTTTTTAAACCTCAAATACACTCCACGTTGAAAATGTCCTGCATTGCAGTAAAGTTCTCCTGCAGCAGGGTGATCAAATTAATATCCTACATCTGTATGCACCTCCAATCATCGTGCACAAACAAACAATAAGACATAAGAAAGCACTGTGTATCAGCAAATATGCATAATTCTCTTTTTATTGTTTTCTAGCCAGTTCACTAATTCCCCTTTAGGATCCATACAGGGAAAGGACAAATGCTGAGAGCTTGTACAGTATCGTGACCCAAACACAAACAACGGTGAGATCAAGGCTAAAGTTCTGAACTAGAAGTTCTAAATCCGTCATCTAACAAACCGTGATTCAGCAGTCTTTAAGGTTTGTTGAAGGTTTGAGAGTGGACTGTCTCTGTGCGCTTAGTCTTGCTTTGTTTAGAAGAGCATATAGCAACAGGAAGGGCACTGTATTGTGTCTCTGCCAGCACTCCTGGTCTCCTGTTTCATCATGTTTATACAGTGGTCAGGTGTCTGTAGATGGTAGGCAAGTGTACCCAGAGGTCATGGTGAACTTTATCACAAAGCAACCGCATAAAAAACAAATGGGTCACAATTCTATGTGGAGATTGCTTTGAGAAGCTGGAGAAAGAAGGAGGTTTAAAGAGGACCAGTTCACAGAGGCTGTTGGTGGACATACAGCATATTCTTTTTTCAAGACTTAGGTGAGGATGAAGGCAGGACAAAAGACATCTCTTTGAAGGACTGAAGCACAGGACCAAATGTATCCCTTTCAAAATGGCAACCAGTTACTGGGCTGTCACCAGGAGGGGTGGAGCAGCAGGCATGTTAGGTGAAAGGCATGATGAGTCTGTGCAGCCTTGAGAAAGTCCCGGGTTTGCCTTAATACAAAAACAAAATTGGCTATTCGGTAACTCAGAAAATGCCTTTTTTTATATGCTTCGTACATGTGTGCAGAGAATGATACATTTCATGAGCACTTTCATTTACACCATAAAGGGGCTGACTAGGCCTCCTGTATACCTGTTCCACAATATACTGTTTATTCTCAACTCTCTCTTTTGAATTAGTGATGATCAGAAAAGTTACCGACAGAGAGACACAAGCCATCTATTAACATTTCAAATGAAGTTCATCGGGACAACATTGATGAAGTCATTTTGAGTCCCAATCATGAGATGCACCAGGTACACTTGCTTGGTGGATACAGATGTGTGATTCTTTCTTTTACCCATCAAGCTGTTTTTCTCATGGATATTTACAAAGACATCTTTTTTTCAGGACCTACAGTGTGTGTACCTATAGCTACAGTATGACAAATGCAATGTTACATTCCTGTATTATGTGAAATTGATATGAAATAAATGATAATACCAACATGGAATACTAACAGTAATATAACATGAATACTCAACATGAAGAGCAGTGAATAGATCAGCACAACCTCTTTAATGGTGACATACAGTGAATGTTGCTCGTTTACAGCAGAAAAATATGTCATACGGCAATTTTCAAATTCAGTAAAGTTCTTTATCGTGGGTTCTGAGTTGGTTTTGATGTGAGACCAAGTCAATCGGTCAAAAATGTGTATTCAACAATTAATAAGTGAATTAATAATATATTAATGAATAATATAAACATAAGGGATTAAATTAAAATATGAAATACAAACCTGAAATACAATGTGACGTCTGTTAGCTAATCACCATTGATTAGCTAAGATCTATTTGATTTAACATGAAAGACTTTAGTAGTGCCGTTGTAATAAGTTGTAAATATGGGTGCTGAGCTTTCTGCCACTTTAAGAGGTGAAACATCAAGGAAGACTCATTAGTGAGTTCTACTAATGAAAAGATCACATGGTAAAATGGCGGTTCACCACTGTATCAGTACCGGTGGTAAAATGGCGGTTCACCACTGTATCAGTACCGGTGGTAAAATGGCGGTTCACCACTGTATCAGTATCGGTGGTAAAATGGCAGTTCACCACTGTATCAGTATCGGTGGTAAAATGGCAGTTCACCACTGTATCAGTATCGGTGGTAAAATGGCGGTTCACCACTGTATCAGTATCGGTGGTAAAATGGCAGTTCACCACTGTATCAGTATCGGTGGTAAAATGGCGGTTCACCACTGTATTGGTGCACCCCAACTTCTTCACACTTCTTTGACATAATGGCTACATGTCAATGATGACTAGGGCCAGGCAGAATCTGCAGGGACGTTCAATGTTCAATACCTTCACAGAGTTGTCTGTAACCTATATTCAAAGACATAAAATATGTTTTGGTTTTATTTTGAGTTGTTCAAAAGTAAATTAGGATTCTAAATAAGTTCTGAAGGGTTGAGAAGTCCTGCCTTTGCAGATTCAGCCTGCTTCTAACTACTGTTATAAAAGAAGCATACAAAAGGGGTGCCAATCAAGCCTAAGGATCACAGCCATGCTAACCATGAAGTAAACAGGAAGTGAGTCACATCCTCAGAGTGCCAGTCGCCATAGAGATGTACAAACAGCAAAGCAGGTAAAACCTCCTCTCCAAGCTACTTGTCCTAGGTCTCTTGCACTAAAGTACTACCATGCTTGAAAATAAAATATATTTTTTAATGTCATTTATAACTGACATTGTAGTGGCTTGTACTATAAAAAAAGCTTGAGGCAGGAATAGCATTGCTATAACTGTGGCCGTTTTTAATATCTCCACACGACTTGAGTTTGGAGGTGAATCATAGGTACATTTACGACAGCGGGAAGGCAAGGGAATAATAGAATTTCATTAAGCAGGTTATTCTTCTTTAAACCTGTGAGTCAACACTGAAAAATAAACAATTTAATTAATAACCAGACCTTACCCAAAAACATGAGGTGTTGGTAATGCATAGTTTTGCAGTGAACTAGAAGGTGAGCTAGCACTGTTTACAGCATTCATATATTCAAATGACTCATCTGCTGTATCAATTGAGAACAAAAAACCATCTCTCTCTGTGGAAATATCAATGTGATAAACATATCTGCCAACATCCTGCTATGTTGGTGGTCCGTAGCTGATATGCTCACAGGACGAGTGTCTGTGTCTCCTTCCCTAGGGACGCTCGGTAAAGACACAGGGGGGCGTGAGGATGTGTGTGGGGAGAAAGAGAGGGGTTTGGGGGGAAAGCTGAGTACGTTGAAAACAAAGAAAGCTCTAGAGGCACACAAAATGGTAGTAAACCAGTCCTCTACAACTGAAGCTTGCCCGTTAGGCACACTCAGTCTGTGTGAGGGGCAGAAGGAGGAGCATAGAGATACTGGTACTGTTGAAGATTACCAAACTTCACCTTGGCAAGCCATTTCTATAGAACGTCAATAGCCGAACGTCAGGGCTTGGCTCACAGTAACTTCAACTCCATTCCATTCACACCCCCTTAATTCTCAGAGGAATGGTTTCTCCCTCCGGTTTAAGAGGTCAAACAGTCTCCAGGCAGGTGCTGCGTGTGTTTACATGTGTATATGTGTTTTATATATTAATACACTTATATTCATATGTGTGTGTGTTCGCGTATGTGTGTGTGTAGTAGTAGTAGTGGTGGTAATATCACCCTCCGACCGCCAGGGGGAGTTCCTCAGATCCCCAGGCCGGGCAGGGGCACTATGCCAGCGAGTAGATGGCGTTGACGGGTGAGGTGGCCTCGGAACTCTCGTTGCCTTCCGTCTCGTCCTTGTCCTTTTTGACAGTGTACTGGCCGATGAAGGAGCCGTCCTCGTTGAACTGGCCATCCCCTCCCTCGCCATAGTCCACCAGGCTGTCGTCACTCTCCTTCACCCCGCCGTCCAGAGAGTTCTGGCTGCCCTGCAGAGGCTTGTTGTCCTCGTCGCTGCTGCAAAGGGTCAAGAGGTCAAAGGTTAGATTCCGCCTGTGATGTCATCAACACGGTCATCAACGCAGGCGAGTCCTTACCATCCCAAAGGTTAGGGGAAAGAGAGGAGAGGGGTTATGGGTAAGAAGAAAACTGGGGAAGGGAACAACTGTCAACAAGAGAAGTGTTGATTCTGTAGTTTTCCACTGTCGTCTCTCTTACAGTACAGACTGTAGCTGGGGTCATTCAGTGCAGACTGGAACACAAGCACTTTCACAAACTCATTTTGGAACAACATCGATACTTGCCTTTAGCTATGATATAAAAACACTGGCAATGGTCAACCTGAGTGCAATAATATAAGCTTGCTAAAATATAAAAAGCCCTGCAGTAAATCTTGTAGTCTAGAAGAACTACTACAGAGCCCCTTTGTCTTTGGGGAAGCTGTACGCTGACCTTAAATGCTCAAACCAATGCATTATCATACACATGCTGCTCAGTCTGGGCTATGTTCTGATCTGAGATCTGTGCATAAAGCTCAAACACACACAAAAGTCTGAGCGTTGCAGGTGTTAAGTGTATTTGTGTGAAAGCCCAAGTTATAGTAGGTGTGCGTATCTCAGTTCAGAACATGTCCCTATGTCTTCTACCTCTGCAGTAGGGGGAGAGAATTGTCATGCAGAAGGGATCAGGGACTTTCAACCAGCATTAGCTCTCTAGACTCTTACAACAGCCAGATAGCAAACAGCAGAAAGGCATTACCAGAGAAGAGGGAACAGAAAATAATGAAGTTTAGCTCTTCAACAGTTTTTGCATCGTATTTGGAGGTGTTGTCTATTTCTCTTCATTGTAGAGAGGATGCATCTACAAACCAGACCGTGTTGACATATTTTCTTTGGTGAAGTACTGGTGTGGTACTGTATGGCTGGCCAGTTAGTAGACAAACTACAAGGCAATATAATCTGACAGAGATTACCTGAAAGCAGGGCTCACCAAGCCAACGGGGCACACAAGGTCATCAACAGAGAATTACCAAGGCAACCATACCAAAGTATCAACAAGTCAACCCACAATCAAACCTCTGAACTCAAACAGACCAGATTCAGGTGTTACGAGTGAGAGAGTGAGAGAGAGAGAGAGAGAGAGAGAGAGAGAGAGAGAGAGAGACTAAAATCAGGAAAGGAATGGAGGAAACAGGTGCTGGACAAAAGTACGAGAGAGAGAGACTCTAGAGAAGATAAGTAGACCAAAGAAAAGAGGGAGAGTGAAATACATGTGAAGAAACTGAATAACTGCGCAGGAGATATTTTTTTATGTTTTAATCGATTAATATACTGCAGAAGGATTGTGAGAACATTGAGTTCACTGTCATACAATACCGTATGTAGACTTTGGCCTAATACAGGCATGGAAAATGACAACCTTGATTTTTAGTACAGTAGACGTGAGCGTAATGTAGAAATGGCCTTATTAGATGTTCATAGCCCTCAAATTCAGTAAAATGTATCCAATTATAAGGAGATTAGCATAGCAGCTGGTCAATACGTAACTATTGTTCATAGCTCTAAATCCACTCAAGAGGGAACTATTACATCTTAATTATGAGCCTATTATTTCTCTTTGTGTAATTGAATAAATCTACCAGAGTGGCAAAGTTGTTTTAAAAGCTCAGCTTTAGTCACGGGTTTGACAGCTTTTGTTTGTTGACCTTATCACTCGAGACATTTTAGTGAGCAGAGGGTTTAGAAAGATCAAGCATTCTTCCACTTTAAAATGTCTTTAGAATGAGAGTGTAGAATGATTCAATTATCTGATTAGATTAACTTTTGAGAGAGGAGCAAAGGTGGAAAAAGTAACTGGGAAGACTTTATTCTCCTAAAATGACTTTCAAAACAAACTGCTCTTGATCTTTGATCTTTGAGCATTGTTCTATAAAGACAAATCTTATGCAGCCCAATTAACATAACAATTGGACTAGAGAAATCAATTGCGTAAATGTCAACATCAGTTGTTTGTTACTGTCCACCTGTGCATCAATATCATGGAAATAAAAGGAGGATTTTAGTTGGTTAAGCCTTATACGTTGGAGGAAGATGTTGATTGAATTGAAAACAGTATGGTCAATGTTTAGCCACTTCAGAAGGTTGACAAAGGTGATTATGTGTGTGATTAGATATTAATCGATTAAAACACAATGCAAGAATTGAGCGGTCTTAAAAAGTAAATAATGCAAATAATGCATATTATTTCAAGGTTATTCTGGTTGTGGTATGCACTGTGCGGGATAGACTCCTGTCATACCTTTCGAGTGAACAACTTGATTTGGACCAATGGGAACAGAAACCAGAACAGAAAGACAAAGGAAAAGGTGAGGAAGAACAAAAAACAGAGATGGCTAAAAACACACTGAACAGACACATACTTTTTAAACACAGACTGAACATGTGTGGAGATTGCTAATATACCTGAGTGACATTGGCCAAAAATTATATTTACTAGTGGGTCAAAAACAGTTGGGTGCTCACACATAGTTGCACAATACTACTACTGTGATATCAAACAAACAAAAGCCCCAAAAAACAACAATAATCATAGGGCACCAATAAGCCCTAGAATCAGGCTTTATGTGAAAGTTGCCATGCACGAGCCTTGGCACATGCGACCCAGAACAGCTCGTAGGAGCAAGAGCATATCTCCTGTTTCTGTAGCGTGAGGCAGCTTGATGTACAAGTACACCCCATGGACAGGACACTAGTCTATCTCCTGTTTCTGTAGCGTGAGGCAGCTTGACGTACAAGTACACCCCATGGACAGGACACTAGTCTATCTCGTGTTTCTGTAGCGTGAGGCAGCTTGACGTACAAGTACACCCCATGGACAGGACACTAGTCTATCTCCTGTTTCTGTAGCGTGAGGCAGCTTGACGTACAAGTACACCCCATGGACAGGACACTAGTCTATCTCCTGTTTCTGTAGCGTGAGGCAGCTTGACGTACAAGTACATCCCCTGGACAGGACACTAGTCTATTGCAGGGCTAGGTCTGGTTCATGGTGTTACGTGAGGCTTGAACCTTCTTCAACTGAAAACAAAATCATCTTTGGAGGGATAAATGAAAAGATGCAGGGCGCTGAAGGAGGCTCAAGCCACATGTAACGGCCGAGAACAGAGCTAAATCAAGGCATGCATCTGTGGGTTTGGCAATTGGCATAAAAAGGACATCTAACAGGTGAATTTATAGCACCACAGTGAGTCAAACTGGAATAGACCAGGGTGGCCATACCTAGTCCTGAAAAGCTGCAGTATGTGCAGGCTTTCGTTCCAGGCCAGCTTGAAACAATCAACTAATCATGGTCTTTAACCGAGAACCATAGAATGTTAAATCAATTGTGTTACAGCTGGGCTGGAACAAAATCTTGCACTCACTGCGGCGTTCCTGGATCAGGGTTGGCCACCCCTGCCATAGAGTCCCATACATGCAGAGACAGAACTGTCAAATCAGTCAGCTTATGCTACACAGGGACCAGACATTAGCAATGATGAAAATTAATCCAGCACATATGTTTACCCCTGCATGTTTATTTTATCAATATCTTTTGAAAGCTGAGGTCTACTTGACCGAAACATGGACAGAAAAAACATGCAGAGATGGATGTGAGCAGCAGTGATTATCATCATTGATGACTATGTCATGTAGGAAGGAACAAGGAAAGGACATAGTGGTGTTGATATTTCATCTCCATACAAAAGGTTCGCTGACGCAAATTCCCCAAATCGGTTCCTCAAGGGCATCAAACTCGAACGGTAGACTTTCCTCCCTAAACCCTCACTACATCTACTCTACACCCTCTCTCAAACCTCCCAACCTCCCTCATTTCAGCCAAATTGATTTCCGTCCTCAGCCTTCACCTCTGCACCTGGTGGTTGCTGCCTGTTAAATGTCAGCTGTCGGAAGAAAAACAAAGCAATTAACCTTAAGGGGGTAAAAACACGATCAAGCCCTCGACAGAGACAAACGGGTTCAGGACCTCTCAGAGTGTTCACGATCAGTTTCACGATCATTACATCACCTACCTGATCCATGAAACACTTGACGTTTCTCTGGGGAGAGATAAGACCTTACTGCCTCCTCACACTCTCTCGATCTCTCTCCCCTAATCTGCAAATCACCTTGATTTATTTACCTGACAGTTTATTACCTGATTAAATTGACACTTTCAGAAAAGCTGCTTTTCTAACTCTGTGATATCCTGCAGACTGGTAATGAGAAGACGATTTCACAGTGCGAAGCCTTGGCTCACTGTTTGAACACCAGCTGAGCCTTGAACACTAATACGCTTTTCTGACTTGAATATCATGAGCCTGAGGCGATGCTTAAACCACAGCTGTGATTAGCGTCTCTTTCCCCATATTGAACACCCGCTGCTCTTAACCCTGAACCACCCATGGATAGGATAGGTCCCTGCCAAGACAACTCTCCACCAGAGGCCTGTATTGAACAGGTCCAGAACAGCCCTGGGCCTAAGATATTCTGCCTATCTGTCGTTCTGCTTGTGAGAGAGCAGGTGTGGAACACAGGTAGCAGGTGTGGAACACAGGTAGCAGGTGTGGAACACATCCATGGCCAGGCCAAAAATAGCCAGGTCAATTGATGACTTTAGCCTCAAGGCTAAACCAAGGTTAATGCATAGCTTTGGGCTAGGTTTAGCTCTAGTGTTTATGATTGTAGTCTGGTGAAGCATACTGGTGAAGCATACTGGTGAAGCATACTGATGTTGGATCTCAATTTGAGCCAGTTTGCTACAGCAGGAAAATAATCCTGCAGCAACAGTAATGTGAATTATTATGTTGATTATAATTAATGAACATTTTTGTAGAGGTTGATACATTTTTCGTAAGGGAAAATCAAGTCTGACATTTCAAAGTGGAAATTACAAACTTTAGAAGCCTTTTTAAACTTCAAATACACTACAAGTTTAAAATGTCCTGCATTGCAACAGGGTGATCAAATACATATCCTACATCTGTAACATGGCTTAGTCCTAAAGTAAGATTGTCCTATTTACTAATCTGCATTGAAGGGATAGTTGACCCAGATGGAATACATTTTATGGAAGTAGACTATAGACCAAAACAGTAAGCAACGTATGATATACGTTTTTGCGATTCACTACAGATTGGTGAAGTGCCGTGACGGGAGTTCTAGCTGTGTGTAGAAACAACACTCTTCTCAATTCTCTCTGTGGGTTCACACTACCCAGAGAGTCTCAGCTGTGCCCTGATCACATGTTTGACACCCCCAGGAACCGATATCACTGATTGGCCGGTGTACCATGCCCACCTTGACCCTCCCCACCCCCCATCTCCCACCTTCCCCTTCTACCCCAGAAACAGTAGTGCAAAGGGAGGAGGGTGAAGTAGTTCATAGACCATGATCTAGCATCACAGTCACTGCCTCAGTCCACATCCCCCAATCTCACCCCAAGCCCACGCGTTTTCATCCCCCAATCTCACCCCCAAGCCCTCGCTTCCTCATCCCCCCATCTCACCCCCAAGCCCTCACTTCCTCATACCCCCATCTCACCCCATGCCCTCGCTTCCTCATCCCCCCATCTCACCCCCAAGCCCTCACTTCCTCATCCCCCCCATCTCACCCCCATGCCCTTGCTTCCTCATCCCCCAATCTCACCCCCAAGCCCTCGTTTCCTCATCCCCCAATCTCACCCATAAACCCTCGCCTCCTCATCCCCCAATCTCACCCCCAAGCCCTCGTTTCCTCATCCCCCAATCTCACCCATAAGCCCTCGCCTCCTCATCCCCCAATCTCACCCCCAAGCCCTCAGTCTGAAGGGGAGTTCAGTATCTGTCTCTGACATGCGCAGGCCGGGAGGTGGATGCCGTGCCGAAACCAAAGTACCTGTTCTCCTTTTCGTTCTTATTTTCATTCCTGTCAGGGACAGACGACCATTTCAGCATGGAGAAGAGAGGGAGGAGATAGGATAGGAGAGAGGGTAAAGAGAGAGAGGGAAGGAAGGAGATACATCCTCCAGGTGACACACAAGCACACAAAATGAGAGCCAGAGACTACACACACACACATGCGCGTACGCACGTACGCACAAACTCACACACACTCACACAGACTCACGCACACAATTACACTTACACAAAAAAACACACACACAAAAACACACACTGAAAGAAATGCCCAGACACACACGCACATACACAACGTGTGAGTTGGGTAGACAGAGTGATTAGTCCCAGTGCTATTGAGTGTGTCAGATTGTGAGTTTAGCAATGACCTTCACTGTAGGAAAGAGGGTAATATTAATAAACATTGATTAGAGACGATAGCAGACTTGCTTAGATTTTCCATTGTGGACATGCCTCACACATATGTGATAATTGTTGATAACATCTTTGAACATCTCACTTTACATTAACACTTTAAAACCACAGCACTGTGCTGTCAAGCAGAATAAACACCTACAACAACACTGTTCAAATTATTTCCTTCATGGTCGGAATGCTTTTGACAGCCAAATGCAAAATGAATAAAATCTCTTCAAATTGCTCTAAATATACATTCCTAATCCCATAGGGCAGCGCACAATTGGCCCAGCATCGTCCGGGTTAGGATTTGGCCGGGGTAGGTCGTCATTGTAAATAATAATTTGCTCTTAACTGACTTGCCTAGTTAAATAAAGGTTAAATATTTCTTTAATTTTTAAAAATCCTTTGTAACTGGTCTGGCTAAATGAATGTGCCATGTTTCCTTTGTGGCTTATAAGAACAATTAGGGGTTTGGGTTACTGGTTGTGTGGGGTTATAGGGGACAGAGTACAGGGGCACTTCATCTTGCTGTATCGTATTAGTGGAAACCAAGACTATTCTCATGGCAAGTCTGCCAGTTTTAACTAGCATTAGCAGTTTAGGACAATTAACGCGCTAAGGCACTTCCGTCATCATGAAGTGCTTTGAGAGACTAGTCAAGGACCATATCACCTCCACCCTACCTGACACCCTAGACCCACTCCAATTTTCTTACCGCCCAAATAGGTCCACAGACGATGCAATCTCAACCACACTGCACACTGCCCTAACCCATCTGGACAAGAGGAATACCTATGTGAGAATGCTGTTCATTGACTACAGCTCGGCATTCAACACCATAGTACCCTCCAAGCTCGTCATCAAGCTCGAGACCCTGGGTCTCGACCCCGCCCTGTGCAACTGGGTACTGGACTTCCTGACGGGCCGCCCCCAGGTGGTGAGGGTAGGCAACAACATCTCCACCCCGCTGATCCTCAACACTGGGGCCCCACAAGGGTGCGTTCTGAGCCCTCTCCTGTACTCCCTGTTCACCCACGACTGTGTGGCCACGCACGCCTCCAACTCAATCATCAAGTTTGCGGACGACACAACAGTGGTAGGCTTGATTACCAACAACGACGAGACGGCCTACAGGGAGGAGGGGAGGGCCCTCGGAGTGTGGTGTCAGGAAAATAACCTCACACTCAACGTCAACAAAACAAAGGAGATGATTGTGGACTTCAGGAAACAGCAGAGGGAGCACCCCCCTATCCACATCCCCCTATCCACAGAACTTGTTCTCAACTTGCCTACCTGGTTAAATAAAGGTTAAATAAAAAAATAAAATAAAAAACATCAATGGGACAGTAGTGGAGAGGGTAGTAAGTTTTAAGTTACACATCACGGACAAACTGAATTGGTCCACCCACACAGACAGCATCGTGAAGAACCTCTTCAACCTCAGGAGGCAGAAGAAATTCGGCTTGTCACCAAAAGCACTCACAAACTTCTGCAGATGCACAATCGAGAGCATCCTGTCGGGCTGTATCACTGCCTGGTACGGCAACTGCTCCGCTTCCAACCGTAAGGCTCTCCAGAGGGCAGTGAGGTCTGCACAACGCATCACCGGGGGCAAACTACCTGCCCTCCAGGACACCTACACCACCCGATGTCACAGGAAGGCCATAAAGATCATCAAGGACATCAACCACCCGAGCCACTGCCTGTTCACCCCGCTATCATCCAGAAGGCGAGGTCAGTACAGGTGCATCAAAGCTGGGGCCGAGAGACTGAAAAACAGCTTCTATCTCAAGGCCATCAGACTGTTAAACAGCCACCACTAACATTGAGTGGCTGCTGCCAACACACTGACACTGACTCAACTCCAGCCACTTTAATAATGGGAATTGATGGGAAATGATGTAAATATATCACTAGCCACTTTAAACAATGCTACCTTATATAATGTTACTTACCCTACATTATTCATCTCATATGCATACGTATATACTGTACTCTATATCATCGACTGTATCCTTATGTAATACATATATCACTAGCCACTTTAACTATGCCACTTTGTTTACATACTCATCTCATATGTATATACTGTACTCGATACCATCTACTGTATCTTGCCTATGCTGCTCTGTACCATCACTCATTCATATATCCTTATGTACATATTCTTTATCCCCTTACACTGTGTATAAGACAGTAGTTTTGGAATTGTTAGTTAGATTACTTGTTGGTTATTACTGCATTGTCGGAACTAGAAGCACAAGCATTTCGCTACACTCGCATTAACATCTGCTAACCATGTGTATGTGACAAATACATTTGATTTGATTTGATTTGATTTAACGTGTCAGGTTAGGAGAATTAACGTGGCAGGTTAGGATAATTAAGTTAAGGTTAGGAAAAGGGTTAGGATTAGGGTTAGGGCATCCCCGACGTGACTCGAACATATCTAGCTACACCAGGCTTGCCTTGAGAACAGTCTTGGTTTCCACTAATACGATGCTGCCTTCCTCTTCTTCTGAAGTTCTAAAGACTCCCTGCTGAGGCTAATATGATAATCATCATGGAAACAGTTGCTAAACTTTTAAGCGTGTGTCTGCCTATGTAACTACTGTACCATGTAAGGACACTGGTTTTTAGCACCATTTCAATATAAAGTAGGACCACGATGATTAGAGTGAGTAAACCGGTTGGAGTGTGTTAGTGCTGATTTGACAGTTAAGTTAGAGGGTTAATTAAACAGTAAAGATGGAAAGATTCTCATTCCCCACAGAGAAGAATGACTGGAGATCAGTGAGACCTGGAATGAGCAAAAGACAATCACTAACTAACAAATACACACTGCAAACATGCACTACCAGACCTAAGACATAATAACTCCTGTTTACTGTAGCTCGTCTCGATCGTCTTAATAGCATTCCCAAATATTACAAGGCCAAAGTAATAGTCCCTGTCCCTCATTCCTGATGCCTAAGTAGTTGCAGATAAACAGTACTAAACATGATCCTAAGCCTGAATACCACACATGATAATCACAATGACACTTCCATAATAAAGAAAACAAGACAAACTACCACATCCTCCTCTGTATAATCCTGGATGATACACAGTCATATCTAGCCATGATTACTAATGTTTTGCAATAGAAACTCTGCATATATAGATCATTCACTGGCTGGCAATTGTTCCAGAGATGTGTAGGCCAGAGATATGTAATATTCAAGAGAAATACTTACTGGTAGTCAAATGATCCATCCTCTCCCTTCTGATCCATTCCCTCCAGAGGGAGATCTTTTTTATCTCGTACTGAATAGTGATAAAACAAATAGAGGTATATGATTATACTGAACGTGCCACCATCTTGTGACTTAACTGGACACTTGCCCTCGTTCTAAACCCTACCTGGGTATTTCAACCCCCACCGTCTTTTCCTGCTCCCAAATGCCCTCAATGTGTTAACCCTTAACCTAATACTTGACCCTGTCTAGTATATCCTTACATGGTTACTAGTTACTAGATTAGTTTTGACCCCCCTGTGTTAACCCTTGCTTGGATACTGGACCACCTTGTGTTAAAGGTCCAATGCAGCCATTTTTATCTCAATATCAAATCATTTCTGGCTCAAAATTAAGGACCTTATTATGATTGATTTCAATTGAAATGGTCAAAAATGAAAAAAATTGCTTCTTAGCAAGGAGCGATTTCTCAAGCAAGAACTTTGCTAGGGCTGTATGGGAGTGGTCAGAGCGGGGGGGGGGGGGGGGCAACTGAAAACGAGCTGTTATTGGCAGAGAGGTTTGGAACTGTCTTTCTTATAGATGGTTTAGCTGATTATGTCATGAAAATGATGTGCACTCTTCAATGGGGTTCGAGAGTTGTTGTGATTTTAGATGGCCAGATATCTACCAACAATGACAAGAAACTGCCATGTTTCATCTTCTTCTTGATACCCTGTCTTGTTTTGAGGTGTTTTGACAGATTTCATGTCAATGCTAATGACTAAATTCGCTAGTGAGTTAACCAACAACTGAGACAATATATTTATGTTTTCAATAAACATTGGAGATGAAATATAGTTTACATCTTGTCAAACAATCTAAGCCAACCCATCTGTTTTGCCCAATAGTTGCACATGCGTCGGTTGTGTTGCTAAACAACCAGCCTGTCTATTGGTCTACTAACTAATTTACTGCCTGGTGATGTCAAGTCTCCATACCACCAAAACAGGCTGAAAAGGTGTTATTTTCAAACAGCTCTTACAGTAGAAGAGCATTATCATCATTTTCACAATTTCACAGTATTATTCCAACCTCATAGCGTGGAAATCTATACACACTGAACAAAAATATTTCTAAGATGTATTTCTAAGAGTTACAGTTCATATAATGAAATCAGTCAATTGAAACAAATGCATTACATGACTGGGAATACAGATCTGCATCTGTTTGTCACAGATACCTACAAAGAAAAGGGAGGGGCGTGGATCAGAAAACCAGTCAGTATCCAACCATGCAGCGCGACACGTCTCCTTCACATAGAGTTGATCAGGCTGTTGATTGTGGCTTGTGATATGTTGTCCCACTCCTCTTCAATGGCTGTGCGAAGTTGCTGGATATTGGCGGGAACTGGAACACGCTGTCGTACAGACGTGCATTATCATGCTGAAACATGAGGTGATGAATGGCATGACAATGGGCCTCAGGATCTCGTCACGGTCTGCCATCTGCCTGGTACAGTTGAAAGCGGGATTCATCCATGAAGAGCACACTTCTCCAGCGTGCCAGTGGTCATCGAAGGTGAGCATTTGCCTACTGAAGTCGGTTACGACGTCGAACTGCAGTCAGGTCAAGACCCTGGTGAAGATGACAAGTACGCAGATGAGCTTCCCTGAGACGGTTTCTGACAGTTTGTGCTGAAATTCTTCAGTTGTGCAAACCCACAGTTTCATTAAGCTGTCCGAGTGGCTGGTCTCAGACAAATCCGCATGTGAAGAAGATGTGGAGGTCCTGGGCTGGCTTGGTTACACGTGGTTTGCAGTTGTGAAAACGGTTGGACGTACTGCCAAATTATCTAAAACGACATTGGAGGGGGCTTATATTAGAGAAATGAACATTAAATTCTCTGGCAACAGCTCTGGTGGACATTCCTGCAGTCAGCATGCCAATTGCACACTCCCTCAAAACTTGAGACATCTGTGGCATTGTGTTATGTGACAAAACTTAGATGTCTCAAAACTGCATGTGTGGCCTTTTAGGGTCCCCAGCACAAGGTGTACCTGTGTGATTATCATGCTGTTTAATCAGCTTCTTGATATGCCACACCTGTCAGGTGGATGGATTATCTCGGCAAAGGAGATATGCTTACTAACAGGGATGTAAACACATTTGCGCACCAAATTTGAGAGCTTTTTGTGCGTATGGAAAATTTCTGGTATCTTTTAAACTCAGCAAAGAAATAAATGTCCTTTCACTGTCAACTGCCTTTATTTTCAGCAAACTTAACATGTGTACATATTTTTATGACCATAACAAGATTCCACAGACATGTGACTAACAGAAATGGAACAATGTGTCCCTGAACAAAGGGGATTAATAAAAGTAACAGTCAGTATCTGGTGTGGCCACCAGCTGCATTAGGTACTGCAGTATATCTCCTCCTCATGGACTGCACCAGATTTGCCAGTTCTTGCTGTGAGATGTTACCCCACTCTTCCACCAAGGCACCTGCAAGTTCCTGAACATTTCTGGGGGGAATGGCCCTAGCCCTCACCCTCCGATCCAACAGGTCCCAGATGGGCTCAATGGGATTGAGATCCAGGCTCTTCGCTGGCCATGGCAGACCACTGACATTCCTGTCTTGCAGGAAATCGTGCACAGAACGAACAGTATGGCTGATGGCATTGTCATGCTGGAGGATTCTGTCAGGATGAACCTGCAGGAAGGGTACCACATGAGGGAGGAGGATGTCTTCCCTGTAGTGCACAGCGTTGAGATTGCTTGCAATGACAACAAGCTCAGTCCGATGATGCTGTGACACACCGCCCCAGACCATGACGGACCTTCCACCTGCAAATCGATCCCGCTCCAGAGTACAGGCCTCGGTGTAACGTTCATTCCTTCGACGATAAACGCAAATCCGACCATCACCCCTGGTGAGACAAAACCGCGACTCGTCAGTGAAGAGCACTTTTTGACAGTCCTGTCTGGCCCAGCGAAGGTAGGTTTGTGCCCATAGGCGACATTGTTGCCGGTGATGTCTGGTGAGGACCTGCCTTACAACTGGCCTACAAGCCCTCAGTCCAGCCTCTCTCAGCCAATTGTGGATAGTCTGAACACTGATGGAGGGATTGTGTGTTCCTGGTGTAACTCAGGCAGTTGTTGTGTCTTTGGCTATGCCGGATTAAGTGATATGACATGCTATTCTATAAAATAATTTCTCTGTAAGTAATATCGGCTGATTAAGCTAATCAGGTAAATGTAATTAACTAGAAAGTCGGGGCACCACGAAATAATGTGTATAGAGCTGTTATCTTCCGAATAAATTCGTAAAGACCTAGTAATCTTTTACATCAGTAGCAGTCAATATTTATTTGTCACTTTATTCAGTCTCATCTGAAAGTTGTAATTTCTTTGTTATCTTCACAAACCCTAGCTAACAAGTTGAATCAGCAATTCAAAATGTAGTTTAATTATTTATTTACTAAATACCTAAATAATCACACTGAATTACATCTACACAGAATGGATTATGCATTGATTACAAATGATGTCATAAAGGAAAACGTCCCATCGGACGGAACAGATATGACGGCTAGTTCCACAAAGAAAGTGGGTTGGTTTTGAATGAAAGAGCGGGAAGACTGAGGAACAAAAAAGATTTTGTGTCTCTATCGGGCCGTAGGCAGCTATGCTATCTTAAATACAGTATCTTATGCATTCTAAATAACCGCCCATTTGGAAAAGGAAAATGCAAGGAATATTTACTCTGAGCTGCTCTTGAAATGGTTGGTCGTAGATGAAAGGCCGGGTTGCCCTGCAGGGATCTCTTGTCCTCTGAAGAATCTCTCTGGATACATTGTAGTATCGTTGTTTGTGTTAGACTGGATACATCGTCCGTCCTTTCCTAGCCCACGTTTACAGCGGCTGCTGCTAACTCAACGAAGTGAATAAGATTTCAAAGTTCATACTAAGTTGCCATACTTTTAAGTTTGTGCTATATTCTGGCTGGTATAGTCGAAATTCATCCTTTCGGCGTGTCGATCGGCACCTTCACATTGAACAAGATGCTAATTTCGTTAGGTTATTATCTGAGCCCTTTTTAACGTAGGACCGTCGTCCTCACGTCCTCGGAACAGAAAGTTGAATTTTCGTCAACGGGTTTATATAGTGGTGAAAGAAGGGCGTGTTTCATAGTTTATAACCAAAGTCTGTTCACTTGGGCGGGTCCTCTGAGTGAGCAGAGTTTCTCTATGACAACCGTTCTCTCATTTAAGAAGCTAAAATTATATTTAATCTTTTCACACATAGTTTCATATTTAAACATTTAAATTGCACAACAATTCCATGTGAATCTGATAACTAGAATGTGTCGACTTTCCAAGATACAATTTATGTCATCCTGTCATTAGTAGTAATGTCTCAGACAACAACTGATCTGAGATCATATTCATTAAGTACCAACACATATTTTCAACTGTTTGGATTACCGAAATATGGTTCCGTTTCCCCCCTTTCAATGTTACCAGACTCTCTATGTTACAAAGGCTTTACAAGAGTCAACTCTATAGAGTAGAGAGAGAGGAAAGGGGAAATGTTTTTATGGGGGTCATAAACCTCCCCCAACAGGCCAACGTCACGACACAGTTGTTGTTGCCATCCTGTACCTGTCCTGCAAGTGTGATGTTCGGATGTACTGATCCTGTGCAGGTGTTGTTACATGTGGTCTGCCATGGCGAGGACAATCAGCTCTCCGTCCTGTCTCCCTGTAGCGCTGTCTTGGGCGTCTCACAGTATGGACATTGCAATTTATTGCCCTGACCACATTTGCAGTCCTCATGCCTCCTTGCAGCATGCCTAAGGCATGTTCACGAAGATTAGTAGGGACCCTGGGCATCTTTATTTTGGTGTTTTTCAGAGTCAGTAGAAATGTCTCTTTAGTGTCCTAAGTTTTCATAACTGTGACCTTAATTGCCTACCGTTTGTAAGCTGTTAGTGTCTTAACGATTGTTCCACAGGTGCATGTTCACTAATTGTTTATGGTTCATTGAACAAGCATGGGAAACACCCTTTACAATGATTATTTGGATTTTTAAGAAATATATTTGAAAGACAGGTTTCTTTTTATTAGTTTATTTCAGCTCATGGTACCAACACTTTACATGTTTAATTTATATTTTTGTTTGGTGTATAAAACACAGGAAATCACATTTTTGACTGCACCGGGCCTTTAACCCTTACCTGGATATTTGCCTCCGCGACTCCTCTTGATGAAGCAGACGATGAGGAGGATGAGGATGATGAGAGCGATGGCACACATCAGCCCGATAAACCAGCCCTGGGTAGCAATGTCCACCTGGTCTTTAATGTAGGCTGTCAGCAGGCAAAAACATTGACACACACACACACAGATGGGAGAGATGAAACACACAGAGAGAGGGAGAAAAATAATAAGAGTCTGTTTTGCCCCAAATGAGTCACTGGAAATACATCCGACAATCTGTCCTCATCCAAGGATGTTCAAATCAAGATACGCCAAGTATGACAACCCAAACCATCATCACAGCATTCTAGTATTCCCTCAACATAGAGCTATAACTCTAGATGGTATCCCAGTAAATCTATCTGTATAACAAATGATTCATTCAGTTGGGTCAATTTGAACACAGAACCGAGGTACTTTAGCAGAAGGAACAAAATATCATTCACAGCTCATTTTAAAAGCAACCAACCACAAAAAAAGTTTTGTTATTTGACACCAGTCTTCTAACTGTAAAATAAGCTACTTTATTGAAACACTTCTGTAACACAATGCAGGCATAAATAGGAGGAAAAAACGACATTAATAGCTTATAATTACTAACCAAGTAACAGCTCTGCCAGTGCCAGAGAAGTGTGACATTAGAAAAGTGAATTTGCTCAGAACAAAGCAAAGATAGAAAAGTAAAGTACAGGTCAAAGTATCAGATCCATTGTATATGACTTGTTTACTCATGAGCCTATCACACATTACATTTCATTGGAGTATTCTTACCACATGGAATACGCTCCTATGGAAAATCAAGACATCACAAACAGCTAAATCGATATTCCACAAAGTTCAGAACTACCAACTCTAAAGAACAGAAACAAAACAGTCCCTCTACACTACAGTTGAATAACTTCACTTCAATACCAACTCCTTGGAGCTATATCAACTCCTAGCCTTGTGATCTGACCCAACAGACCTCGTTGTTAGGGAGCTGGGGTATCCATGGGGTCTCTGTAGCCTGGGTGCTGTCATGTCTCTGCATTAGCCTGCTATAGACTCCTAGACTGGGCTGATGCAGACAGGTGGAGACTCACCTGCGCTGGTCTCAAAGGTGACAACATTGCTGGAGATGCTGTGGTATTCGTTGGAGTACACCCTCAGGCGGTACTTGGCCCCTTCGATCAGCCCCGCCAGCTTAATGGGCGGCTGGTTCACTGGTACGCTTGACACACTGCCATTGCCTTGGAACACAAGAGAGGTGCCAATCATACTACGTCATTGGGCGTTGCCAGGCTACCATGGTAACAAAGTAAATAGGAAGGGTACCACGTAATGATGCGACATGGGTGGGACTGTTTCTTCCCCTATGAGATGGTGGGCCACTGGAGTAAATTGAGACTGAACCAATGCAGCACACACACACCCTACCTCCAACATCCACCACTCATTAACAACCTCGTTGAAATGAATAGCAGTAAACCAATGTCACGTATACGGCTATGTTAATAGAATTACTAGAGAGTGAAAGTGAATAGAGCTGCAGCTCTTTAAGGAAGCTTTTAAAATATGGCTTTTAGAGGATTCTTTTTGGTTCATTTTCTTCTCAGTGGAAGTGAAACCACATTTTTCTCCTGGGGATAATGCTCCTGAAATATCTAATCTAAAAAGGGCACTTTTTGTGAAGCGGGAGAAGAGGTAGAGCTAGAGAGCAGGTGTTCCTTCAGGCTACTATAATACAGTGGACATCAAAGTTTTACGAAACTAAACTCCTGCTGAATTGGCAGCAGTAAGTTGGTTGTATTACCCTGACTGGTGGAATTTAAATGGACCATTATGAAACACTCTGTATTCTGGAATAGCAAAGGGCGGGAGGGTAGAGAAGCACTGTGTCTCGATTACCCATAGTCCTCCACTCATCTCAATAAAAAGGGCGGGAGGGTAGAGAAGCACTGTGTCTCGATTACCCATAGTCCTCCACTCATCTCAATAAAAAGGGCGGGAGGGTAGAGAAGCACTGTGTCTCGATTACCCATAGTCCTCCACTCATCTCAATAAAAAGGGCGGGAGGGTAGAGAAGCACTGTGTCTCGATTACCCATAGTCCTCCACTCATCTCAATAAAAAGAAACACACCGATGGTGAAAACGAAACGCGGCGTCTTTTCAATGGAAAGACGTGCCCCTTATCACATCACCAAGCTGTGGGCATGGGCTGGTGATAGCTGGTGGCGCACGCAAACCTGTGGCATCGTGCACCATGCTATGACATGACCTTTGATCCCCTGAAAGGGTGACATCATCATATAGCAATCATCATACAGCAATCAACCAAATTCATTCCAAAGCTTAGTACATCCACTGCAGCCTCTGAAGCAACTAAACCAAATCATACGAAACAAAATGCATCCTTGACTAGACAACAAACAGACCTGAAGCACTGCGAAAATCAATCAGTGGGAAGAATGTCTGACTAATATAAAAACACATTCCTTACAACCATTAAAACATGAAGCTGAAGCTAATGATTAAAATGCCCATGTAAAATGTGTGTATAAAGACAACATCCTCCCTCCCCCTCACTCTTACTCTAAACAGTCAATAGAAAAACAAGCCACACAACCAATCATACAGCCAGACAGCCAGACATACAGCCAGCCAGACAGCCAGCCAGCCAGCCAGACACACAGCCAGACATCCAGGCAGACAGACACACAGCCAGCCAGCCAGCCAGCCAGAAACACAGACACAGAGCCAGCCAAACAGACACACAGCCAGCCAGCCAGACACACAGGCATGCAGCCAGCCAGACACACAGCCACACAGCCAGACACACAGCCAGCCAGACACACAGCCAGCCAGCCAGACACACAGACACGCAGCCAGCCAGACAGACAGACAGACACACAGCCAGCCAGCCAGCCAGACACACAGCCAGACAGCCAGGCAGACAGACAAACAGACACACAGCCAGCCAGCCAGACACACAGCCAGACAGACAGACACACATCCAGCCAGCCAGCCAGCCAGCCAGCCAGAAACACAGACACACAGCCAGCCAGACAGACACACAGCCACCCAGCCAGCCAGACAGGTGAAGCAGCAGCATGATACTGGGTAGTAGCCATGAAGTATGCACACTGCACAGTATGGGCAGTTAGGACATCATATTACACTATGCGTATGAACAGTACAAAGACACATTTCCAAACAGAGAAATGGACAAAGAGCAGGAAAGAGGGAGAGAGTTAGGTATCTTGTGTGTTAGAACTATGTCATTGATACAGTGGAAAACAGATCAATGTGTGCACATGCTCAGCTCCTGTGAACATCACCCTAACATCTTCTCTTTTCACTCAGGATGATTGAACACACATATACTGACATCACTGTACCATCAGTATACTGTAGTAAGTAGCATATATTTAAGGAATGTTTTCATTAAACTGTGTATTTCCCTCCAGTAAAATAAAACGTAACACTCTCTCTCTCTCTCTCTCTCTCTCTCTCTCATCTCACTTAACAGTGGAGATAGGGAGAGAGTTTGGGATTTTGTGCATTATAACTATGTCATTGATAATATTAGAAAATGCTGATAAACAATATACAGTTATAAGAACGTATAAACAATATACAGTTATAAGAACGTATATGTAATATACAGTTATAAAAACGTATAAACAATATACAGTTATAAGAACTTATAAATAATATACAGTTATAAGAACGTATAAACAATATACAGTTATAAGAACTTATAAATAATATACAGTTATAAGAACGTATATATAATATACAGTTATAAGAACTTATATATAATATACAGTTATAAGAACGTATAAATAATATACAGTTATAAGAACTTATATATAATATACAGTTATAAGAACTTATATATAATATACAGTTATAAGAACTTATAAATAATATACAGTTATAAGAACTTATATATAATATACAGTTATAAGAACGTATAAACAATATACAGTTATAAGAACGTATAAATAATATACAGTTATAAGAACTTATATATAATATACAGTTATAAGAACGTATATATAATATACAGTTATAAGAACGTATATATAATATACAGTTATAAGAACGTATAAATAATATACAGTTATAAGAACGTATATATAATATACAGTTATAAGAACGTATATATAATATACAGTTATAAGAACTTATATATAATATACAGTTATAAGAACGTATAAACAATATAGAGTTATAAGAACGTATATATAATATATAGGGACAAGTTCTTCATAGTTGTGTGAGAACATCACCCCATCCCTGGGTTTCTCTCTCTAGCTCTCTCCTTTCACGATTTCCTCTTTCAAAGTACTGTCTAAGATCTCTCTTAATTTCTCCCCCAGCCTCACAAAATACTTTCTGAAAGGAACTTCTGTTCGAACCGGAGAGAGAAAATGAACACGGGCACAATGAAAGGCAAATCTAACAAGGGGATTTTTTAAGAAAACAGAAACTCAAAACCTCCAATCAAAGTACAATAAAAACTGGGGGTGCTATAAAATAACACAGCCATTATTTAAATGGAAATCCCACAGAATATATTATATATTTCACTCTATCTACAGCTATACAGATCATAATCTGACTTATATAGGCAATTGAACTCAGCTCTGCTGAAGCAAAATGAAATGAGAGTTGAGAGTTTCCCCTCAGACATTCCCTGGGAGTTTTATGAATAGAAATGAGAATGTTGCATGACTCGCCTCCAAATAAAAGCCTCATTTCTCTACTAGAGTGAAGGGCTGTCATGAATTGGACTGGATTTCTTTAATAAAGTCAGTTTGGTGTATATCTCTGCCCCAGGAATGCCTCACAGTTCCTTTCAGAAAGCCTAGTATCTCTGCAGAGATAGAATGTCTGAAAACTGACTTCACTATTGACATTTCTTCCTAGGATGGGTTTTGAACTGTAGTTTCGATACGATAGACTTGGGTTAAATACATATGTAAAATCCTTTCAAATACTTGAGCTGGGCTTGATTTAGTTTGACTGTTGCAATGGCAAAAACTCTGGTCATTTTCGTACCATCCAGAAGTTCTGACACAAACTCTGTCTTTTCTTATTTTCCAGCCTAAGAGCTGACAAAATCTGGGTCTTCTCTTATTTTCCAGCCTAAGAGCCGACAAAATCTGGGTCTTCTCTTATTTTCCAGCCTAAGAGCTGACAAAATCTGTGTCTTCTCTTATTTTCCAGCCTAAGAGCTGACAAAATCTGGGTCTTCTCTTATTTTCCAGCCTAAGAGCTGACAAAATCTGGGTCTTCTCTTATTGTCCAGCCTAAGAGCTGACACAAATTGGGTGTGGATCTTACCGTCCAGTGTGAACTCTAGCTGGAACTCGCTGCTGCCGATTGGGAAGTTGTGGTTCCAGCTGACGTTAGCGTAGTTACTGTTAGGCTTCACCGTCAAGTTCCAGATCACCCTCCCAGGAGCCATGCCTACAAGAGGGCCGGGCGGGGTCAGGGTGGTGTCAAGGGAAAGATGGAGCAGAGAAGGGCGTGTTACAACAGCCACACCCGCAGGGTTGCAATCACACAATGGTTCTAGGGTTAGGATTAGATTTCGGGTTGCCCTATAAACAGTGGATTGGACCAGTGATATATTTGAACACCTTTAAGGAGTGTCAACGTTGATGTCCTAACAATTCTGGTGGTGTCCACTCCACAGTTAATGCCTTAACCCTTCTAGGGGTGTCCTGATTTGTAATGGAGGTGCCCAGTAGTCCAGGTATCCCCTTAATAGGAACACGGCATTGAACAAAGTGAACGGCCCACAAACACCCTCTAACTGTTTATATTTATACGTTGGATTCTCACAGCCTGACCGAACAGCGTTGAGTTAATGGTTACTTTCCAATACTTTAAAGTGACTTGATTTCCTGTAACCTATTTCCAAGGAGATATGACAAGGCAATGAAGTGGTATTGGAATGCAGCCAGTTCCTCCAAATGCTTCCTTCCTGGTCAGGAGAGAGTATCCAATCAAAATGCTTCAAATTAAAGCATATTCATTTATCGCTTGAATCTTGGGGAAGATATACAAATAACACAACACACCTTTAAAATGTCTCTTTAAAGGTGGCATCCATTGTCAATCTATTTTATCTACACTGCCATGGAAGAAAATGACTGAACTAAAAGTAAACAACAGGTAGGCCTACTGTATGTACCCAACACATTTGTATCTGCTTGCTTGGTGCTGGTGACCAACACAGGAGTGGTAGCGGTAGTAGAAGCAGTAACAGTTGTGGTAGTAGTAGGAGTAGTAGTAGTAGTAGTAGTGGTAGTAGTACTAATGGTTGTAGTAGCAGCGGTAGTAGTGGGAGGAGGAGGAGGTGGGACAGTTGTAGACATGGAGACGTCTGTAGGCTCGACTACAGGGCAATGGGAAGAGAGCACAGGGTTAAAGACAAAAGCAGGAAATCACAGGTAATCACACACACCAATAGAGACACAGAGAGAAAGTCAATGAAACAATGAGCAGAAAGGTGATATGGAATTTCCCAGAACAGGCACTGTTGACTGGTGCAGAAATAAGGAAAAGGCAACAGTCCAATTAACAAAAAGAGGTAAACAGAAATATACTTTTTTTATAGATAATTGTCCTTTTAAGCATTAGAAGTTAATAATAAAGTACATGTTTTATTGTGTGGGTAAATACAACAGTAAGGATTTATCTGGGACTAGGTATTCATAAATCATTTACTCATCACACAACCCATGATGAGGGTCTTAAATGGAATATCAGTGCCCCCAAGTGGCCAACTGATGCTATGACACACCTCACCTCCATCCTGGCCCAAACCAACAAACAGAGCAGCTCTATGGTGTGTGGATTTTCTTCTAGAATAAACAGGAAGTTATGGGAAATCCATATCTAGATACCCTACTGTTATTACAAAGGAGCCTTGTTTTCTTTGGAAGCCATTTTGAGCATCATCATCACAGTATCTACAGTGAACAGAGGGGGGCATACATTCTTTGTAGGACTTCTTGTTACGCTTCTTTTTACCTTGTAGTGGATGAACATCTCCATTTGGAGGATCCCACTAGAGAGCAGATGAACTTATATGCTTGTTGAACTGCATCCCTCCCTCCTCCCTCCCCCATGCATAGTTCCAAACTCCCCCAGGTCAGACATGACAAGCAGCATGCTAGAGAGAGCCAGCCATGAGAGAAGAAGAGGAAGAAGAGTAAAATAAGGCATCAGTACAGGCAGGTGCTCAAGAACCCTTGTTGCCCAGGTAACACTCAACAGCCAGCCAGAGATCACATTGGCCCCAAGCCATGTCAAATCTAAAATCTGTGCCAATCCCAGGCTGTGTCAGTCAAAAGGCAGAGACCAGAGACATTGCCACCCAAATTGAAATGTGTGCCATCAGGGATTGGGTTTTTTTTTAATTTATTTTTATTTATTTTACCT
Organism: Oncorhynchus clarkii lewisi; assembly: GCF_045791955.1. Taxonomy (NCBI): domain Eukaryota; kingdom Metazoa; phylum Chordata; class Actinopteri; order Salmoniformes; family Salmonidae; genus Oncorhynchus; species Oncorhynchus clarkii. The sequence goes on from NC_092153.1 coordinate 67,117,648, forward strand.
TTATTTTACTAGGCAAGTCAGTTAAGAACAAATTCTTATTTTCAATGACGGCCTAGGAACAGTGGGTTAACTGCCTGTTCAGGGGCAGAACGTACCTTGTCAGCTCGGGGGTTTGAACTTGCAACCTTCCGGTTACTAGTCCAACGCTCTAACCACTAGGCTACCCTGCCGCCCCAAAGTTCAAAGTTCAAACCTCAGAAAGAGCAGAAAGTTGACACTGACTACACTACAGGGGATCCTGACCTGGACTTACAGTACACCAGGACTACACACAACTAGGATAGAAATACATGTCCAATTCATGTTCAACTTTGCTGAAAATACTGAAGGTTGAAGCAGAGACTGTGACATTAGTTGCTTAAAAACTCATTCCTTTACTTTTACAGTGTACATTAGTGTTACAACTGACCACATACTGTAGGTTCTATGATCAAGATCAAATAGGACCCTTGTTCAATCCCTGAAAGCACGCACAGATACACCAGCAGATATAGTGACAGATAGAGAGACATCACAGACAGACAGACGGAGGACAGACAGACGGAGGACAGAGGGGAAGCCAGTGTTTGTTAGAGTGCAGTTCAGTCCAGTACAGAGAACTTTGTCTGATCACAGTACAAAGCTCTCTGTCAAGATGAATTGTTCATTTATTTAGATGACAATGTCAACCCTTATGGCTGCTTACTAATTGTTCTATTAAATACATCTACTGATTGACATTTCAAATCGCTTTAATTGTTCGAAGAGAACTCACGGTTTAACCCTTGACAGACCTCAAAGTTACCCCCTGATTTGTTTTGTTTGTTTCCTACAGCGTAAAAGTAATCCACCCCTTTTTGAGGATAGAAAGTGCCTGGGTCTGTACTACTGTCATCAGTAGGGGGAGAAGAAACCCATGATATGTCCACCAGTCAAAGTAGTACGGAAATGCAAAGATGACATGGTCACTAATTTGAGCTGTTCACCATTGCTCAAAAATGGAGTGAGACAGAGTCGGAGAGGAGTAAGACAGACAGATGGGCTGTGCAATTACCGTTACCTGCACCTGAGTGGTCAGTACCTGAGCTGGAAAAGTATTCTGTTAACACCCAGGGAGAGACAGACAGACAGAGAGGAGGGTGAGGGAGGGGGAGACAGGTGAGTGAGAGACATGGGAGAGGGAGACAGGGGTAGACAGGGGAGAGGGAGACAGGGGGAGACAGAGACAAGGGAGAGGGAGACAGGGGAGACAGGGGAGATGGAGGGGGAGACAGGGTAAAGGGATGAGGCGGGGGAGACAGGGGAGATGGAGGGGGAAATAGGGGAGAGGGAGACAAGGGAGAGGGAGGGGAGACAGGTTGAGGGGAGACAGGTGAGGGGGGAGTGGGATAAAGGTGAGAGGGAGGGGGAGACAGAGAAGAGGGGAAGAAAAGTGAGAGACAGCAAGTGGAGGAGGGAAAACAAGAGTGGGAATCGGAGAGGCTGAGAGAGAAAGACAAAGTGTTAAAAGACACTACAGAAGGTCAGCCACAGGAGAGGAAGAGAGACAAAGAGAGAGATAAGAGGTCAGCCACAGGAGAGGAAGAGAGACAAAGAGAGAGATAAGAGGTCAGCCACAGGAGAGGAAGAGAGACAAAGAGAAAGATAAGAGGTCAGCCACAGGAGAGGAAGAGAGACAAAGAGAGAGATAAGAGGTCAGCCACAGGAGAGGAAGAGAGACAAAGAGAGAGATAAGAGGTCAGCCACAGGAGAGGAAGAGAGACAAAGAGAGAGATCAGAGGTCAGCCACAGGAGAGGAAGAGCGACAAAGAGAGAGATAAGAGGTCAGCCACAGGAGAGGAAGAGAGACAAAGAGAGAGATAAGAGGTCAGCCACAGGAGAGGAAGAGAGACAAAGAGAGAGATAAGAGGTCAGCCACAGGAGAGGAAGAGAGACAAAGAGAGAGATCAGAGGTCAGCCACAGGAGAGGAAGAGAGACAAAGAGAGAGATAAGAGGTCAGCCACAGGAGAGGAAGAGAGACAAAGAGAGAGATCAGAGGTCAGCCACAGGAGAGGAAGAGAGACAAAGAGAGAGATAAGAGGTCAGCCACAGGAGAGGAAGAGAGACAAAGAGAGAGATAAGAGGTCAGCCACAGGAGAGGAAGAGAGACAAAGAGAGAGATAAGGGGATAGAAAGAGAACATTCTGACAAAAGAGCACAATGACAGGCAGACAGGCAGGCAGGCAGACAGACAGACAGACAGACAGACAGACAGACAGACAGACAGACAGACCAAGAAGGTTCTACACTCAGAGACTGACTGGCCTATTGATCACTACTAACACCAGTGTGTGTGTGATGTGTGTGTGTGTATATGTGTGTGTGTGATGTGTGTGTGTTTGTGATGTGTGTGTGTGTGTGTGTGTATATGTGTGTGTGTATATGTATGTGTGTGTGATGGGTGTGTGTGTATATGTGTGTGTGTGATGTGTGTGATTCCCAGAAAGAGCTAAGACTAACCCAGATATAACACCTTTTTTTGAATCACTCTTGTTTTGTGTCTACATAGTATAGATGGTTTCATTTTTGGATTCAGTCTTTGTGAAGTTTGTCACTCTAAACAGTGAATTAACAATCTGTATAGATACGTTCTGGTTCTCTGTTCGATGTCTCCTCTGCAATGACCCCCAAATCCTTCATTACCCAGCATACTACATCATTGAAGAAGAAAATAATACATTCTGTGTGTGGCCCAGGAAAGACATGACCATGCAAGCTGGTGACATACTGCATATCAGCCTTAAACAACTCACCTGTAACTCACAGTAAACATGTCATCCCCCACAAATGATGCAACGACCCCCTTGGGCCAAGTGAGATATTGTGTGTGACTCACACGTTTCAGTTCATTACTATAGCTCCCGCCTTGGGCCAATCAGTGGCATTTTGTAAATGCAGAATCTCTATGGCAAGACGCATCCTTCACCCAAGTTTCATCCAAATCGGGACAGTGCTGTCTGAGATATCGCGTGTGACTAAGATCCACAGTCCCCTCCCCGATATCATCGTGGGGGACAACAATGTGTCTACATACATGTATGTGAGTATGTGTAATAGCAAAAAGGTCTGAGTTGAGTGTGTGTCTGTGTGTGTGAGCCCGAGTGTGTGTGTGTGTGTGTGTGTGTGTGTGTGTGTGTATGTGTGTGTGTGTGTGTGTGTGTGTGTGTGTGTGTGTGTGTGTGTGTGTGTGTGTGTGTGTGTGTGTGTGTGTGTGTGTGTGTGTGTGTGTGTGTGTGTGTGTGTGTGTGAGTGAGTGAGTGAGTGAGTGTGTGTGTGTGTGTGCATGCAGTGGCGAGGCGACTCACCCACCTTCATTGGTGAAATGTGGAGACTCCCCAGTGTAGATCTTCCCTGCTCCCACCTGTGTGTGGGCCGCCAGGTAGAACCTGAAGCGAATAGCTTGGTCTGGCAAGCGGAGTCTGTAGGCTGTCACGTTAGGCAGGAAACTCTCCATCTGCATGTGGCCCACACGTGACCCGTTCACTACAGGGACACACACACACACACAACACACACAGACAGCTAGTCAGCTAATGCAGAGTGCAATCTATCAACATACCATCATCTCTTCTTAACATTAGTTTCTCTCTGTTATGAGCTTAGATTTGAATCAATATTAGAAAGACCTTTCTGACCCGGTAACTTCTTGGTCAGTCTATACCACTGTGTCCAGAACTGATCACCTGTCATCTATCATCTATCCAATCAGAAGTGCTCACCTCACTGTGTATCCAATCAGAAGGGCTCACCTGTTTGGTACTTGACTATGTAACAAATCAGAAGTCCTCACCTGTCTGGTAATTGACAGTCTAACCAATCAGAAGGGCTCACCTGCTTGATAGTTGAGTGTGTATCCAATCAGAATGCCGTTAGGCTCCAGGGGTTTGTCCCACTCCAGGTGGATAGACTCTGGACTCCTCTGGACGATCTTAAAGAACTGAGGAAGATCTGGCACTACACACACAGGGGAGAGAGAGGGAGAGGGAGAGAGAGGGAGAGAGGGAGAGAGAGAGAGAGAGAGAGAGAGAGAGAGAGAGAGAGAGAGAGAGAGAGAGCGAGAGAGAGAGAGAGAGGGAGGGAGGGAGGGAGAGGGAGAAGGAGAGAGGGAGGGAGAGAGGGAGAGGGAGAGAGGGAGGGAGAGGGAGAGGGAGAGAGAGAGTGTTAAAGGGTGTAGTGGCGAATCTTCTACGGTGTAAATACATACTGTAATTAATTTGTCTGATGCCCTAGTTGGTGTCGTCCTTCCCTCTCCCAGTCTCACCTCCTTCCTTGGTATGGAAATCCACATGGTTGCTAGGCGGCCCATCGTAACGACTGTTGGCGACCACCATAAACATGCGGTAGTGGCTGTATGGCTGTAGGTCTGTCAATATGCCAGTAGGCTGGGCCACGGTACTGTAGAACCCTTTAGTCTTCTTCTCTTTATTCACACGCAGACCCTTCACCATGCTGCCCTCACGCCAGTAGTACAGCTGGGAGAGAGGGCCACACACACTGTCGTCACAGGCTGTGTGTGTCTGTGTCTGTGTGTGTGCCTGTGAGTGTGTCTGTGTCTGTGTGTGTGTGCCTGTGAGTGTGTCTGTGTCTGTGTCTGTGTCTGTGTCTCTGTCTGTGTCTGTGTGTGTGTGTCTGTGTGTGTCTGTGTGTGTGTGTGTGTGTGTGTGTCTGTGTGTGTGTCTGTGTGTGTGTGTGTGTGTGTCTGTCTGTGTGTGTGTGTGTGTGTGTGTGTGTGTGTGTGTGTGTGTAGTCGTGAGAGTCCAGATCTCACCCTGTACTCCTTGAACTCTCCCAGGACAGTGTTGGGGTCTACCGGGGTCCAGTGGATGTTGACCTTGGTGCTGTCAATCTTTGACACATGCAGGTCTGTAGGAGGGGCTGTAGGCTCTGGGGAAAAACACACACAGGTAGGACATCACCAGCATGATGAGTGAACATGTGTGTGTGAGAGAGAGAATGAGAGAGCGAGACCATGTTTTGTTATAATCTCCACCCGGCACAGCCAGAAGAGGACTGGACAGAAGAGGACTGGCCACCCCACATAGCCTGGTTCCTCTCTAGGTTTCTTCCTAGGTTTTGGCCTTTCTAGGGAGTTTTTCCTAGCCACCGTGCTTCTACACCTGCATTGCTTGCTGTTTGGGGTTTTAGGCAGGGTTTGTGTATAGCACTTTGAGATATCAGCTGATGTACGAAGGGCTACATAAATAAATTTGATTTGATTTGATTTGAGAGAGAGAGAGGAAGAGAGAAAGAGAGTGAGAGAAGAGAGAGGAAGAGAGAAAGAGAGTGAGAGAAGAGAGAGGAAGAGAGAAAGAGAGTGAGAGAAGAGAGAGGAAGAGAGAAAGAGAGTGAGAGAAGAGAGAGGAAGAGAGAAAGAGAGTGAGAGAAGAGAGCAAAATTGGGAAAAAAGATTAGGAATAGAAAATAAATGTTGCTTCATTTGTATATTGGTTTGTGAGTGTACGTACTGTCCTCCCCAGAATATCCTATGATGATGTTGGACTCAGGTCCTGGTCCAAAGTCATTCCTGGCCTGCAGTTTGATCTCATAGGGAACGTAGGTCTCTGTGTCGTGGACAATGTGCTTCGCCCCCACCGTAGTCACGTTGTTCCATTCCTCCCCCGTATCCTTCCGCCTCCACCACACCATGTAGTGCAGGTTAGGGCCGTTTTGCTCTGTGTTCAACAAGGGCTGGAGAGCACAAAAATATACACTAGCAGTATAATTAGAACAACCTTGTCTTTGAGGGTATAATGACTGTGTATGAAGGGGAAAGGCTGAAACAGTGACAAACAGTCACTCACTCACTCACTCACCTCCCAGCTGATCTCCATGTTTGTGTTCTTGGTGCCCCAGCCTTTCAGGCCACTAGGGATAGCATCAGGAGCTGAAACACACAGGGGCACAAAGAAAAATGTGATCTCTCTGGCTATAACATAATTCCCTCCCTCTATCTATAATAGTATTGTAGCCCTCATAACAACAGCCCCCCCCCCCATCCCTCCCTCCCGGTGAGAGACTCACAGGCTCCGCTGGTCTGATATCTTTGCGAGGGGCGGCTGGGCCGGCTCTTGCCCACAGAGTTGATAGCGATAACTCTGAACTGGTAGTTGACGAAGGGAGAGAGCTGCAGGATGACAGAGTTGAGGTCTCTGGGGTAACTAGACAGGTTCTGCCACTGGCCAGGTTCCCAACGGTCCTCCTCAAACTGAACAAGGAACTCTGCAGAGAGAGAGAGAGAGATGAGGGGGGTGAGAGAGAGAGCAAGAGAGAGGGGGGGGGGGGGGGGGGGGGTGGAAGGTGTGACACAAGCCATGGAACAGTAGAACACACTGTATGTATTGTGGTTACATTGGGCGAGTAGTTCCGTGTGTATGTATTTACCTGTGACAGGGCTGTTGTGTTCATCTCCAGGTATCCAGGTCAGTCGTATGCTGCGTTTGTCTGGGTCAGACAACTCCAGGTCCATGGGAGGGTCAGGATAGTCTACACACAGGAGGGCCATGGGGTTAGGTGCACACACACACACACACACAAACACACACACACACACACACGAATGCATGCACAAACACACATATGAACACACACATTCAAATGCATGCACAAACACACTGATACGCACACACACACAAATATAAACACACACACACACAAATATCCCTCTCATAGAAACATGTACACTAATATATCATACACACTGCCTTCATTCCTTTGGAATGTTGAAGCATTAGTCCAAACTAACCTGTTATTCTTATTGGAGTGAAAAGAGAGAAAGAAAAAAGATGGAAAGACAGAAACAGAGACAGAGAGCAGCTCGAGGGAGGGATGGACAGAAACAGAGACAGAGACAGAGAGCAGCGCGAGGGATGGACAGAAACAGAGACAGAGACAGAGAGCAGCGCGAGGGAGGGACAGAAACAGAGACAGAGAGCAGCGCGAGGGATGGACAGAAACAGAGACAGAGAGCAGCTCGAGGGAGGGATGGACAGAAACAGAGACAGAGAGCAGCTCGAGGGAGGGATGGACAGAAACAGAGACAGAGAGCAGCGCGAGGGAGGGATGGACAGAAACAGAGACAGAGAGCAGCGCGAGGGAGGGATGGACAGAAACAGAGACAGAGAGCAGCGCGAGGGAGGGATGGACAGAAACAGAGACAGAGACAGAGAGCAGCGCGAGGGAGGGATGGACAGAAACAGAGACAGAGACAGAGAGCAGCGCGAGGGAGGGATGGACAGAAACAGAGACAGAGAGCAGCGCGAGGGAGGGATGGACAGAAACAGAGACAGAGAGCAGCTCGAGGGAGGGATGGACAGAAACAGAGACAGAGAGCAGCTCGAGGGAGGGATGGACAGAAACAGAGACAGAGACAGAGAGCAGCGCGAGGGAGGGATGGACAGAAACAGAGACAGAGAGCAGCGCGAGGGAGGGATGGACAGAAACAGAGACAGAGAGCAGCTCGAGGGAGGGATGGACAGAAACAGAGACAGAGAGCAGCTCGAGGGAGGGATGGACAGAAACAGAGACAGAGAGCAGCTCGAGGGAGGGATGGACAGAAACAGAGACAGAGAGCAGCTCGAGGGAGGGATGGACAGAAACAGAGACAGAGAGCAGCTCGAGGGAGGGATGGACAGAAACAGAGACAGAGAGCAGCTCGAGGGAGGGATGGACAGAAACAGAGACAGAGAGCAGCTCGAGGGAGGGATGGACAGAAACAGAGACAGAGAGCAGCTCGAGGGAGGGATGGACAGAAACAGAGACCGAGAGCAGCGCGAGGGATGGACAGAAACAGAGACAGAGAGCAGCTCGAGGGAGGGATGGACAGAAACAGAGACAGAGAGCAGCTCGAGGGAGGGATGGACAGAAACAGAGACAGAGAGCAGCTCGAGGGAGGGACAGAAACAGAGACAGAGAGCAGCGCGAGGGATGGACAGAAACAGAGACAGAGAGCAGCGCGAGGGATGGACAGAAACAGAGAGATGGAGAGAGAGGTAGAAAAGGCCACAGATGTTACCAGCAGGCAAGGCACTAGACTGTGTGGGATACAGGGAGGTGTCCTCTGTGAGGGGAGCAGGGGGGTAAAGGTCAGAGGTTAAAGGTTAGTCAGAACATTAGTACAGTGGAGGAACCCCCATCCACTACAGTACTACTACAACTGGTGCAGGGTGACGTTGCCCCTAGACACTGATCTTGGGTGACTTTAGCATTTTCCCCACTAATGGTTAGGATTGGGGAGGGGAAGCTGATCCTAGATCTGTACCTAGGGGAACCTTAACTTTGGAGCACTACAACTACACAACTGGGAAACCATGGAGTATGATCCACCACGGTCTACATACACAACTATTAGTAGCAGAAGTGTGCTAGTAGTCACTATTGACAGTAAATACAGTGACAGTAAATATAGTGACAGTCCAACATGCAACCACTTCAAGGCACATTCATGCATTAGAATCTTTAACATCTAGAAGTGTTATCTACGAGGGCTCACAACAATGTTAAGAACATGACGGTAGATGAGAAGAGGATTTGTACAATGAAAGTAGAATATTTTCACATCCATGTTGAAGACTTTGACAGTTTGTGTAGCTGGTTTCAAAGGTCAAATAGGGGGTGCTTATATTTGTCCTGTTTCACCTAATGTACAAATGGGTAACCTGTACGAGTGTGAGGTGTGAAATGGAAATGTGTTTCTTTGCATATCCCAACTCCCCCTGAGACACCCTCGGAGAGTGGGGTCACGGCCAGGGCCAGCCATTATAGACAACAAACAAGGAGAAATGTGGGTTAAGTGCTAAGAGTGTATGTTAAATGACTAACACGTTGTATATAATGACTACTAGATGGTATCGAGTACAGTATATACAGTGCCTTGCGAAAGTATTCGGCCCCCTTGAACTTTGCGACCTTTTGCCACATTTTTGCCACTCCTTCCATTTCAATATTATCGCTTGCACAGTGCTCCTTGGGATGTTTAAAGCTTGGGAAATCTTTTTGTATCCAAATCCGGCTTTAAACTTCTTCACAACAGTATCTCGGACCTGCCTGGTGTGTTCCTTGTTCTTCATGATGCTGTCTGCGCTTTTAACGGACCTCTGAGACTATCACAGTGCAGGTGCATTTATATGGAGACTTGATTACACACAGGTGGATTGTATTTATCATCATTAGTCATTTAGGTCAACATTGGATCATTCAGAGATCCTCACTGAACTTCTGGAGAGAGTTTGCTGCACTGAAAGTAAAGGGGCTGAATAATTTTGCACGCCAAATTTTTCAGTTTTTGATTTGTTAAAAAAGTTTGAAATATCCAATAAATTTCGTTCCACTTCATGATTGTGTCCCACTTGTTGTTGATTCTTCACAAAAAAATACAGTTTTATATCTTTATGTTTGAAGCCTGAAATGTGGCAAAAGGTCGCAAAGTTCAAGGGGGCCGAATACTTTCGCAAGGCACTGTACATATGGGATGAGTAATGTAGGGTATATAAACATAAGGCATAGTTTAAAGTGGCTAGTTATACATGTATTACATAAAGATGGCAAGATGCAGTAGATGCAGCAGTTTAAATGAGTACAGTATATACATATGAGATGTATGAGATGAGTAATGTAGGGTATGTAAACATTATATTAAGTGGCATTGTTTAAAGTGGCTAGTGATATATTTTACATCAATATCCATCAAATATCCATTATTAAAGTGGCTGGAGTTGAGTCAGTATGTTGGCAGCAGTCACTCAATGTTAGTGGTGGCTGTTTAACCGCTAGGCTACCTGCCATCTACTTATCCTACCTGCTGTGTGTGTGTGTGTGTGTGTGTGTGTGTGTGTGTGTGTGTGTGTGTGTGTGTGTGTGTGTGTGTGTGTGTGTGTGTGTGTTGTGTGTGTGCGTGTATACCTATCACAGTAAGGCGTGCTGAGGCAGTGTCTTGGTCGATCTCTGATTTAACAGTACAGGTGTATGTTCCCTCATCCTGCTCGTGGACATTAGGGATGGACAGGGAATCCTCATCCTTCTTTAACCTACAGACCAGTCATGGGAGGAAACATGTTATTACATCACTATAACATGACATTACAGAACATCACTATTACATGTTATTACACGTCAACTATAGCTATGCTCTTTCAACAACACTGTTTTTGTGTGTTTTTGTACATGCATTGTTTGTGCATTTCATCCCATGGTCACAGGGCTCAATCAAGTTACAGTTTGAGCCTTTAAAAGCTGATGGTAGAGAAAACTGTTGTTGAGTTGTTTCTTTCACCTCCATCCCAGAGAGAGAGGCTTGTCATCCTTCAGCCAGGTAACAGTGATGGGCAGGGTGAGGTCTGATTTGACCCGGCAGTCAAAACGAGCCATGGTGCCTCTTATTGCTGACTGGTGCTCTGGAGCCCTGACGATACGGGTCGGCTCTGAAACAAACCATGTACACCACACACACAGGATACAACAGGGCACACACACACACACAGGACAGATAAGCAGGACAGACACGCAGGACAGACACAGGACACACACAGGACACACACAGGACAGACGCAGGACAGACACAGGACACACACAGGACACACACAGGACACACACAGGACAGACGCAGGACAGACACAGGACAGACATATCCGGGAAAATGATGGGGATAGATAGGGAAGCCAAATGCCTTGTATGGAATTCCTGAACAGCTGGAGCTCAACCAATTAGATTAAGAGTGTTTTTTCTCATGATATGAGATGACATTAAGGCCACATGGGATGAATGAGTATAATAAACAGACTACAGAATATGATTGTCTAATGTGAATCTGCATCTGCTCTGAGAAACAAAATAGGTTGATAAGGCACAAGGACATGTTTGGCAACAACACAGGGGCTATTTGGTCTGAGAAGGAAACATAAAAACAGAAGCATGAAGTCGTGCTGTGATGAGATTGGTTACTCTCTAACCTTTGACCTCCAGTCGGACCTGGTTCTCCTCCTTGCCCAGGATGTTGCTGGCCACACAGGTGTATGTACCCTGGTCCTCAACCCGCGCACGCTTGATCTCTAGGCTCCCGTTGATGTAGACCCGGTATTGACCACCGTCCAGACCACTGCCCTGACCATTCTTAAACCTACACACACACACACAGAGGGGAAAATATTCAGGGTAAGACTCAGGGTAAGACACACACACACACTCACGCACATCCACAACTTTTACATTCTATAATTTCAATTCAATTTCAATTCAATGGACTTTAATTGGCATGGGAAACATACAGCATGTTAACATTGCCAAAGCAAGTGAAAAATAGAATAAACAAAAGTGAGATAAACAATAACAATTAACATTAACCATTACACTCACAGACGTTCCAAAAGAATAAAGACATTTCAAATGTCATATTATGTCTATATACAGTCGTGGCCAAAAGTTTTGAGAATGACACAAATATATTCACAAAGTCTGCTGCTTCAGTGTCTTTAGATATTTTTGTCAGATGTTACTATGGAATACTGAAGTATAATTACAAGCATTTCATAAGTGTCATATGCTTTTATTGACAATTTCATGAAGTTGATGCAAAGAGTCAATGTTTGCAGTGTTGACCCTTCTTTTTCAAGACCTCTGCAATCCACCCTGGCATGCTGTCAATTAACTTCTGGGCCACATCCTGACTGATGGCAGCCCATTCTTGCATAATCAATGCTTGGAGTTTGCCAGAATAAGTGGGTTTTTGTTTGTCCACCCGCCTATTGAGGATTGACTACAAGTTCTCAATGGGATTAAGGTCTGGGGAGTTTCCTGGCCATGGACGCAAAATATTGATGATTTGTTCCCCGAGCCACTTAGTTATAACTTTGCCTTATGGCAAGGTGTTCCATCATGCTGGAAAAGGCATTGTTCATCACCAAACTGTTACTGGATAGTTGAGAGAAGTTGCTCTCGGAGGATGTGTTGGTACCATTCTTTATTCATGGCTGTGTGCTTAGGCAAAATTGTGAGTGAGCCCACTCCCTTGGCTGAGAAGCAATCCCACACATGAATGCTTTACTGTTGGCATGACACAGGACTGATGGTAGCGCTCATCTTGTCTTCTCCGGACAAGCTTTTTTCCGGATGCCCCAAACAATCGGAAAGGGGATTCATCAAAGAAAATGACTTTACCCCATTCCTCAGCAGTCCAATTGCTGTACCTTTTGCAGAATATCAGTCTGTCCCTGATGTTTTTCCTGGAGAGAAGTGGCTTCTTTGCTGCCCTTCTTGACACCAGGCCATCCTCCAAAAGTCTTTGCCTCACTGTGCGTGCAGATGCACTCACACCTGCCTGCTGCCATTCCTGACCAAGCTCTGTACTGGTGGTGCCCCGATCCCGCAACTGAATCAACTTTAGGAGACGGTCCTGGCGCTTCCTGGACTTTCTTGGGTGCCCTGAAGCCTTCTTCACAACAATTGAACCACTCTCCTTGAAGTTCTTGATGATCCGATAAATTGTTGATTTACTGGCAGCAATATCCTTGCCTTTCAAGACCTTTTTGTGCAAAGCAATGATGATGGTACGTGTTTCCTTGCAGGTGACCATGGTTGACAGAGGATGAACAGTGATTCCAAGCACCACCCTCCTTTTGAAGCTTCCAGTCTGTTTTCAAACTCAATCAGCATGACAGAGTGATCTCCAGCCTAGGCCTCGTCAACACTCATACCTGTGTTAACGAGAGAATCACTGACATGATGCCAACTGGTCCTTTTGTGGCAGGGCTGAAATGCAGTGGAAATGTTCTTGGGGGATTCAGTTCATTTGCATGGCAAAGACAGACTTTGCAATTAATTGCAATTCATCTGATCACTCTTCATAACATTCTGGAGTATATGCAAATTGCCATCATACAAACTGAGGCAGCAGACTGTGAAAATTAATATTTGTGTCATTCTCAAAACTTTTGGCCACGACTGTACAATGCTGTAACGATGTGCAAATAGTTAAAGTACAAATAGGAAAATGATTACACATAAATATGGGTTATATTTACAATGGAGTTTGTTTTCACTGGTCACAAATTTTGCTCCTGTGATGGCACACTGTGGTATTTCACCCAGTAGATATGGGAGTTTATAACAATGAAAAAAACCTGAATCCAATCGAGAATCTGTGGAAAGAACTTAAAACTGCTGTTCACAAATGCTCTCCATCCAACCTCACTGAGCTCGAGCTGTTTTGCAAGGAGGAATGGGAAAAAATGTCAGTCTCTCGATGTGCAAAACTGATAGAGACATACCCCAAGCGACTTACAGCTGTAATCACAGCAAAAGGTGGCGCTACAAAGTATTAACTTAAGGGGGCTGAATAATTTTGCACGCCCAATTTTTCAGTTTTTGATTTGTTAAAAAAGTTTGAAATATCCAATAAATGTCGTTCCACTTCATGATTGTGTCCCACTTGTTGTTGATTCTTCACAAAAAAATACAGTTTTATATCTTTATGTTTAAAGCCTGAAATGTGGCAAAAGGTCGCAAAGTTCAAGGGGGCCGAATACTTTCGCAAGGCACTGTATATGTTGAAGAGGGTGGGGCTTAAGCTGTCTCCCTGTCTCACCTCACGGCCCCGTGGAAAGAAATGTGTGTTTTTATGCCAATTTTAACTGCACATTTGTTGTTTGTGTACATTGATTTTATGTCTTATGTTTTTCCCCCAACACCACTTTCCATAAATTTGTATAGCAGACTCTCATGCCAAATTGAGTCAAAGGCTTTTTTGAAATCAGCAAAGCATGAGAATACTTTGCCTTTGTTTTGGCTTGTTTGTTCGTCAATTAGGGTGTGCAGGGTGAATACGTGGTCTGTCATATGGTAATTTGGTAAAAAGCCAATTTTACATTTGCTCAGTATATTGTTTTCACTGAGGAAATGTACAAGCTGTTAATGATAATGCAGAGGATTTTCCCAAGGTTACTGTTGACGCATATGCCAAGGTAGTTATTGCAGTCAAATGTGTCTCCACTTTTGTGGATTGGGGTGATCAGTCCTTGGTTCCAAATATTGGGGAAGATGCCAGAGCTAAGGATGTTGTTAAAGAGTTTAAGTACAGCCAATTGGAAACTGATGTCTTTATATTTTATAATTTAATTTCATTGATGTTACCATCAACACCGCAGGCCTCTCTGGGTTGGAGGGTTTGTATTTTGTCCTGTAGTTCCTTCAATGTAATTGGAGAATCCAGTGGGTTCTGGTAGTCTTTAATAGTTGACTCTATGACTTGTATTTGATCATGTATATGTTTTTGCTGTTTGTTCTTTGTTGTAGGGCCAAAAAGATTGGAGAAGTGGTTTACATATACTGTACATCCCCATATATTCTCTACCTGGGTCTATCTTTCCACACTCATCAGTATATGTATTTTAGCTTTTGTGTGGACCACAGGAAGAGTAGCTGTTGCACGACAGCTAATGGGGATCCAAATAAAGTAAACTCACCAACGTAGCTCAGGAAGTGGCGAGCCAAAGAAGGGACAGTCCAGGAAGGTTCTGTTGTTCTCTATCACCTTTATTAGCTGGTTCTTAGCACCAAGCATCCTGGGAGCCATGTCTAGAGAGAGAGAGAGAGAGAGAGAGCAAGAGAGAGGGAAACAATTGACATATTTAGTCCTATTTCATTATAGCTTCATCACTCATCATCACAATCATCATCTTCATCACCACCAACACCACTCCCTCTCTTTACCCAATATGCTGACGAAAGCGTTGGCCAGCAGGTAACCATGGTGATTGGAGGCGTTACATTGGTACACAGCGCTGCTGCCGATCTGAACAGAGTGAAAGATGATGGTGTCACCTACCACCGATCTTCTGGTGTTGGGCAGGGAGCCTGGGAGATGGGGAGAGAGGTAGAGGGCAGAGGGAGAGAAAGGGGGAGAGAAGATAGAAGAGAAAGAATAGAGGGATATAAATGTAAATAGTCAAAACTGGTTGGCAATAGAAATGCTGATTTGAGTTTGTTTATCCAGATGGTGCTCTATGTCCATTAGAACACAGCAGGGTGATAATTGATGTTGAATGGGTTGTGAAGGACTCACTATTTCTCTCCATAGGCTCTCCGTTGACCAGCCACTGGATGAGTGGTTTGGGGTTCCCATTGGCCCGACACACCAGGCGACTGCTCTCATCCGGTGCTAACACCAGGTTGAACGGCTTGTCCAGCCAATAGGGAGCCGCTGATGGGTTCAAGAGATGCCATTGGTCAGAAGGTCAACCACAAAGATCAACATACAGACACACACACACGCGCCAGACACAGAAAACACCTCCTCCTTGTATACCTTTAACCTGGACGAAGATGGAGTGTCGGATGCTTCCTATCTGATTGTTGGCCATACACATGTACTCCCCTGCGTCCTCCTCTGACACGCTGTCAATACGCAGAGTCTTATTGAAGTTGTCTAGCTTCACCTTATGGTTCAGGTCTCCTCCCTTCTTAAACCACTTTATACTGGGGGTGGGACTGAGAGGGATAGGGAGAGAGTGGGTGAGGGGGGGAAAGGGGAAATTGGGAGTGAGATTGGGTGTTATTTTTCTTGAGAAAATATTAATGTGTGTGTGTGTGTGTGTGTGTTGGGTGTTATTTTTCTTGAGAAAAGTATTAATGTGTGTGTGTGTGTGTGTGTGTGTTGGGTGTTATTTTTCTTGAGAAAAGTATTAATGTGTGTGTGTGTGTGTGTGTGTGTGTGTGTGTGTGTGTGTGTGTGTGTGTGTGTGTGTGTGTGTGTGTGTGTGTGTGTGTGTGTGTGTGTGTGTGTGTGTGTGTGTGTGTGTGTGTGTGTGTGTGTGTGTGCTTGAGTATTTCATTCACTCACACTCCAGCAGCGATACACTCCAGCTGTAGTTTTTGTCCTCTCAGCACCATCATCCTTGAGCTGTCAGTCCCCGTGGGGGAGAGGAAGTTAGGGGGAGTCTCTGCTACCTTACGACCTGGGAACAGGAGAGGAAGTTAGGGGGGTCTCTGCTACCTTACGACCTGGGGACAGGAGAGGAAGTTAGGGGGGTCTCTGCTACCTAACGACCTGGGAACAGGAGAGGAAGTTAGGGGGGTCTCTGCTACCTTACGACCTGGGGACAGGAGAGGAAGTTAGGGGGGTCTCTGCTACCTTATGACCTGGGGACAGGAGAGGAAGTTAGGGGGGTCTCTGCTACCTAACGACCTGGGGACAGGAGAGGAAGTTAGGGGGGTCTCTGCTACCTTACGACCTGGGGACAGGAGAGGAAGTTAGGGGGGTCTCTGCTACCTTACGACCTGGGGACAGGAGAGGAAGTGAGGGGGGTCTCTGCTACCTTACGACCTGGGGACAGGAGAGGAAGTGAGGGGGGTCTCTGCTACCTAACGACCTGGGAACAGGAGAGGAAGTTAGGGGGGGTCTCTGCTGCCTAACGACCTGGGGACAGGAGAGGAAGTTAGGGGGGTCTCTGCTACCTAACGACCTGGGGACAGGAGAGGAAGTTAGGGGTGTCTCTGCTACCTTACGACCTGGGGACAGGAGAGGAAGTTAGGGGGGTCTCTGCTACCTAACAACCTGGGGACAAGAGAGGAAGTTAGGGTGGTCTCTGCTACCTTACGACCTGGGGACAGGAAAGGAAGTTAGGGGGGTCTCTGCTACCTTACGACCTGGGGACAGAAGAGGAGGTTAGGGGTGTCTCTGCTACCTTACGACCTGGGGACAGGAGAGGAAGTTAGGGGGGTCTCTGCTACCTAACGACCTGGGGACAGGAGAGGAAGTTAGGGGGGGTCTCTGCTACCTAACGACCTGGGGACAGGAGAAGAAGTTAGGGGTGTCTCTGCTATCTTACGACCTGGGGACAGGAGAGGAAATTAGGGGGTCTCTGCTACCTTACGACCTGGGGACAGGAGAGGAAGTTAGGGGGTCTCTGCTACCTTACGACCTGGGGACAGGAGAGGAAGGGGTTAACACACAAACCACCATGATCACACCCACACTAAATTTTCAACACATTCACCTTTATCCAAATTCTAATCAAACACAATCATTGGAGTTTATGTTTATTCCAAAACGCACTTCCGACACCATAAGTGTACAAGCTCCTTATAAGGATAAGAGACAAATGAAAACAAATTGGTTTATTATGTTCATGCTTCTATGTCAGCATCTCCACCAAGCAAACGGATTAAACAGCTAATCTACATCCGTAGAATGTCCTCATCCATCTCTTTATGCCGCCCCACGTAGCATTGGCTGGTTTTCCTGTTGGTTTCCGCAGCCAGATCAACCTGTTAGCTGTTCCTTTGTCTGTCAACTCCCATGGAGTGCCATTTAAATCAGAGGAGAAAGAAAAACAACAATGTTGATCTCTGACTTTCAGTCCGCCAGAGAAAAGAGACTACACAGAAAACACTGTTTCTTCTTTTATTTTATTTCCTTTCTTCTAAGGAAATCGTTTGATCTTGCTGAGATCATAAATGTAAGTTCGTAAATTTCAGTGACATGCTTCATATAAGAACACCACCGCAGGGCTTAGGCATTAGGCTGGTGATGTTAAATCACTGACGTTTTCCCCTGCCAACGTTTGGATCCTTTCCAGAACCTTCTGCGCTCTAAGTAGGGTTCAGGGTTAAAAGGATTTATCCTCTTGAAGATAATGTATAAGAAATGTTGTACTGCGTCATGAAGGGAGGTTACACATAGATCAGTGGTAACACTTGTGGCTGTGAGCTGCTTATTTGTTTGTTGAGTTTTAAGGACAGAAAAGTGTGTGCTATTGGTGGGATAACTCATACATTTCATATCACAGTCACATATCACAGTACTTACCCTCAAAATGGATACTGTATCCTCTTTCTATAGCTTCTAAACACTATGATGCTGTTTCCTCTTTCTAAAGCTTCTAAACACTATGATGCTGTTTCCTCTTTCTAAAGCTTCTAAACACTATGATGCTGTTTCCTCTTTCTATAGCTTCTAAACACTATGATGCTGTTTCCTCTTTCTATAGCTTCTAAACACTATGATGCTGTTTCCTCTTTCTAAAGCTTCTAAACACTATGATGCTGTTTCCTCTTTCTAAAGCTTCTAAACACTATGATGCTGTTTCCTCTTTCTAAAGCTTCTAAACACTAGGATGCTGTTTCCTCTTTCTAAAGCTTCTAAACACTATGATGCTGTTTCCTCTTTCTAAAGCTTCTAAACACTATGATGCTGTTTCCTCTTTCTAAAGCTTCTAAACACTAAGATGCTGTTTCCTCTTTCTAAAGCTTCTAAACACTAGGATGCTGTTTCCTCTTTCTAAAGCTTCTAAACACTATGATGCTGTTTCCTCTTTCTAAAGCTTCTAAACACTATGATGCTGTTTCCTCTTTCTAAAGCTTCTAAACACTAGGATGCTGTTTCCTCTTTCTAAAGCTTCTAAACACTATGATGCTGTTTCCTCTTTCTAAAGCTTCTAAACACTATGATGCTGTTTCCTCTTTCTAAAGCTTCTAAACACTATGATGCTGTTTCCTCTTTCTAAAGCTTCTAAACACTATGATGCTGTTTCCTCTTTCTAAAGCTTCTAAACACTATGAGCTGTTTCCTCTTTCTATGCTGTTTCCTCTTTCTAAAGCTTCTAAACACTATGATGCTGTTTCCTCTTTCTAAAGCTTCTAAACACTAAGATGCTGTTTCCTCTTTCTAAAGCTTCTAAACACTATGATGCTGTTTCCTCTTTCTAAAGCTTCTAAACACTATGATGCTGTTTTGAATCCTTTTTAGTGCAGATTTAGTTCCCTTTTTCTGAAGTGTCTTAATGTTTATCATTGTTCTATGTATTTCATCATTTGCCATTTTAGACTGTTTTGACAGGCATTGTCAAGCACAGTGTTCAAACCACCATCAGTAACTGGATATTGAACTGCAAGAACTGATGTTTCTGCAGCACTTGCCTCTTCCATTGACAATGTGTGTGGGATTTTTATTTTTGTTACCTTTATTTAACTAGGCAAGTCAGTTAAGAACAAATTCTTATTTACAATGACGGCCTAGGAACAGTTGGTTAGCTGCCTGTTCAGGGGCAGAACGACATATTTGTACCTTGTCAGCTCGGGGCTTTGAACAACACAAGAGCTCAGCTTTAAGTGAACTACTTTTCATAGTTTCATTACACAATCATGGTGTTTTCAGACTTTATATTTTAACAGTGTGACCCAACGCCCTATTGAGACACTTTATGTTGGTGTTACCTTCATTTTGGCTGTTACTTGTATGCACGCCATCACTGTGACAAGTAGCTATGGTGACATTATAGCCATGGCAACGTGCAGCCATGGCAAAGTGTAGCCAATAGCCATCCTTGATCGATATCCTCCCATGGTGCACTGAGACCCGAGAAGAAAACTAGGCCTGGCCCCTAGGGACAAGCTTACTACCACGTGTGCACGCGCATGTACATGTGTGTAAGAGATACTCATTATGACAGG
The DNA here is from genome assembly GCF_045791955.1 of Oncorhynchus clarkii lewisi. Classification (NCBI taxonomy): domain Eukaryota; kingdom Metazoa; phylum Chordata; class Actinopteri; order Salmoniformes; family Salmonidae; genus Oncorhynchus; species Oncorhynchus clarkii. The sequence continues at coordinate 67,137,104 of NC_092153.1, forward strand.
TGGTGCAGCTCTATCCATCCCCTATGCTCGCTCTCTGTGTGTGAACACGCATGTGTGTACATTTGCATCTGCATGCTTATAATAATGAATGAACGAACAATGAATCATCAACACAAATACTCTTATTTGCATGCATGATTTAGGATAATCCCTGTTTACTCAGCCTATCTCTTACATGACCTTCCCATAGGGGTTTAGTTGGGGGCTTTCCCCATTCTGTCCTTATGAGAGTCCCCTCACATGCCATCACTCCCAGGCCTACTCCCCAAGGCCAGGGCAGTAAGAACATATGCCACTGGTTCCCCCTCTGGCTATGGGCTGACTGTGGAATGGACTTGGGTTTTAAGGGCTTTACGATACACAGGAGGAGGAGAAGCTTTACTCTGTACAATCCTCCAAGTGATGGTGTGTGTGTGTGTGTGTGTGTGTGTGTGTGTGTGTGTGTGTGTGTGTGTGTGTGTGTGTGTGTGTGTGTGTGTGTGTGTGTGTGTAAGTAAAACTGTGGGGGAGGGCCAATGGGGAGAGACCAAGGGGGATGTATTTTAGGAAGAGAAGACCTTTCTAACCCCCTCTTAGACTGCTACAGTGCCCCAGGGAGATTCCCCAAAGCTCTACTGTCAGATCTGACTTAGTTTGGAGAGGCTCTAAGTCTAAGGGCATGCTTGACATTGGTTGAGTTAATAAGGGACAACCTCAATTGGCCTATTGTCAGAGTTACTGCATATGCAATGAGTCAGCTTCTGAAAGAGAAGGATTTGCAAGGATAAAGGACCTTATGGGCAATCAGAAATGAGCACTGAGCACCAAGCAGCTTCTCCCCTGCGTCAGGAATGAGCACTGAGCACCAAGCAGCTTCTCCCCTGCGTCAAAAATGAGCACTGAGCACCGAGCAGCTTCTCCCCTGCGTCAGGAATGAGCACTGAGCAGCTTCTCCCCTGTGTCAGAAATGAGCACTGAGCACCAAGCAGCTTCTCCCCTGCATCAGGAATGAGCACTGAGCACCAAGCAGCTTCTCCCCTGCGTCAGGAATGAGCACTGAGCAGCTTCTCCCCTGTGTCAGAAATGAGCACTGAGCAGCTTTCTCCCCTGCGTCAGAAAAAGAGAAATGTAAACTTCTTACAGACGCAGGGCACTGTGGAGAATTCCTGTCAGGGACAATTGTGGCAGAGCTGGAGGAGCGAACACAGCCACAACAGCACACACTGAGGAACAAAGGAGAAAGTCCTGGTAAAATAACATCCTGTACATGTCATGGCCATGGCCACCACTAGAGGGGGACATCTCATATTTCATGTGAGGCATACAGGTTGACCATACAATAGGTGATACAATAGATGATCCTATTCATACACAGCGATAGAACATGACTACATTCAAAGACTTTTGGTTGGTGTGTGTGTGTGTGTGTGTGTGTGTGTGTGTGTGTGTGTGTGTGTGTGTGTCTGTAGCCTACTTACTGGTCTGCACTTTGAGTGTGAAGGGGTTCTTCTGCTGGATGGTGTGTGTGAAGAGGAAGCGGGCGTTGCAGCTGTAGTCTGTGTGCGAGTCTTTAGCCAGAACATTAGAGAAATACAGATCTCCATTCAGACCCATGGACACACGCCTATCTTGGGTTATAGACATCATGGCTGTGGAGGGAGAGAAGGACAGAGGGAGGGAGGGGGTGAGGGAGGATTGGAGTGAGGGAAAGGAGAGAGGGAGAGAGAGAGAGAATGGAGGCGGTAGAGAGAGAGGAAGGAGGGAGGGAGAGATGAGAGAAGGAGAGGTAATGATGGGGGAGGAAAGAGAGGGAGAGAGAGAGGTAAATATGGGGGAGAATGAAGGGAGAGGGAGTGAGTGAGAAAGATATTAAATCATTTAGACTGTATGCTTCATAATGGACCATAACATGATCTAATTTCAGAGGCATCCACTAGACTGGCCAAGTGGAGTAGCCTACATCTCATGTGACTTGAAAAACAGAGTCAGTCCCAACCAGATAGATAAAGATCAAATAGACGTTACCCTTTAAAATCTAACTGTAGTCTGGTCTCATTGGCTTAAACTCCTAACTAGACTGGACCTGAGCTGAGTGTATGTAACGTGTAACAGAGTACCAGCAGTGTTAGGACACAGAGGTAGCCAGTGGGGCCAGCTATAGACAATATATCCTAACTAGGATTCTATATCTATGGTGCCAGCTAGGTCAGCTCTAGTGTTGTCATCCTCTGTGATGATGTAGCACTGGGACTGGGACTTGTCACTCTGGGGCTCTGTGTTAATGTTAATTCCTAACACACAAAGATGCTCCCGACACATGAACACACACTCTGTAACTAAGACGAGTGATAGGGCCAATCTGGTTGTCTTGACGGTGCTGTGGTCCAATCATCCCCCAGCTGGTGGTCAAATGTAGTGGTGGTGTGTAACTGTGACTGGGCAATGTGCCATAATGCTATGATTGCTATTATATACTTGATGTATTATGTTCATAGTGGCCCCATGGCTATAATTAGCCTGGCTAATAAAGATTTAGTGAAGTGAGAGTAGTGAAGTACAGTCCAGAGAGTATAGCGACACCATTAGCTGTGAAGGACTACTTCAGTCTGGGCTCTTAAAATGGCTTCTGCCTGCTCTTGGGTTCTGGCCTCAGCTCTTTACCCAGCAGTCAGATAATTACACACACACACACACACACACACACACACACACACACACACACACACACACACACACACACACACACACACACACACACACACACACACAGAATTACAGTGGGTCAGCAGTAACACACACCACTAGAGAAGAGAGATAGGGATAGAGAGATAGAAAGGAGGGAGCGAGAGAGAGTGAACGAGTGATCAAGCGAGAGAGAGAGAGAGAGAGAGAGAGAAAGAAAGAAAGTGAGGATATCTTGAGAGTGAGAGATTTGAAACACTTCCAGACAGAATAGAGATAGGGGAGAGAGAGAGAGAGAGAGAGAGAGAGAGAGAGAGAGAGAGAGAGAGAGAGAGAGAGAGAGAGAGAGAGAGAGAGAGAGAGAGAGAGAGGGAGAGAGAGAGAGGGGAGAGAGAGAGGGGAGAGAGAGAGGGGAGAGAGAGAGGGGAGAGAGAGAGCAGGAGAGAGAGGGAGAGAGAGAGAGAGAGAGAGAGAGAGATAAAGAGAGAGGGGAGAGAGAGCAGGAGAGAGAGAGGGAGAGAGAGCAGGAGAGAGAGAGGGAGAGAGAGAGAGAGGGGAGAGAGAGCAGAAGAGAGAGAGGGAGAGAGCAGGAGAGAGAGGGAGAGAGAGAGAGAGAGAGGGAGAGAGAGAGAGAGAGGGAGAGAGAGAGGGAGAGAGAGAGAGGGGAGAGAGAGAGGGAGAGAGAGAGAGAGAGAAAAGAAAGCAATAGCATTAAATAGCAAGTGACAGAAGAGCTGAGAGGTCACCTAAGAGGACAAACGACTGGGATAAAGAGGGACAGAAGGACACAGAGGGAGAGGGGAGAGAGAGCAGAAGAGAGAGAGGGAGAGAGAGCAGGAGAGAGAGAGCAGGAGAGAGAGAGGGAGAGAGAGAGCAGGAGAGAGAGAGGGAGAGAGAGAGGGGAGAGAGAGAGCAGGAGAGAGAGAGAGAGAGAGAGAGAGAGAGAGAGAGAGAGAGGAGAGAGAGAGAGAGAGAGAGAGAGAGAGAGAGAGAGGGGAGAGAGAGCAGGAGAGAGAGAGGGAGAGAGAGAGAGAGAGAAAAGAAAGCAATAGCATTAAATAGCAAGTGACAGAAGAGCTGAGAGGTCACCTAAGAGGACAAACGACTGGGATAAAGAGGGACAGAAGGACACAGAGGGAGAGGGGGACAGACAGACATAGAGAGAGACAGAGAGAGAGCTAGACTCACCGCTGTTCATCCAGAAGGTGTGTGGAGGGGGCAGACCTGGAGGAGGGTTACAGGCCAAGACCAGGGAAGAACCCTCACCCACTACTACTGGCTCCAACACCTCCTTGGGCCACAGAGGGGACTCTGACAGAGGGAGGGAGAGAGATATTTAGATGACATGAGATCACAGGAGGCTGCTGAGGGGAGATGGCTCATAATAATGGACTGAACGGAGTAAATGGAATGGCATCAAACACCTGGGAACCATGTGTTTGATGTATTTGATACCATTCCACTGTTTACGCGCCAGTCATTACCACGAGCCCATCCTCTCCGATTAAGGTGCCACCAACCTCCCGTGTATGAGATACTTATTACAAGTCATATTCACTTTATAACATTTCAGAATATAGACTACTGATTTTTGTGTCTATGTCTATATGTGTGTGTGAGTGTGTGTGCGTGTGTGTGTGTGTGTGTGTGTGTGTGTGTGTCAGAGGGAAAGCGGGATACCTAGTCAGTTGTACAACTGAATGCCTTCAACTGAAATGTGTCTTCTGCATTTAATCCATGGGAGTGTGTGTGTGTGTGTGTGTGCGTGGATGTGAATTAACAGACTCCTCACTGGACACTCGTAGTAGGATCTTGTTGGTCACCGCCGTTCCAAAGTCATTAGAGGCGAAACACTGGTATTCCCCCTCATAGTCCTCTGGCCTCCCTCCGCTCCGGAAGCTAATCTCCAGCGTTCCCGAGCGCTTCCGCATCGTCACCCGTGGATCCTTCCCCACGTTGAAGAACTTCCCGTTCCGTCGCCATGAGAACCTGAGTCACCATGGAAACAAAAAGAACATAACAGAACAGGGTCAGAACTACTGCAGAGATAACCTGCAAAGTAATGTCATACTTTCCAGGTCCATACCCAAACAGTTCGAACTTCTAATTTAAAAAATGAATCTCTCCAGAAATAAGTCTCTCACTGTTGCCGCCTGCTTACCGACCCCCTTCAGCTCCCAGCTGTGCCCTGGACAACATTTGTGAATTGATCGCCCCCCATCTAGCTTCAGAGTTTGTTCTGTTAGGTGACCTAAACTGGGATATGCTTAACACCCCGGCAGTCCTACAATCTAAGCTAAATGCCCTCAATCTCACACAAATCATCAAGGAACCTACCAGGTACAACCCTAAATCTGTAAACATGGGCACCCTCATAGACATTATCCTGACCAACTGGCCCTCCAAATACACCTCCGCTGTCTTCAATCAGGATCTCAGTGACCACTGCCTCATTGCCTGTAACCGCTACGGGTCCGCGGTCAAACGACCACCCCTCATCACTGTCAAACGCTCCCTAAAACACTTCTGCGAGCAGGCCTTTCTAATCGACCCGGCACGGGTATCCTGGAAGGATATTGACCTCATCCCGTCAGTAGAGGATGCCTGGTCATTCTTTAAAAGTAACTTCCTCACGATCTTGGATAAGCATGCTCCGTTCAAAAAATGCAGAACTAAGAACAGATATAGCCCTTGGTTCACTCCAGACCTGACTGCCCTCGACCAGCACAAAAACATCCTGTGGCGGACTGCAATAGCATCGAATAGTCCCCGCGATATGCAACTGTTCAGGGAAGTCAGGAACCAATACACAAAGTCAGTCAGGAAAGCAAATGCCAGCTTTTTCAAGCAAACATTTGCATCCTGTAGCTCTAACTCCAAAAAGTTCTGGGACACTGTAAAGTCCATGGAGAACAAGAGCACCTCCTCCCAGCTGCCCACTGCACTGAGGCTAGGTAACACAGTCACCACCGATAAATCCATGATAATCGAAAACTTAAACAAGCATTTCTCAACGGCTGGCCTTGCCTTCCTCCTGGCTACTCCAACCTCGGCCAACAGCTCCGCCGTGAGGGAAGAGGAGGCAGTAGATGGGAGAGGAGGGGGAGTGAGGGAAGAGGAGGGGGAGTGAGGGAAGAGGAGGAGGCAGTAGATGGGAGAGGAGGGGGAGTGAGGGAAGAGGAGGGGGGGGTGAGGGAAGAGGAGGGGGAGTGAGGGAAGAGGAGGCAGTAGATGTGAGGGGAGAGGAGGGGGAGTGAGGGAAGAGGAGGCAGTAGATGGGAAAGGAGGGGGAGTGAGGGAAGAGGAGGAAGAGTGAGGGAAGAGGAGGGGGAGTGAGGGAAGAGGAGGGGGAGTGAGGGAAGAGGAGGCAGTAGATGGGAAAGGAGGTTGGAGTGAGGGAAGAGGATGCAGTGAATGTGAGGGGAGAGGAGGGGGAGTGAGGGGAGAGGAGGGGGAGTGAGGGAAGAGGAGGAGGAGTGAGGGAAGAGGAGTCAGTAGATGTGAGGGGAGAGGAGGGGGAGTGAGGGAAGAGGAGGCAGTAGATGGGAAAGGAGGGGGAGTGAGGGAAGAGGAGGCAGTAGATGGGAGTGAGCGAGAGAGGAGGGGGTTGTGGGGACAGGACGGGAGTGAGGGAGAGAGGAGCGGGTTGTGGGGAGAGGATGGGAGTGAGGGGAGAGGAGGGGGTTGTGGGGAGAGGACGGGAATGAGGGGAGAGGAGGGTAAGTGAGAGAGAGAGGAGGCGGTTGTGGGGAGAGCACGGGAATGAGGGAAGAGGAGGGGGAGTGAGAGAGAGAGAGGAGGCGGTTGTGGGGAGAGGACGGGAGTGAGGGGAGAGGAGGGTAAGTGAGAGAGAGAGAGGAGACGGTTGTGGGGAGAGGACAGAAGTGAGGGGAGAGGAGGGTAAGTGAGAGAGAGAGGAGGCGGTTGTGGGGAGAGGACGGGAGTGAGGGGAGAGGAGGGTAAAGTGAGAGAGAGAGGAGGCGGTTGTGGGGAGAGGACGGGAGTGAGGGGAGAGGAGGGAAAGTGAGAGAGAGAGGAGGCAGTAGAAGATTGGGGTAGAGGGAACAGGCTGGCATATCAAGTTTTTAGGAGCGGCAGGTAGCCTTGCAGTTATGGGCATTGGGCCAGCAAAGGTCGCTAATTCGAATCCCCGAGCAGGCAAGGTGGTTAACCCTCAACAACAACTGCTCCCCAGGTGTTGATGATGTGGACACCGATTAAGACCCCCCTGCACCTCTCAGATTCAGAGGGGTTGAGTTAAATGCAGAAGAGACATTTCAGTTGAAAGCATTCAGTGCAACTGGCTAGGTATCCCCTTTCCCAAGGTGGAAAAAGGAGGGGGCGGGGTATCATGTGGGTTCAGTGGGATCATATTGTAATGTCAGGAGAGCTGGCTGGCTGTCATGCGGTGGCTGTCATGAGGTGGCTATCATGGGGCGGCTGGATGGATGTCATGGGTCACTTAATGGCTGTCATGGGGTGGCTGGATGGCTGTCATGGGGTGGCTGGTGGCTGTCATGGGGTGGCTGGTGACTGTCATGGGGTGGCTGTCATGGGGTAGCTGTTATTGGGTGGATGGTAGCTGGGTGGATGTCATGGGGTGGCTGGATGGCTGTCATGGGGTGGCTGGATGGCTGTCATGGGGTGGCTGGATGGCTGTCATGGGGTGGCTGGATGGCTGTCATGGGGCGGCTGGATGGCTGTCATGGGGCGGCTGGATGGCTGTCATGGGGTGGCTGGAGGCTGTCATGGGGTGGCTGGAGGCTGTCATGGGGTGGCTGGATGGCTGTCATGGGGTGGCTGGATGACTGTCATGGGGTGGCTGGATGGCTGTCATGGGGTGGCTGGAGGCTGTCATGGGGTGGCTGGAGGCTGTCATGGGGTGGCTGGAGGCTGTCATGGGGTGGCTGGATGGCTGTCATGGGGTGGCTGGATGGCTGTCATGGGGTGGCTAGATGGCTGTCATGGGGTGGCTGGAGGCTGTCATGGGGTGGCTGGAGGCTGTCAGAGGCTGTCATGGGGTGGCTGGAGGCTGTCATGGGGTGGCTGGAGGCTGTCAGAGGCTGTCATGGGGTGGCTGGAGGCTGTCATGGGGTAGGGGGGTGAAATGGGGTGCAGGATGGCAGAGCAGTGCTGAGCTGGCCTATTCATGCTCACAATAATGACTGCCACCCTGTATAACTGTCACAGTCAGTCAGGGGAAGAGAGAGAGAGCAAGTGACAATGCAGGGTAACAGTAGGAAAGGGGGAGTTAAAGAGGGAGACAACAGGGAGATAGGACTGAAGGGAAACAAGAAAAGAAGGAGAGAACTGGAGAGTAAATATGAGAGAAAAAGAATGAGGAGGGATAACAAGTGGAGACCCAGCTTCAGTGGGGTTAAAGCGAGGGATAGAACAACGGAGTCAGAAAGTATGCAGGATGAAGAGAGAACGAAACAATCACAAACAAAAAGACAATAGAATAATCAGAGAGAGAGAGAGAGAGAGAGAGAGAGAGAGAGAGAGAGAGAGAGAGAGAGAGAGAGAGAGAAAGTGGGTGAGAGGGAGTGAGAAATTAGAGACAAGCTGAGTGGAGGAGGGCGGCGACAGATGAGGGAAGGACAGAGAGAGGGATGGGTATTTGTGTGTAACTCACGTTGGCACGGGGTTCCCCTTGGCCTCACATTCAATGATGATGTTATCTCTGGGATCAACAATGTAGTCCTTCAATGACTGTTTCATTATGGTGGGAGGCTGCTTCACTAGAGAGAGAGAGAAAGAGAGAGACAAAGGAGAGAAAGAATGCAAACAGAGAGAGAAAGAAAAGGAGATAGAGAGAGCAAGATTCAGCAGTAATGTCCGAGGAGGTGTGGTATATGGCCAACATATGCACAATGCGGAGTGCCTGGATACAGCCATTAGCCGTGGTATATTGGCCATATACCACAAACCTCCGAGGTGGGTTATTGCTATTATAAACTGGTTACCAACATAATTAGAACAGTAAAAGTAATTTTTTGTCATACCCATGGTACATGTATACGTCTGATATATCACGGCTTTCAGCCAATCACCAGACAACCCCACAGCGCGCACACACACACACACACACACACACACACACACACACACACACACACACACACACACACACACACACACACACACACACACACACACACACACACACACACACACACACACACACACACACACACACACACACACCAGCCATATCCAGGAGAAGTGAAGTGAGGAGGAGAGGATTGGGTTATGGTGTTGATACGGTGTATTCTCCCCTCCCTCTGGCCTTAACACAGCTGTGCTCACTCTTATTTAATTGCCCACTTAAGCCAGATGATTCCCCACTGTTTCTCTGCCCTGGTCCACTTCTAGATCACTGAGCACCGGGCACTCATTCCGCTCTGTACTGTCACCACACATCTACCAGACCCAGCCTCGACTGTCAGACCCAGCCTTGACTGTCAGACCCAGCCTCGACTGTCAGACGCAGTCGAGTCTATTTGTAGTGTATTTTAGGTTTAAAAAAGCTTCTGAAGTTAGTAATTTTCACTTTGAAATGTCATACTTGATTTTCCCTTTTGGTAAATGTATCAACCCCTACAACAATGTCCATTCATTATAATCAACATAATAATTCACATTACTGTTGCTGCAGGATTATTTTCCTGCTGTAGCAAACTGGCTCAAATTGAGATCCTAAATCTGTACACTGACACTACACACTATCAAGCCCAGCCTCAAAGAAAATTGCTTGCCTCCCCTCCCATTGTGCAAAAGAGCCCCAGTTGAAAGAGATACTTCCTTGCCATGATGTACCAACATGGGAGAGAGGAACAACCGGTGAGTGTGTGTGTGTGTGTGTCATAAATCTTCTCCAGAGTAACCACAGTTTTAAAGGGAATAGCCCAAGTCCTATTGGAAGTCCCCTTGTCAAGATAGAAAGATTTCCGTTAGAGAGAAAGAGGGAATTCCATCGCCCATTACTATTCTCTGTTTGTCCTCAGTTTGGGGATGCCGCCTGTTACCCAACTGTTCTTATGCACTACTGTAAACAATAGGTAACAGGCGGAGTCATCCATCCATTTGTGTTTCTGTGGCAACCATACAAACACAGAGCTAGTTAATGTAAGTTGCTTCGGATTGGAAAATAAAACCTGCTCCTAGTAGGGCTGTGGCAGTCATGACATTTTGTCAACCGGTTATTGTCAAGCAAATAACTGCTGGTCTCACGGTAATTGACCGTTAATTAACATAAATACATTTAGCATTTCCTGGCTTCCACACACAGCCTACTGTCACACCCTGAACTTAGAGATCCTTTTTATGTCTCTATTTTGGTTTGGTCAGGGCGTGAGTTGGGGTGGGCATTCTATGTTTTGTGTTTCTATGATTTTCTATTTCTATGTTTTGGTCGGGTATGGTTCTCAATCAGGGACAGCTGTCTATCGTTGTCTCTGATTGAGAACCATACTTAGGTGCCCTTTTTCCCACCTGTGTTTGTGGGAAGTTGACTTTTGTTCATGGCACATGACCTGTAGCTTCACGGTTTGTTTTGTATGGTTTATTCTTAAATAAAGTAAAATGTACGCTCACCACCCTGTACCTTGGTCCTCATCCGTCAACAGCCGTGACAGAACTTCCCATCACCAAAGGACCAAGCAGCGTGGTAAGAAGGAGGACTGGACATGGGAGGACATTTTAAATGGCAAGGGATCCTGGATGTGGGAGGAGATCCTGGCCGGGAAGCAGGTAGAAGCAGAGAGGAAGGCAAAGGCAGCAGCTAAAGCAGAGCGGCAGCGTTATGAGGGAACACGGCTGGCAAGGAAGCCCGAGAGGAAGCCCAATTGTTTAGGGGGGCACACAGGGAGTGTGGCTGAGTCAGGTTGGAGACCTGAGCCAACTCCCCGTGCTTACCGTGGCGAGCATGTGACTGGTCAGGCCCAGTGCTATGGGGTGATGTCGAGGCTGAGCATTCACATGCCGGTGTGCTCGGTGCCAGCGTACCGCATTTGCCGGGTGGAAGCAGGCATCCAGCCAGAACGGGTGGTGCCAGCTCTGCGCTCGAGACTGCCAGTGCGCCTCCACGGCCCAGTGTATCCGGTGCCTCGGCCAAGGAAGAGGCTTCCTGAGTGTCTCCCCAGCCTGATGAGTCCTGCGCCCAGCCCGGCCCCTCCGGAGACGACGGCCTCCAGCCCGGGGCCCGCTATTAGGTTCCCCAGTCTGGGGTCGGCGGCGAGGGTCCCCGCACCAGAGGTGCCACCAAAGTGGGGTGAGCCAGCGGTGGAGCGGGGTCTGCGTCCCGCATCTGAGCCGCCTCTGCGGGTAGATGCCCACCCAGACCCTCCCCTATAGTTTAGGTTTTGCTGCCGGGGTCCGCACCTTTGGGGGGGTACTGTCACGCCCTGACCTTTTTATGTCCTTTTTATGTCTCTATTTTGGTTTGGTCAGGGCGTGAGTTGGGGTGGGCATTCTATGTTTTGTGTTTCTATGATTTTCTATGGTTTGGCCGGGTATGGTTCTCAATCAGCGACAGCTGTCTATCGTTGTCTCTGATTGGGAACCATATTTAGGTACCCTTTTTCCCACCTGTGTTTGTGGGAAGTTGACTTTTGTTTATGGCACATGACCTGTAGCTTCACGGTTTGTTTTGTATGGTTTATTGTTTTCGGTCGGCGTCATTCTTAAATAAAGTCAAATGTACGCTCACCACGCTGCACCTTGGTCCTCATCCGTCAACAGCCGTGACACCTACAAGCCACTGATGCAGACCTTTGGAAAATCTACACTTAAAAAAGTCTAATAAATCCATGTAATATAGCTGACACCTTCACAATAAATCCATTATTTATTTTAGACAGGTCTAAAGGTACATGATATGGAAAAAATGTAGTATATTTCGGAAGAACAGAATGGCATACTCCGAGTTATCCTTATTTTAGGCCCTGATCTGGCTATTCCATATGGCTGTGGGCTACACTAGTTCATTTAGCAGACATGATTTGCTTAGAATTCCATGTAATTATTTTATAGTACGAAGAATACAATTGAACAAAGCTGAATAAAATAGAAAGGATATTTTCTCCAATATTGGAGGGAGTGCGCACATGCGGCTATTCTGTGTTGAGCTGTTAAGAAAGAAACAGGTACTCCACTATGCTTAATTTTGAGTTATTAATGCAACTTTAGTTGTTCTACAAACTTTGGGCTATATGTTTTGATTTTTAATACATTGTAAGGCTGTATGATGAGACTTATTTTTTTTGCACAGGCTGTAAACACTTCATCAGTCTCTCATTCACTATTTGACAAGCACTTGATAATGCCTTGATTTTCCAGGTGGCATCACCTTTGTGTGGCTGTAATGCCACCTCAAAAAAGACATGCCTTTTGCGGCCAGTGGCCCTTGGGCTGATAAGGATGCGAAACTGTGCGTGTCATTATCGAATTCTGAGGAGCATATTGAAGATATTGGAAGAACTATCCACATTTACTTTTTGTCAGCCAACAAGATGAGTAGGCCTAACGAACAGCAAAAACACTCCTGTCAATCTACTATCGCCAATAATACAAAAGTTGACCTATTATATTCTGTACGATAAATAAATATTCCAGACATAGTCTGGGACAGTTGTGGGATGCGATAGATCCCAAATGAATACAACCACTAACATCAGAAAAACGGTTTTAAGCAATGAGGCTGACGCAACAGATCAGAACGTTTAGCTTAAAATGTTGATCAACTATTAGGCAATTTCTTCACATAAGTGCAGCAATGTGCACACGGCAGTGGGCTATAAGTGTGTATGTTCCATTAGCAGGAAAACACCATTCTCAAAAGTGACCACAAATGTGATATGCATTTTTTTGTGCATTTTTATGGTGAAAATGATCTTCCTCAAACTTGAAGCTCACGTGCTGCGTATGTATGCCAGTTAGGCTCTACACCCCTTGTGAAGCAGATTAATGTGCTTCATTTTACAAAGTTATTTGGTCACTTTAGTTGTGATGCAAACCTTATCAAAACATATAGGCCAGGCTACATGAAGTGTGTGACTATGATTTGAAGAAGTGCACTGTTTGCTGGGCATCATTCACAAGTGATAGGCTAATATTGTCCCCCATCACACGATTATCATGCACCTGTCTCGAAACAGGGGCAGCTGAAAATAGCAAATGGAGGATGCTTTTTCCCGTGGTTCATTTTCATGCCAGCCAGGTAGGCTATACTCCTGTTGTAAAGAGAAGCAATGTGCTTAATATTAGGCAAGTTGAGAAATAAACATACGTAGTAGCCCTAGCCTATAGAAAGCTGATGGGATCCCCTCTGTTTTCTCATGCAGTTGCATAGCCTATAGAGATGTTGCACAACATCAGCTCATGGGCTCTCATGAAGTGTTTCATTAGATTGGAATACATTTAAATTTAAAGTGACTAGTAAATGGAACACTAGTCACTTTAAACAATGCCTCTCTATATAATGCCACTTTAATAATGTCTACACATCTTACATTACTCATACCACATGTATATAGTGTATTGAGACCCAATCACTGGACACTTTAATAAATGGATCACTAGTCACTTTAATTAAACTATGCCTCTCTATATAATGCCACTTTAATAATGTCTACACATCTTACATTACTCATACCACATGTATATAGTGTATTGAGACCCAATCACTGGACACTTTAATAAATGGATCACTAGTCACTTTAAACAATGCCTCTCTATATAATGCCACTTTAATAATGTCTACACATCTTACATTACTCATACCACATGTATATAGTGTATTGAGACCCAATCACTGGACACTTTAATAAATGGATCACTAGTCACTTTAAACAATGCCTCTATATAATGCCACTTTAATAATGTCTACACATCTTACATTACTCATACCACATGTGTATAGTGTATTGAGACCCAATCACTGGACACTTTAATAAATGGATCACTAGTCACTTTAAACAATGCCACTTTAAATAATGTTTACATATCTTACATTACTCATATCATATGTATATGCTGTATTCTATACCATCTACTGCACCTTGCCTATGCCGCTCAGCCATCGCTCATCCATATATTTATATGTACATATTCTCATTCACCCCCCCTTTAGATTTGTGTGTATTAGGTAGTTGTTGGGAATTGTTAGATTACTTGTTAGATATTACTGCACTGTTGGAACTAGAAGCACAAGCATTTCGCTACACTCGCATTAACATCTGCTGACCATGTGTATGTGACCAATAAAATTAGATTTTATGTCAGAGTGCTGAGTGCTTCTAGAGTGCTGAGTACCCGGCAGTTAGCAAGTTTGGTAGGCTACTAATGACCATCAGCAGCATCAGAGCTTGAAGAAGCCTAATTACCCTGACTAAACGGTCATGTGGTTTTTGACTGCCATCATGCCTCGTAACCGCCGGTGTGGCGGCAATACAGTCACCGCAACAGCCCTAGCTCCTAGTACAACACCATTATATCATTTACTGCTGTAAATGTGGGTTCAAATTGGTATTTTCATCCCCCATAGAGACAATGTAGAAACTTGATTGAGTATTACAGCAGACACAATACACTCTAAGAAGAAAAAGTGCTATTTAGAACCAATAAGGGTTCTTCCGCTGTCCCCATAGAACCCTTTGAATAACATTTTTTTCCCTAAGAGTGAAGACAACGGACACAACAGAAAATAGACACAGTAGACACAATACAAAATATTACTGTGTTAATAAATAATACTTACAATCCTGCTGGATCTTTTCTGTTAGTCCCAAAGAGAGTGAGTGAGAGAGAAGGGCAGAGATAGAGATGTTGCAGGTGGTGTTAGTGATATTAGAGTGTTCCTTGCAACACAGGCCTATAGCTAGAGCATGTCTACAGTGTTAAACAATGTAAGTCACATACTGTAGTTACAGTTCTATTGTTATGGAGTAGGCATGTCATAAAATGTTATTCTACAAAACAAAGTTATTATACTGTTATATCCATGTTTTGTATGTAAAGTACATTTTGTTACTAGCGTAGCATAATACGTTTATTGACTACAGTGACTGAATATGTCCTGAAACAATGAAACTGAAACAATGAGATGTAAACTTACCTGTTGATGATTCAACAACGGGAAAAGGTTGATTGTAAAGGAGGGAGCAGTGGAGAGAGGGAAAGAGAGATATGATTTTCATCTGCTACAATCAGCAAGTTAGTCATTTTCAAGAACACTACAGATGAACATAAAATACACATACATGTAATTATATTCCACTGCATAAATAATCTATCCCAAAACAGTACATTTACATTTATAATATATTTCATATTGTCTTCATCGCACTCTTTAGCTACCCTGTAAATGGCCATGGCTGACATACTGTCATTGGCATTACAGTAGTGGTCCAATGCTGTGTCTGATTGACAAGAGCACATTCCTCTCCGGAATTTCTGTCTTTACATGTTCTAGTGTGTGTGTGTGTGTGTGTGTGTGTGTGTGTGTGTGTGTGTGTGTGTGTGTGTGTGTGTGTGTGTGTGTGTGTGTGTGTGTGTGTGCGTGTGTCCAAGGTTGTTTTATGATATTCATTGTGCCATATAGCCATGCCCATGCTGGAGGGAAAGAACATAATAGGCTAACATGGACATGACAACCATCATCAATAGAGATCACCACTGGAAGCTGGGGGACAGAGGGTTGGGGGAGGGAAGGGGAATGACAACAGAGATAAATCCATCTGTCATCACCTCACATTAGATACATTCAGTCCTATAGACAGCCCATGTTACCATTCAGTCCTCTCAGGTATAGCATTAAATGCACTGGGAGCACCAGAAGATTTGGGATAACCTCTCTGTGGTCTCTCAATGACCAGCGCTGATTCTCCCTCCCTCCCTCCCTCTTAATATGTTTGGGAGACGTCAGAGGGTTATGAGGGTACTATGCATTTTACTCTGTGGGTGGGGTCTTCTCTCTCTCTGTCCCCCTCTCTCTCCCTGTTGTGTGTGTGTGTGTTTGAGTCCTCTGTCTGACTAATTAATAGAGCTTTCTGAGGCCAGCGGTGAAAGGTTGTGGAGTATAAAGAGACATTGAGGGTGCTGTAGAGGGTAGATGAGGTGGAGACTACAGAGGTAATGACAGCTGATGGCCGTGTGTGTGAGATCGAGAATAAGTAGTGTGCAGGTGTGTTTGACCGCCAAATAGCAGGTGCCCATGGCACTTTATCCCGATCAAATCATTTTTCATAACACCACTGTGAGACATTCACAGCTATTATTCTCCTATGAAAAAAAAACGAGAGAGAAAGTAGAGAGAAAAGGTCTCCTTTCCTTTGTCTCTTACTTTCATATTCACACTGGAGTCAGTCCAATGGGAGGCACAAGCTTTTATACATGTTAGAATGGCCTGGTATAGGACTTGTGTGTGTGTGTGTGTGTGTGTGTGTGTGTGTGTGTGTGTGTGTGTGTGTGTGTGTGTGTGTGTGTGTGTGTGCGTGCGTATGTATGTATTGATGTTTTCGTTGAAATCTGACAAACTTTTACAGATGCACAATCGAGAGCATCCTGGCGGGCTGTATCACAGCCTGGTACGGAAACTGTACCGCCCTCAACCGCAAGGCTCTCCAGAGGGTCTGCCCAACGCATCACCGGGGGCAGACCGCACCACTACCTGCCCTCCAGGACACCTACAGCACCCGATGTCACAGGAAAGTAAAAAAAATCATAAAGGACAACAACCACCCGAGCCACTGCCTGTTCACCCTGCTATCATCCAGAAGGCGAGGTCAGTACAGGTGCATCAAAGATATTGAGAAACAGCTTCTATCTCAAGGCCATCAGACTGCTAAACAGCAATCATTAACTCAGAGAGGCTACTGCCCACATTGAGACCCAATCACTTCACACCTTAATAAATGGCTCACTAATCACTTTAAACAATGGCACTTTAAATAATGCCACTTTAATAATGTCTACATATCTTGCATTACTCATATCACTTGTATATGCTGTATTTTATACCATCTACTGCACCTTGCCTATGCCGCTCAGCCATCGCTCATCCATATACAGTATTTATATGTACATATTCTTATTCACCCCTTTAGATTTGTGTGTGTTAGGTAGTTGTTGGGAATTGTTAGATTATTTGTTGGATATTACGGCACTGTTGGAACTTGAAGCACAAGCATTTCGCGACACTCGCATTCACACCTGCTAACCATGTGTATGTGACCAATAAAATTACATTTGATTGGAAATGTTGATTTGAAATGTTGATTTGATTTGAAATCAATGATGGGTAGTCAGAGTTGAATGGTTATGAGAAGATAGAGCCACCGTAGTCAGCCATACGTGAGAAACTGTCAAATGATTGCACAGTACTATGGAACAACCTACTCTATATGCATAAATGTTAATGTGCAGAGTTCTATGGTTCAACTGTAGATTTGAATATCGGTTACTGCTAAATTGATTCCAGCTCTGTGTTGGATGAAAACATGTACATTAAATTCATATTGAATTAGCATGCCATAATTCATAATTCAGTTGGTAGAATATACACTCGACTATAGTTAAACCATGCAGAAATATCTTTAGATCATATGGATGGACTGAACAGATTCACTGGGTAACACATCAATATGTGTGAGTGTAAGTGTGTGTATGTGTATGTGTATGTGTATGTGTGTGTGTGTGTGTGTGTGTGTGTGTGTGTGTGTGTGTGTGTCTAAGTGTGCGCGCGGGATGGAGGATGATCAGAGAGATGAGTGTATGTGAGCTCAGTTCTAATGTTAAGAGATATCACTTTTCATGAAGCTGGATCTGCAGATGCAAAGACAGGATAACTGTGTTGTGTTTTACATAGAGTATACACTGTACATGTAAATATAAATCACTTCATTTCGCATGCTTTTTTCCTGAAGCTCCATCTGTAAACACCAATAGGTTAGTAAGGGATGTGGCATGAAACTTTGTTTTCTTCATTTTTTGTTCACTGTCCTTCAATTCCAAAACCATTGTGTGGGTCACCGGTATCCATTGTATGAGAACCAAAGGTTTACGATAAAATATATATTATAAAACAATGTTTTGACTGATTTCATGTGTTTACGATTTGATTGATGGACTTACGATCAAGAGGAACCTCGATAGCAGACATTTCTTGCCACAGCAGCAGGAGCAACGACATGACAGACAGGACCCAAGGCCCGCCCTGCACCAACATCTCTCTCCTCTGATTGGATCTCCTCTCCTGTCACAACTCCTGGTTGGCTCCCGATACGGCTCTGACCTATCAGAGAGACAGAGAGATGTGTTTTCAGTATGTGTGGCTGGCCTACATCAGCAGCTGAGGCCCTTACTCCCCAGAGAGAGCTACCCAGAGACAATGAAGACATCACACAGAACAGTTCCACCTCTCCTCCAATCATCCACTCCCCCATTACCCCAAACCAGTATCAGAACCCCAGGCCCAGGACTACTCCTCTCCCTCCTTCTCCTAATGACCCCGACCTTCAGATCCCCATTCCTCCAGACCACAAGACCTCCAAACCCAGAGTACCAGAGCGCAGACCAGGGTACCATCTCAGTCTACTAACCCCATACACTCTGCCGACTAACCCCGTACACCCTACCTCCAAAATCCACAGCCTGCCTCCTAAATCCACACACCCAGTCTACTAACTCCACACACCCTGCCTCCTAAACCCATACACTCTGCCTCCTAAACCCATACACCCTGCCTACTAACCCCACACACCCTGCCTCCTAGCCCCATACACCCTGCCTACTAACCCCACACAGCCTGCCTCCTAACCCCATACACTCTGCCTACTGACCCCATACACCCTGCCTACTAACCCCATACACCCTGCCTACTAACCCCATACACCCTGCCTACTAACCCCACACACCCTGCCTACTAACCCCATACACCCTGCCTACTAACCCCACACACCTTGCCTCCTAACCCCACACACCCTGCCTCCTAACCTCATACACCCTGCCTCCTAACCCCATACACCCTGCCTACTAACCCCATACACCCTGCCTCCTAACCTCATACACCCTGCCTACTAACCTCATACACCCTGCCTCCTAACCCCATACACCCTGCCTCCTAACCCCACACACCCTGCCTCCTAACCCCATACACCCTGCCTACTAACCTCATACACCCTGCCTACTAACCTCATACACCCTGCCTCCTAACCTCATACACCCTGCCTCCTAACCCCACACACCCTGCCTACTAACCCCATACACCCTGCCTACTAACCCCATACACCCTGCCTACTAACCTCATACACCCTGCCTACTAACCCCACACACCCTGCCTCCTAACCCCATACACCCTGCCTCCTAACACCATACACCCTGCCTACTAACCCCACACACCCTGCCTCCTAACCCCATACACCCTGCCTCCTAACCTCATACACCCTGCCTACTAACCTCATACACCCTGCCTCCTAACCCCATACACCCTGCCTCCTAACCCCATACACTCTGCCTCCTAACCCCATACACCCTGCCTCCTAACCCCATACACTCTGCCTACTAACCACATACACCCTGCCTCCTAAATCCATACACCCTGCCTACTAACCTCATACACTCTGCCTACTGGATTCAATTCCTGTGGGGGACCAGTATGAAAAAAGAATGAACATGTATGCACTCACTACTGTAAGTCACGCTGGATAAGAGCGTTTGCTAAAGGACTAAAAAATGGTTTTAAAACGTACGTAGCAGGTGTAAAATAAACACCTGAAACTAGATCACTGACATACCTACAAAAGTTTGAAACTAGATCACTGACATACAAAAGTTTGGGAGAGGTGCACTGTTCAATTAATACAGTAAATAGATTTAAGATGGAGTGTCACCTTGTTAACAAAGATATTAGAGACAAGAGAAGATACAAAATCCCAAAGTCAATGAATGGAGGAAGATATAACGCTCCACCCAGCAGATGTTATGCTGCGTCATGTGATCCCTTCACAAAGTCAGGGTATGAGTTCAGAAATGGGCCTATTTTCCTCAAAAGTACGTTATGTCACAATTGCAAAGCCTTATAATATTACAGAGAACAAGCTCATTATCTCACATCTCGGAAAATATTTGTAATGTTTGGTTTTTGAGCTAGCGCCCAATTGATTCCCATTCCCTCCTTGAAGGAGAGCTCTCTTTGTCCTAGAATTGTGGCCCATTGGCGATGCATAGGCAACATACACAATGGTTGGTAATACGATTCCAAACGAGTTTCCCATCTCCTCAAAAGTATCTCTTTTTCCACTTTCCCTGAAAACTTGAACATCCGGTTGTTGGTGACTCAGCAGAGGCTATCCAAACCCAGACCATTAACCAGTGCTGCAGACTGAGATAAAGAGATAGACATGTGTAAAGAACCAAACTCAATCACACAGCAGCTGAAGACGCTGACCATTTAACATTCACCTCCACTTCAACAAACGAAATCCATGGCAAAATACCAAAAACATTGCACATCAATGTATTGTTTTGTTGCATCTCCTACATCCAAGGTACAGTGCATTCGGAAAGTATTCAGACCCCTTCACTTTTTCCTCATTTTGCTACGTTACAGCCTTATTCTACATTATGGCCTTATTAAATCTACACACAGTATCCCATAATGACAAAACAAAAACATGATATACTTTTTTGCAATATAACTTATGTAAATATCACATTTACATACGTTTTCAGACCCTTTACTCAGTACTTTGTTGAAGCACCTTTGGCAGCGATTACAGCATCAAGTCTTCTTCTGTATGACGCTACAAACTTGGCACACCTGTATTTGGGAGTTTTTCCCATTCTTTTCTGCGGAACCTCTCAAGCTCTGTCTGGTTGGATGGGGAGTGTCGCTGCACAGCTATTTTCAGGTCTCTCCAGAGATGTTCGATCGGGTTCAAGTCCAGGCTCTGGCTGGACCACTCAAGGACATTCAGAGACTTGTCCCGAAGCCACTCCTGCATTGTCTTGGCTGTGTGCTTAGGGTCGTTGTTCTGTTGGAAGGTGAAGCATTGCCCCAGAGCGAGGTCCTGAGCGCTCTGGAGCAGGGTTTCATCAAGGATCTCTCTGAACTTTGGTATTGATCATATTTTCCTCGATCATGACTAGTTTCCCTGTCCCTGCCATTGAAAAACATCCCCACAGTATAATGCTGCCACCACAATGCTTCACCGTAGGGATGGTGCCAGGTTTCCTCCAGGCGTGACACTTGGCATTCAGGCCAAAGAGTTCTATCTTGGTTTCATCAGACCAGAGAATCTTGTTTCTCATGGTCTGAGAGTGTTTATGTGCCTTTTGGCAAACTCCAAGCGGGCTGTCTTTTACTGAGGAGTGGCTTCCGTCTGGCCACTCCACCAAAAAGGCCTGATTGTTGGAGTGCTGCAGAGATGTTTGTCCTTCTGGAAGGTTCTCCCATCGCCACAGAGGAACTCTGGAGCTCTTTCAGAGTGACCAACGGGTTCCTTGTCACCTCCCCAGACCAAGGCCCCTGTAAGGACAGATACTGGGAGACAAAAAGCAAATACAGGGAGTGAAAATGTAATAAACAACAGACAGGAAACAGAAGGGCAATCAACAAAGTGAAGAAGTCCAGGTGAGTCCAATGACGTTGATCTGTGTAATGATAACAGGTGTGCGTAATGATGGGCAGCCTGGCACAGAGAGGGGGAGTAGGAGCAGGCGTGACAGTACCCCCCCCCCCCAGAGCCGCCACCCGGCATCCCACCTAGGCGAGCCTGACAGACTGGCCGAGATGTGGGAGTCGAACGTGGCGGCTGAGGCGTGGGAGCCCGACGAGCCGGCTGAGGCGTGGGAGCCAGACGAGCCGGTTGAGGCGTGGGAGCCCGACGAGCCGGCTGAGGCGTGGGAGCCCGACGAGCCGGCTGAGGCGTGGAGGCCCGACGAGCCGGCTGAGGCGTGGGAGCCCGACGAGCCGGCTCAGGCGTGGGAGCCAGACGAGCCGGTTGAGGCGTGGGAGCCCGACGAGCCAGCTGAGGCATGATGTGGGGTGGGAGCCTGCCGAGCCAACCGAGGCAAGTAAACCTCTTGAACCAGCTAAGGCGTGGAAGCCCGACGAGCCAACTGAGGCTACCCCGGTTCCTTCGGCAGAGGAAGCCGGACCCGACGTCACCAACAAAAACAAAAAACAAAAACTCCTTGATGCTTCAAATTGTGGTGTCAGCATTCTGTAAGTACAGACAAGAAGCAAGTACAAGCAGTGAACATTTAATAAACAACAAACAACAAACATTACACAGAGATTATCTGGACAGGAGAAACAAAACAACATTAATGCTGACACGGGAAACAAACTGAGGAACAGACAGATATAGAGGGGCAATCAACAAAGTAAAGGAGTTCAGGTGAGTCCAATGAGCGCTGATGCACATAATGATGGCGACAGGTGTGCATAATGATGGGCAGCCTGGTGCCCTCGAGCGCCAGAGAAGGGGAGAGGGAGCAGGCGTGACAGTCCTTCTACCCCGATTGTTCAGTTTGGCCGGGCAGCCACCTCTAGGAAGAGTCTTGGTGGTTCCAAACTTCTTCCATTTAAGAGTGATGGAGGCCGCTGTGTTCTTTGGGACCTTCAATGCTGCAGACATATTTTGGTACACTTACCCAGATCTGTGCCTTGACACAATCCTGTCTCTGAGCTCTACGGACAATTCCTTCAACCTCACGACTTGGTTTTTGCTCTGACACGCACTGTCCACTGTGACCTTATATAGAAAGATGTGTGCCTTTCCAAATCATGTCCAATCAATTGAATTTGCCACAGGTGGACACCAATCAAGTTGGATAAACATTTCAAGGATGATCAATGGAAACAGGAATCACCTGAGCTTTATTTCGAGTCTCATAGCAAAGGGTCTGAGTACTTATTAAAGGTTGACCGATTATGATTTTTCAACGCTGATACCAATACCGATTATTGGAGGACCAAAAAAAGCTTTTGTTAAATCATCCCCCATTTGGATAATCTGTTGCACAGAAAGCAAGAGAAGTGAAACAATTTCCCTAGTTAAAAGAAATTCATGTTAACAGGCAATATTAACTAAATATGCAGGTTTAAAAATATATACTTGTGTATTGATTTTTATAAAGACATTAATGTTTATGGTTAGGTACACATTGGTGCAACGACAGTGCTTTTTTCGCAAATGCCCTTGTTAAATCACACATTTGGCAAAGTAGGCTTTGATTCAATAATAAATTAACAGGCACCGCATGGATTGTATGCAACGCAGGACAAGCTAGTTAAACTAGTAATATCATCAACCATGTGTAGTTAACTAGTGATTATGTTAAGATTGATTGTTTTTTATAAGACAAGTTTAATGCTAGCTAGCACCTTACCTTGGCTCCTTGCTGCACTCGCATAACAGGTAGTCAGCCTGCCACGCAGTCTCCTCGTGGAGTGCAATATAAATCGGCCATAATCCCAAAATGCCGATTACCGATTGTAATGAAAACGACCTCTAGTACTTATGTAAATAAATATTTAAAACCATTCATAAATAATAATAAATATTTGTAATACTTTTGCAAAAATCTCTAAAACCTGGTTTTCCCTTCGTCATTATGGGGTATTGTGTGTAGATTGATGAGGAAAAAAATTATTGTATCCATTTTAGAATAAGGCTGTAACATAACAAAATGTGGAAAAGGTCACGGGGTCTGAATACTTCCCGAATGCACTGTACCTGTAGAATTATTACTCAAATAAGTCACTCCAAATCCTCCTGCCAAGAAAAATAATTAGGAAACTAACCTGAATATCAGCTATATATACTTGGCAGAAGCTTACTTTAAACAGTACTTATGATAAAGTACAGTATTCCAATGGGGATAGATAACATGGGTTTTCTTTAACAAATTGCCTTGGTTTAAAAAATGGAGGAAAACATGCATAATTTAGAGAGTTATTCTGTATAATAGTCTCATTTACCTTAGCATGTTAGGTTTTAGCTTAATTTATGCTACCGTCGTTATCTGTATTTGTTATGATGTTCATGGTGACAAAAATTAGACCGCTTCCTCAAATCCACTTCCAACGCTTTTTGAAAAGTTACTACTGAGAACACACACGCACGCATACATACACACACATACACACATTTATTCTTAAGTCACACATTAAAGACCACAGGCTAAAACACAACAGAGTGCACACATGAACAGAATCCACAGCATCTACTTCCCTGTCAGCAG
The DNA here is from genome assembly GCF_045791955.1 of Oncorhynchus clarkii lewisi. Lineage (NCBI taxonomy): Eukaryota > Metazoa > Chordata > Actinopteri > Salmoniformes > Salmonidae > Oncorhynchus > Oncorhynchus clarkii. The sequence goes on from NC_092153.1 coordinate 67,161,014, forward strand.
ATCAGATAGCAGATAATAGCAGTTACTGTGCTAGCTTTCTGAACCACAACCCAGCCACAATGCCGCCATCTTCACACTTCCTTATGGAATTGAGATAAAGAACAACATGTTTGGCTCAACAATGTAGATGTCCAGAGAGCAGAACCAGATCTGAAATCACTGGTTAACCAGGTTAGGCAGAACCAGCCATGGGCTACCTACCATTTTGGAACACTCGTGTGGACAACAGGGAGACTTGTCTACACTAACCCTTCTGCTCTCTAGAAGTTAAACCGATTCAAGGCCTTCTCCTGTGATCCAACATTAGTGAAGTCGACTCTTGTCAAGATGGGTCTTTATGCCTTTGGTGTGGAGGACAGAAGGAAAGACAAACACAGCTACACTCGTTGGGTTGATTCTGCACTCTGCTAAGAAGTGTTTGGACAGAGAAGAGCAGAAGAGCCTGAGTGTTGCCCAAGTGTGTGACTGCCCTGTGTCACGAAGCCCCAGTGATAGAACTAGTACTGAGCTGATTGTTGTGAAGCCTCTTTAAACTCCTGGATATCTACTGGGTCACATGTGTTTGTGCTAGGTGACCTAGCAGCTGCAGCCCAAGCTGAGCCAAGCAAAACCTCCTGCCAACACAGTCCTAGGGGCTCATTCTGACTCTGTGTGTGTGTGTGTTTTCTTTCATGTGTGCTGCCATAAGTGTGCTAGACATATAGAGAGTCTCTCTCTATACGAGGATCATTACTAATGTAGAGTCTCTCTCTATACGAGGATCATTACTAATGTAGAGTCTCTCTCTATACGAGGATCATTACTAATGTAGAGTATCTCTCTATACGAGGATCATTACTAATGTAGAGTATCTCTCTATACGAGGACCATGTCAATGGTATCTAATCCTGTTGCGTGACAGTAATGGGTCGTTCCATTAAGCCATTCTGGGGTTACGTGATGCAGGCTAATGGAGCTCTTGTGGGACAACAGACTGCAAAGGAGGTGAAATTAATAAGCTTTGGTGGATCTAAAGGGTGTGTGTGTGTTCCAGTGTGTGTTCCAGTGTCTGTGTGTATTGTGTAAGTGCATGCATATGAGTTTGAGTGCGAGTGTGTGCCTAATGCAGTGATGGCACTTCAACACCCCCCACCCCTCTCTTCCCTCCCATCCCCAGATAGATCCTTCAAAAGACAATGTTTTGGAGAGGCCTTTTTCCCTACGGAGAGCTGAAGTAAGAAAGGTCCATCTGTGGATGACAGTACAGTCAGAGTACAGTCCTGTAGACCAGAGGCAGCTCAATAAATACCAGAGTACACACAATTACCCTCAGAACCCCCACCCCACCTCAACCCAAACAAGCCCATCCCAGCCCACCACAGTCAAACCCACCCTAGCACACCCCACCTCAGCCTACCCCAAGCCAGCCCACCACACAGACACACAGTACAGCCTGGTCGCAAACACAGGTCCCTCCACCCCTACAACCCCAAAGCTGAAACCAACTGAATTGAAATACTCAGCTGCTCCTTCCACCTTACCAGCTCCTCAGCTGTTGCAGTACAGACACACACTCATGCACACGTGCAAGCACACACAGAGTTACATTGAGGGGCGATAAGTAGCCTAGTGGTTAGAGCGTTGGGCCAGCAACCGAAGGATTGCTGGATCAAATCCCCGAGCTGACAATGTAAAAATATGTTGTTCTGCTCCTGAGCAAGGCTGTTCCCCAGGTGCCACAGACGTGGATGTCTATTATGGCAGCCCCCCGCACCACTCTGATTAAGAGGGGTTGGGTTAAATGCAGGAGAAACATTTCAGTTGTACAACTGAATGCCTTTCAATGCCTTCCAAATCAAAGTGTATTTGTCACGTGCGCTGAACACAACAGGTGTAGACCTTACAGTAAAATGCTTACTTATAGGCCCTAACCAACAGTGCAATTTTTAAGTTAAAAAAAAGTATTAGGTGAACAACAGATAAGTAAAGAAATAAAAACAACAGTAAAAAAGACTGAAAAATTAAAGTAGTGAGGCTTTATACAGTAGCAAGGCATACAGGCACCGGTTAGTCAGGCTGATTGAGGTAGTATGTATATGTAGGTATAGTTAAAGTGACTATGGATACAGTTCAAGTCGGAAGTTTACATACACCTGAGCCAAATACATTAAAACTCAGTTTTTCACAATTCCTGAAATTTTAATCCTAGTAACAATTAGGGTCTTAGGTCAGTTAGGATCACCACTTTATTTTAAGATTGTGAAATGTCAGAATAATAGTAGGGAGAGAATTATTTATTTCAGCGTTTATTTCTTTCATCACATTCTCAGTGTCAGAAGTTTACATACATACACTCAATTAGTATTCGGTAGCATTGCCTTTAAATTGTTTAACTTGGGTCAAATGTTTTGGGTAGCCTTCCACAAGTTTCCCACAATAAGTTGGGTGAATTTTGGCCCATTCCTCCTGACAGAGTTGGTGCAACTGAGTCAGGTTGGTAGGCCTCCTTGCTTGCACACGCTTTTTCAGTTCTGCCCACAAATGTTCTATGGGATTGAGGTCAGGGCTTTGTGATGGCCACTCCAATACCTTGACTTTGTTGTCCTTAAGCCATTTAGGCTTAGCCATTTAGTTTTATTTTTGTTTCATCAGATCAGAGGACATTTCTCCAAAAAAGTACGATCTTTGTCCCCATGTGCAGTTGCAAACCGTGGTCTGGCTTTTTTGTGGCAATTTTGGAGCAGTGGCTTCTTCCTTGCTGAGTGGCCTTTCAGGTTATGTCGAAATAGGACTTGTTTTACTGTGGATATAGATACTTTTGTACCGGTTACCTCCAGCATCTTCACATGGTCTATTGCTGTTGTTCTGGGATTGATTTGCACATTTCACACCAAAGTACGTTCATCTCTAGGAGACAGAACGCGTCTCCTTCCTGAGCGGTATGACGGCTACGTGGTCCAATAGTGTTTATACTTGCGGACTGTTGTTTGTACAGATGAACATGTTACCTTCAGGCGTTTGGAAATTGTTCCCAAGGATGAACCAGACTTGTGGAGGTCTCCAATTTTTTTTCTGAGGTCTTGGCTGATTTCTTTTGATTTTCCCATGATGTCAAGCAAAGAGGCACTGAGTTGGAAGGTAAGGCCTTGAAATACATCCACAGGTACACATCCAATTGACTCAAATGATGTCAATTAGCCTATTAGAAGCTTATTAAGCCATGACAATTTCTGGAATTTTCCAAGCTGTTTAAAGGCACAGTCACCTTAGTGTATGTAAACTTCTGACCCACTGGAATTGTGACACAGTGAATTAATTATAAGTGAAATAATCTGTCTGTACACAATTGTTGTAAATATGACTTGTCACATCCACAAAGTAGATGTCCTAACCATCATGCCAAAACTATAGTTTTGTAGAGTTGTTGAAAAACTAGTTTTAATGACTCCAACCTAAGTGTATGTGAACTTCCAACTTCAACTGTATCTTGCAGTAGTCATCTCATATGCATATACTGTATTTGGTCTATGCTGCTCTGACATTGCTCGACCATATATTTATATATTCTTAATTCCATTCCTTTACTTAGATATGTGTGTATTAGGTATTTGTTGTGGAATTGTTAGATATTACTTGTTAGATATTGCTACACTGTCGGAACTAGAAGCACAAGCATTTCGCTACACCCACAATAACATCTGCTAAACACGTGTGAGTGTATGATTTCATTTGATTTGATATCCTCTTTGATATCCTCTGTTTCCTGACTGATTAAAACAGGAACGAATCTGACCTGTGAAGAGAGAGAGAGAGAGAGACATAGATCATTTATTTAAATCAATAGAAAACCAGGAGTCTCAGAAGCTCTCTATCTATCCAGATCTGCTGACGGTTCATTTATCTCCTTGTTTTCCTCAACACAGGAAGACAGTAAGGGAGGAGAGGAATACCTCACTAACACACCCCTCAGGAGTCTACCACAGAGATACAGTGTGTGTCTGACACTGAGCCAAACACACTCATCTCATAGCTCTGTTGATTCATGGAGTGTGTTTAAAGAAGTGTGTTGTCTGTGAGCGAAGCAGTCATGGCCTCAGGGTTTACAACATGCTCACCAGGGGAGAAACAACTAAAAAATAAAGAGCAGAGAGTAGAGAGAACAGAGATAGGAGAGAGAACAGAGAGAACAGAGAATTTCAAGCAGACAGCCTAAGAAAATGAACAACAATGACAAACAGTTTGAAGAAGAACGCAAAAACTTAAGAAAGAAATTGAGAATCCTATCCAACCAAAAACATAGAGACCTAGAAAACCTGAGTCTACGCCTTCACTATGGTGAACCACTAAAACAATACAGAAATACAATACGGTAAAAGAAGGAACAGCATGTCAGAAATAAGCTCAATATAATTGAACTAAACAAACAACAACACAACGAGTTATCTATCCAAAACGGAGATGTGTGGATAAACTACTTCTCCAATCTTTGTGTCTCTATAACAAAGAACAAACAGTAAAAACATATACATGATCAAATACAAATCTTAGAATCAACTATTAAAGACTACCAGAACCCACTGGATTCTCAAATGACCCTGAATGAACGACAGGACAAAATACAAACCCTCCATCCCAAAAAGGCCTGAGGTGTTGATGGTATCCCCAAAGAAAGTATAAATTATACAGGCCACAAATTCCAATTGGCTATACTAAAACTCTTTAACATCATCCTTAGCTCTGGCATCTTCCCCAATATCTGGAACCAAAGACTGATAACCCCAATCCACAAAAGTGGAGACAAATTGACCCCAATAACTACCGTGGGATATGGGTCAACATCAAACTTGGGAAAATCCTCTGCATTAATTATCATTGACAGCAGACCTGTACATTTCCTCATTGAAAACGATGTACAATTCAAAAGGCACTCGCACATCTGAGCAATCTAATTTGCAGGTGCATGGCAACAATTGAACAAGATGAAGGAAAAAGGAAACTGCACACTGCTCTTGATAGTATTACTGATATTTAATAAGCTTACATATCGGCCTCATGGCTTGTGTGATTTTTTTTACATTTGCACCCTTATGTAGACCTAGCCCCTCCCACATCCGTTCTACACGTCGAATGGGGTTGAAGGAAAAGAGAAAAACAAATACGTTTTCAGTATGCATTTCATAAATATTACAAAAGTATATAAATAAGATGCATGAAACACGTCTGTAAAATCACAATGAGGACATAGCAAGTTTACATTAGTCATTGGGTACATCATACCAAAAACAGAAATCTTAAATAGGCACATCATTCATGTTCAAATTCACAACATAACATACATACATAGCATTTCATCATTAAGTCCTTTAGGAAATAATGTCTGGAGGGTGAAAATCCCAAAACATCCCCTTCTACTCAGAGTATTATTGATATCACCTCCCCTGTCTGATATCTTAGCTTTCTCGATGCCAAAAAAATCTAAAAAGGTAGAAATATCATGCTTCAGGTCATTGAAATGTACTGCGTCGTTTCTCCCGATTTCATTTTTGTGTTCACTGATTCTCTGTTTGAGAGAGCGAGAGGTTTTACCAGCATAACAGAGCCCACATGGACATTTCATAATGTAAATAACATGGGTGGTGGAGCACGTAATAATGTCATATATTTGGAACCGTTTTCCTGTATGTGAGTGGCAGAAATGTTCACACTACATCATATTGTTGCACTGTGCGCATCCTCTGCATTTATAGCTACCATTTGGTAGAGGGCGTAAAAGGGCTTGGCTGATATTCTTGTGGCTGGCAGTTGGCATGAACCAATTTATCGCGTAAATTGCGACCTCTCCTATACACAACAAGTGATGGATTTTTAAATTCAGCCGGCAAAGCTGGGTGATAAAATATGCCAGTGTTTCTTGACCATCCCTCCCACTTTTCGTGAGTTCAAAGTATATGTGGTTGTGAACCTTACGGAGTGTTCTTTAGCAGGGTCTTTTTTGTAACAGTTCATCTCGTGTTTTTCCCAATGCCAAATGAAGAGCTTCATCCACACATTGTGGCGAATAGCCTCTTAGAAACCTCATGCGCATCTCCGCTGCTTTTTCTAGATAATCCTCTGTGGAGTGGCATATACGGCGCAGCCTGAAAAACTGGCTTCTTCGAAGTCCTCTTTTTAATGGCTCAGGATGGAAGCTGTCCCCCTGTAATAGAGTATTTCTGTCAGTTTCTTTTCTACACAGAGTTGTAAACAGGGTTCCGTTTGATTTCTCAATCCACATATCGAGATAGTTAATACGTTGAGTGTCACGTTCAATTGTGAATTTGAGATTTGGGTCAATGACATTGAGTAATGCCATAAAATCTGACAGCTATTTTTCAGTTCCTTCCCATATGCAAAACATGTCGTCAATATATCGATACCACTTCAGGACTTTATTCAAAAATGGATTTTCGTTTTAATTGTTAACAAAGCGTTCTTCAAAAAGACCCACATAGAGGTTCGCATAGCTCGGAGCGAATGTGGAGCCCATCGATGTTCTATTCGTTTGGAGGTAGTATTCATCATCAAACCTGAAATAGTTATATGTCAAAACATATTCAGCCAGCTCTAAAATAAAGTTTGTTGGTGGATATTCATTAGTATCTCTCTCCCAAATAGTGTGCTAGTGCTGCCAGCACCTCCACATGGGGAATGCTGCTATATAGACTCTCGACATCTAATGTGACCAGAATAGTCTTCTTTTAAACTTGTTATTGGTGAGATCTTGTTTATAGAGTCTTTTACATATGATGGCAATGCTTGCACATGAGATTTAATAAAACAGTCTACAAAGTTCGACAATGGCTCTAGCATTGAGCCTATTCCTGCAACCACTGGTCTGCCTGGATAGTTGCCTTGTTGTGTTTTAGGTTTGTGTAATTTTGGTAAAATGTACAAGCATGGACGTATGGCACATTTGCAACATAGATATTCATATTCCGGTTTTGAGATGAGGTGGTTTAATAGGGCTCCAGATTAGAGCATATATCCCTTTTGAATACCTGTGTGGGATCAACACTCAGTTTTCTATAGAAACGTTCATTACTGAGTTGTCTCTGAATTTCTTCTTTATATTTTTCAGTCTAAAACAACCACAGCACCCCCCTTGTCTGCAGGTTTAATAACCAAAGATGAATGTTTCATTAATTCATTGAGTGCCAGTTCTTCTGTTCTAGTGAGATTCTTCTGAATGTGGTTTGTTTGTCTCGTATATACTGACATGGCTTCTTGTTCGACTAACCTACAATAGGTATTAATCAAGGAGTTGTTAACCATGGAACAGAATTTGCTTTTGGGCTTAAAATGGGTACCAGTTCTTTGATGTGTTTCTAGGCCCGAATCAGTATTTTGCTAAAACACATGCTTAAATTTAATCTCGCAAAAGAACTCAAACAGATCTACTTTCGTTTCGAATGGTTTATCTGTACATGTAGGTACAAAAGAGAGGCCCTTAGATAAGACTGAGACTTGAGCGTCAGTAAGGTTAATTACCTCGTCCTGCTGTAGCTCCGTGTCCACGGCCTGTGTTCCTGGTCTCCTCTTCGACCGCTTGCCTCTCCTACATATTTATGAAATGCATATTGATATATTTGGTAGCACTTATTTGTTTTGCCCTTTGCCTTCAACCCCATTTGATATGTAGAACGAATGTGGGAGGGGCTAGGTCTACATAAGGGTGCAAATGTTTTTTTTTTATTCACAAAAGCTCTGAGGAAGGCCGTGAGGCCGATACGTAAGCTTATTAAACCTAATTGAAAACAATGTACAAATGTCAAATTGGATTTTTACCAAATTACCGTACGACAGACCACGTATTCCCCCTGCACACCCTAATTGACAAACAAACAAACCAAAACAAAAGCAAAGTCTTCTCATGCTTTGTTGACTTAAAAAAAGTTTTTGACTCAATTTGGCATGAGGGTCTGCTATGCAAATTGATGGAAAGTGGTGTTGGGGGGAAAACATACAACATTATAAAATCTATGACCACAAACAACAAGTATGCGGTTAAAATTGGCAAAAAGCACACACATTTCTTTCCACAGGGCCGTGGGGTGAGACAGGGCAGCTTAAGCCCCACCCTCTTCAACATATATATCAACAAATTGGCACGGGCACTAGAACAGTCTGCAGCACCTGGCCTCACCCTACTAGAATTTGAAGTCAAATGTCTACTGTTTGCTGATGATTTGGTGCTTCTGTCCCCAACCAAGGAGGGCCTACAGCAGCACCTAGAGCTTCTGCACAGATTCTATCAGACCTGGGCCCTGACAGTAAAATGGTGTCCAAAAAAGGTCCAGTTGCCAGTGTAGCCGATGTGAAATTGCTAGCTAGTTTGCGGTGGTGCGCGCTAGTGGCGTTTCAATCGGTGACGTCACTTGCTCTGAGACCTTGAAGTAGTGGTTCCCCTTGCTCTGCAAGGGCCACGGCTTTTGTGGAGCGATGGGTAACGATGCTTCGAGGGTGACTGTTGACGTGTGCAGAGCGTTTCTGGTTCGCGCCCAGGTCGGGGCGAGGGAACGGACGTAAAGTCTATACTGTTACACCAGGACCACAAATACAAATTCCATCTACACACCGTTGCCCTAGAGACCACAAAAAACGAATATACAGTACCTCGGCCTAAACATCAGCGCCACAGGTAGCTTCCACAAAGCTGTGAACGATCTGAGAGGCAAGGCAAGAAAGACCTTCTATGCCATCAAAAGGAACATAACATTTTACATACCAATTAGGATCTGGCCATTTTTCAGTTATAACCGATTGCCCTTTATGGTTGTGAGGTCTGGGATCTGCTCACCAACCAATAATTCACAAAATGGGACAAACACCAAATTGAGACTCTGCATGCATAATTCTGCAAAAATATTCTGTGTAACATGTAAAACACCAAATAAGGCACGCAAAGCAGAATTAGGCCGATACCCGCTAATTATCAAATTCCTGAAAAGAGTCGTTAAATTCTACAACCACACCTAAAAGGAAGCGATTCACAAACCTTCCATAACAAAGACATCACCTACAGATAGATGAACCTGGAGAAGAGTCCCCTAAGCAAGCTGGTCCAGAGCCCAAGGACAGCAACACAATTAGACCCAAAACAAAAAGATAATTACTTGACACATTAGAAAGAATTCACAAAAAAACGGAGCAAACTAGAATGCTATTTGGCCCTAAACAGAGAACACCTGACCACTGTGACTGACCCAAAATGAAGGAAAGCTTTTACTATGTACAGACTCAGTGAGCATAGCCTTGCTATTGAGAAAGGTCGCCGTAGGAAGACCTAGCTCTCAAGAGAAGACAGGCTATGTGCACACTGCCCACAAAATGAGGTGAAAACCCATATTTATTTATTTTCCCTTTCTTGCTTTAACTATTTTCACAATGTTACAAGTACTCTTCTGGTTAACAACTAACTGAATGAATGAACGTATGAATGATTGAATGAGCATATGAATGGTGAACGAACGTATGAATGAATGAACGAACATATGAATGGTGAATGAACGTATGAAGGAATGAATGAACGTATGCATGAACGTATGAATGAATGAATGAACGTATGAATGGTGAATGAACGTATGAATGAACGTATGAACATATGAATGAATATATGAATGGTGAATGAACGTATGAAGGAATGAATGAACGAATGAACTGGTGAATGAACATATAAATGATGAATGAACGTATGAATGAATGAACGTATGAATGAATGAACATATGAATGGTGCATGATTGAATGAATGACTGATTGAACATATGAATGAATGAACATATAAATGATGAATGAACGTATGAATGAATGAACATATGAATGGTGCATGATTGAATGAATGAATGATTGAACATATGAATGAATGAACATGTGAATGGTGCATGATTGAATGAATGACTGATTGAACATATGAATGAATGAACATATGAATGGTGCATGATTGAATGAATGACTGATTGGACATATGAATGAATGAACATGAATATGCTGTGGCATCGTTATTTGATGAGTGTCCGTCATTGTCAGCGACTCCTGTGAATAGCTCGTGCAAAATGACAGGCCCATTACTTACTCACATTTTCTTACAATAATCATAACTCAATTTTGAAAACTAGGTTAATATTCACACACACACTCTCAACTGGGTTATGGGATCTCCAAAAATACAATAAAAAACATAAATTGTAACTTTGAGCCTACATCTAAACTGTATTAATAATGACAGTGACATCAACTAAGTTTGAGAGGTGGTTGAGCACAAAACCAGCTTGCGAACAAACACACCCGAATAGATGTAGAAACAGAACAGCTAGTACACACACACAAACACACACACACGTCTCCGGAGATGCTGAGTGACAGACAATTGTTTAGTCTACTTTGGCTACATGACTTGATAAACATCTCCCCTCTCTGAAAAATGAAACACCCCCTTACCACGACACCTCTCACCTTTAGCAATAAGCTAATGTGTATTATGAAGCAATTTGTCTGCATACAGTACATAACACACACACAAACGCGCACACACACATAGGTGCGCGCACACACACACACACACAAAACAAGACAGAGAGAGAGAGAGCAACAAAGGACAAAGACAAAGTCATGCAAGAACATACACACTGGATAGGACAACCCTACATGCAAATAATGACAGCCACTCAGGACCTATCATCCAAGACACAGACTGGTTTAGTCAACTCAACAACAGAAGAGGTCTACAACTATACACTGACCAAGACACAGACTGGTTTAGTCAACTCTACAACAGAAGAGGTCTACAACTATACATGGAACAAGACACAGACTGGTTTAGTCAGCTCTACAACAGAAGAGGTCTACAACTATACACTGACCAAGACACAGACTGGTTTAGTCAGCTCTACAACAGAAGAGGTCTACAACTATACACTGACCAAGACACAGACTGGTTTAGTCAACTCTACAACAGAAGAGGTCTACAACTATACATGGAACAAGACACAGACTGGTTTAGTCAACTACAACAGAAGAGGCCTACAACTATCTCTGTCTCGGTCTCGGTCTCTCTCTGTCTCTCTCTGTCTCGGTCTCTCTCTGTCTCGGTCTCTCTCTGTCTCGGTCTCTCACTGTCTCGGTCTCTCTCTGTCTCAGTCTCTCTCTCTTTCTCAGTCTCTCTCTCTTTCTCAGTCTCTCTCTCTTTCTCAGTCTCTCTCTTTCTCAGACTCTCTCTCTTTCTCTCGGTCTCTCTCTCTCTGTCTCTCCCTCGGTCTCTCTCTTTCTCTCGGTCTCGGTCTCTGTCTTTCTCTCTGTCTCGGTCTCTCTTTCTCTCGGTCTCTGTCTCTCTCTTTCTCTCGGTCTCTGTCTCTCTCTTTCTCTCGGTCTCTGTCTCAGTCTTTCTCTGTCTCTGTCTCAGTCTTTCTCTGTCTCTGTCTCTGTCTCAGTCTTTCTCGGTCTCTGTCTCTCTCTCGGTCTCTGTCTCTGTCTCTCTCTCGTCTCTGTCTGTCTCGGTCTCGGCCTCTGTCTCGGTCTCGGCCTCTGTCTCGCTCTCGGCCTCTGTCTCGCTCTCGGCCTCTGTCTCGCTCTCGGCCTCTGTCTCGCTCTCGGCCTCTGTCTCGCTCTCGGCCTCTGTCTCGCTCTAGGCCTCTGTCTCGGTCTCTGACTCTCTCTCGGTCTCTGACTCTCTCTCGGTCTCTGACTCTCTCTCGGTTGCTGACTCTCTCTCGGTCTCTGACTCTCTCTCCGTTGCTGACTCTCTCTCGGTCTCTGACTCTCTCTCGGTCTCTGACTCTCTCTCGGTCTCTGACTCTCTCTCGGTCTCTCCCTGTCTGAAATATAAAAACAGAAAACCAGCTCATTATCACATCTAGGTCTCACTTCCCCCTCACCTTCTCCTCCAATCTTCCCCTCTCTTCCTCCCCTCAATCCCACCTCACCCAACAGAAAGAGCCCTGGTCAACAAGGTTCCTAAGCAACAGCCCCACCAGGGGGAGGCTAACCCCAGCAGAGTGAGGATGGCGATGTGTTTCCCAAAATCAAGCCCCTGCATCCCGTGCACCCCCATAAGAGAGGGAAAGAGAAAGATTCAGTGTGTGTGTGTGTGTGTGTGTGTGTGTGTGTGTGTGTGTGTGTCCCCTCCCGTGTATACACTACTGTTCAAAAGTTTGGGTCACTTAAAAATGTTTTTGAAAGAAAAGTTTGCATTGTTCTGTGCAAAACTGTATTTATGATCAATTGGGTAAACCTGAGAGGTATGTGTGTGTGTGTGCGTACATTAGTGTGTGTGTGTGTGTGTGTGTGTGTGTGCTTGCTTGGTGCTGAGAAAACATCACCTGCTCCTGACAGTAAGAAGTTACACTAAACAAAGATGGCCTCCAGTCATGTTTGGTTGCCAGGGTTATGACTGAGGAAATATCCAACAAGTAGCAAATCCTTTCCTTTGTTTCCCAGACAGACTAAATGCACTGCCTGAAACATTAAATATCTTGTACTGTTGCTAAACAGACTAAAAACCAGGCAGAGATAACATTGATGATTGTGTTCATTAGCAAAAAAGAAGACCGTGATATACAGTAGAGATCTACAGTAGTGCTCCCTAGTGTGTTGATTCATTATATTGAATGAATGAATGCACACAGACGCATGTCATCCAAAGTGCAGTTTTCCTTTGTTGATTAATACAATTATAATTTAGTTGAATATCCAGCACCTGCTCAAAGCCAACTGAATGTGTATGTTATAGATCCTTAACTAACAGTGATTATTAAGGAGGATAATGATCATTTAGGCTATGACCACACAGTGTCTATGTGAGTGTTCTCTGTGAGGAATGATGAGGTCAAGAATAGGCCAGTCATGAATATGTAACAAACCCTCTGATGCTGCTGCTCCATTTGGAGGGACCATACAGTACGTAACACACATACTTGGAGGGACCATACAGTACGTAACACAGACACTTGGAGGGACCATAGAGCACGTAACACACACACTTGGAGGGACCATACAGTATGTAACACAGACACTTGCAGGGACCATACAGTACGTAACACACACACTTGGAGGGACCATAAAGTACGTAACACAGACACTTGGAGGGACCATACAGTATGTAACACACACACTTGGAGGGACCATACAGTATGTAACACACACACTTGGAGGGACCATAGAGTATGTAACACACACACTTGGAGGGACCATAGAGCACGTAACACACACACTTGCAGGGACCATACAGTATGTAACACACACACTTGGAGGGACCATACAGTATGTAACACACACACTTGGAGGGACCATACAGTATGTAACATACACACTTGGAGGGACCATACAGTACGTAACACACACACTTGGAGGGACCATACAGTATGTAACACACACACTTGGAGGGACCATACAGTATGTAACACACACACTTGGAGGGACCATACAGTATGTAACACACACACTTGCAGGGACCATACAGTACGTAACACACACACTTGGAGGGACCATACAGTACGTAACACAGACACTTGGAGGGACCATAAAGTATGTAACACACACACTTGGAGGGACCATACAGTACGTAACACAGACACTTGGAGGGACCATACAGTACGTAACACAGACACTTGGAGGGACCATACAGTATGTAACACAGACACTTGGAGGGACCATACAGTATGTAACACACACACTTGGAGGGACCATAAAGTATGTAACACACACACTTGGAGGGACCATACAGTACGTAACACAGACACTTGGAGGGACCATACAGTATGTAACACACACACTTGGAGGGACCATACAGTACGTAACACAGACACTTGGAGGGACCATACAGTACGTAACACAGACACTTGGAGGGACCATACAGTACGTAACACAGACACTTGGAGGGACCATAAAGTATGTAACACACACACTTGGAGGGACCATACAGTACGTAACACAGACACTTGGAGGGACCATACAGTATGTAACACACACACTTGGAGGGACCATACAGTACGTAACACACACACTTGGAGGGACCATACAGTACGTAACACAGACACTTGGAGGGACCATACAGTACGTAACACGGACACTTGGAGGGACCATACAGTACGTAACACAGACACTTGGAGGGACCATAAAGTATGTAACACACACACTTGGAGGGACCATACAGTACGTAACACAGACACTTGGAGGGACCATACAGTATGTAACACAGACACTTGGAGGGACCATACAGTATGTAACACAGACACTTGGAGGGACCATACAGTATGTAACACAGACACTTGGAGGGACCATACAGTACGTAACACAGACACTTGGAGGGACCATACAGTATGTAACACAGACACTTGGAGGGACCATACAGTATGTAACACAGACACTTGGAGGGACCATACAGTATGTAACACAGACACTTGGAGGGACCATACAGTATGTAACACACACACTTGGAGGGACCATACAGTATGTAACACACACACTTGGAGGGACCATACAGTATGTAACACAGACACTTGGAGGGACCATACAGTATGTAACACAGACACTTGGAGGGACCATACAGTACGTAACACAGACACTTGGAGGGACCATACAGTACGTAACACAGACACTTGGAGGGACCATACAGTACGTAACACAGACACTTGGAGGGACCATACAGTACGTAACACAGACACTTGGAGGGACCATACAGTATGTAACACACACACTTGGAGGGACCATACAGTATGTAACACAGACACTTGGAGGGACCATACAGTATGTAACACACACACTTGGAGGGACCATACAGTATGTAACACAGACACTTGGAGGGACCATACAGTACGTAACACAGACACTTGGAGGGACCATACAGTACGTAACACAGACACTTGGAGGGACCATACAGTACGTAACACAGACACTTGGAGGGACCATACAGTATGTAACACAGACACTTGGAGGGACCATACAGTATGTAACACAGACACTTGGAGGGACCATACAGTATGTAACACAGACACTTGGAGGGACCATACAGTACGTAACACAGACACTTGGAGGGACCATACAGTACGTAACACAGACACTTGGAGGGACCATACAGTATGTAACACACACACTTGGAGGGACCATACAGTATGTAACACACACACTTGGAGGGACCATACAGTATGTAACACACACACTTGGAGGGACCATACAGTACGTAACACACACACTTGGAGGGACCATACAGTACGTAACACACACACTTGGAGGGACCATACAGTACGTAACACACACACTTGGAGGGACCATACAGTACGTAACACAGACACTTGGAGGGACCATACAGTATGTAACACAGACACTTGGAGGGACCATACAGTATGTAACACAGACACTTGGAGGGACCATACAGTATGTAACACACACACTTGCAGGGACCATACAGTACGTAACACACACACTTGGAGGGACCATACAGTATGTAACACACACACTTGGAGGGACCATACAGTATGTAACACACACACTTGGAGGGACCATACAGTACGTAACACAGACACTTGGAGGGACCATACAGTACGTAACACAGACACTTGGAGGGACCATACAGTACGTAACACAGACACTTGGAGGGACCATACAGTATGTAACACACACACTTGGAGGGACCATACAGTACGTAACACAGACACTTGGAGGGACCATACAGTATGTAACACACACACTTG
This sequence comes from Oncorhynchus clarkii lewisi, assembly GCF_045791955.1. Taxonomy (NCBI): domain Eukaryota; kingdom Metazoa; phylum Chordata; class Actinopteri; order Salmoniformes; family Salmonidae; genus Oncorhynchus; species Oncorhynchus clarkii. The sequence goes on from NC_092153.1 coordinate 67,176,713, forward strand.
GAGGGACCATACAGTACGTAACACACACACTTGGAGGGACCATACAGTATGTAACACAGACACTTGGAGGGACCATACAGTACGTAACACACACACTTGGAGGGACCATACAGTATGTATCACACACACTTGGAGGGACCATACAGTACGTAACACAGACACTTGGAGGGACCATACAGTACGTAACACACACACTTGGAGGGACCATACAGTATGTAACACACACACTTGGAGGGACCATACAGTACGTAACACAGACACTTGGAGGGACCATACAGTATGTAACACAGACACTTGGAGGGACCATACAGTATGTAACACAGACACTTGGAGGGACCATACAGTACGTAACACAGACACTTGGAGGGACCATACAGTACGTAACACAGACACTTGGAGGGACCATACAGTACGTAACACACACACTTGGAGGGACCATACAGTACGTAACACAGACACTTGGAGGGACCATACAGTACGTAACACAGACACTTGGAGGGACCATACAGTACGTAACACAGACACTTGGAGGGACCATACAGTATGTAACACAGACACTTGGAGGGACCATACAGTACGTAACACAGACACTTGGAGGGACCATACAGTACGTAACACAGACACTTGGAGGGACCATACAGTACGTAACACAGACACTTGGAGGGACCATACAGTACGTAACACAGACACTTGGAGGGACCATACAGTACGTAACACAGACACTTGGAGGGACCATACAGTACGTAACACAGACACTTGGAGGGACCATACAGTACGTAACACAGACACTTGGAGGGACCATACAGTACGTAACACAGACACTTGGAGGGACCATACAGTACGTAACACACACACTTGGAGGGACCATACAGTACGTAACACAGACACTTGGAGGGACCATACAGTATGTAACACACACACTTGGAGGGACCATACAGTATGTAACACAGACACTTGGAGGGACCATACAGTATGTAACACAGACACTTGGAGGGACCATACAGTATGTAACACACACACTTGGAGGGACCATACAGTATGTAACACAGACACTTGGAGGGACCATACAGTATGTAACACAGACACTTGGAGGGACCATACAGTATGTAACATACACACTTGGAGGGACCATACAGTATGTAACACACACACTTGGAGGGACCATACAGTATGTAACATACACACTTGGAGGGACCATACAGTATGTAACACACACACTTGGAGGGACCATACAGTATGTAACACAGACACTTGGAGGGACCATACAGTATGTAACATACACACTTGGAGGGACCATACAGTATGTAACACACACACTTGGAGGGACCATACAGTATGTAATCAAAAAAAAGCTCACACAAAAGGACATGGATAAAGTGCATGGATGGCAAATAGTGTTTGGTAGTAAAAATGTGTAATATAAAATGTGTAATATGCATGTGTGTGTAGTCTCCTACCACAACCGATGTGTGTTTGCCAAAGCAAGACCAGTGTCTGTGTGAGTGTGTGCTTCCATTTGTGCATTCATGTGTTTATGTGAGTGGCACATGGCTGCGAGGCCTAATTTACCAGGGTGGGCCCATCTGCCTGGGGTTACCGTGGTGATTAAAGCCATTCTGGAGTGGCTGGTGAGTCCTGCATTTTCACCTCCTGGGCCATCATCATCCCATCTCTCTTCTCATTTCTCCCACTCTCTCTCTATCCAATATTCTGTTTTTCAGATGTAATTTGGTTAATTCTGGTGAGAGCGTGGTGGCTGTTGAGGCCTCCTATGTTACATCCTCTTGGTTCTGTTGAGGCCTCCTATGTTACATCCTCTTGGTTCTGTTGAGGCATCCTATGTTACATCCTCTTGGTTCTGTTGAGGCCTATGTTACATCCTCTTGGTTCTGTTGAGGCATCCTATGTTACATCCTCTTGGTTCTGTTGAGGCATCCTATGTTACATCCTCTTGGTTCTGTTGAGGTCTCCTATGTTACATCCTCTTGGTTCTGTTGAGGCCTCCTATGTTGCATCCTCTTGGTTCTGTTGAGGCCTCCTATGTTACATCCTCTTGGTTCTGTTGAGGCCTCCTATGTTACATCCTCTTGGTTCTGTTGATGCCTATGTTACATCCTCTTGGTTCTGTTGAGTCATCCTATGTTACATCCTCTTGATTCTGTTGGTCTCCCTAGGATCCAAATAAATTAGAGGGTTTGTCTGGCCCCTGTCTGACTCTGTCTACCTCGTCCCTCCCTCGGCCTCTCTCTCTCTCTCCACTTCCTTTCTCTGTGATAACGGATAAGGATTAGAGAAAAAAGAGTGAGGTGAGAGAGAGTGAGGTGTGATTAGAACCCCCAGGGACTCTGACGCTAAAATGACTGACTTGAGATTGTGTGTGTGCATGTGATTATGTCCATCTGTGGTGGTCGTGAAGTAGTTAAAAGGTGTGATAGAGAGTGTGTGTGTGGACATAAGTGAGCATGCTGTTTGCATGTGTTAGAAGGTGTGATTAAGAGTGTGTATGTGGGCATGTGTGTGTACATGTGCTTATGGTCTGTTAGAAGAAAAAGAGTGAGTGAGTGTATGTGTCCATGCCTGTATGTGTGTGATTAAAAATAGGGTAAGGAGTTGTGGAGATGCTGACAAATCCATTAATTCAAGTCTAAGAAATATATCAGGGGCATAATAACAAGCACCAGAACCTCCTGCTATCCCCTAACCCCCCCATCAAACCTCCCCTATCCCCTAACCCCCCTCATCAAACCTCCCCTATCCCCTAACCCCCCTCATCAAACCTCCCCTATCCCCTAACCCCCCTCATCAAACCTCCCAGTATCCCCTAACCCTCCTCATCAAACCTCCCAGTATCCCCTAACACTCCTCATCAAACCTCCCAGTATCCCCTAAACCCCTCATCAAACCTCCCCTATCCCCTAACCCCCCTCATCAAACCTCCCCTATCCCCTAACCCCCCTCATCAAACCTCCCGTATCCCCTAACCCCCCTCATCAAACCTCCCAGTATCCCCTAACCCCCTCATCAAACCTCCCAGTATCCCCTAACCCCCCTCATCAAACCTCCCCTATCCCCTAACCCCCCTCATCAAACCTCCCCTATTCCCTAACCCCCCTCATCAAACCTCCCCTATCCCCTAACCCCCCTCATCAATCCTCCCCTATCCCCTAACCCCCCTCATCAAACCTCCCCTATCCCCTAACCCCCCTCATCAAACCTCCCAGTATCCCCTAAACCCCCTCATCAAACCTCCCAGTATCCCCTAAACCCCCTCATCAAAGCTCCCAGTATCCCCTAACCCTCCTCATCAAACCTCCCCTATCCCCTAACCCCCCTCATCAAACCTCCCCTATCCCCTAACCCCCCTCATCAAACCTCCCGTATCCCCTAACCCCCCTCATCAAACCTCCCAGTATCCCCTAACCCCCTCATCAAACCTCCCAGTATCCCCTAACCCCCCTCATAAAACCTCCCCTATCCCCTAACCCCCCTCATCAAACCTCCCCTATTCCCTAACCCCCCTCATCAAACCTCCCCTATCCCCTAACCCCCCTCATCAATCCTCCCCTATCCAAACCTCCCAACCCCCCTCATCAATCCTCCCCTATCCCCTAACCCCCCTCATCAAACCTCCTCTATCCCCTAACCCCCCTCATCAAACCTCCCAGTATCCCCTAACCCCCCTCATCAAACATCCTCCTATCCCCCTCATCAAATCTCCCACTATCCCCTAACCCCCCTCATCAAACTTCCCCCTATCCCCCATCATCAAATTCTCCCTTATCCTCTAACCCCCCTCATCAAACCTCCTCATATCCCCCCTCTTAATACCTCATAAGTCTTCTGCTGCCTTCCAATACATCACTGTGTCTTCTGCTGCCTTACAATACATCATAACAATGTGTCTTCTGCTGCCTTCCAATACATCAATACATCATAACAATGTGTCTTCTGCTGCCTTCCAATACATCCTATCAATGTGTCTTCTGCTGCCTTACAATACATGACATCACTGTGTCTTCTGCTGCCTTACAATACATCACATCACTGTGTCTTCTGCTGCCTTCCAATACATCCTATCAATGTGTCTTCTGCTGCCTTACAATACATGACATCACTGTGTCTTCTGCTGCCTTACATTACATCACATCACTGTGTCTTCTGCTGCCTTACAATACATCAATACATCACATCACTGTGTCTTCTGCTGCCTTCCAATACATCACTGTGTCTTCTGCTGCCTTACAATACATCAATACATCACATCACTGTGTCTTCTGCTGCCTTACAATACATCACTGTGTCTTCTGCTGCCTTACAATACACCAATACATCATAACAATGTGTCTTCTGCTGCCTTACAATACATCAATACATCCTATCAATGTGTCTTCTGCTGCCTTACAATACATGACATCACTGTGTCTTCTGCTGCCTTACAATACATCACTGTGTCTTCTGCTGCCTTACAATACAACACTGTGTCGTCTGCTGCCTTCCAATACATCCTATCAATGTGTCTTCTGCTGCCTTACAATACATGACATCACTGTGTCTTCTGCTGCCTTACAATACATCACTGTGTCTTCTGCTGCCTTACAATACATCACTGTCTTCTGCTGCCTTACAATACATCCTATCACTGTGTCTTTTGCTGCCTTACAATACATGACATCACTGTGTCTTCTGCTGCCTTACAATACATCGCATCACTGTGTCTTCTGCTGCCTTTCAATACATCACTGTGTCTTCTGCTGCCTTACAATACAATACATCACTGTGTCTTCTGCTGCCTTACAATACATCACATCACTGTGTCTTCTGCTGCCTTACAATACATCACATCACTGTGTCTTCTGCTGCCTTACAATACATGACATCACTGTGTCTTCTGCTGCCTTACAATACATGACATCACTGTGTCTTCTGCTGCCTTACAATACATGACATCACTGTGTCTTCTGCTGCCTTACAATACATGACATCACTGTGTCTTCTGCTGCCTTACAATACATGACATCACTGTGTCTTCTGCTGCCTTACAATACATGACATCACTGTGTCTTCTGCTGCCTTACAATACATGACATCACTGTGTCTTCTGCTTCCTTACAATCCATGACATCACTGTGTTTTCTGCTGCCTTACAATACATGACATCACTGTGTCTTCTGCTGCCTTACAATACATCACTGTGTCTTCTGCTGCCTTACAATACATCACATCACTGTGTCTTCTGCTGCCTTACAATACATGACATCACTGTGTCTTCTGCTGCCTTACAATACATCACTGTGTCTTCTGCTGCCTTACAATACATCGCATCACTGTGTCTTCTGCTGCCTTACAATACATCACTGTGTCTTCTGCTGCCTTACAATACATCACTGTGTCTTCTGCTGCCTTACAATACATAACATCACTGTGTCTTCTGCTGCCTTACAATACATAACATCACTGTGTCTTCTGCTGCCTTACAATACATCACATCACTGTGTCTTCTGCTGCCTTACAATACATCGCATCACTGTGTCTTCTGCTGCCTTTCAATACATCACTGTGTCTTCTGCTGCCTTACAATACAACACTGTGTCTTCTGCTGCCTTACAATACATCACATCACTGTGTCTTCTGCTGCCTTACAATACATCACATCACTGTGTCTTCTGCTGCCTTACAATACAATACATCACTGTGTCTTCTGCTGCCTTACATTACATCACATCACTGTGTCTTCTGCTGCCTTACAATACATCACATCACTGTGTCTTCTGCTGCCTTACAATACATCACATCACTGTGTCTTATGCTGCCTTACAATACATCACATCACTGTGTCTTCTGCTGCCTTACAATACATCACATCACTGTGTCTTCTGCTGCCTTACAATACATCACTGTGTCTTCTGCTGCCTTACAATACATCACATCACTGTGTCTTCTGCTGCCTTACAATACATCACATCACTGTGTCTTCTGCTGCCTTACAATACATCACATCACTGTGTCTTCTGCTGCCTTACAATACATCACATCACTGTGTCTTCTGCTGCCTTACAATACAATACATCACTGTGTCTTCTGCTGCCTTACAATACAATACATCACTGTGTCTTCTGCTGCCTTACAATACATCACATCACTGTGTCTTCTGCTGCCTTACAATACATCACATCACTGTGTCTTCTGCTGCCTTACAATACATCAATACATCACATCACTGTGTCTTCTGCTGCCTTACAATACATCAATACATCATATCACTGTGACAGATTGACTATGAGTCCCAATCTACTACCTCAGTACTCACTATGCATCCTGGACTGACATATACAGTCTCTTTCCCCTGTCTATCTGAGAGAATATTTCCAGTCCTATAGTGAGAATATTTTCTGATCTGCCGACAAGGGTAGTCGAGATGGGGGATGGAGAGGGAGGTGAGGAGATGAGAAGAACGGGGGATGGTGAGGTTGATTTGAAGGCTCCAATATTAACAGTGAAAGGCCATCTGTATGCATTTGGCCTCTCCTCCTTCCACTCCTCTGTCATATCACACACACTTTCTAAGAAGCCCTGTGTAACAGTCCTTTGTTGTTGTAATGAATTTTTACATTTTTTTTTAAAAATCATATTTTAAATAACTTGCATAAAATACACTTTATGATACTGTCATGAAGCATTATGACCATCCTGTGTCACTTTACTTGGACTAAGAAAATACACTTTATGATACTGTCATGAAGCATTATGACCTTCCTGTGTCACTTTACTTGGACTAAGAAAATACACTTTATGATACTGTCATGAAGCATTATGACCATCCTGTGTCACTTTACTTGGACTAAGAAAATACACTTTATGATACTGTCATGAAGCATTATGACCTTCCTGTGTCACTTTACTTGGACTAAGAAAATACACTTTATGATACTGTCATGAAGCATTATGACCTTCCTGTGTCACTTTACTTGGACTAAGAAAATACACTTTATGATACTGTCATGAAGCATTATGACCTTCCTGTGTCACTTTACTTGGACTAAGAAAATACACTTGATGACCGTGTCAAAAAGCATTATGACCATCATAATCATATAACGGTGACTAACCCCATTCCGTACAAATTTGCGCAATTGCAACATTCAAACGAGGCTGCAATGAAAACTAATGGGACTGAAGCGACTGTGTTGACATCAACATCTGGGGTGTGAATTACATTTCTATTCAAGCATTGATTGACATGGTAATGGTCCAATAGTATTGGAGAAAAGTTGAAAAAACGGACCCCTCTGACGCTGTATGTTAAATTGTGACGTGTCATGACGTAATGAACAGCACGCATAAAGCAACTCATTCTGTGTCTTACAGCCTCTCTCCACCAGGTGTAGAGCTTCTGTCGCTGTTTAAAAACAAGACAGGGACAGGGACGGGGGCGGGGACAGGGGCGGGGACAGGGGCAGGGACAGGGACGGGACGGGGGCAGGGACAGAGATGGGGACGGGGGCGGGGACAGGGGCAGCGGCGGGGGCGGGGGCGGGGACAGGGACGGGGGCGGGGACAGGGACAGGGGCGGGGGCTGGGACGGGGACAGGGGCGGGGACGGGGACAGGGACAGGGACAGAGACAGAGACAGGGACAGAGACAGGGACAGGGGGGATACCTAGTCATTTTTTGCATCATCAGTGCAAGCCATCATGACTCTCAAAAGCCACGACAGCCACTGTTAACTTCAGCGTCGCCCTAAAAACGCGATTTAAATTCAACACAGACCTTCAAATAGGTATGTAATGACACCTTATATAAACTCTTTATAGTGTTTTATTTACATTTCAGAGGTGATAAGGTGATAAGTTGGACAGATCGGGTGAAAAATGCTGTTTGGACCTCTGTACGCCTATGAAGATATTCCATAAAAAAAATATACTGTTTCCAGCTACAATTTACAACATTAACAATGTCTACACTGTATTTTTGATCAATTTGATGTTATTTTAATGAACAAAAAATTTGCTTTTCTTTCAAAAACAAGAACATTTCTAAGTGACCCAAAACTTTTGAACGGTAGAGTCTCTCTGCCTTTCACTATGACGCAATAGATGTTGCTTCCGCACCCGCCATTTTTAAAAAGACCGGCGGAGCTCATTGCCTTCTTGAATCATGCAGAGATGGGCTCGTTGAATCATGAAGGGCTCGTCATTGGTTTTGTTGGAAAGGGGAGAAATTGTCCTTTACAATGGTATTGATATTAGAGTTGATCTGGAAGTATTATGTTTTTTGAAATCTAAAAAAAAGTCAATTGTACAGAATTGTATGGTAGATGTACATTTTTCGTGAACCAATTCTTTGTGGCTTGCTAGCTAGCTAGTTAGCCTTATTGACTTACTATGGACTTGCGGTACCCATTCACTGAACTGTCTCCAGCCAGGACAATAATGGCAATAGAGACGAAACAAGATATACGTACACAAAGCAACCGTTTTACTTCATAGCTATCAGCTAGCTATATGTGAATCATAATAATGGAGCTAGCCAAATAGTATAGAAGGAAAAAATGACCTAATATTAACTAACATTATGCAAGATAGAAGGCAATTCATTATGGCTAGCTAGCTAAGAATTATTCATGGATATCTGGGCTAGCTAACAGTACTAGTAGCTAGCCAGTTACCCCTATTGACATATTATGGGTAAACATGCCAAAATTAACACAATGCATTTATTAACATATCAAGATAAAATGTTGTAGTCAGGCAACATATAGGAAGTGAATAGGCAACATTCCATTCCGAAGTCAGAGTGTATTTTCTCTCGCTTCAGCTCATGTGTAATTTTGTACATAATTGCTCCATATTTCGTGGCATACTTTCCATTGAAGCTTGCATCGATGCATGCTTCAAAATATGTACAAACGGAGTAGGCATTCAAAAAGTGCCCTCCATGTTCCGTTTCGCATACTTTTATTTGGACTCATATTCCGACCCTGCATTTTGAGAAACACCCTAGGATTTTAAATGGGAATCAATTGATTGGTCTCCACAAAGAGAGTAAAACAAACGTGTGTGTGTGTGTCCGACTGACTAATGGTCAGATAAGGTGTTCTAACACCCCTCCCATTTTTCTGACAGCATTTTAAAGTTGGAACACCGCTGACAACACAGAACACACACACACACACACACACACACACACACACACACACACACACACACTTGCATCAATACTGACAGTAGACAGCAGCATGAACAGGTTACCAAACACACTGGGAGAGACAAGAATCCAGCAGCAGGTAAATGCACTTACACGCACATGCGCACACACACACTCAGATTCCCACGCACACACTCACACACTTGCATCAATACTGACAGCAGACAGCAGCATGAACAGGTTACCAAACACACTGGGAGAGACAAGAATCCAGCAGCAGGTAAATGCACTTACACGCACGCGCACACACACACACACACTCACATTCACACACTCAGATTCCAATCTGCAGCTGCTACATCCATTTTTTTACTTTTGTAAATTAATGATATATACCAATTGATTATTAAAGTATATAACTTATAAATGAATGATATATACCAATTGATTATTAAAGTATATAACTTATAAATGAATGATATATACAAATTGATTATTAAAGTATATAACTTATAAATTAATGATATATACCAATTGATTATTAAAGTATATAACTTATAAATGAATGATATATACCAATTGATTATTAAAGTATATAACTTATAAATTAATGATATATACCAATTTATTATTAAAGTATATAACTTATAAATGAATGATATATACCAATTGATTATTAAAGTATATAACTTATAAATGAATGATATATACCAATTGATTATTAAAGTATATAACTTATAAATGAATTATATATACCAATTGATTATTAAAGTATATAACTTATAAATGAATGATATATACCAATTGATTATTAAAGTATATAACTTATAAATGAATGATATATACCAATTGATTATTAAAGTATATAACCTATAAATTAATTATATATACCAATTGAATATTAAAGTATATAACTTATAAATGAATGATATATACCAATTGATTATTAAAGTATATAACTTATAAATTAATTATATATACAAATTGATTATTAAAGTATATAACTTATAAATGAATGATATATACCAATTGATTATTAAAGTATATAACTTATTAATTAATTATATATACCAATTGATTATTGAAGTATATAACTTATAAATTAATTATATATACCAATTGATTATTAAAGTATATAACTTATTAATTAATTATATATACCAATTTGATTATTGAAGAATATAACTTAGAAATGAATGATATATATCAATTGATTATTAAAGTATATAACTTATAAATGCCTATTGAGCTTAGTTCAACAGTCAAACCGCATCAGAACCAAAATATATAAGCTTGTTCTATTCTAATATTTGTAAACATTGTAAATTTAAACAAACACTGTATAGCTTCAAAACGCTTAAAACTATCATTTTGATATCTTGGATGGTTAGTCCTTGCATCCATAGCTCTGTCTATCAATTTGAGAGTGGTTACATTTCACTAGGCCCATCCCTCAGCTTTTTAACAAAACAAAAGCAGGGAAATGTATTTATTATGGTTTCAACTGCGGATGGCCCCTTTAAAGAGACAGACTATGATGGGCAAAGGACAGCAGTGACATGTACACTTGACTACACTGGTTTGTCAATACCAGCAATCAACTGTGTCAGACACATTAAGAGTGTGTGTGTGTATCTGGTAGTATTGACACTGCTACACACACTGTTAATAAATGATAGAAATTTCATTTTTGTCTTACAAAACTTACAATATAGCAAACCACCATACAATTATGTGACGGACAAATTACAGAATACACAAGATAGACAAACTAACCACCTCATTGCTCAGATGATTGATTACAAGCTGATTGAAAAGAAGAAATAAAACAGCTTTTGTGTTGGACAATGACAAATGGACCAGTTTGATGAAAACCATTTCAATATTCCACAAAAGACGATTGGAAGGATTTTTCATGTTCATGAATGACAACATTATTGTATGAAAAAATCAACAAGAGGACAATCAGAAACAGTTTTTACAACTAAAAATCATATTTTAAAATCTTACAAAGCACGGTAGAGTGAACATGTGTAGCCATGAGAAAAATATGAGCAGAGCTCTCTAACAAAAGCCTCTGCACAGACAGCTCAACACACACACACACACACCTCTAAAGAGAGACAAGTTACCTCTTTTGGAAACGGTTTCCTGACCAGGTGAAATACTGCTTCACTCTCTCTCTGTCCTCCTAGCTCTGACTCGTTCCACACACACACACACACACACCACACACACACACACACACACACACACACACACACAGCTCCTCCATCTGCCACCGCCCCCTTGCCTTCTCCATGCCCACCTCATGAATTATTAATTAGCCCCAGGGCAAACACGCTCCACTGCTTGAACGGACACACACAGGCACCCACGCAGGCTCGCTCACAGACAAATACACACCTACAGCTTACAAACACACACACACACACACACACAGCCAAACCCAGCCAAAGACACACAAATGCATCTACACACAAGCACGCTCAACCACACACACATACATGCATACATACATACATGACCACATAAAAGCCTAAACACACGTCATCGTGAAAACACATGCAGAGCATACTCATACTCCTATATAAAGACAGAGTCAATCATGCGTGAACACAGACCACGAACAAACACACACATTAATACACACAGTCACACACACAGTTCCATCCTCCCAGGCGTAGCTGGAGATGTAGCCCATCGAGGATGAACCTCAGCTGGGAGGGATTACAGCACTGTCATGGCCAACCCTTCCACGACTGGAGGGGTCAGAAGCAGGCCAGAGAGATCGTGTGGGTGGGTGTATGTTTATCAGACCATGCCTCCATGCTGCTCCTCCCTTCCCATAGGCTGAAACTCAAACGGAAAGTACCCGCGGTAAGGACTGTTAAACGCTGGTCTGACCAATAGGAATCCATGCTTGAATATTGTTTTGATCACGGGGACTGTGATATGTCCCGGGTTGCCTCTGAGAATAACATTAACGTATACACAGACATGGTGACAGAGTTCATCACTGTGACTATTAAAACCTACCCAAACCAAAAACTGTGGCTAGATAGCATCACTTGAGCAAAACTGAAAGTGCAAACCACCGCATTTAACAACAGCAAGGTGGCTGGGAATATGGTTGAGTACAAACAGTCCAGATATGCCCTTCATAAGGCAATCAAAATGTCAGTACAGAGACAAAGTGGAGTCGCAATTCAATGGCTCAGGCACAAGACGTATATGGCAGGGACTCCGGACAATAAAGGGAAAACACAGAAGTCTTGCTCCCGGACAAGCTAAACACCTTCTTTGCCCACTTTGAGCTTTCGTTCCCCTTGACTGACATAAGTAAAACATTTAAGCGTGTTAACACTTGCAAGGCTGCCGGCCCAGACGGCATCCCTAGCCACGTCCTCAGAGCATGAGCAGACCAGCTGGCTGGAGTGTTTACAGACATGTTCAATCTCTCCCTATCCCAGTACAGATCTGTACTTCTCCCCAACTTTGTCCCTGACCTGTTTAGCGAGCTCCTTGGTCTTCATGGTGCTGCTTGCTTGGTGGTTCCCCTTGCTTAGTGGTGTTGCAGACTCTGGGGCCTTTCAGAAGAGGTGTATATATACTGAGATCATGTGACAGATCATGTGACCACTTAGATTGCACACAGGCGGACTTTATTGAACTAATTATGTGACTTCTGAAGGTAATTAGTAGCACCAGATCTTATTTAGGGGCTTCATAGCAGAGGGGGTGAATACATATGCACGTACCACAAATTTTTTGAAACAAGTTATTTTTTTCATTTCACCGATTTGCACTATTTTGTGTATTTGTGTCCATTACATGATATCTAAATAAAAATCATTTTAAATTACAGGTTGTAATGAAACAAAATAGGGAAAACGCCAAGGGGGATGAATACTTTTGCAAGGTATATGCTGTATTCTAGTCAAGGCCTATCCTATTCAACTATTATATCCATATACAGTTCATAATGTCTAAACATTCCATCACATATATACTGTATATATTTATACTCTGGACTTGCTCGTCCTAATAGTTATATATTTCTTAATTAGATTATTTTACTTTTTATATTTGTTTGTATTGTTGTGTATTGTTAGATATTACTGCATTGTTGGATATAGAAACACTAGCATTTCGCAACACCAGCAATAACACCTGCTAAATATGTGTATGCGACCAATAAAATGTTTGATTTGATTTTTATTTGCATCCGTGCGTGATCAGGGGCCTGTGTGCATGTGCGAGGAGGGGGCAGTTAGGGTGGATGTGTGTGTTCGTAGAGGGAGCGAGGGTGTGTGTGGGAGGTGTATCTAAGAGAGCATGGAGAGGCCTCCGGGGCATGTTAAATATCCCCAACAGCGTCTTGAGTAGGCTGGAGGTCACAGAGAGCAGCAAGAGGAGAGGGGGACAGGAAGCGGGACAGGGGTGGGGTGTAGAGAAAGCAGTACTTTCTTGTTAAAGGAGATTGGAGGGTGAATGAGATGGGCGGTGATGGGGGTGGGTAGATATCCCCCCGTAGCGTCTTGGATTATTGACCTCCTCACCTCGTCCGGCATTTCACCTCCCGTCTGTCTACTCCCGCTCTCATCTCCGCTTATCCTTATGCAATCACCCTTACCCAACCAATCAATAACCCCCTCCCCTTCCCACCAGTAACATGCTAATGACCCTCCTCACATATGATTCAACCGTATGCTAACCTAACAACAGCCTACCGCAACCCCCTCACACACACTAAGAAAAATCCCTAACAGAAAAACAATGTTTTGTTTTTTCCCCAAACAAAATTCAAATCACAGTGCGGCTGGCTCGCCTGCTCTTCTCTAATGATGCGACTGCGTGTTCAGTCTTCGGCCTGTTGCGTGTAGAATATCCTAGCCTATTCATTGATGACAGGCCATGATTTACTAGAAGACATTGCAAGACAAGAAATTGTGAAATACAGCTTTCTATAGCGAGATACAGATTTTGATTGCCGATAGATAGTCCTAGTGCAAGGTTCTGACTCCGTTTGCGTGGTGGCCGACCTGCCTATACTGTGACCCTCCCCTCTCTCTCCGTCCCTCACTAACCCGCTATGAAAGATGCAAGTGTTTGTGTTCTCGGAAGTACGGCAACTAATAAGTCTCCTCTGTTCCAAAAATACCGAATCTTAGGAGTCGATTCCTAGCGGAAAATGTCATGGTAAGTCACAGTATTTAACTAACTTCAAAGTACCTTTTTAAGAGAGAATGGTTGATTGACGGTTCTGGTTACCTAGTGATGGAAGTCAGTCCCGCATTCCTTGCAGACAAGTAAAATGCCTGTTCAGTGGCCCTTCGAAACTACAGTATCTCCAGAGAAGGTTTTGTGTTGGCATTTAAAAATCTGTAGTGTACACTTTCAGACAAACAAACACATCCCAGAGCTATGGGAGACTGCTGAAAGAGAGAGACAGAGCGAGAGAGAGAGAGGGGAGAGGGGAGAGAGAGAAAGAGACTACACACGATAGAGGACATATCTAACTGGGCTCATTTTATGGCAGGGGCCAAGCGTCTCACACACACACACGTACACATATGCACACGCACGCACACACGTTACCCCATCCCATGAACTCTAGCATATCTTTGGTTATTAAACTCTGTTTGAGGCCAATCACAATGTTTATACTGCTTTATACAGCACACACACACATTGACCTTTGAATGCATAAATAAATAGATGTTCAGATGAACAGATCAGATGGTGTAATAATTATAATCTGAGACATAAGACTTCATGCTTTCCCATGCTGACCCTCTCAGATGACTCAGCTTTAGATTTAGTTCAGGAGCCAAATAAAGATAAATACTGTATAAAAACAACATTATTTATCTGGCTAAGAGAACATAAAGGATATTAAAGGTTCACTCTGCAAGTCCCATTTCCCTATGCTCTCTCAATTCAATTCAAGGGCTTCATTGGCATGGGAAACACATGTTAACATTGTCAAAACAAGTGAAATAGATAATAAACTAAAGTGAAATAAACAATAAAAATGTACAGTAAACATTACACTAAAAGAAGTTCCAAAAGAATAAAGTCATTCAAATGTCAAATGATGTACAGTTGTTGTAACAATGTGCAAATAGTGAAAGTACAAGTAAATAAGCATAAATATGGGTTGTATTTACAATGGTGTTTGTTCTTCACTGGTTGCCCTTTTCTTGTGGCAACAGGTCACAAATATTGCTGCTGTGATGGCACACTGGTATTTCACCCAGAAGATACGGGAGTTTAGCTAAATTGGGTTTGTTTAAAAATTCTTTGTGGATCTGTGTAATCTGAGGGAAATATGTGTCTCTAATATGTCTCACTCTCTCTCTGCGTCAACAACAGTGGGTCTATCCAAAGGCCACAAGGATGGAGGGAGAATGCCTCACATTTCTTCCTCTGCTGACATCTGTAGTGTGGGCTCCTATGTTAACCAGTCCAGAGGTTATTGGGGTGATCAATGGAGGATCTATGTTAACCAGTCCAGAGGTTATTGGGGTGGTCAATGGAGGATCTATGTCAACCAGTCCAGAGGTTATTGGGGTTATCAATGGAGGATCTATGTTAACCAGTCCAGAAGTTATTGGAGTGGTCAATGGAGGATCTATGTTAACCAGTCCAGAGGTTATTGGGGTGGTCAATGGAGGATCTATGTTAACCAGTCCAGAGGTTATTGGGGTGGTCAATGGAGGATCTATGTTAACCAGTCCAGAGGTTATTGGGGTGGTCAATGGAGGCTCTGTGTGAAGGTTTGCATATAGAGAATAGATAAGAAAAAACTTGAGCGGAAAAGAGATTGACCAATAGATTGTCCAAGCTTATTATGTATTAGAGGTCGACCGATTAATCGGAATGGCCGATTAATTAGGGCCCTTTTCAAGTTTTCATAACAATCGGAAATCGGTATTTTTGGACACCGATTTGGCCGATTTTGTATTTTTCTTACACCTTTATTTAATCTTTATTTAACTTGGCAAGTCAGTTAAGAACACATTCTTATTTTCAGTGATGGCCTAGGAACGGTGGGTTAACTGCCTTGTTTAGGGGCAGAACGACAGCTTTTTACCTTATCAGCTCGGGGATTCAATCTTGCAACCTTACAGTTAACTAGTCCAACGCTCTAACCACCTTGCACTCCACACATTGCACTCCACGAGGAGCCTGCCTGTTACGCGAATGCAGTAAGCCAAGGTAAGTTGCTAGCTAGCATTAAACTTATCTTGTAAAAAACAATCAATCAATCATAATCACTAGTTAACTACACATGGTTGATGATATTACTAGTTTATCTAGCGTGTCCTGCGTTGCATATAATCGATGCGGTGCGTATCGTTGCTCCAATGTGTACCTAACCATAAACATCAATGCCTTTCTTAAAATCAATACACAGAAATATATATTTTTAAACCTGCATATTTAGCTAAAAGAAATCCAGGTCAGCAGGCAATATTAACCAGGTTAAATTGTGTCACTTCACTTGCGTTCATTGCACGCAGAGTCAGGGTATATGCAACAGTTTGGGCTGCCTAATTTGCCAGAATTTTACGTAATTATGACATAACATTGAAGGTTGTGAAATATAACAGGAATATTTAGACTTAGGGTTGCCACCCGTTAGATAAAATACGGAACGGTTCCGTATTTCACTGAAAGAATAAACGTCTTGTTTTCGAGATGATAGTTTCCGGATTCGACCATATTAATGACCTAAGGCTCGTATTTCTGTGTGTTATTATGCTATAATTAAGTCTATGATTTGATAGAGCAGTCTGACTGAGCGATGGTAGGCACCAGCAGGCTCGTAAGCATTCATTCAAACAGCACTTTTGTGCGTTTTTCCAGCAGCTCGTCGCTGTGCTTCAAGCATTGAGCTGTTTATGACTTCAAGTCTATCAACTCCCGAGATTAGGCTGGTGTAACCGAGGTGAAATGGCTAGCTAGTTAGCGGGGTGCGCACTAATAGCGTTTCAAACGTCACTCGCTCTGAGACTTGGAGTAGTTATTCCCCTTGCTCTGCATGGGTAACGCTGCTTCGAGGGTGGCTGTTGTCGATGTGTTACTGGTTCGAGCCCAGGTAGGAGCGAGGAGAGGGACGGAAGCTATACTGTTACACTGGCAATACTAAAGTGCCTATAAGAACATCCATTAGTCAAAGGTATATGAAATACAAATGGTATAGAGAGAAATTGTCCTATAATTCCTATAATAACTAAAACCTAAAACTTCTTACCTGGGAATATTGAAGACTCATGTTAAAAGGAACCACCAGCTTTCATATGTTCTCATGTTCTGAGCAAGGAACTTAAACGTTAGCTTTCTTACATGGCACATATTGCACTTTTACTTTCTTCTCCAACACTTTGTTGTTGCATTATTTAAACCAAATTGAACATGTTTCATTATTTATTTGAGGCTAAATTGATTGTATTGATGTATTATATTAAGTTAAAATAAGTGTTCATTCAGTATTGTTGTAATACTGTAACCAGTCAGTATCTGGGGAGACCATAATTTGCATCATGCAGTGCAACACATCTCCTTCACATAGAGTTGATCAGGCTGTTGATTGTGGCCTGTGGAATGTTGTCCTACTCATATTCAATGTCTATGTGAAGTTGCTGGATATTGGTGGGAACTGGAACATGCTGCCGTACACGTCGATCCAGAGCATCCCAAACATGTTCAAATGGGTGACATTTCTGGTGAGTATACAGGTCATGGAAGAACTGGGACATTTTCAGATTCCTGGAATTGTCTACAGATCCTTGTGACATGGGGCCGTATATTACCATGCTGAAACATGAGGTGATGGCGGTGGATGAATTTCACAAAAATGGGCCTCAGGATCTCGTTACAGTATCTCTGTGCATTCAAGTTGACATCGATAAAAAGCAATTGTGTTCATTTATTCCGTAGCTTTTGCCTGCCCATACCATAACCCCACAGTCACCACGGGGCACTCTGTTTACATTGTTGAAATCATCAAAGCGCTAGCCCACACGACACTGTCTGCCATCTTCCCGGTACAGTTGAAAACGGGATTCTTCCATGAAGAGCACACTTCTCCAGCGTGCCAGTGGCCATCAAAGGTGAGCATTTGCCCACTGAAGTCAGTTACGACGCCCAACTGCAGTCAGGTCAAGTCTCTGGGTAGGACCACGAGCACGCAGATGAGCTTCCCTGAGATGGTTTCTGACAGTTTGTGCAGAAATTCTTCGGTTGTGCAAACCTACAGTTTCACCAGCTGTCTTGGTGGCTGGTCTCAGAAAATCTTGCTGGTGAAGAAGCCAGATGTGGAGGTCCTGGGCTGGTGTGGTTACACGTGTTGGACATACTGCCAAACTCTCTAAAATGATGTTGGAAGCGACTTATGGTAGAGAAATTAACATTCAGCTTTCTGGCAACTGCTCTGGTGGACAATCCTGCAGTCCACATGCCAATTCCACGCTCCCTCAAAATTTGAGTAATCTGTGGCATTGTGTTGTAAGACAAAACTGCACACTTTAGAGTGGCCTTTTATTGTCCCCAGCACAAGCCGCACCTGTGTAATGATCATGCTGTTAAATCAGCTTCTTGATATGCCACACTTGTCAGTTGGGTGGATTATCTCTGCAAAGGAGCCATGCTCACTAACAGGGATGTAAACAAATTTGTTCCCAACATTTTTGAGAACATTTCTGGAATCTTTTACTTTAGCTCATGACATGACATCACACTTTACATGTTGCATGTATAATTTGTTCAGTATAAAATGGCCCTTCTCATCGGCATCAGGTACCACACTAATTGAGCTGTTTAAATATTTAGAGCTACAGA
Organism: Oncorhynchus clarkii lewisi; assembly: GCF_045791955.1. Classification (NCBI taxonomy): domain Eukaryota; kingdom Metazoa; phylum Chordata; class Actinopteri; order Salmoniformes; family Salmonidae; genus Oncorhynchus; species Oncorhynchus clarkii. The sequence goes on from NC_092153.1 coordinate 67,195,706, forward strand.
GATAGGGAGGAAATGAAAGAACAGAGGGAGGGAGTAAAAATGAGGGTGAGAGCTGGAGGGAGATAGAGGGACATGGAACACAGAGAGAGCTGGAGGGAGATAAAGGGACATGGAAAACAGAGAACTGGAGGGAGATAGAGGGACATGGAACACAGAGAGAGCTGGAGGGGGATAGAGGGACATGGAACACAGAGAGAGATGGAGGGGGATAGAGGGACATGGAACACAGAGAGAGCTGGAGGGGGATAGAGGGACATGGAACACAGAGAGAGCTGGAGGGGGATAGAGGGACACAAAACACACAGAGAGCTGGAGGGTTATAGAGGGACATGATACACAGAGAGAGACAGATGAGTCCGACATCAGAATTTTACAGGAAAATAGAGAATAGAGAACCGCAGTATGTCCAAAGTGGATGGTTGGGGCTGCTCTGCTGGAGGGCCTGGAGGTCTGCCCTCTCTCCATTAATCTCCACGGCTTTATATGAAGCACCAAGAGGACAGCCAAGGGACACATGAATCATACACACGCACAGACAGACACACACACTCCTCCACATGATGAATGAGGCCATAACACCTGTGGACATGGTGACTGTCCAATAATCCACTATCAGGAGTAAAAACAGGATTTGACTAGAGAAAGAGCAGTCAGTCCAGGCTTCTTAGATAAATGATACAGTCACGTCTCTGGGCCACGACCCCTTCAGAACCAGGACGTTCTGATCTGACTGACTGGATTGTCTGACTCTGTTTGTGACCGAGATGTGACCGCTCACTCTGTAAGACCAGGATGCTTGACTCTGTGACTGAGATGTGACCACTCACTCTGTAAGACCAGGATGCTTGACTCTGTGACTGAGATGTGACCACTCACTCTGTAAGACCAGGATACTTGACTCTGTGACTGAGATGTGACCACTCACTCTGTAAGACCAGGATGCTTGACTCTGTGACTGAGATGTGACCACTCACTCTGTAAGACCAGGATACTTGACTCTGTGACTGAGATGTGACCACTCACTCTGTAAGACCAGGATTCTTGACTCTGTGACTGAGATGTGACCACTCACTCTGTAAGACCAGGATGCTTGACTCTGTGACTGAGATGTGACCACTCACTCTGTAAGACCAGGATGCTTGACTCTGTGACTGAGATGTGACCACTCACTCTGTAAGACCAGGATGCTTGACTCTGTGACTGAGACGTGACCGCTCACATTGTAAGACCAGGATACTTGACTCTGTGACTGAGATGTGACCACTCACTCTGTAAGACCAGGATGCTTGACTCTGTGACTGAGACGTGACCGCTCACATTGTAAGACCAGGATGGATACTTGACTCTGTGACTGAGATGTGACCACTCACTCTGTAAGACCAGGATGCTTGACTCTGTGACTGAGATGTGACCACTCACTCTGTAAGACCAGGATGCTTGACTCTGTGACCGAGATGTGACCACTCACTCTGTAAGACCAGGATGCTTGACTCTGTGACTGAGATGTGACCACTCACTCTGTAAGACCAGGATGCTTGACTCTGTGACTGAGATGTGACCACTCACTCTGTAAGACCAGGATGCTTGACTCTGTGACTGAGATGTGACCGCTCACCAAACGACCTTTGTGCTCAGCTGGTTCTGAGGTGTTATCACACTACACAACAACCCTCCCAACTCCTGTTACGTGAACGTCAGAAAAACAGACAGAGACAAAAAAATGATCTAGTCCAGACAGAGAGAGAGAGGAGCAAGCCTAGCCGGTAATTGGGTAAGAGTTGTCATGACTACAGTGATGCACCATACTCCTATCCACCCCTAGCCTCACAAGCTGCTTGATCTTGCGAGCTTACATGAATGTTCGCTGCAGCAGTAATCAGTAGTCTGGTAATTACAAGGCTACTCCACCCCCCTCTCACAAACAGCTTCCTGTCAATCTGTCAGCAGCATCAGATGGTCCACACACAGCCCTGACACACACACACCACACAGGCCTGACACACACACACACACACACACACACACACACACACAGGCCTGACACAAACACACACACAGACACACACAGGACAGATTGATGGAGGAGATGACCCTCTCTGGACTCTTTGTTGAACCATGAAAGAAAGGCTTGTTATTATTTGCTGACTCTCAGGGTTAATGAATGTGCTATATGTCTAATTAATTGTCAACAGCCATTTTAAATGTGATAAATGTTAATAACTTAATTTAGAAAAGCACGAAACAATCCCCTTACCCATTACTATAGACTGAAAAACCCACTAAGTGAATTAAGCAGTGAAACACAATAACACTGCTGTAACACAATGAGACCACAATGACCATGACATCATCAGGCAGACTATGAGGAAAGAGAGAGGGAGAGAGGGAGAGAGACCACAATGACCATGACATCATCAGGCAGACTATGAGGAAAGAGAGAGGGAGAGAGGGAGAGAGACCACAATGACCATGACATCATCAGGCAGACTATGAGGAAAGAGAGAGGGAGAGAGGGAGAGAGACCGCAATGACCATGACATCATCAGGCAGACTATGAGGAAAGAGAGAGGGAGAGAGGGAGAGAGACCACAATGACCATGACATCATCAAGGAAGACTATGAGGAAAGAGAGAGGGAGAGAGGGAGAGAGACTGCAATGACCATGACATCATCAGGCAGACTATGAGGAAAGAGAGAGGGAGAGCGGGAAAGAGACCACAATGACCATGACATCATCAGGCAGACTATGAGGAAAGAGAGAGAGGGAGAGAGGGAGAGCGGGAGAGAGAAAGAGAGACTGCAATGAGAAGAGAGATGAAAAAAGGAGAGGGTAGAAGAGAAAGGAAATGAGGTAAAGAGTAAATAAAGGTGAAATTTTAAAAAGATGTTAAAAAAGAGCAGATGATAGAGACAGCAGAGAGCGCTCCCTGACACGTGGCACAGCAGACATGTTGTACACACTCAGTGACAGCAGGCCATAATGTCTGGCGTGTCTGTGTTTGTCTTGAGACTAACAATAGCACTTCCCTGACTGTCAGTCAAACACAAACCATCCTATTGTCTGACCTTTGGCCCCGATCTTAAGAAGCAGCCCTCACCACATAGGCACACACACACACACGCCATGTCTTAAGATGCCCCAGAGCAACAGGAGGTTCTGTCGTTTCGCCAGTTAATGAGTGTTGGGGCCAGAAGGCCAGGAGAAGGACAGGGTCAGAACAGAGGGCCAGGACACCTGCCAGAATTGTTAGAACAGCCCCCCTCACGCCTCATCCTTGCCGCCGTCTGACATATGGATCGTACACACTTAGCAAAGAAAACAGCAGTAACCAAAATACCAAATATATATACAGATTCATGAATCATTCTGTTTTTTTTATATGCATATATATCAACACTAATGTCGTATTTCTTGATAAGTTCAGACCCAGTGACTCAGACTTGAGCACTGGGACTGGTGACTCGACTCGGACTTGAGCACTGGGACTGGTGACTCGACTCGGACTTGGGCACTGGGACTGGTGACTCGACTCGGACTTGAGCACTGGGACTGGTGACTCGACTCGGACTTGAGCACTGGGACTGGTGACTCGACTCGGACTTGAGCACTGGGACTGGTGACTCGACTCGGACTTGGGCACAGGGGACTTCGGGCAAGACTCAGACTTGAGGTTTAATGACTTGACTACCACCCTGCTTTTCTATTCCATTTTTTATAGTGGTTCACATTTTGTGGTCTCCTTTCACCCTATATTGGTATCAGAAGTCTGATGGCACCATGGTGTGATAAGAGTGTCTGCTGAATTAACTAAATATACAGTGCCTTGCGAAAGTATTCGGCCCCCTTGAACTTTGCGACCTTTTGCCACATTTCAGGCTTCAAACATAAAGATATAAAACTGTATTTTTTTGTGAAGAATCAACAACAAGTGGGGCACAATCATGAAGTGGAACGACATTTATTGGATATTTCAAACTTTTTTAACAAATCAAAAACTGAAAAATTGGGCGTGCAAAATTATTCAGCCCCCTTAAGTTAATACTTTGTAGCGCCACCTTTTGCTGCGATTACAGCTGTAAGTCGCTTGGGGTATGTCTCTATCAGTTTTGCACATCGAGAGACTGACATTTTTTCCCATTCCTCCTTGCAAAACAGCTCGAGCTCAGTGAGGTTGGATGGAGAGCATTTGTGAACAGCAGTTTTCAGTTCTTTCCACAGATTCTCGATTGGATTCAGGTCTGGACTTTGACTTGGCCATTCTAACACCTGGATATGTTTATTTTTGAACCATTCCATTGTAGATTTTGCTTTATGTTTTGGATCATTGTCTTGTTGGAAGACAAATCTCCGTCCCAGTCTCAGGTCTTTTGCAGACTCCATCAGGTTTTCTTCCAGAATGGTCCTGTATTTGGCTCCATCCATCTTCCCATCAATTTTAACCATCTTCCCTGTCCCTGCTGAAGAAAAGCAGGCCCAAACCATGATGCTGCCACCACCATGTTTGACAGTGGGGATGGTGTGTTCAGCTGTGTTGCTTTTACGCCAAACATAACGTTTTGCATTGTTGCCAAAAAGTTCAATTTTGGTTTCATCTGACCAGAGCACCTTCGTCCACATGTTTGGTGTGTCTCCCAGGTGGCTTGTGGCAAACTTTAAACAACACTTTTTATGGATATCTTTAAGAAATGGCTTTCTTCTTGCCACTCTTCCATAAAGGCCAGATTTGTGCAATATACTGTTGTCCTATGGACAGAGTCTCCCACCTCAGCTGTAGATCTCTGCAGTTCATCCAGAGTGATCATGGGCCTCTTGGCTGCATCTCTGATCAGTCTTCTCCTTGTATGAGCTGAAAGTTTAGAGGGACGGCCAGGTCTTGGTAGATTTGCAGTGGTCTGATACTCCTTCCATTTCAATATTATCGCTTGCACAGTGCTCCTTGGGATGTTTAAAGCTTGGGAAATCTTTTTGTATCCAAATCCGGCTTTAAACTTCTTCACAACAGTATCTCGGGCCTGCCTGGTGTGTTCCTTGTTCTTCATGATGCTCTCTGCGCTTTTAACGGACCTCTGAGACTATCACAGTGCAGGTGCATTTATACGGAGACTTGATTACACACAGGTGGATTGTATTTATCATCATTAGTCATTTAGGTCAACATTGGATCATTCAGAGATCCTCACTGAACTTCTGGAGAGAGTTTGCTGCACTGAAAGTAAAGGGGCTGAATAATTTTGCACGCCCAATTTTTCAGTTTTTGATTTGTTAAAAAAAGTTTGAAATATCCAATAAATGTCGTTCCACTTCATGATTGTGTCCCACTTGTTGTTGATTCTTCACAAAAAAATACAGTTTTATATCTTTATGTTTGAAGCCTGAAATGTGGCAAAAGGTCGCAAAGTTCAAGGGGGCCAAATACTTTCGCAAGGCACTGTAAATGTATACGTAGAAATGAACAATTGCAAAGCATGCTGAAAATGATTCTGCTCCATGACAAGGCCAATAATAATACCCAGTGTGATTTGCATTTTAGTATGTTCATTTTCACATATAATACATATACATTTTGGTCATTTAGCAGACATGATCCAGAGTGACTTCCAGTCAGTGCATTCAACTAAAGTAATTAACAACAACATATCACAGTCACAGTTTCTGTAAACACTACTGAGAATGTTGTTGCGGTTCGGGCTGACTGTATTTTAAAATACAAAATATATGTATTTTAATGAAATACATTTTTTTTTAAAAGTATTTTATAGTTTATAATTTTGATACAATGATCTTTATGGTATTTTGTAATTGTATTTAGTCATTTTTGCCCATCTCTGAACATAAATTCATACACATAAGACCCACATTTCTTGTAGACTTGACACACTTTCTTCTCTCCCTATGTCTTATGCTCATATAAACACTGGCTTAGTTACACAACCACAAAGACTCAAACCTGCTAGACCTTTCTCAAACATACACATAGTGTGCACACACACACACACACACACACACACACACACACACACACACACACACACACACACACACAAGCATGAAGGAACAATGGCAGTAGCAGCTGGAGAGCCTCACGAAAGGAGAGGAGGACAGAGATGCCTGCATGTCTAATGACCAGCCAGCCAAGATAACACAGGACAGCACAGCACAGGACTGACCATCTGTAGCATTGGCCATCTGCAACATCTGCCCCAATCAATTTCACATTTACACACACACATGGATGCACACACACCACGCGTGCGCACGCAGGGACAGACCCATGTACATTTTGCACACACAAACTAAGTGTGAAGGTTCAGCAGATAAGGGTCATATCTGCACAATATCTGTCCCAAACATGTTCTATTGGAAAGACATGGAGATAACACTAGTCTATGCCTGTGTTTGTGATCATTACTCTAGTTGTGTTAGGCCACATGGGCCCACAGAGAAGTAAAACAGAACACTGTAACTGAAGACTGCTATTCCTGGGCTGGAGAATATGGTCTGGGCTACAAACTATCCTATTTAGAATAACAGCTAGATTATTGTAAAATGTATTACATTTTCACATTCATAGTGCAGTGAAAAATATCATATTACAATGTTGTATTGTTATTATTGTGGTTGTTCAAATTATATTTAAGAAATAGGAATTACTACACATCAATTGTCAGTGACAACAGTTTCACAAAAGTGAACAAACAGAGAAAGGTCAGGGATTACAGTTGTATAAACCTATGATATAAACCTGTGTGATCTGGGAGTTGGGACAGATTTCAAATATTTAGTTTTTGTGTATCTAATATTTACCAGAGAGAATGAAGAAGTTAATAATTGTGTTTTGTCAACTTAAAACAAACACCAGAGTCTGGTAATCATATCAGTAATTTAGCAATGTTTAGCTTCATATTTGTTTTGGTTCTCTCACCAACTTGTCTCTACCTAGCGCTGCTCTGAACTTGCTCTTTCAAGGTTGGTGCGCACAGTTGAATTCATGGATTTAGCCACAGGTTGAGAGCTTCTCTTGCCTGGTATGTCCCGTTTAAGGGATGTTTATTATCGCTGTTCATTGAAGATGTGCTGTGAATGCTTTATGCCAGGTTAGCCCAGGTCATTTTAGGATGCCCGTTCTCCTCATTCAGGGAGAACTGTTGGTGAGGTAACATGCTGTTACAGTTATACTGTGAGTTTATGGCACTTTTGCCTTCATGACAAAGTAGACGAGAATAGGTTTCCTCACTTGGGGCGGCAGGGTAGCCTAGTGGTTAGAGTGTTGGCCTAGTAACCAGAAGGTTGCAAGTTCAAACCCCTGAGCTGACAAGGTACAAATCTGTTGTTCTGCCCCTGAACAGGCAATTCAGGTTGTCATTGAACATAAGAATTTGTTCTTAACTGACTTGCCTAGTTAAATAAAGGTAACATTTTTTTAAATACAGATTACCTCCCCACATACTCTCCCTCGCTACATCATTCCTTGTTCCAAGAAACACCTTGTAACAGAACACTTGTGCCAGAACAAGGTTGACACATCCAACAGCCAATTAGACAGGATGGAACACACACATACCACCCCCACCAATGGTGCTTATCTGCCTTGACAAAACAACACCCTTCTTCACTCTAAACTCCTCACTCATTATGAGTTAATTAACACATCCTGGGAGAGAGATTGGTTGTGATGGGTACTGTTGTATGGTGAGAGAGATGAAGAGAAAGAGGAGAGAGAAAAGAGGAAGAAATGTCTCTGTCCGTGGATCTACTGTATATCACAGGAGGATGCTGGTACGTTCATTGGGGAGGATGGGCTCGTTGTAATAACTGGAGCGGAATAAGTGGAAAGGTAACAAATACATCAAACACTTGGTTTCCATGTGTTTGATGCCATTCCATGTACTCTGTTCCAGCCATTATTATGAGCCGTCCTTCCCTCAGCAGCCTCCACTGCTGTATATTGTATAAATGCTGTGAACCCCCCCTCCACCCTGGCAGTGTTACAAAAAGATTATTGTTGTTCTGAGAAGCAGTCTGTCTGGCCCATGCAGTGACCAGTTACCATCACTAATTACACACTCCTCACTACAAGCACGCACGCACACACACACACCAGAGGAGGCTGGTGGGAGGAACGATAGAAGGAAAGGAAAAAAAGTGTGGTTTCAATATGTTTAATACCATTCCATGTATTCTAATGGTTCCCAAACAAGGGGTCGTGAGAATTTCCAAAATCCTGAAGAAAAAAAAAAATAAATATATATATATATATATATATATATATACAGTGCCTTGCGAAAGTATTTGGCCCCCTTGAACTTTGCGACCTTTTGCCAAATTTCAGGCTTCAAACATAAAGATATAAAACTGTATTTTTTTGTGAAGAATCAACAACAAGTGGGACACAATCATGAAGTGGAACGACATTTATTGGATATAAACTTTTTTAACAAATCAAAAACTGAAAAATTGGGCGTACACACCAGGCAGGTCCGAGATACTGTTGTGAAGAAGTTTAAAGCCGGATTTGGATACAAAAAGATTTCCCAAGCTTTAAACATCCCAAGGAGCACTGTGCAAGCGATAATATTGAAATGGAAGGAGTATCAGACCGCTGCAAATCTACCAAGACCTGGCCGTCCGTCTAGACTTTCAGCTCATACAAGGAGAAGACTGATCAGAGATGCAGCCAAGAGGCCCATGATCTCTCTGGATGAACTGCAGAGATCTACAGCTGAGGTGGGAGACTCTGTCCATAGGACAACAATCAGTTGTATATTGCACAAATCTGGCCTTTATGGAAGAGTGGCAAGAAGAAAGCCATTTCTTAAAGATATCCATAAAAAGTGTTGTTTAAAGTTTGCCACAAGCCACCTGGGAGACACACCAAACATGTGGAAGAAGGTGCTCTGGTCAGATGAAACCAAAATTGAACTTTTTGGCAACAATGCAAAACGTTATGTTTGGCGTAAAAGCAACACAGCTCATCACCCTGAACACACCATCCCCACTGTCAAACATGGTGGTGGCAGCATCATGGTTTGGGCCTGCTTTTCTTCAGCAGGGACAGGGAAGATGGTTAAAATTGATGGGAAGATGGAGGGAGTCAAATACAGGACCATTCTGGAAGAAAACCTGATGGAGTGTGCTAAAGACCTGAGACTGGGACGGAGATTTGTCTTCCAACAAGACAATGATCCAAAACATAAAGCAAAATCTACAATGGAATGGTTCAAAAATAAACATATCCAGGTGTTAGAATGGCCAAGTCAAAGTCCAGACCTGAATCCAATTGAGAATCTGTGGAAAGAACTGAAAACTGCTGTTCACAAATGCTCTCCATCCAACCTCACTGAGCTCGAGCTGTTTTGCAAGGAGGAATGGGAAAAAATGTCAGTCTCTCGATGTGCAAAACTGATAGAGACATACCCCAAGCGACTTACAGCTGTAATCGCAGCAAAAGGTGGCGCTACAAAGTATTAACTTAAGGGGGCTGAATAATTTTGCACGCCCAATTTTTCAGTTTTTGATTTGTTAAAAAAGTTTGAAATATCCAATAAACAAAAACAAAACAAATAAACAAAATATATATATATATATATATATATATATATATATACAGGTATATATTATAAAATCGTCTTTGTATCTCAAAATCATTGTCACGTGGTTAACCTTCAAAATCTAAATCAAACTATTCAAATCTAAAAGATAAAATTCAACAAGAGTGCCCTTAGATCATGGGAAAAGGCCGCACTTGACCGTTGCACTTGAATCATTCCCACTTGAATCATTGCAGAGACTTTGATATTACCGGCTGCAATTAATATGGTGAAAACAATTTGTGGTGAGGCAGAGACACAGAAACTCACATCAGTACCTTTGTCAGATAACACTGTTCAACAACGAATTTATACTGACTGAACGACTCAAAAACTCCCCAGCTTATGCTCTCCAAATGGACATTAGCTCTAAGGGCCGAGATGCCCATGCATTGACTTTTGTTCACTATACATGTTGGGTTATGCATTCACAAGGATATATTGTCCTGTCTCGTGATTCCCGAGCATGAAACGGAATATGGGATGTTCAGTTAGCTGCATGCCTAAATTGATGAAACAGATTCCATGGGATTGAACGGTGGGCTTTTGCACAGATACTCCATCTAGGGCTGGACGGCGGGCAGTCATCTGCACCCGAGTTATGGGTCTCCCTCTGCCATATGGACCCATCATATAATACATTGAGAGTAACTGGCAGCAAAAGAGCTGAGCACAGAACTCTGAGATGTACTGCAGCAGGTAACTTCCATTGTAAACTACATCAAACCACATCCACTGCGCACACACCTGTTCGCTAAACTATGTGGAGACACGGGATCAGAGAATGACGATGTTCTATTTCACACAGAGCCTTGGTGGCCAGAGGGGGAATGTTGAAAGACTTTTCGCAATGAGAGGGGAACTGTTGTAAATAAATAAAACAGACCTGGTTGACTTCCTGTGTAATGAAAAGAAAATAACAGAAAACTGCATCAGTAAGTGTCCCACACGAGTGATGACTGCTCACCTTAATGCTTGGAAGGGCACTTTGGTACCTACTTCCCAATCCGTTTGACTGTGATCTTGGCTCAGATGACATGCCGGTAAGTGACATCAAACAGCTGATCGAGCTGTCATGTGACCCTTCTAATGCAACTATCCCCGATGCTCCTCCCTCTTTTCCCCTGCCCCGCTACAAAGTTTCTCCCTGCAGGCCATTACTGGGTCTGAGGTGGTAAAAGAGCTCCTTAAACTTGACCCCAAAAAACCATCTGGGTTAAGGTTGCTGCCCCTATCATCACCAAGCCTATCTCCAACCTTTCCAACCTGTCTCTCCCTTCTGGGGAGGTTCCCATTGCTTGGAAGGCAGCCACGGCTCGTCCTTTATTTTAAGGGGGAGCTCAAGCTGATTCTAACTGTTATACACCTATTTCTATTTTGCCCTGTTTATCAAAAGTCTTGGAAGAACTTGTCAATAATCAACTGACTGGCTTTCTTGATGTCTATAGTATTCTCTCGTGTATGCAATCTGGTTTCCTCTCAGGTTATGGATGTGTCACTGCAACCTTAAAGGTCCTCAATGATGTCACCATTGTCCTTGATTCTAAGCAATTTTGTGCTGCTATTTTTATTGACTTGGCCAAAGCTTTTGATACGGTAGACCATTCCATTCTTGTGCGCCGGCTAAGGAGTCTCTGAGGTGTCTTTGGCCTGGTCTGCTAACTACCTCTCTCAAATATTGCAGTACAAAGTCAGAAAATATGTCTCAGCCCATACCTGTCAGCAAGGGAGTTCCTCAAGGCACAATCCTTGGCCCCACGCTCTTCTAAATTTACATCAACAACATAGCTCAGGAAGTAGGAAGCTCTCTCATCCATTTTATATGCAGATGATAGTCTTATACTCAGCTGGCCCCTCCCCAGATTTTGTGTTAAATGCTCTGCAACAAAGCTTTCTTAGAGTCCAACAAGCTTTCTCTACCCTTAACCTTGTTCTGAACACCTCCAAATCAAAGGTAATGTGGTTTGGTAAGAAGAATGCCCCTCTTCCCAAAGGTGTTAATACTGCCTATGAGGGTTTAGAGCCTGAGGTAGTCACCTCATACAAGTATGGCTAGACAGTGCACTGTTCTTCTCTCAGCACATATCAAAGCTGCAGGGTAAAGTTAAATCTAGACTTGGTTTCCTCTATCGTAATCGCTCCTCTTTAAACTAACCCTGATTCAGATGACCATCCTACCCATGCTAGATTACGGAGACATCATTTATAGATCGGCAGGTAAGGGTGCTCTCGAACAGCTAGATGATCTTTATCATTCGGCCATCAGATTTGCTACCAATGCTCCTTATAGGGCACATCACTGCACTCTATACTCCTCTGTAAACTGGTCATCTCTGTATACCCATCGCAAGACCCACTGGTTGATGCTTATTTATAAAACCCTCTTAGGCCTCACTCCCCCCTATCTGAGATATCTACTGCAACCCTCATCATCCACATACAACACCCGTTCTGCCAGTCACATTCTGTTAAAGATCCCCAAAGCACACACATCCTTGGGTCGCGCCTCTTTTCAGTTCGCTGCAGCTAGCGACTGGAAGAGCTGCAACAAACACTTAAACTGGACAATTTTATCTCCATTTCTTCATTCAAAGACTCAATCATGGACACTCTTACTAACAGTTGGGGTTGCTTCGCGTGATGTATTGTTGTCTCTACCTTCTTGCACTTTGTGCTGTTGTCTGTGCCCATTGATGTTTGTACCATGTTTTGTGCTGCTACCATGTTGTGTTGCTACCATGTTGTTGTGTTGTGTTGCTACCGTGTTGTTGTTATGTTGTGTTGCTACCATGCTGTATTATCATGTGTTGCTGCCTTGCTATGTTGTTGTCTTAGGTCTCTCTTTATGTAGTGTTGTGTTGTCTCTCTTGTTGTGATGTGTGTTTTGTTCTATATTTATATTGTATTTATTTATTTTAAATCTCAGGCCCCGTCCCAGCAGAAGACCTTTTGGTAGGCCGTCATTGTGAATAAGAATTTGTTCTTAATGTTCTTAACTGACTTGCCTAGTTAAATAAAAATAAAACATCTAGTGTTCAGCGAAATAACAGCAACGTCAAATACAGGTAGCCTAGTCAAATAATTAACTTCCAAAGATAATAACCATACTCTTAAGCGGATTTTCACTAACGGTCCTTATGTTGCCAAACGTAGCTGCTGTTCATGTTGGTATCTGTACTGATGGTAGTGGCATAGTGGACTGGTAACGCGTGTGCAAGCAGTAGCTCCTGACACCACTTGGGTACACTGCAGCATTCACCGAGAGGCTATTGCTGCCAAGGGAATGGCTGACAGCTTGAAAGACGTTTTGGACACGACTGTGAAAATGGTTAACTTTGTTGAAGCAAGATCCCTGAACACTCGTGTATTTTCTGCGCTATGAAATGATTTGGGCAGCGACCATGTAACGCTTTTACAACATACAGAAGTGCGCTGGTTATCAAGGGGCAAAGTATTGACGTGTTTTTTTAAATTGAGAGACGAGCTTAATGTTTTCTTTACTGACCATAATTTTCACTTGTCAAATCAAATCAAATCAAATCAAATTTTATTTGTCACATACACATGGTTAGCAGATGTTAATGCGAGTGTAGCGAAATGCTTGTGCTTCTAGTTCCGACAATGCAGTAATAACAAGTAATCTAACTAACAATTCCAAAACTACTGTCTTGTACACAGTGTAAGGGGATAAAGAATATGTACATAAGGATATATGAATGAGTGATGGTACAGAGCAGCATAGGCAAGATACAGTAGATGGTATCGAGTACAGTATGTACAAATGAGATGAGTATGTAAACAAAGTGGCATAGTTTAAAGTGTCTAGTGATACATGTATTACATAAGGATACAGTCGATGATATAGAGTACAGTATATACGTATGCATATGAGATGAATAATGTAGGGTAAGTAACATTATATAAGGTAGCATTGTTTAAAGTGGCTAGTGATATATTTACATCATTTCCCATCAATTCCCATTATTAAAGTGGCTGGAGTTGAGTCAGTGTCAGTGTGTTGGCAGCAGCCACTCAGTGTTAGTGGTGGCTGTTTAACAGTCTGATGGCCTTGAGATAGAAGCTGTTTTTCAGTCTCTCGGTCCCAGCTTTGATGCACCTGTACTGACCTCGCCTTCTGGATGATAGCGGGGTGAACAGGCAGTGGCTCGGGTGGTTGATGTCCTTGATGATCTTTATGGCCTTCCTGTGACATCGGGTGGTGTAGGTGTCCTGGAGGGCAGGTAGTTTGCCCCCGGTGATGCGTTGTGCAGACCTCACTACCCTCTGGAGAGCCTTACGGTTGAGGGCGGTGCAGTTGCCATACCAGGCGGTGATACAGCCCGCCAGGATGCTCTCGATTGTGCATCTGTAGAAGTTTGTGAGTGCTTTTGGTGACAAGCCGAATTTCTTCAGCCTCCTGAGGTTGAAGAGGCGCTGCTGCGCCTTCTTCACGATGCTGTCTATGTGAGTGGACCAATTCAGTTTGTCTGTGATGTGTATGCCGAGGAACTTAAAACTTGCTACCCTCTCCACTACTGTTCCATCGATGTGGATAGGGGGGTGTTCCCTCTGCTGTTTCCTGAAGTCCACAATCATCTCCTTAGTTTTGTTGACGTTGAGTGTGAGGTTATTTTCCTGACACCACACTCCGAGGGCCCTCACCTCCTCCCTGTAGGCCGTCTCGTCGTTGTTGGTAATCAAGCCTACCACTGTTGTGTCGTCCGCAAACTTGATGATTGAGTTGGAGGCGTGCGTGGCCACGCAGTCGTGGGTGAACAGGGAGTACAGGAGAGGGCTCAGAACGCACCCTTGTGGGGCCCCAGTGTTGAGGATCAGCGGGGAGGAGATGTTGTTGCCTACCCTCACCACCTGAGGGCGGCCCGTCAGGAAGTCCAGTACCCAGTTGCACAGGGCGGGGTCGAGACCCAGGGTCTCGAGCTTGATGACGAGCTTGGAGGGTACTATGGTGTTGAATGCCGAGCTGTAGTCGATGAACAGCATTCTCACATAGGTATTCCTCTTGTCCAGATGGGTTAGGGCAGTGTGCAGTGTGGTTGAGATTGCATCGTCTGTGGACCTATTTGGGCGGTAAGCAAATTGGAGTGGGTCTAGGGTGTCAGGTAGGGTGGAGGTGATATGGTCCTTGACTAGTCTCTCAAAGCACTTCATGATGACGGATGTGAGTGCTACGGGGCGGTAGTCGTTTAGCTCAGTTACCTTAGCTTTCTTGGGAACAGGAACAATGGTGGCCCTCTTGAAGCATGTGGGAACAGCAGACTGGTATAGGGATTGATTGAATATGTCCGTAAACACACCGGCCAGCTGGTCTGCGCATGCTCTGAGGGCGCGGCTGGGGATGCCGTCTGGGCCTGCAGCCTTGCGAGGGTTAACACGTTTAAATGTCTTACTCACCTCGGCTGCAGTGAAGGAGAGACCGCATGTTTTCGTTGCAGGCAGTGTCAGTGGCACTGTATTGTCCTCAAAGCGGGCAAAAAAGTTATTTAGTCTGCCTGGGAGCAAGACATCCTGGTCCGTAACTGGGCTGGATTTCTTCCTGTAGTCCGTGATTGACTGTAGACCCTGCCACATGCCTCTTGTGTCTGAGCCGTTGAATTGAGATTCTACTTTGTCTCTGTACTGGCGCTTAGCTTGTTTGATAGCCTTGCGGAGTGAATAGCTGCACTGTTTGTATTCGGTCATGTTACCAGACACCTTGCCCTGATTAAAAGCAGTGGTTCGCGCTTTCAGTTTCACACGAATGCTGCCATCAATCCACGGTTTCTGGTTAGGGAATGTTTTAATCGTTGCTATGGGAACGACATCTTCAACGCACGTTCTAATGAACTCGCACACCGAATCAGCGTATTCGTCAATGTTGTTATCTGACGCAATACGAAACATCTCCCAGTCCACGTGATGGAAGCAGTCTTGGAGTGTGGAGTCAGCTTGGTCGGACCAGCGTTGGACAGACCTCAGCGTGGGAGCCTCTTGTTTTAGTTTCTGTCTGTAGGCAGGGATTAACAAAATGGAGTCGTGGTCAGCTTTTCCGAAAGGGGGGCGGGGCAGGGCCTTATATGCGTTGCGGAAGTTAGAGTAACAATGATCCAAGGTCTTTCCACCCCTGGTTGCGCAATCGATATGCTGATAAAATTTAGGGAGTCTTGTTTTCAGATTAGCCTTGTTAAAATCCCCAGCTACAATGAATGCAGCCTCCGGATAAATCGTTTCCAGTTTGCAGAGAGTTAAATAAAGTTTGTTCAGAGGCATCGATGTGTCTGCTTGGGGGGGGATATATACGGCTGTGATTATAATCGAAGAGAATTCTCTTGGTAGATAATGCGGTCTACATTTGATTGTGAGGAATTCTAAATCAGGTGAACAGAAGGATTTGAGTTCCTGTATGTTTCTTTCATCACACCATGTCACGTTGGCCATGAGGCATACGCCCCTGCCCCTCTTCTTACCAGAAAGATGTTTGTTTCTGTCAGCGCGATGCGTGGAGAAACCCGTTGGCTGCACCGCTTCGGATAGAGTCTCTCCAGTGAGCCATGTTTCAGTGAAGCAAAGGACGTTACAGTCTCTGATGTCCCTCTGGAATGCTACCCTTGCTCGGATTTCATCAACCTTGTTGTCAAGAGACTGGACATTGTCTGACCGCTTGCATGATGACGAGTTTCTCACACGACTGGCCTATCCGGGTGATGTTTTTTCTCACCTGAATAATCTGAATCTAGGATCACAGGGAATCTTCGCAACTAAATTCAATGTGCGGGACAAAATTGAGGCTATGATTAATAAGTTGGAGCTCTTCTCTGTCTGCATTAACAAGGACAATACACAGGTCTTTCCATCATTGTATGATTTTTTGGTGTGCAAATTAACTCAAGCCTATGGACAATTCAAATTTGTTATAGCGAAGCACAAGAGTGAGTTTGGAAACGGATGACACAAACAACTGGATTCGTTAACCCTTTCGTGCCCTGCCTCCAGTCCACTTATCTATATTTGAAATTGCAACAAGTGGTTCTGTGAAAATTTTATTTAATCAGAAGCCACTGCCAGATTTACGGATTGGGCTGCACTCAGAGTATCCTGCAAATCACGCTGAAAACTGATGCCCTTTGCAACCACGTACCTACCTATGTGAGAGTGGTTTCTCGGCCCTCACTAGCTTGAAAATGAAATACAGGCACAGACTGTGTGTGGAAAATGATTTAAGACAGAGACTCTGTCCAAAACAACCCAACATTGCAGAGGTATGTGCATCATTCCAAGCAAACCCTTCTCATGAACCTGTAGTGAGTTATTCACAATTTTCAATGAACAAATAAACATACAAGTTTTATATGTAAGAAAAAGATGGCGCCGGAGAAGAAGGCAGACGTTTTACGTGTCCCCAACCAATTGTGTTTTTTTGTTTATTTATTTGCGTTGTTTGTAACTTAAATTTGTACTTATTTTGTACATAATGTTGCTGCTACCGTCTCTTATGACCGAAAATAACTTCTGGACATCAGGACTGCGATTACTCAACACAGACTGGCAGAATCCTTTTTTTCCTATAGTCTGACGAGGCCGAAGCGAACAATATACTGCTTTCTCGGGAACAGGCCCAGATGCCCGTGATTTGCATGAAGAGGATGCGGAGAAAAAGGGGCCGGAGGGTGGGCTGCCTTCTGAGAATTTGTAGGCGATCGAATAAACCCACACTTCCTTCCATTCTGCTAGCAAACGTGCAATCTTTGGACAATAAAATAGATGACCTACGCGGAAGATTAAACTACCAACGGGACATTCAAAACTGTAATATCTTATGCTTCAAGGAGACTTTGCTGAACGAGCAGACAAGTGGCGGCGGACGATGTATGTTTGGAAATAACAACTGGTGCAAGATATCTAAGGAAGTCTCAAGCTATTGCTTGCCTGAAGTCGAGTATCTCATGATAAAAAGTAGACCACACTACCTCCTAGAGAGTTTTGACCAAACTGACCATAATTCTATCCTCCTGAATCCTGCTCACAAGCAATAATTAAAGCAGGAACACCAGTGACTAGACCAATAAAAAAGTGGTCAGGTGAAGCAGATGCTAAGCTACAGGACTGTTTGCTAGCACAGACTGGAATATGTTCCGGGATTCCTCCGATGACATTGAGGAGTACACCACATCAGTCATTGGCTTCATCAATAAGTCCAGGCAACATCCGCACTGAGCTGAAGGCTAGAGCTGCTGCTTTCAAGGAGCGGGACTCTAACCCGGAAGCTGATAGGAAATCCCGCTATGGTCCATGACATGAAACATCAAACAGGCAAAGCGTCAATACAGGACTAAGATCGAATCATACTACACCGGCTCTGACGCTCGTCGGATGTGGCAGAGCTCGCAAACCATTACAGACAAAGGGAAGCACAGCCGAGAACTGCCCAGTGACACGAGCCTACCAGACAAGCTAAACTACTTCTATGCTCACTTCAAGGCAAAAAAGACTGAAACACGCATGAGAGCATCAGCTCTTCCGGAAGAGTGTGTGATCATGCTCTCTGCAGCCGATGTAAGTAAAACCTTTAGACAGGTCAACATTCACAAGGCCGCAGGGATTATCTAGGACGTGTACTGCGAGCATGCGCTGAACAACTGGCAAGTGTCTTCACTGGCATTTTCAACCTCTCCCTGTCTGAGTCTGTAATACTAACATGTTTTAAGGCCCTGATAGTCGATACACAGGCGCAGGGTTTTGTCCTTCTCCACAAAAAAGAACCCTGCGCCGGCGGGGGAGGCAGATGGGCAAATACTCCCTGCAGCAAGAGAGTCCTCAACGTACATTTCCATGGTCTTGGTCTCCGGACCCAACAGGTAATAAAGTCGCCCCCGAGGCGTTGTAGTTCCTGGGAGAAAGTCGATAGCACGGTCGTAGGGTCGATGCGGAGGGAGAGATGTAGCGTGGGCCTTGTTGAAAACCTCCCAGAGATCCTGGTACTCCACGGGAATGGCGGAGAGATCCGAGGCTTCTCCCAAGCCGACAGGAAGACGTTCTGGGGCAGGTTGCGTTGACTTCAGACAATGCGCATGGCAGAACAGGCTCCAACCAATGATACAACCAGTAGCCCAGTCGATCGGGGGATTGTGCCTCTGGAGGCTGTGAGCTCATCTTTAACCACCTCCGATAATCCATGAAGGAACGTGACGAACAGAGACTCCAGGTTCCCGGCACTCTCGGCGGCCAAAGTGCAAAAATCCACCAAGTAGTCTGCCAGTTGAAGTAGCTTCAGAGCAGCCTCTCTCCCGGACGACGGATAATTGAACAACATTCTAAACTCTGTCACAAACTCCTCCAGATTGAGGCAAATGGTGGATTGTTGCTCCCACACCGCCGTAGCCCAGGCGAGTGCCCTCCCGGACATCAGATTTATCGGGTACGCTATTTTTGAGCGATCCGAGGGGAACGAAGATGGCTGCAGCTCGAAGATGAGGGAGCAATGGGAGAGAAACGGCCGGAAGGTTTATGGATCTCCAGTGTAGCGCTTCGGAGGAGATAACCAGGGTTGCTGTGGCTTGCTGCCTAGCAGATAATCCGGGAATTGTTCCAGCAATGCAGTGAAAGCGTGGTCATGGCGTGCGTCCCACCAAGGTCTGGAGTCCTTCATAAGGGTTTGAAATAACATGTTGTGTCTTCCAATGGCAGCTTCTTTGAAAGAGCCAGCGTTGGGGAGCTGGTCAGTCTGCTGGGTCAGTCAAGGCCAGTTCGTACTATCAAGACTAAGGATATGACCCAAATGCAGACACAGGAGGCGGATAGTTTGGTTCTCAGAATATTTATTATAACAAAGGGGCAGGCAAAGGGCAGGTAGAGGTTCATAAATATCATGATCATTAGAAAGCAAATTATGGACTCGTCTTTAAATCTGCGTATTTCTGCAAAGCTCAATTGTCCTGAGTTTGCACAACACTGCCAGGACCTAGGATCAAGGATCAAGGGAGACACTCAAGTTTTTTAATACTTGAGGTTTTACTGCTAACCTACAAAGCATTGCTTGCTCCTACCCATCTTTCCGATTTGGTCCTGCCGTACATACCTACACGTACGCTACAGTCACAAGACGCAGGCCTCCTTATTATCTCTAGAATTTCAAAGCAAACAGCTGGAGGCAGGGCTTTCTCCTATAGATCTCAATTTTTATGGAATGGTCTGCCTATCCATGTGAGAGATGCAGACTTGGTCTCGACCTTTAAGTCTTTATTAAAGACTCATCTCTTCAGTAGGTCCGATGATCGAGTGTAGCCTGGCCCAGGGGTGTGAAGGTAAACGGAAAGGCACTGGAGCGACGAACCACCTGTGCTATCTCTGCCTGGCCGGTTCCTCTTTCTCCACTAGGATTCTCTGCCTCTAACCCTATTACGGGGGCTGAGTCACTGTCTTACTGGTGCTCTTCCATGCCGTCCCTAGGAGGGGTGTGTCACTTGAGTGGGTTGAGTCACTTGAGTGATCTTCCTGTCTGGGTTGGCGCCCCCCCCTTGGGTTGTGTCGTGGCGGAGATCTTTGTGGGCTATCCTCGGCCTCGGAATCCTGACCTGTTCACTGGACGTGCTACCTTGTCCCGGACCAGCTGTTTTTGACTCTCTCTCTATCACACCTGCTGTCTCTAACTCTGAATGATCGGCTATGAAAAGCCAACTGACATTTACTCCTGAGGTGCTGACCTGTTGCACCCTCTACAACCACTGTGATTATTATTATTTGACCCTGCTGGTCATCCATGAACGTTTGAACATCTTGGCCATGTACTGTTATAATCTCCACCCGTCACAGCCAGAAGAGGACTGGCCACCGCTCAGAGCCTGGTTCCTCTCTAGGTTTCTTCCTAGGTTCCTGCCTTTCTAGGGAGTTTTTCCTAGCCACCGTGCTTCTACATCTGCAGTGCTTGCAGTTTGGGGTTTTAGGCAGGGTTTGTGTATAGCACTATGTGACATCAGCTGATGTAAAAAGGGCTTTATAAATAAATGTGATTGATTTAAGTAAATACCGGCAGTCAACTTGTTCAATACGTTAGGAGATAAAGAACATTGCATTCTTCAATTCAGCTGTCACATTATTATGAAGCTTAGTTCCCAGTCACATGTCACGTGGTGTTTGTTTACAAGCTGATGAGAGACTGGAGCTTTGCGAGTCACTCACTGTTGTGCAGCGCTAGGTGATCTAATTACAGTATGGACTTCACAACAAAATGTTTGCCAGCTAGATATCTTATAACTATTAATTTAGCTGTCAAAAATGTGCTAAATGCTCTGCAGTTGTGCATTTGGTTTTCTAATTTAGTAGCTAGTTATCTATCTAGCTAAGTGGTTAGCTTCTTTCCCTCCTGCATCAAGAGCCTTGCTGGCTAGTATTTGTTTTGTGTGTGCAACAAACTGTGAGTAGCATTTTTGAGTTACTTGTATGCATGTATATTTTAGGTCAAAAATTGTACAAACAGTTCGCAATGTGCTCGTTAGCATTTAGCTAGCATTCTCTATGGGATTCTACATGTACTTGTTAGTATTGTTAACCTTCAGATTACAGAGTATCAGTGGGGTTTGAAAACAGCGCTCCTTGTGGTCAGTGCTGGTAATACCCAATATCCCGGTATGGCACAAGGTCGGTGTGAAGGTATGACAATCTGGGTACCGCCCAAGCCTATCTTCATCCCTCTTTTAATCTCTCTCGTCATCTCGCTCTCTTCATCTCTCTCTTCACCCCTCTCTTCATCTCTCTCTTAATCTCTCTTTTCTCTTTTTCTCTGAAGGTCACCCCCATAGAATTAGAATACTAGAATGGACTTGAACCTTCTTATGATGAGATAAAGGTCAGCCATTTTTGGTCAGTGAGATGGTTAACCATGGTTTGCTAGTGCTGTAATAAGATAGTGTAAAATAATGAATTTAAATAATTTATCTGCATTGTATGTTTGTTAGTTAGCTAGCCAGACAGTTTTGGAAGAATGACTACATACATTTTACAAATGAACTGCTAATATGCAAACCTTACATTCAATGCAGTCAATCCACAGCCATATACTGGCTGAAATCAGTTGATGATAGGATTTAGACAAATTGTAAATGCAACAAGCACTGATATTGTATCATATACAGTAATAGCACTCTCAGCATTCCATGAAAATGTCAACATGTATGTTAGTTTCTCTCTCTTGATTTGGGTCATATGATACGAGTTTGATCATTCAGTTGATGTCCTGTTTCCACCCCCAGTGATGATGCTATATTGTACATATCCGTTTGTGGTTTAATGTAATATGGAATGTTAATTCCTCCGAATCCAGACAGGCCTTGTCGCATTGCATAGTTTATTAGTCTTCTGTAGTCTGACACACACACACACACACAAACAAACACACACACGCACACAATCTCTCTTCTCTTCCTGGTTTCATTGTGCTTTTCTCCAGAGGCCTAATTTGTCTGGCTGATTTCCTTTTGTGTGGACTTCTACTCCCATCTCTTTGGTATGGTGCTATGTGTGCTTGTGTGTCAAATTCCAAATTAAATACAAATGTATTGGTTGCATACAAAGATTTGCAGATGTTATCGCAGGTGCGATAATAATAACACAATAAACATAATCCAGAAGTTTAAAAAATTAAGAATAACATGAATATAAATATATATATATATATATATATATATATATATATATATATATATATATATATATACTGTATTTACACATAATATATACATACAGTATAATGGTGTGTATAGACAGTATATAAAGTAGCGGGTGGTAGCCAGCTAGAACAGGACAGGGTCCTGTGTGTGTGTGCAAGTGTACTTTGGCCTATAGGCTAAAAGAAGGACAGACACAATGTATCCATAAAGGGGTTGATGACAGATCTATGTCCCCACACTAGCCCACCTTAAAGACGTTCTCTCCACAGCTAGAAGTGAGCCCAACACCAGTTCACCAAGTTCTCTCTCTCTCTCAAGGTGGGAAGAGATTACAATACAGAGACTACAATATATGGAGAGACTACAATACATGAGACTACAATACATAGAGAGAGACTACAATACACGGAGAGACTACAATACATGGAGATGAGACTACAATACATGAAGAGAGACTACAATACATGGAGATGAGACTACAATACATGAAGAGAGACTACAATAATGTGGAGAGAGACTACAATACATGGAGATGAGACTACAATACATGAAGAGAGACTACAATAATGTGGAGAGAGACTACAATACATGGGGATGAGACTACAATACATGTGGAAAAACTACAATATATGTGGAAAGACTACAATACATGGGGAGAGACTACAATACATGGAGAGAGACTACAATACATGTGGAGAGAGCGACTACAATACATGGGGAGAGACTACAATACATGTGGAGAGACTACAATACATGGAGAGAGACTACAATACATGTGGAGAGAGCGACTACAATACATGTGGAGAGAGAGACTACAATACATGGAGAGAGACAACAAAAAAAGTAGCGAGAGAGACTACAATACATGGAGAGAGAGACTACAATACATGGAGAGACTACAATACATGGGGATGAGACTACAATACATGGGGAGAGAGACTACAATACATGGAGAGACTACAATACATGTGGAGAGAGACTACAATACATGGGGAGAGATACTACAATACATGGAGAGAGAGACTACAATACATGGGGAGAGAGACTACAGTACATGAGAGAGAGACTACAATACATGGGGAGAGAGACTACAATACATGTGGAGAGACTACAATACATGGAGAGACTACAATACATGGAGAGAGAGACTACAATACATGGAGAGAGACAACAATACAAGTAGCGAGAGAGACTACAATACATGGAGAGAGACTACAATACATGGGGAGAGACTACAATACATGGAGAGACTACAATACATGGAGAGAGAGACTACAATATATGGAGAGACTACAATACATGGGGATGAGACTACAATACATGGGGAGAGAGACTACAATACATGTGGAGAGAGACTACAATTCATGGGGAGAGATACTACAATACATGGGGAGAGAGACTACAATACATGGGGAGAGAGACTACAGTACATGAGAGAGAGACTACAATACATGGGGAGAGAGACTACAATACATGTGGAGAGACTGCAATACATGGAGAGACTACAATACATGTGGAGAGAGACTACAATACATGGATAGAGAGACTACATACATGGGGAGAGAGACTACAATACATGGAGAGAGAGACTACAATACATGGGGAGAGAGACTACAATACATGGAGAGAGAGACTACAATACATGGAGAGAGAGACTACAATACATGGGGATGAGACTACAATACATGTGGAGAGACTACAATACATGGGGATGAGACTACAATACATGTGGAGAGACTACAATTACATGGGGGGAGAGAGAGACTACAATACATGGGGAGAGAGACTACAATACATGGAGAGAGACTACAATACATGGAGAGAGACTACAATACATGGAGAGAGACTACAATACATGGAGGGATACTGCAATACATGTGGAGAGAGACTACAATAAATGGGGAGAGAGACTACAATACATGGAGAGAGAGACTACAATACATGGGGATGAGACTACAATAGATGGAGAGAGACTACAATACATGGAGGGAGACTGCAATGCATGTGGAGAGAGACTACAATACATGGGGAGAGAGACTACAATACATTGGGATGAGACTACAATACATGGAGAGACTAGAATACATGTGGAGAGAGACTACAATACATGGGGAGAGAGACTACAATACATGGAGAGAGAGACTAAAATACATGGAGAGAGAGACTAAAATACATGGGGAGAGAGACTACAATAAATGGGGAGAGAGACTAAAATACATGGAGAGAGAGACTAAAATACATGGAGAGAGAGACTAAAATACATGGAGAGAGAGACTAAAATACATGGGGAGAGATACTAAAATACATGGGGAGAGAGACTACAATACATGGAGAGAGAGACTACAATACATGGAGAGAGAGACTACAAAACATGGGGAGAGAGACTACAATACATGGAGAGACTACAATACATGGAGATGAGACTATAATACACGAAGAGAGACTACAATACATGTGGAGAGAGACTACAATATATGGAAAGAGACTACAATACATGTGGAGAGAGACTACAATACATGGAGAGACTACAATACATGGGGATGAGACTACAATACATGGAGAGAGACTACAATACATGGGTATGAGACTACAATACATGGAGAGAGAGACTACAATACATGGGGAGACTACAATACATGGGGATGAGACTACAATACATGGAGAGAGACTACACTACATGGAGAGACTACAATACATGGGGATGAGACTACAATACATGTGGAGAGAGACTACAATACATGGCGAGAGAGACTACAATACATGGAGAGAGAGACTACAATACATGGAGAGAGAGACTACAATACATGGGGAGAGAAACTACAATACATGGGGAGAGAGACTACCTACGTGTATATAGGTATGCATGTCATCTACCTACGTTATATAGGTATGCACATCCTCTACCTACGTTATATAGGTATGCACGTCATCTACCTACGTTATATAGGTATGCACATCATCTACCTACGTTATATAGGTATGCACATCATCTACCTACGTGATATAGGTATGCACGTCAGCTTTGGCATCGGTTTTGCACATCGGCATTAAACTAGACATTGGGTCAATGTTGGCATTTTTAGCTATCGGCCGATTCCGATATGCTCACCGATATACATCCCTAGTAGAAATGGTACGATAACTTGGCACTCCAAATGGAAATGTTTGCTGACCGCTGGTGTAGCCTATTATCGTCAACTTCAGGAGCGTAACGGCAGAATCCACGAAGGCCAGCAGCAGCGGAGGACGAGGGTCGGGAACAGATTTTTTTCATCTGGTTAGGCTATATTGATCTCTGGCTCCCTCATTTTAGTAATTTGTGTCTTCATTTTTAATCACAGCGCTTAAAGCATCAGACAAGCTCAGTAGCCTACACATAGTTGATTTTATAAAAATTTATGGTGTGTCTATATATGAAAAAATACACGTTTATTTTTGACCAATCCATTGGGGCTCATTGCTGTAGACAGAGTGGCTGTGTAATGTCTTTATAGATGCATTTAGATTCTACTGGAGTGCACGCACACACACACCATCAACTGTCGTGTCACGCTTGGTCTGGTTCTCAGCAGGACTGTGTCATTTTACCCAGTATGTGTGTGTTGCGAGATGCGACTCTCCCCACAATATACACACAATACTCAGACAATGAACACAATACACAATACATTTATATCACAGTGCTGATGTGAAATGATGCAAAAAAAATGATAGAGAATGAATTTGATTCTTTCAGAAACCATGAGCATAGTCGGAGATGGAGTTTTGTGTTTATTATGGATCCCCATGGAGTTGGGAGAGCATGGCGCTTGCACTACCAGGGTTGTGGGTTTGATTCCCGGGAGATTGTGTGTGTTTAGTGTAACAGAGCAGCTAGTCTTCCTGGAGTCCACACAAAACGCAAAACACAACATGATACAAAATATCAATAGACAATAACTCAAGGACAGAACTACATAAATGTAAAATAAGAATACACACTTTTATAGACTTAGGCTACTGTATATCTGTATATATACTGTATATTTTTATGTGTGTGTTTGTGTGTAACCATCACTCTCCATCTGACAGGGACATGCACGACAGACTCCTGTGTAACAATGAGAGAAATTAAAGAGGAATGAGAGAGAGAGAGAGAGACTGTAGTCTGCCACCATACACATCCTGTACTAGTGGCTCCTTCCATTCCTCTCCCCTGTCACCAACTCTCCACACACCCGCTGTCTCCCTCCTTCTCCTTTCCACCTCTTTCTCTGTCCCTCTCTCCATCCATCCATCCATCTCTCACTCTCTCTCACAAACTCTCTCTCTCTTTCTCTTACACTCTGCACCTTTGCAGTCTGTCACCATCTACATTCCCCATACCTTTCTCTCTCTCCCTCTCTCTCTCCATCCCCCTTCTCCAGCTCACATCTCTTCTCCTGGCAGATGGACAGTGGTGGCAGGGTGAAGAGGGGTGGGGTTTGAGGGGGGTGAGGTGGGGGACATTGGGGTCTTTTGATATTCAAACTTGCCCTCTGCTGCCCTCAGGGGACCTACCATTGTCTCCGTTCTGCTGAAAATGGGTCAAGAAAGAGAAAAATTAACACAGGAGGGGGGTTAGGATGACAAAAAGATGGAAAGATTGATTGGTAAGAAAGAAAGAGAAAAATGAACACCGAACATGGGGATGCAGATGGGGAGGTGATGTTCTATTTATTTGACTGGATTAAGTGTTTTTTGGTATTGTACATTGTAGTGACCATATTGTGATTCAGACTCAATGGACGGGTGGGGGTGCTTATATTTGTCCTGTTACATACAAGTGAGTAATGGAAATGTTTTTTTTTTGCATATCCCAACTCCCTCTGAGACACCTGCAGGGAGTGGGCTCACAGCCAGGGTCACCATTATACAGCACCCCTGGAGCAATTAGGGTTAAGTGGCTTACCGGAGGGCACAGCGACAGATATACAGTGGTTCCTCCTCTAAAAGTTGCATCATACTGCGGCACTGCCGCAGCATTCTGTGGCTCCTCTTTTCATTTTCAGCCATTTCTTCTGTTACTGCAAGTTTTTGCTAGTTTGACCACCAGAGGGCATCTTTGAGAAGCATTTGATAGTATTCCGTATTGGCATTACCAGAGAATTTAAAACCTTTTTTGTAATAACATAGTATATTGGATTGATTTTAAGAAATGTGGATTAATTCATTGGATTAATATTATGGTGTTTCCATTCAGAGAAAAATGGTCAGTTTGTAAATTCAGAACGTTTCACCCTTGGAGCGCACACTGGACGTTCGGGCAGAGCAGTAGGGTTGATTTGAGCGTTCTGGCCTTTACACCCAAGCTAACGTTGGCTAGCTACTTCCAGACACAAATGAGACTACTCTTGACTATTTTACTCACCCTAGCAGAGCTGGTAAGGCCATTTTTTTGAAGTAATCGCAAAAAACAGGCCTTATTTTAGTGCATTTTCACCCTGCCACCTACTATTAGTTCTATTGAGCACCGTGGCACCAACTCTCCATCGGAACAAACGTTCTATTCCCAGCTTATTGTTCAATGTCACAATGCCTGCTTTGCTATTGTTGGAAATGAGACCTGCTCATGTTGTTTTATAGTTAAAATGTAAACAACAAAAATAATATGTCTGCCTATTTCGCCAAATATCTCGCAATGTGTATATTTAGATTTTTTTCAAGTCGGGTGTAGTCTCTCTCCATGTATTGTAGTCTCTCTCCATGTATTGTAGTCTCTCTCTCCATGTATTGTAGTCTCTCTCCATGTATTGTAGTCTCTCTCTCCATGTATTGTAGTCTCTCTCCATGTATTGTAGTCTCTCTCTCCATGTATTGTAGTCTCTCTCCATGTATTGTAGTCTCTCTCTCCATGTATTGTAGTCTCTCTCTCCATGTATTGTAGTCTCTCTCTCCATGTATTGTAGTCTCTCTCTCCATGTATTGTAGTCTCATCCCCATGTATTGTAGTCTCTCTCTCCACATGTATTGTAGTCTCTTTACATATATTGTAGTCTCTCTCCACATTTATTGTAGTCTCTCTTCATGTATTGTAGTCTCTCTCTCCATGTATTGTAGTCTCTCTCTCCATGTATTGTAGTCTCTCTCTCCATGTATTGTAGTCTCATTATGCTAATGAGCTTGCTGATAGATTTACACAATCCTGGATACAGGGGTTTTTTCATAGCTAAACGTGATGCAGAAAACGGAGCGATTTGTCCTAAACAAATAATCTTTCAGGAAAAACTGAACATTTGCTATCTGAGAGTCTCCTCATTGAAAACATCTGAAGTTCTTCAAAGGTAAATGATTTTATTTGAATGCTTTTCTGTTTTTTTGTGTAAATGTTGCCAGCTGAATGCTAATGCTAAATGCTACGTTAGCCATCAATACTGTTACACAAATGCTTGTTTTGCAATGGTTGAGAAGCATATTTAGAAAATCTGAGATGACAGTGTTGTTAACTTGAGAGCTAGCATATTTATTTCATTTCATTTGCGATTTTCATGAATAGTTAACGTTGCGTTATGGTAATGAGCTTGAGTCTGTATTCACGATCCCGGATCCGGGATGGGGAGATCAGAAAGGTTAAGAACAAATTCCTATTTACAATGACGGCCTAGCCCGGCCAAACCAGGACGCTGGGCCAACTGTGCACCGCCTTATGGGACTCGCAATCACGGCCGGATGTGATACAGCTTGGATTCGAACCAGGGACTGTAGTGACACCTCTTGCACTGAGATGCAGTGCCTTACACCGCTGCGTCCGTGTTAACTATTTAACTGTACAAGAATATTTAAAAGGACGCAAACATGTTAAATATCGCTATCGTTTTTTTGGCCAGGAAAATAACGGATATCAGTGTCAGCCAAAAATGTCCTGTCGGTGCATCCCTAATTTCTACTGATATGCGGGCCAGTAATGATTTTTTATGTGCACATTTTTGTGGAACAGTCTTCATATCGCAAAATCAATGTCATGTGGTTAAACAAAATTCTATATAAATGAAAATGATACAAATCTAAAAATAACTTATATTGCCATTGCCCATATCTAAAAATAGACCACATAAAACAAGTAAAAACAATGCAGCCAGCAGGTAGAAAATATCCTGATAAAAATAATATAATATTAATCACATTGGCTATGCATGGTCTGTCTGGAAGGAAATTGAAACATTGAATCAACTATTTACTTGGTCCTGCCCAAAGCTCATGCTAGCAAACTTGCAACATTGTATAAAATATTCTGGGCCCTCAGACTTTCCGGAGCCAGTAACCAACCCTGAATTGTGAATTGTCATGGTGAAAACTTATTGATACAACAGTAGCTAAGATGGGGAGAAGTCTGTCCATAATAAAGCGCTGCTCTACCTTCTTAACAACATGATCAACAAGGCAGGTCCTACAGGGCCTAGTTTTGTCGCACCTGGACTACTGTTTAGTCATGTGGTTAGGTAAAAATTGCATATTCATATCAATCTCTCCTGACTCAAAGTGGAGGAGAGATTGACTTGATCACTACTTGTATTTATGAGAGGTATTGACATGTTGAATGCACCGAGCTGTCTGTTTGAACTACTGGCACACAGCTCAGACACCCATCCATACCCCACAAGACCAGAGGTCTCTTCACAGTCCCCAAGTCCAGAACAGACTATGGGAGGCGCACAGTAATACATAGAGCCATGACTACATGGAACTCTATTCCACATCAAGTAACTGATGCAAGCAGTACATTTAGATTTAAAAAAAACTGATACAAACACATCTTATGGAACAGCGGGGACTGTGAAGCAACACAAACATAGGCACAGACACATGCATACAAACACACAATAACATACGCACTATACACACATACACGTGGATTTTGTGTTGTAGATATGTGGTAGTAATAATAAAGTGGCAGGTAGCCTAGTGGTTAGAGCGTTGGGCCGAAAGGTTGCTAGATCGAATCCCCGAGCTGACAAGGTAAAAATCTGCCCTTCTGCCCCTGAACAAGGCAGTCAACCCACTGTTCCTAGGCCGTCATTGTAAATAAGAATTTGTTCTTAACTGACTTGCCTAGTTGAACAAACGTTACGTAGTAGAGTAGGGGCCTAAGGGCACACACTTAATGTGTTATAAAATCTGTTGTGAATATATTGTAATGTTTTTAAAAAATGTATAACTGCTTTCATTTTGCTGGACCCCTGGATGAGTAGAACCCTGACTTGCCTAGTTAAATAAAGGTTAAAAGGTCAAATAAAATAAAACAGAAAAAAGAGTAGCTGCTGCCTTAGCAGGAGCTACTGGGGACTTGTAAATGGAATGAAATAAACTAAAAATGTGTGTCACACAACTGCAGCCTAGGTTGTGCGCTCTGCAAATAACGTGTCCACTGTGAGAGCAAAATTGCAAGATTATGTTATAATACTGTAATTGCATCAAATGGTTGTTTTATGCAACAGAATAGAGGGTTCTTAGAATACTCTCATCTGTGTGTGTTCTACTGAGGATGGGCCTCTGGGAGATTTAACACTGACAGAAGAACTACGATGTCTTTGGGTGATAAACCTAACAAGACCGCATTCCATAGCATGAGTTGGTGTTTATGTGCTGGGAGGTACCAGGGTGGAGATGGCTCCAGTATGGATAATGATGAGAGGAACTTTGTTTTGGGGGCCAGACCCTGCATTCTACACAATGACAGCAGTCTTTACAGCAGATACTGTTTGCTGTGAATTATTAGTATCTTTCATACGAATCAAAACCTTGTGACCCATTCCATACTTCTAATGTTTGTCATGAACATTCAGGAGGATGGATTTTGCTATAAAATGCTGTGGCTCAAATCTGCTCGTTGGGCTCTCAACGAATCACCTACAGGTGGGTCGTTGACAAGCTTCATTATTGCAATAAATAATCATTGTTATTAATACATTTCGAATAAAGTAATATCCTGATTGGTGATTCACCTTGTCTCTCCTCATTATTGATTAGAATTTCCACGACACCACTCCTAAAATGACAACGGTAAGACTGCAATAATAATATATTAATGCATTCAACAGAAATTACAGTAACCAAACAAACATTGTAGAATAGAAATTATGGGAATTAACGGTAAATGTACAACTGGTTATACTATATATATATATATATACAGTTGTAAGTCAGAAGTTTACATACACTTAGGTTGGATTCATTAAAACTCATTTTTCAACCACTCCACTGTCAAAGGTGTGTACGGGAGGCAAAGTCAGGTGCAGGAGTGCAGAGTGTAGTGAACAGGGGCACTTTAATTCTGTTCCAAAATACACAGCACATAAAAACAATAACGTGACAAAAACACAGAACATGACAAAAGTAAAGCGCCCGACAATAATCCACAATACCAAACAAACAATTACACACAAAGACATGATGGGAAACAGAGGACTAAATACATGTAGAATGATTAGGGAATGAAAACCAGGTGTGTATGGGACAAGACAAAACAAATGTTCGGCCGAACGCCGCCCGAACAAGGAGAGGAGACGACTTTGGCGGAAGACGTGACATACACAAATGTCTTGTTAACAAACTATAGTTGTGTCAAGTTGGTTAGGACATCTACTTTGTGCATGACACAAGTCATTTTTCCAACAATTGTTCACAGACAGATTACTTCACTTATAACTCACTGTATCACAATTCCGGTGGGTCAGAAGTTTACATACACTAAGTTGACTGTGCCTTTAAACAGCTTGGAAAATTCCAGAAAATAATGTCATGGCTTTAGAAGCTTCTGATAGGCTAATTTACATAATTTGAGCCAATTGGAGGGGTACCTGTGGATGTATTTCAAGGCCTACCTTCAAACTCAGTACCTCTTTGCTTGACATCATGGGAAAATCAATAGAAATCAGCCAAGACCTCCACAAGTCTAGAAGACCTCCACAAGTCTAGGAGACCTCCACAAGTCTGGTTCATCCTTGGGAGCAATTTCCAAACGCCTGAAGGTACCACATTCATCTGTACAAACAATAGCATGCAAGTATAAACACCATGGGACCACGCAGCCGGCATAACGCTCAGGAAGGAGACGCGTTCTGTCTCCTAGAGATGAACAGGCCTACAAACCTGACTCAGTTACACCAGCTCTGTCAGGAGGAAGGTGCCAAAATTCACCCAATTTATTGTGGGAAGCTTGTGGAAACCTACCCGAAACGTTTGATCCAAGTTAAACAATTTAATGGCAATGCTACCAAATACTAATTGACTGTATGTAATCTTCTGACCAACTGGGAATGTTATGAAAGAAATACAAGCTGAAATAAATCATTCTCTCTACTATTATTCTGACATTTCACATTCTTAAAATAAAGTGGTGATCCTAACTGACCTAAGACAGGGAATTGTTACTAGGATTATATTTCAGGAATTGTGAAAAAACGATTTTAAATGTATTTGGCTAAAGTGTATGTAAACTTCCGACTTCAACAGGAAGGAAGGTCGGTTTAGGGCTTTGTGTGTCTGATGAACCCAGAAGTCCCTAGAAAACAGTGGCAATTGTTGCTGATGACTACCCTGGCTAAATAAATACAATTAAATGAATGATCACTCTCATTCAAATGCCATACCCAGAATAAATAAATAATGCTTTGGCACAAAATAGCATAATATTTTAGAAAATATGATGAACATCATCAAAGTGTGAGGAAAGTGGTCAATGTCTTTTTACAAAACTACCTTAGACAAAAAGCAGGTATTTCTTTATTTCATTGATTGATTAATTGATTGATTTGACATGAAATTCAAAACTATTAAACGGTGCTTTTAGAGTAACAGCATCATAAAAATATTACTTTTCATCGTTTTCCAAATATTTTCTAACCTCAATAGAAATCTAAATTGTTGTACCAGTAGCTAGTGTAGCAGATTTCCTGCACTCACCAAGAGGCTACAGACAGACTAGTAATGATTAACTATAAAGGATTCACTACAGGTGGGTCGATGCTACCTACAGATGAGCCTAATGAAACAAACCAGCACACAGACACACACACAGCAATACACACATACAGGCACACACATACAGGCACACACAGAGCAATACACACATACAGGCACACACAGAGTCATACAGGCACACACAGAGCCATACACACATACAGACACACACAGAGCCATACACACATACAGGCACACACAGAGCAATACACACATACGGGCACACACAGAGCAATACACACATACAGACACACAGAGTCATACACACATACAGGCACACACAGAGCAATACACACATACAGACACACACAGAGCAATACACACATACAGGCACACACAGAGCAATACACACATACAGACACACACAGAGCAATACACACATACAGGCACACACAGAGTCATACAGGCACACACAGAGCCATACACACATACAGACACACATAGAGCCATACACACATACAGGCACACACAGAGCAATACACACATACAGACACACACAGAGCAATACACACATACAGGCACACACAGAGCAATACACACATACAGACACACAGAGCAATACACACATACAGACACACACAGAGCAATACACACATACAGGCACACACAGAGTCATACAGGCAACACAGAGCCATACACACATACAGACACACACAGAGCCATACACACATACAGACACACACAGAGCAAAACATACATACAGACACACACAGAGCAATACACACATACAGGCACACACAGAGCCATACACACATACAGGCACACACAGAGCAATACACACATACAGACACACACAGAACAATACACACATACAGGCACACACAGAGCCATACACACATACAGGCATACACAGAGCCATACACACATACAGGCACACACAGAGCCATACACACATACAGGCACACACAGAGTCATACACACATACAGGCACACACAGAGCCATACACACATACAGGCACACACAGAGTCATACACACATACAGGCACACACAGAGCCATACGCACATACAGACACACACAGAGCCATACATACACACATACAGGCACACACAGAGCAATACACACATACAGACACACAGAGCAATACACACATACAGGCACACACAGAGCCATACACACATACAGGCACACACAGAGCCATACGCACATACAGGCACACACAGAGCCATACACACATACAGGCACACACAGAGTCATACACAGAGCCATACACACACACAGGCATACACAGAGCCATACACAGAGCCATACACACATACAGGCATACACAGAGCCATACACAGAGCCATACACACATACAGGCACACACAGAGCCATACACAGAGCCATACACACATACAGGCATACACAGAGCCATACACACATACAGGCACACAAAGAGCCATACACACATACAGGCACACACAGAGCCATACGCACATACCGGCACACACAGAGCCATACACACATACAGGCACACACAGAGTCATACGCACATACAGGCACACACAAAGCAATACACACATACAGGCACACACAAAGCCATACACACATACAGGCACGCACAGAGCCATACACACATACAGACATACACAGAGCCATACACACATACAGGCATACACAAAATATGTGTCTCCTAACCTGTAGCACACGCTCCAGCAGGTATATCTCTCTAGTCACCCCCAAAACCAATTATTTCTTTGGCCGCCTCTCCTTCGAGTTCTCTGCTGCCAATGACTGGAACGAACTACAAAAATCTCTGAAACTGGAAACACTTATCTCCCTCACTAGCTTTAACTTCTTGATTCTACTTGAGACGCATATGTCTCAAGTAGGCACCTGGAAATGCAAATGCGCTACGCTAAATGCTAAATGTACTCGTTAAAACTCAAACCTTGATCAAAATTCACAAGCAGGGTATTGAATTAAAGCTACACTCGTTGTGAACCTAGCCAACAAGTCAGATTTTTAAAATGCTTTTCGGCGAAAGCATGAGAAGGTATTATCTGATAGCATGCACCACCTGAAAATGCCTGAATGCGACGTAAACAAAGACTCTGCTTATCCGACGCAGCACAAAACGCAGAAATAAAATATAAAACATTCATTACCTTTGACGAGCTTCTTTCTTGGCACTCCTATATGCCCCATAAACATCACTATTGGGTCTTTTTTTCGTTTAAATCGGTCCATATATACCCAAAATAGCTTTCTATGGAAGCTGTGTCATTCAGAAAAAAACATCGTTTTTTAACGCTGCATCATTTTTTTAAATTAAAAAAGTCGACGATAAACTTTCACAAAACACTTCGAAATCCTTTTGTAATCCAACTTTAGGTATTAGTAAACGTTTATAATCTATCAAAATGATTACAGGGCGATGTATATTCAATAGCTCCTCGTCTGCAAATCAATGGCTGCCATTGTCCACATTTACAGCGTCCTGGTGGAGACTGGAAGAAACGGATGCCAGATACTTGGATTTTCCAACAAAAAATTCAATTGAAAATGACGACAATGGCGACATCGTGTGGAATTTGTATGAATTGCATGCAGGTCGATATTAAATTTTGTCCTCTTTTAACAACCCATGAAAGTGACTTATGGAAATTATTTTTAGCTTTCAGAGAGCAGTTTTTCTTGCGTTTTTCAATGAAACACACGATCTGTTATAGTCACAGCCGTGATTTAACCAGTTTTAGAAACTTCAGAGTGTTTTCTATCCACACATACTAATCATATGCATATACTATATTCCTGGCATGAGTAGCAGGACGCTGAAAAGTTGCGCGATTTTTAACAGAATGTTCGAAAAAGGAGGGGGTAGAAGTAAGAGGTTTTAAGTAGCAGCTGTCAGAGCAGCTCACATATTACTGCACCTGTACATAGCCCACCTATAATTTAGCCCAAACAACTACCTCTTTCCGTACTGTATTTAATTTACTTATTTATTTTGCTCCTTTGCACCCCATTATTTTTATTTCTACTTTGCACATTCTTCCACTGCAAATCTACCATTCCAGTGTTTTAATTGCTATATTGTATTTACTTTGCCACCATGGCCTTTTTTGCCTTTACCTCCCTTATCTCACCTCATTTGCTCACATCGTATATAGACTTGTTTATACTGTACTATTGACTGTATGTTTGTTTTACTCCATGTGTAACTCTGTGTCGTTGTGTCAAACTGCTTTGCTTTATCTTGTCCAGGTCGCAATTGTAAATGAGAACTTGGTCTCAACTTGTCTACCTGGTTAAATAAAGGTGAAATAAAAAAAATAAAAACTAAATGTTGAAGTAGGATAAAAGAAAACAGAATAGAACACTAAGTTAGTGGTGCGCGCTTAGTAATATTTGGTTTAAGAATAGAATAGAAAGGAATAAAATACGTAAAACCGTAAGTTAAACACAGTATTTAAAAACAATATCTATTTGGCATTCATGTAATGTGTTAGTAACTTATCTGAACAGAGTTTTCCTGCACTGCTTTTGTCCTTATCAAAACTGAAAAGTCCTCTGTCAGATTTGTCCTTGATAAATATGCATGTCCTAATGTTGCAGTGCTACGTGCAGAGAAGCAGCAGAGAGCACACAATGCTTCTCTCTCTCTTTCTCTGGGGAAGGAAGAAAGAGAGAGACACATTTGTCATGATAGGACGACTGATTCATGCATGTGTGCATGCTTTCTGGTATAAACAACTCATTTTGTGTCTGAATGAGATTGTATCTTCCTGACCTACAGAATGAGACTTGAGTGCCAAGGTCTGAATTCAAATCTGCAGTACTTCTAACGGTCTGGCTCAGTTCAATGCCAGCTAAGCTATGGAGAGGAAAGCCACACACATACACACTCACACAGTGCCAGATAAGCCACTGAGAGGACAGCAGGGTTCTCTAATGCAGATTTCATTAACCTATCGCTGCGCACCTCCGCGGGTCTCCCCACAACCACCTGGCCAGGCCAAGACTGACCACAATGCAGTGCTCCAATCTGCTAACAGCTAACAGCATGCTAGCATACAAGGGGATCACTGAAAGAGAGGCCATATGGCCCAAAACATTGTGAGGGACTCCGATAAGATGGTCGGATGGACCAACACACATATAATGTACACAGAAACAAAGAAGCACATATACAGCCAGTATGTGACTGGGGTTTGGGCACCTGCTTGTGTAAGTGGTAAACACACACACAGTTTCTGGATTTGACTCTCAGACTGGAATCAAACACAGAGGATATGTGAGGTAATGGTGGTGAACCATCTAGCATGTACCTACTCACTACCCTGGGGAGCAGGGATAATGTTTGACTTGCTCGAGTTCAGATATCAGCCATCAACATTCAAAAGCCATTCAGCAGAGACTAGAGAAGTTCTGACACCAGTAGAGAACAACACTGTTCAGAAAATGAAACAGCAGCACTTGGTGGTGAAACATGTGTACTGCAACACAGAGATAAATCCTCATCAACAATAAGATCACAAGACCAACAACCACTCGACCCTGGTCGTTGCCAAATTCCAAATTAACTCCTAGTCCCTACTCACTATGTGTATAGATCTGACCTGATTTGGTAGGTGTTAGCAATATGGGATTAGCTCCACCTTGCCCTCTGACAACTACTGTTGCTACGGAGTTTATAGACCGACATGACATATCTGGGGTTATAGGAACTGTGACTGATTTGGACTCTTACATGTCTTTAAAGCCTGACAACACATCTGCCATTGTCTCCAAATCATCACACGCATCTCTCCTTCTGTTGTTAATCAGAGGAAACCCACAGCCTGCCGTCAAACAGACCACATCCGAATTCAAGGGTTCGATTTCCCTTGTTGATGAGGCATTGTTTGTGTGTGTGTGTGTATGTGTGTGTGTGTGTCTGTGTGCATGTGTATTCATATGTGAAAGGGTCCTCTTGATCTATAGGCTAAGAGAAGGACTGACAAAATGTATCCATAAAGGGGTTGATGACAGATCCATATCCCCACACTAAAGACGGTCTCTCCATAGCTAGAAGAGAGCCCAGCTCCAGTTCACAGTCCTGGCTGGCTACCATTCAAACCTGGCATCTTTCATTCATAACCAAAATAATATGGCAGAGGATCAGTTGAGTTGAGAAGCAGGGAATATAATCTTATTCTGATGGGTCTGTCTGTATGTTTGTAAAAAAACTAGAAGCTATGTATGTGGTCAGGCGAAATTAGTGGGGACAGAATCTTCTCTAGCCTACAGGAATAATGTTGAACTCAAATCTCTTCTTGACTTTTTTACTGGACTGATGTCTAAGTAATTCAGTTAGTTCAGACCAGGATCCTTCGTCCCTTACTTTCTGACTCCCAATTCAGACCAGGATCCTTCGTCCCTTACTTTCTGACTCCCAATTCAGACCAGGATCCTTCGTCCCTTAATTTCTGACTCCCAATTCAGACCAGGATCCTTCCTTAATAGACCAAAAGCAAAATGTTGGCATCTTATTAGATAAAGATATTATCATGTTAATTCCATCTGTCTGTCTGTTTGTTGTAAGGGCTATAGAGGGAAACATCTGTCTGTCTGTCTGTCTGTCTGGCTGTCTGTCTGTCTGTCTGTCTGTCTGTCTGTTGTAAGGGCTATAGAGGGAAACATCTGTCTGTCTGTCTGTCATAAGGGCTATAGAAGGAAACATCTGTCTGTCTGTCGTAAGGCCTATAGAGGGAAACATCTGTCTGTCTGTCTGTCATAGGGGCTATAGAGGGAAACATCTGTCTGTCTGTCTGTTGTAAGGGCTATAGAGGGAAACATGTCTGTCTGTCTGTCTGTCTGTCTGTCTGTCTGTCTGTCTGTCTGTCTGTTGTAAGGGCTATAGAGGGAAACATATGTCTGTCTGTCTGTTGTAAGGGCTATAGAGGGAAACATCTGTCTGTCTGTCTGTTGTAAGGGCTATAGAGGGAAACATCTGTCTGTCTGTCTGTTGTAAGAGCTATAGAGGGAAACATCTGTCTGTCTGTCTGTTGTAAGGGCTATAGAGGGGAAACATCTGTCTGTCTGTCTGTTGTAAGGGCTATAGAGGGAAACATCTGTCTGTCTGTCTGTCGTAAGGGCTATAGAGGGAAACATCTGTCTGTCTGTCTGTTGTAAGGGCTATAGAGGGAAACATCTGTCTGTCTGTCTGTTGTAAGGGCTATAGAGAGAAACATCTGTCTGTCTGTCTGTTGTAAGGGCTATAGAGGGGAACATCTGTCTGTCTGTCTGTCTGTTGTAAGGGCTATAGAGGGAAACATCTGTCTGTCTGTCTGTCTGTTGTAAGGGCTATAGAAGGAAACATCTGTCTGTCTGTCTGTCTGTCTGTCTGTCTGTCTGTCTGTCTGTCTGTCTGTCTGTCTGTCTGTTGTAAGGGCTATAGAAGGAAACATCTGTCTGTCTGTCTGTTGTAAGGGCTATAGAGGGAAACATCTGTCTACTAATGTTGCTATCTCCATTGTGGTCCAAATCCATGCTCCTTTAGTAATTCTATTCAATAGGAATTTGTCAGTGTGCCAGTCAGTCAGTGAATGTGAAGGGGGTCTTAGTTATAGTTCCAGATGACATGTGCCCAGTTCTGCTGCTGTATTTAAGCTGTGCCAGAGACTGCCTGCTGGGAGTTTAGTTTATTAGGATCCCCATTAACTACTTCATAGGCAGCAGCTACGCTTACTGGGGTCCACATAAGATGTACAAATACATGACAGTACAGAGTACAGAACAGTAATAGACAAGAACAATGTAAGATACTCCATTAAAGGATATGTTTTCATTCTTACCACCAAATCTTTTGATGTAAATGGCATGTTATAGAAGGTTCCAGACACCTTTTGGTGATTTAACATTTTTGATAAAACCTACTCCAAACAGCAAATCACTTCCTTATCCTTGTTGTGTAGGGGCCCCAAAAAACTTGAACAAAGGCTCCAAAAACACCCAAATACATCATTTTAGTATAGTGATGCAGGTCTTTAGATGTTGTACTCATGAAATTGAGACATTCTTTATCCCCAATGGTATTTTCCATTTTGCGCGCCTCTAGCCATTTCCCTTATCCAGCTGTTCCATTGTGTAGCCTGCTGCTACAGATAACTGTCAAAATAAAGGACATTTTTAAGGTTAGGGTTAAGTTCAGGCTTTAACTCCAAATCTTATGGTTAGGCATTATTAACTCTGAATGGTTAAGGTAAGGGTTAAGGTTTGGAACAGGCTTAAAAAATAAATCACAAAAACGACTTTCTATTGCAACCTTTAGCACTTGAGGCAGATTGAAACGTCCATCTGCCATCCCCAAAGCCTTAGCAAAACCAAAACCTACATGAACGTAACAACACTCACTGTTGCCCCTAGTGGCCGTTTTCCACATCTTCTGATGGCCACAGACATGGATGGAATGCTGACTTGTGACAACACTGTATATGTATATATAAAGTGAGGGAAAAAAGTGTTTGATCCCCTGCTGATTTTGTACGTTTGCCCACTGACAAAGAAATGATCCGTCTATAATTTTAATAGTAGGTTCATTTGAACAGTGAGAGACAGAATAACAACCAAAAAATCCAGAAAAACACATGTCAAAAATGTTATAAATTTATTTGCATTTTAATGAGGGAAATAAGTATTTGACCCCCCTGCAATAATGACTTAGTACCTGGTGGCAAAACCCTTGTTGGCAATCACAGAGGTCAGACGTTTCTTGTAGTTGGCCACCAGGTTTGCACACATCTCAGGAGGGATTTTGTACCACTCCTCTTTGCAGATCTTATCCAAGGCATCAAGGTTTCGAGGCTGACGTTTGGCAACTCGAACCTTCAGCTCCCTCCACAGATTTTCTATGGGATTACGGTCTGAAGACTGGCTAGGCCACTCCAGGACCTTAATGTGCTTCTTCTTGAAACCACTCTTTTGTTGCCTTGGCCGTGTGTTTTGGGTCATTGTCATGCTGGAATACCCATCCATGACCCATTTTCAATGCCCTGGCTGAGGGAAGGAGGTTCTCACCCATGATTTGACGGTACATGGCCCCCGTCAATCGTCTCTTTGATGCGGTGAAGTTGTCCTGTCTCCTTGGCAGAAAAACACCCCCAAAGCATAATGTTTCCACCTCCATGTTTGACGGGGGGGGGGTGATGTTCTTGGGATCATAGGCAGCATTCCTCCTCCTCCAAACATGGCGAGTTGAGTTGATGCCAAAGAGCTCCATTTTGGTCTCATCTGACCACAACACTTTCACCCAGTTGTCCTCTGAATCATTCAGATGTTCATTGGCAAACTTCAGACGGGCATGTATATGTGCTTTCTTGAGCAGGGGAACCTTGCGGGTGCTGCAGGATTTCAGTCCTTCATGGAGTAGTGTGTTACCAATTGTTTTCTTGGTGACTATGGTCCCAGCTGCCTTGAGATCATTGACAAGATCCTCCCGTGTAGTTCTGGGCTGATTCCTCACCGTTCTCATTATCATTGCAAATCCACGAGGTGAGATCTTGCATGGAGCCCCAGGCCGAGGGAGATCAGTTCATTAGTGTTTCTTCCATTTGCGAATAATCGCACCAACTGTTGTCACCTTCTCACCAAGCTGCTTGTCGATGGTCTTGTAGCCCATTCCAGCCTTGTGTAGGTCTACAATCTTGTCCCTGACATCCTTGGAGAGCTCTTTGGTCTAGGCCACGGTGGAGAGTTTGGAATCTGATTGATTGATTGCTTCTGTGGACAGGTGTCTTTTATACAGGTAACAAACTGAGATTAGGAGCACTCCCTTTAAGAGTGTGCTCCTAATCTCAGCTCGTTACCTGTATAAAAGACACCTGGGAGCCAGAAATCTTTCTGATTCAGAGGGGGTCAAGTACTTATTTCCCTCATTAAAATGCAAATCAATTTATAACATTTTTGACATGCGGATTTTGTTGTTGTTACCTCTCACTGTTCAAATAAACCTACCATTAAAATTATAGACTGATCATTTCTTTGTCAGTGGGCAAACGTACAAAATCAGCAGGGGATCAAATACTTTTTTCACTCGCTGTAGATGTCTCAAGGGAGCGTTGAGGGAGTGTGCAATTGGCATGCTGACTGCAGGAATGTCCAAAAGAGCTGTTTAAGAGTATTTAATGTTAATTTCTCTACCATGAGTAGCCTCCAATGTCGTTTTATTTGGCAGTATGTCCAACTGGCCTCACAACTGCAGACCACCTGTAACCATGCCAGCCCAGGACCTCCACATCCGGCTTCTTCACCTGCGAGATTGTCAGAGATCAGCCACCCAGACAGCTGATGAAACTGAGGACTATTTCTGTCTGTAATAAAGCTCTTTTGTGGGGAAAAACTGATTCTGATTTGCTGGGCCCGGCTCCCCAGTGGGTGGACCTGGCTCCCAGGCCCACCCATGGCTATGCCCCTGCCCGGTCATGTGAAATCCATAGATTAGGGCCTCATGAATGTATTACAATTGACTGATTCCTTATATGAACTGTAAATCAGTCAAATTGTTGAAATTGTTGCATGTTGCGTTTATATTCTTGCTCAATAATAATTCCGGCACCGACAGAGATGGCCGCCTCGCTTCACGTTCCTAGGAAACTATGCAGTATTTGTTTTTTTTACGTGTTATTTCTTACATTGGTACCCCAGGTAATCTTAGGTTTCATACATACAGTCGGGAAGAACTACTGTCAACTCAACGTCAACGTCAACTCACCATCAGTACGACCAGGAATATGACTTTCCCGAAGCGGATCCTGTGTTCTGCCTTTCACCCAGGACAAAGGAATGGATCCCAGCCTGCGACCCAAAACAAAGACGTCGTAAAAGAGGGAAACGAAGCGGTCTTCTGGTCAGGCTCCGGAGACGGGCACATCGCACACCACTCCCTAGCATACTACTCGCCAATGTCCAGTCTCTTGACAACAAGGTTGATGAAATCCGAGCAAGGGTAGCATTCCAGAGAGACATCAGAGACTGTAACGTTCTTTGCTTCACGGAAACATAGCTCACTCGAGAGACACTAATGGAATCGGTGCAGCCAGCTGGTTTCTTCACGCATCGCGCTGACAGAAACAAACATCTTTCTGGTAAGAAGAGGGGTGGGGGCGTATGCCTTATGATTAACGAGACGTGGTGTGATCGCAACAAAATACAGGAACTCAAGTCCTTCTGTTCACCTGACTTAGAATTCCTCACAATCACATGTCGACCGCATTATCTACCAAGGGAATTCTCTTCGATTATAATCACAGCCGTACATATTCCCCCCCAAGCAGACACATCGATGGCCCTGAACGAACTTTATTTGACTCTTTGCAAACTGGAAACCACATATCCTGAGGCTGCATTCATTGTAGCTGGGGATTTTAACAAGGCTAATCTGAAAACAAGACTCCCTAAATTGTATCAGCATATCGATTGTGCAACCAGGGCTGGTAAATCCTTGGATCATTGCTATTCTAACTTCCGCGACGCATATAAGGCCCTCCCCCGCCCTCCTTTCGGAAAAGCTGACCACGACTCCATTTTGTTGCTCCCTGCCTACAGACAGAAGCTAAAACAAGAAGCTCCCGCGCTCAGGTCTGTTCAACGCTGGTCCGACCAATCTGATTCCACGCTTCAAGACTGCTTCGATCAGGTGGACTGGGATATGTTCCGCATTGCTTCCAACAACAACATTGACGAATATGCTGATTCGGTGAGCGAGTTCATTAGAACGTGCATTGACGATGTAGTTCCAATAGCAACGATTAAAACATTCCCAAACCAGAAACCGTGGATTGATAGCAGCAATCGTGTGAAACTGAAAGCGCGAACCACTGCTTTTAACCAGGGCAAGGCATTTAAACGTGTTAACCCTCGCAAGGCTGCAGGCCCAGACGGCATCCCCAGCCGCGTCCTAAGAGCATGCGCAGACTAGCTGGCTGGTGTGTTTACGGACATATTCAATCAATCCTTATCCCAGTCTGCTGTTCCCACATGCTTCAAGAGGGTCACCATTGTCCCTGTTCCCAAGAAAGCTAAGGTAACTGAGCTAAACGACTACCGCCCCGTAGCACTCACTTCCGTCATCATGAAGTGCTTTGAGAGACTAGTCAAGGACCATATCACCTCCAGCATACCTGACACCCTAGACCCACTCC
The DNA here is from genome assembly GCF_045791955.1 of Oncorhynchus clarkii lewisi. Taxonomy (NCBI): domain Eukaryota; kingdom Metazoa; phylum Chordata; class Actinopteri; order Salmoniformes; family Salmonidae; genus Oncorhynchus; species Oncorhynchus clarkii. The sequence goes on from NC_092153.1 coordinate 67,240,035, forward strand.
AATTTGCTTACCGCCCAAATATGTCCAATCTCAACGCAATCTCAACCACACTGCACACTGCCCTAACCCATCTGGACAGCTCAGCATTTAACACCATAGTACCCTCCAAAATCGTCATCAAGCTCGATACCCTGGGTCTCGACCCCGCCCTGTGCAACTGGGTACTGGACTTCCTGACGGGCCGCCCCCAGTTGGTGAGGGTAGGTAACAACATCTCCACCCCGCTGATCCTCAACACTGGGGCCCCACAAGGGTGCGTTCTGAGCCCTCTCATGTACTCCCTGTTCACCAACGACTGCGTGGCCATGCACACCTCCAACTCAATCATCAAGTTTGCGGACGACACTACAGTGGTATGCTTGATTACCAACAACGACGAGACGACCTACAGGGAGGAGGTGACTGCCCTCGGAGTGTGGTGTCAGGAAAATAACCTCACACTCAACGTCAACAAAACAAAGGAGATGATTGTGGACTTCAGGAAACAGCAGAGGGAGCACCCCCCTATCCACATCCCCCTATCCACAGAACTTGTTCTCAACTTGCCTACCTGGTTAAATAAAGGTTAAATAAAAAAATTAAATAAAAAACATCGATGGGACAGTAGTGGAGAGGGTAGTAAGTTTTAAGTTACACATCACAGACAAACTGAATTGGTCCACCCACACAGACAGCACCGTGAAGAAGGCGCAGCAGCACCTCTTCAACCTCAGGATGCAGAAGAAATTCGGCTTGTCACCAAAAGCACTCACAAACTTCTACAGATGCACAATCGAGAGCATCCTGTCGGGCTGTATCACCGTCTGGTACGGCAACTGCTCCGCTTACAACCGTAAGGCTCTCCAGAGGGCAGTGAGGTTTGCACAACGCATCACCGGGGGCAAACTACCTGCCCTCCAGGACACCTACACCACCCGATGTCACAGGAAGGCCATAAAGATCATCAAGGACATCAACCACCCGAGCCACTGCCTGTTCACCCCGCTATCATCCAGAAGGCGAGGTCAGTACAGGTGCATCAAAGCTGGGACCGAGAGACTGAAAAACAGCTTCTATCTCAAGGCCATCAGAATGTTAAACAGCCACCACTAACATTGAGTGGCTGCTGCCAACTCACTGACTCAACTCCAGCCACTTTAATAATGGGAATTGATGGAAATTGATGGACAATATATCACTAGCCACTTTAAACAATGCTACTTAATATAATGTTTACATACCCTATATTACTCATCTCATATGTATATGTATATACTGTACTCTATATCATCTACTGCATCTTTTTGTAATACATGTATCACTAGCCACTTTAAACTATGCCACTTTGTTTACATACCCTACATTACTCATCTCATATGTAAATACTGTACTCGATACCATCTACTGCATCTTGCCTATACCGTTCTGTACCATCACTCATTCATATAACTTTATGTACATATTCTTTATCCCTTTACACTTGTGTGTATAAGGTAGTAGTTTATGAATTGTTAGGTTAGATTACTCGTTGGTTATTACTGCATTGTCGGAACTAGAAGCACAAGCATTTCGCTACACTCGCATTAACATCTGCTAACCATGTGTATGTGACAAATAAATTTGATTTGATTTGTTTTGTGTGCAGTTAAAGCAGCAATCAGCAGTAGAAACAATAACAAAGTGGCCTCCCCACCCCTGGTCAACAGCTGAGGAATGGAGCTGGAGAAATGTAATCACTCTCAAATTCATAGACAGAGCTATGGATGCAAGGATTGACCATCAATGATATCAAAATTATAGTTTTAACCATGTTTTGAAGCTATATAGTGTTTGTTTATATTTTCTTTGTTAACAAACATTGGCGTAAACAAGCGTATATTTGGGGTTCTGATGGGGTACGACAGTTGATGCATTTCTAAGTAATATTCTTCCAGAATCAATGGGTAAGTGGAGCAGCGGTCTAAGGCACTGCATCACAGTGCGAGAGGTGTCACTACAGACCAGGGTCTGATCCCGGGCTGTATCACAACCGGCCGTGATCAGGAGTCCCATAGGGCGGCGTGCAACTGGCCCGGCGGCGTCCGGGTTAGGGGAGGGTTTGGTCAGGGAGGCTTTACTTTGTTCATTGCGCTCTAGCGACTCCTTGTGGCGGGCCAGGTGCCTGCAGGCTGCCCTCGGTCGTCAGGTGAACGGTGTTAAGCATGCGGGTGTTAAGAAGCGGTTTGGCGGGCCATGTTTAGGAGGACGTATGTCCCGAGCCCGTTGGGGAGTTGAGACAAGATCAATGAGACAAGATCAAAATGGGATATGACAAAATCAAGGAGAAAAAGAGGGGCAAAATACTTTAAAAAATACATTATAATAATCAATGCAATCATGTCATTCATTTAGAAGTCCAAAAAGGGATGTAGCAACTGCTGATTGCCCCTTTAAGGGCAAGGCCAGCTGCTTCGTTTTGAGCCAGTTGCAGCTTTGTCAGGTCTACCTTTACTGCACCTTAACATATTACCAGACATTAATCCAGATGTATTTAAGACCCGTTTATTGTTAATTAACCATTAAATGTGTAGGCCTAGCTAATTTGTCTTTACAGAGAGGCCTAGCGGATGTATGAATCACAATCAGAATGCTGAATAGAAGAGCTATGGGCCGTGCGTAGCTCGTTTGGTGACATGACGTGATTCAGATAACCAAACGAAACCCCTGAATTATCTCTGCATGACCAGCCTCCCCAAAGACTCTATGTGGCGACAACACTCACATCCACTTCGAGGAGTGCTATCATCCTTCTATCTGTAGCATAAGTTACAGTACCAGCCACCCGCCCGCAGCTGCCGGCCTAACAAAACATCCATGCTGACAATCATTAAATAGCTATTGTCTCCTTCAATATTGTGTCAAACATCACAACTACCTATAAAGACATAAATGTGACTGGTGTGTGGAAATAAACGACTGTATACTGACCCTGTTTATAATCTGCGCAGAGCAGCAAAAAAGAACCCACCGCAGCATCATCCATCCATGCGCAGCGCATTAGGCTCGGCAACGTGAGAAGGCTGCACCCGGTCAAGAACGACTGCAGATGGCTGTACCGAAAACATCTACCATCTTTACCGAAGCTGCGGCATCCCTTCACAGCATAATTTAATCTCGACATCTTCAAATATTCATAAACCCGTTAGCCACTAGGCAATATGACACTATGCGAAAGTATGACCTATTATTAGAAGCCTGTTAGAGGAATGCTGTTGCTTACTTACCTGAGTGCCTGTGGCGTGACCGCAGATATTTCGCTGTTCCCTCTCTTTTCTCCGCTGTGTGTGTCAGCTCTGCAGTAGCATGTGTGAAAGTGTGTGCTTGTGCTCGTTATTTCGTGTAATGCGGTACAGGTCTCTCTCACTCTCTCTCTCCCTGTTCCTCCTCTCTCGCTATCCGTGAAGTCGCAATCACATCTTCGGCTGGTGCGCGCTCCCGGTCAGTGGGTCGATGTGAGTACATGGCGCGGGCGTCCTGGGGTAGCGCTGGACAGGTGTTGAGGGGCGGGGAAGGAGAAAAGAGAGGTTGACTGGTGACAGTAAAGACTGCTGGTGCGGTGCTATTTCTTTAAGGAGAGGTGGAAGTTACAGAGGAGTTATTGTTTTCTTAAATTTGATTGTTTTCTGGTACTCATATGTATTGAGTTACAGACAGAGAGCTGTGGATTACTCCATGCAGCCACCATATCTGTTCCCTCATTGCCCCAAACCCATTCTATCTCTCACAAAGCTCTTCTGTCAAAAAGACAGTGTGGTCTTTGACAGCCAGAAGAATCCATATATCAGCCACACACTGGCACTTCTCGGTGTGTGTGTGTGTGTGTGTGTGTGTGTGTGTGTGTGTGTGTGTGTGTGTGTGTGTGTGTGAGTGAGTGAGTGAGTGAGTGTGTGAAGATGAAGAAGAAGAAGAGACGCCTTCAGGAACGCTTAGCGGAACACAAGTATGCCATACGGGTAGGTAATGAAGACTACCCCATGGCTAAGCACTACAAGTCCCTACACCATGGCAACCCTGCCTCCCTACAAGCTATGGGTATTGATCATGTTCCGGCCTATTGGAAAAGGGGACCTTCTTAAACAGTTAAACCAAAGGGAAAGTTTGGGGATTTACAAACTACAGGCCACTAAATACCCTGGTTTAAATGAAGATATGGATTTACAAACTACAGGCCACTAAATACCCTGGTTTAAATGAAGATATGGATTTACAAACTACAGGCCACTAAATACCCTGGTTTAAATTAAGATATGGATTTACAAACTACAGGTCACTAAATACCCTGGTTTAAATGAAGATATGGATTTACAAACTACAGGTCACTAAATACCCTGGTTTAAATGAAGATATGGATTTACAAACTACAGGCCACTAAATACCCTGGTTTAAATGAAGATATGGATTTACAAACTACAGGCCACTAAGTACCCTGGTTTGAATGAAGATATGGATTTACAAACTACAGGCCACTAAATACCCTGGTTTAAATGAAGATATGGATTTACAAACTACAGGTCACTAAATACCCTGGTTTAAATGAAGATATGGATTTCTCACCCTTCCTGTAGGGTCGTGATGGGTCCATTTGCTGTCATCTAGTGGACATTTTGCTCAACTGCTCTCAGCTATGGTTCGACTGTTGTTCATGTTTTGCTGTGTTCTAGTGTACTATGGAATATATAGCTTTCTTATTCTTGACACCTCTCCCAGGCATATTTAAGGTTAGAACTACCTGTTAGTGTTCTGATACTTCTAGTTTGGAGTTGTATTTTTATGACAACATTGCAGTATTTCACCTTTTAATGTGTATAGTATTGCTTACTAGGTGTGTCCAATCAATTGTGAAACCACTCCTTCTTCCAATTAGTGCTAATTGAAAAGCTGTTCAAAAGAGGACAATGTATTCCTTCATTTTGGTTCTCCCTGACGAAGGCCATGCAGCCGTAACGCGTCGGTTTTTAAAAACGTTGTTTCTATTGAACATGCCATACTAATAAAGGCATTTTAATCAATTATATGAAGAGTGCCTTGGTCCTCCTTTCTTTTTGATGAGTAAATCAACTTTGTATGGCCTAACCGACATTGACACACAGTGTTAGTGGTGGCTGGGGGCAGACAGAGAATTACCCTTTCCTCCATACTCCCTCCCATCTTTCAAGAATTCCAAATCTGCCTTTTTTGATTATGGTGGCAGCCATGGGGGGCTGTGGTGGGTGGTGAGGGGTTCCTGGTGGAGCTTTAAGCCCTAAAAGCTTTCGCTACTGGAGGCCTTTGGTCTGTCGTTAATCTGATACCCCTTACAAAGGATGGGTCTCTCTCTCTCTCTCTCTCTCTCTCTCTCTCTCTCTCTCTCTCTCTCTCTCTCTCAATTTCAATTTAAGGGGCTTTATTGGCATGGGAAACATATGTTTACACTGAAAAAGCAAGTGAAATGTATAATAAACAAAAGTTCTAAAAGATTAAAGATGTTTTTCTCTCTCTCATCTATCTCCTGCTTTTGCTTTCTCCCTCTCTTGCTATCTCTGTTTCTTTCTCTCTATCATTCTGACACCTCAATTAGGAAAATGTGAAGAAGTCCAGCTGAACGCAAATGAAAAAAGTGAGGCACAGAAGAACGAGTCTGTTCTGATGTTTAATTATTCTCAAAGTTCATCTGAGCTTTATGTTGATGTTGAACTGGTAATATTAGAAAGGTAGACGGGGAGAAATAGAGAGGAGGAGGTGAGGGAAAGGAGATGGAGAGATAGAGAGAAGGAGCAAAAGAGAGGGGGAGGAGAGTCATGGGTGGGATACATTGAGAGTGAAAGGAAAAGCTGACAGAGAGGAGTTGTTGGATCAGATTTTAAGACATCATTAACCGGTTAACCTACTTTTACTCACTGGTTTCCCCAACATCTGTACAGTAGCTATAGCACAGTATGTGGTCTCCTTATCTCCCCATATGCGTTGTGGTTTACACCCCCTCATGCTTCTTGACTTAAACTGCTAAATCGTAAACCCAAAATATAAATATTTGCAAATAACATGCAAACTCTTTCTCTGTGTGTGTGTGTGTGTGTGTGTGTGTGTGTGTGTGTGTGTGTGTGTGTGTGTGTGTGTGTGTGTGTGTGTGTGTGTGTGTGTGTGCGTGTTTGGGGGTCTTATTGTAATCTTCAAACGTGAACTCTACATGTTGAAAAAGGGAGCTCATCTAAATGAATATGTTACCATAAGCTTTGCTATACACACCCAGTTCTGTCTTTCAAATGCATTCGTAGAGGACTAAGTGGACACGTACATAATAATATATTGTATCTACTGTACATGTTTCCTGTTGAAGATTTGACTCCTTTCGGTTAATATTTTACTGCTCACTGGAAGTTCTTACGGTACCTCTGCATTCTATACGGTTCTCTCTGCAATGTAAGACCCAGATGCAGACATGTCGAATTGACAATGGTTTAATATTCCAACAGGGGGAGTCAATAGACAGGTCAAGGCAGTCAGGGGTTAGTAAACCAGAGGTGGGGCAACGGTACCAGATGGCAGGCAGGCTCAGGGTCAGAGTAAGCAGAGGTCAACAATCCAGAGGTGGGGAAAAGGTACAGGTTGGCGGGCAGGCTCAGGGTCAGGGGCAGGCAGAGTGGTCAGGCAGGCGGGCTCAGGGTCAGGGGCAGGCAGAGTGGTCAGGCAGGCGGGCTCAGGGACAGGACAGGCTAGGGTCAAAACCGGGAGGGCAAGAAAAAAAAAGACTGGGAAAAGCAGGAGATGATAACAAAAACGCTGGTTGACTTGACAAGCAAGACGAACTGGCAACGGACAAACAGAGAACACCGGTATAAATACACAGGGGATATGGGGAAGAAGGGTGACATCTGGAGGGAGGTGGAGACAATCACAAGGACAGGTGAAACAGATCAGGGTGTGACACTTTCAAATGGTTAGAACTGTAGCTAAAGGACATTCAACATGTTGAACGGCCATAACGCTGACATACTATGTGATAAATATAGAAATATGATATAAATGCGCTAAATAAACTCAGCAAAAAAAAAAATGACCCTTTTTCAGGACACTGCCTTTCAAAGTTAATTCATAAAAATACAAATAACATCACAGATTTTCATTTTAAAGGGTTTAAACACTGTTTCCCATAAACAATTCATGAACATGCACCTGTGGAATGGCCGTTAAGAAACTAGAGGTTTACAGATGGTAGGTAATTAAGGTCACTAAAGAGGCCTTTCTACCTGCTCATCTGCATGAATGTGCCTTAGGCATGCTCCAAGGAGGCATGATGACTGCAGATGTTGCCAGGGAAAGAAATTGCAATGTCCGTACTGTGAGATGGCTAAGACAGCGCTACAGGGAGTCAGGACGAACAGCTGATCGTCCTCGCAGTGGCAGACCACGTGTAACAACACCTGCACAGGATTGGTAAATCAGAACATCACACCTGCGGGACAGGTACAGGATGGCAACAACAACTGCCTGAGTTACACCAGGAACGCACAATCCCTCCATCAATGCTCAGACTGTCCGCAATAGGCTGAGAGAGGCTTGACTGAGGGCTTGTAGACCTGTTGTAAGGCAGGTCTTCACCAGACATCACCGGCAACAACGTCGCCTATGGGCACAAACTCACCGTCCTTGGACTAGACAGGACTGGCAAAAAGTGCTCTTCACTGACGAGTCGCGGTTTTGTCTCACCAGGGGTGATGGTCGGATTCGCGTTTATCGTCAAAGGAATGAGCGTTACACCGAGGCCTGTACTCTGGAGCGGGATCGATTTGGAGGTGGAGGGTCCGTCATTGTCTGGGGCGGTGTGTCACAGCATCATCGGACTGAGCTTGTTGTCATTGCAGGCAATCTCAACGCTGTGCATTAACAGGGAAGACATCCTCCTCCCTCATGTGGTACCCTTCCTGCAGGCTCATCCTGACATGACCCTCCAGCATGACAATGCCACCAGCCATACTGCTCGTTCTGTGCGTGATTTCCTGCAAGACAGGAATGTCAGTGTTCTGCCATTGCCAGCGAAGATCCCGCATCTCAATCCCATTGAGCACGTCTGGAACCTGTTGGATCAGAGGGTGAGGGCTAGGGCCATTCCCCCCAGAAATTTCCGGGAACTTGCAGGTACCTTGGTGGAAGAGTTGGGTAACATCTCACAGCAAGAACTGGCAAATCTGGTGCAGTCCATGAGGAGGAGATGCACTGCAGTACTTTTTGCAGCTGGTGGCCACACCAGATACTGACTGTTACTTTTGATTTTGACCCCCCCATCCCCTTTGTTCATGGACACATTATTCCATTTCTGTTAGTCACATGTCTGTGGAACTTGTTCAGTTTTTGTCTCAGTTATTGAATCTTCTTTTGTTCATACAAATATTTGCACATGTTAAGTTTGCTGAAAATAAACGCAGGTGACAGTGAGAGGACGTTTCTTTTTTTGCTGAGTTTATGTGATGAAAGTTCAAAAGTAACAGAGATTAACATGCACAAATCCTAATCTAGAACCAGAATGGTAGATGGCAGAAGAGTGAACAAAAAAAACAGGTAGAATTCATTAGCAGATCAATTAAATCCACTCATCTAATTAGTATTCAACCCCTTTGATATTGTAAACATATTAAGTCCTTTAGAAATGTTTCATAAACAATCAGTATACTTTAGCTGTCAGATCACAGGGTGTGAGATTATATTATATCCACAGATCTGTTAAGAAATACAGATTTATTTGAGGAAAAAAATAGCTATGTCTATTTTTTTAATTTTTATGGATCACGTGTTGATTGTTTTGTATTGCTAGGTATTACTGCACTGTTGCTGCTAGAAACAGAAGCATTTCGCTGCACCTGCGATAACATCTTAAAATCTGTGCATGTGACCAATAAACTTTGCTTTGATTTGAAATACTGATTGATGCACAATCTTATCCAGACCAATTTGTTACAGTATTATCCAAATTACAGTCAATATGTAACATTCTCAGAAATGTTTTTTTTTTTTAAGAAAAAAAATAATTATGGGGTATTGTGTGTAGATTGAGGAGGGAAAAAACGATTTAATCCATTTTAGAATAAGGCTGTAACGTAACAAAATGTTGAAAAAGTCAAGGGGTCTGAACACTTTCCGAATGCACCATTTACCGTGTCGGATCATATCCAGCCCATGCTCTTCTGGCACAAACTTCTCTCCCATCTTTCCTGTATAACTCCACCCCTGTCACGACTTCTCCCGAAGTCGTTGCCTCTCCTTGTTCGGGCGGTGCTCAGCGGTCAACGTCACCTGGTCTTCTAGCCATCATTGATCCATTTTTCATTATCCATCGGTTTTGTCTTGTCTTCCTACGCACCTGGTTTCAATCCTATTCATTACCTGTTGTGTATTTAACCCTCTGTTTCCCCTCATGTCTTTTTCAGAGATTGTTTTATGTCAGTGTTGTTTTATGGTTGTATAGGTGCGCGACAGGTCCTCGTACCAATGTTTATTTATGTATGTACATATTAGTGTTTGGAGCATGTTAAGTGGGCATTTATTAAAAGACTCCATTTACACTCCGTTTGACTCTCCTGCGCCTGAATTCCCTGCCACCTATACACACGACTCTGACAACCCCCAAGAGATGACAGATTATTGCATGCCAGACTCTATCTTCACACTGTGCCCAACAGCCTGAGGGTGAGGTTTGGACCAAAATAGTGGGCTGCACAGCTCTAGGTCTCGTGGCAACCATGCTCCTGCTGATTTTAATTGGATAACTATTTTGATCCTGAGGCTCAGATCAATCCTCTTCTCTAATTGGGTGTTAATAAGAGAGGAAGAAATATTGTGTCACGCAATATTGATATAAAGACTATTCATTTCCTCGATTGCTTCATATTATGTCAGAACACATCTAATTAACAACCCAATCCTCATCACCCAGACTTCTCCCGTCGGTCTGCAGGTTACCAAAAGTGTTCCCACCCCATATCATCCTCTCTTCGTCCCCCCTCATTGAATCTTTGTCCTGCTCCTGATCTCCCATTGCCATTGTGGTTCACCAATAGATCTAGGACTGAATCTTTCAGATACTACATACCGTTCTTCTAGCAGTAGAGAGAATACATTCTTGCACCTTTCCTCAGTCTATTGTTAATTATCCGGACTCATACACAAAGAGCTATTTGAGAATAAGTGACCCATTCATACTCAAGTGAATATATATCGAAAAATATGATGTGACTCTCCGCCAATAATTACATATAGAGGATTCTAAATGAAAACCAAAAGCCGCCTCATGGGACTCCCGGTGGCTGCTGGCACAGGTATCGAAGCTGCATCTGTAGCAACGCATTTTGTACTGCGCCACTCGGAGGCCCCATCCACAAAGTATCAAAATAAAGAGAGGTGTTGGTAAAGGTATATTGTCCTGCTAATAGACCATAATGGGCTATTATAATACTGTACATGGTGTCCAGGTCAGGATAACCAAAACATTTCTTTATTAAATATTATCAAAATAACATTGGTATTCCACCTTTCCAGAAATAAGTCCTTGTTATGGGCCCCCTTCAGCTAGTTAGCTGGCAACTAGCTGACTAGCTAGTGGGGGTTCCGGTTCTAAAGTATAAAAATAGCAGATCCATACCACATTGTGTGAGGCGGGTTGCAGGAGAGTATATTCAGTCCATAGCTGGAAAGTGAGATTAAAATATATCCGAAATATATACGGGGAAAAAATTAGGACAATTATTATTTACACGGGACAAGACGGGACAAGACAAAACACACGTCCGACTGCTACGCCATCTTGGATTAGAGTGGCCTATGATAGAAAAGGTAGATCAATTAAGAATTAAAAGTGACTCCAACACACAAATGCTGCGTACACATTTTAAGAATCTAGCAAAACTAACCGCTTTCTTGGCCACCATGCGTTTTTTCTGTATGGCCTGTTGTCCAGCACTTTGTACACTGATCTCCACAGATGGTTGTCGGCATGGTTGTACTGTATACTCTGCAAAAACACATTCATGTTTTTAGTACACAATTATTTTTATTTTTATTGAACCTTTATTTAATTATCGATTTTATTACACAGTATGCCTACACATTGATAGGCTATATCGATTTTATTACACAGTGTGCCTACACATTGATAGGCTATATCGATTTTATTACACAGTATGCCTACACATTGATAGGCTATATCGATTTTATTACACAGTGTGCCTACACATTGATAGGCTATATCGATTTTATTACACAGTGTGCCTACACATTGATAGGCTATATCTATTTTATTACACAGTGTGCCTACACATTGATAGGCTATATCGATTTTATTACACAGTATGCCTACACATTGATAGGCTATATCGATTTTATTACACAGTGTGCCTACACATTGATAGGCTATATCGATTTTATTACACAGTGTGCCTACACATTGATAGGCTATATCTATTTTATTACACAGTATGCCTACACATTGATAGGCTATATCGATTTTATTACACAGTATGCCTACACATTGATAGGCTATATCGATTTTATTACACAGTGTGCCTACACATTGATAGGCTATATACATTTCTATTTTAGAAAATGCACTGAAACCAAAATATATTTAGTTTTGGTGATCCTCTCAGCTCCGGCTTATTTTCAAGTCCTCTCGTGGTTATGGTCCTAACGCTGGAATGGGTAGCACCATAGAAAGAAGCTGGCTTGATGAAAACAATGTCCATTTTGTCTGTTCTCTTAGATCGCAATGTCATTTTTTTTAGATAAACAGCTCGTTTTTGTTTAACTGCGTTAAGGGTGGTGTTTGGGGCAGGTGAGGTTTACTGGAAAGGTATGACTTTCACACCTATGGTAGCCAGGCTATAAAGAGTCTAGTGTCCTGTTAATCGGGCTACAAGTGTTTGAAAACCTCTTTTCAAAATGCCCCCAGCTGTCCATCACCACTGTAAATAAAAACACAGCATCTTGTTTACATCTTGTTTACATTCTTTAATGTAACCACAATGTCACAAATAATCAGTATCTACCTTTCCAATTACTTTTATAGTTTGGCATTTACAAATGTGTGCTTTTCATGTCATTTTTCATTCAATCCAAATCTGATTTAAGTGCAACTTTTAAGTGACGCCTTTAGTGCGAGGTCTAATGCTTTAATATTTAATCATATCTGCCCTCCGAATTCATATCAAAAGGGCATTTTTAGCGCCATTATTAGTCACATTGTTTTAGTTTGAACGTGCAGACTGGCACTAAGAACTGCGGGAAGTTTCCTTAGTAAGCTCCATTATTAGTGCAACACCCCTTAAAGTGTTGCTCTGTGCTACCCAGCGGGGCTGGGTGGGGGTCCACCCCTCCTCCCCCTTCCTCCTCCTCCCTTCCCCAGGGGCTAGGTCCATCTTCTGTGCGAGGCTCTGTGGCCCATCCCATGCCCCCTGCCCTCCTGCCTTGAACCTCACGTGCCCACTGCTATTTCAGTGGATACAGCTGGAGAACTGCAAGGCAATCCCATGGTGAGCCACTCAGGAGCCACGACCAATATGATCATTATCAAATCAAATCAAATGTATTTATATAGCCCTTCGTACATCAGCTGATATCGCAAAGTGCTGTACAGAAACCCAGCCTAAAACCCCAAACAGCAAGCAATGCAGGTGTCGAAGCATTATATATTGTCCTGCTAATAACAGGGTTAATATATGTGTGAATATCCAAGGGGCTTTTATATCATTCTAAATTAATTATAATAATACTTGCTTTGTTTAAAAAGTAACAATATTTTGGAGATTATTTTGTTTTCAAATTAAGTAAAATGATCGAGAAAAATACCATTCTTGAACAAGGGGTGAGACATTGTTACTAATTTGTAAATTAAGCCAGTTTGTTATTTAGAATGATTTATTTCTGTTTTTAGAGGGAGAGAATCCAAAAACCTACAATCATCTCATGGGTTTCCCAGTTGAGGCTTGGCATGGATATTGAACCAGCATACAATACTACAGAGACACAGTAGTGCCTTGGGATACAAAAGGATAATCAGTGCTCTAACACCCCTTGCGCTGGTCTGGAGCAATAAAGTTGTGACTCGGGGTACCGTACTAAACCACAAATGACCTCTAAGTCTCACAGCATAATTGCAGTGGAGCAACCACTGTAGGGACACCCCATCCTCTCCTGGAAGTTTTCACTATGCTAAATCTTAATCAGCAACACAAAAGTTTTAATTACAGACCAAATAAAACATGATACATTCTGTTCACCGGGAGTCCACTGTCCACCCTCCATTCATTAATCATTTGTGTTTTCATCCATCCCGATGTCTACAGCATATTCTATTACCAATCTCCATTGGACATTCCCTATTTGCTTCACAATTCCTTAATGTCTACTATTTTAAGATTAATTTGCACTGAATCAGAACAGATCAACTTTTTTGGCCCATTGTAGTGGAAGCAGTTTTATGCAAACCCATTTATTTAGCCTGTACCACCCTCCAGACACGGAGTCATTCCTCTCACCACAGAGTCTAATGATTCACTCCAGTACATGACTGGTCTCTTTTCCCCCATGATTTTGTATAACCACTGCACTACAATGCCCTTCTTACTCATGAACAACATTTATTAAGGTCATTTTAGGTTTGGTAACCCCAATGCTGATGCTTGACAGAATTGATTTTTTAAACTCTACAATTACAATTGTTTCTTTAACTCTACAAACAATTCCTCACAATATTATCTCCACTCTAATTTCTCATGATTGTGTATGTGAGTGTGTGTGTGTGTGTGTGTGTGATAGTTCATGTGTGTGTGTTTTGTGAGTGTGTGTGTACATCACCTGGTGGACGGCTAGTGATGGCTGTTGGCCTGCTAATAGAAGCTGTTCAACAGTCTGATGGTCTGGTAATAGAAGCTGTTCAACAGTCTGATAGTCTGGTAATAGAAGCTGTTCAACAGTCTGATAGTCTGGTAATAGAAGCTGTTCAACAGTCTGATAGTCTGCTAATAGAAGCTGTTCAACAGTCTGATAGTCTGGTAATAGAAGCTGTTCAACAGTCTGATGGTCTGGTAATAGAAGCTGTTCAACAGTCTGATAGTAATAGAAGTTGTTCAACAGTCTGATAGTCTGCTAATAGAAGCTGTTCAACAGTCTGATGGTCTGGTAATAGAAGCTGTTCAACAGTCTGATGGTCTGGTAATATAGGCTGTTCAACAGTCTGATAGTCTGCTAATAGAAGCTGTTCAACAGTCTGATGGTCTGGTAATATAGGCTGTTCAACAGTCGGTCTGGTAATATAGGCTGTTCAACAGTCTGATAGTCTGCTAATAGAAGCTGTTCAACAGTCTGGTAGTCTGCGAATAGAAGCTGTTCAACAGTCTGATGGTAATAGAAGCTGTTCAACAGTCTGATGGTAATAGAAGCTGTTCAACAGTCTGATGGTCTGGTGATAGAAGCTGTTCAACAGTCTGATGGTCTGGTAATAGAAGCTGTTCAACAGTCTGATGGTCTGGTAATAGAAGCTGTTCAACAGTCTGATGGTAATAGAAGCTGTTCAACAGTCTGATGGTCTGGTAATAGAAGCTGTTCAACAGTCTGATGGTCTGGTAATAGAAGCTGTTCAACAGTCTGATGGTCTGGTAATAGAAGCTGTTCAACAGTCTGATGGTCTGGTAATAGAAGCTGTTCAACAGTCTGATGGTAATAGAAGCTGTTCAACAGTCTGATGGTAATAGAAGCTGTTCAACAGTCTGATGGTCTGGTGATAGAAGCTGTTCAACAGTCTGATGGTCTGGTAATAGAAGCTGTTCAACAGTCTGATGGTCTGGTAATAGAAGCTGTTCAACAGTCTGATAGTCTGGTAATAGAAGCTGTTCAACAGTCTGATAGTCTGCTAATAGAAGCTGTTCAACAGTCTGATAGTAATAGAAGCTGTTCAACAGTCTGATGGTCTGGTAATAGAAGCTGTTCAACAGTCTGATGGTCTGGTGATAGAAGCTGTTCAACAGTCTGATGGTCTGGTAATAGAAGCTGTTCAACAGTCTGATAGTCTGGTAATAGAAGCTGTTCAACAGTCTGATGGTCTGGTAATAGAAGCTGTTCAACAGTCTGATGGTCTGGTAATAAAAGCTGTTCAACAGTCTGATGGTAATAGAAGCTGTTCAACAGTCTGATGGTCTGGTAATAGAAGCTGTTCAACAGTCTGATGGTCTGGTAATAGAAGCTGTTCAACAGTCTGATAGTCTGGTAATAGAAGCTGTTCAACAGTCTGATGGTCTGGTGATAGAAGCTGTTCAACAGTCTGATGGTAATAGAAGCTGTTCAACAGTCTGATGGTGATAGAAGCTGTTCAACAGTCTGATGGTCTGGTAATAGAAGCTGTTCAACAGTCTGATAGTAATAGAAGCTGTTCAACAGTCTGATGGTCTGGTGATAGAAGCTGTTCAACAGTCTGATGGTCTGGTAATAGAAGCTGTTCAACAGTCTGATGGTCTGGTAATAGAAGCTGTTCAACAGTCTGATAGTCTGGTAATAGAAGCTGTTCAACAGTCTGATGGTCTGGTAATAGAAGCTGTTCAACAGTCTGATGGTAATAGAAGCTGTTCAACAGTCTGATAGTCTGCTAATAGAAGCTGTTCAACAGTCTGATAGTCTGCTAATAGAAGCTGTTCAACAGTCTGATGGTCTGGTAATAGAAGCTGTTCAACAGTCTGATAGTCTGGTAATAGAAGCTGTTCAACAGTCTGATGGTCTGGTAATAGAAGCTGTTCAACAGTCTGATGGTCTGGTGATAGAAGCTGTTCAACAGTCTGATGGTCTGGTGATAGAAGCTGTTCAACAGTCTGATGGTCTGGTAATAGAAGCTGTTCAACAGTCTGATGGTCTGGTGATAGAAGCTGTTCAACAGTCTGATAGTAATAGAAGCTGTTCAACAGTCTGATGGTCTGGTGATAGAAGCTGTTCAACAGTCTGATGGTCTGGTGATAGAAGCTATTCAACAGTCTGATGGTAATAGAAGCTGTTCAACAGTCTGATGGTAATAGAAGCTGTTCAACAGTCTGATGGTCTGGTAATAGAAGCTGTTCAACAGTCTGATGGTCTGGTAATAGAAGCTGTTCAACAGTCTGATGGTAATAGAAGCTGTTCAACAGTCTGATGGTCTGGTGATAGAAGCTGTTCAACAGTCTGATGGTCTGGTAATAGAAGCTGTTCAACAGTCTGATAGTCTGCTAATAGAAGCTGTTCATCAGTCTGATAGTCTGGTAATAGAAGCTGTTCAACAGTCTGATGGTTTGGTAATATAAGCTGTTCAACAGTCTGATAGTCTGCTAATAGAAGCTGTTCAACAGTCTGATAGTCTGCTAATAGAAGCTGTTCAACAGTCTGATAGTCTGCTAATAGAAGCTGTTCAACAGTCTGATGGTCTGGTAATATAAGCTGTTCAACAGTCTGATAGTCTGCTAATAGAAGCTGTTCAACAGTTTGATGGTCTGGTAATATAAGCTGTTCAACAGTCTGATAGTCTGCTAATAGAAGCTGTTCAACAGTCTGATAGTCTGCTAATAGAAGCTGTTCAACAGTTTGATGGTCTTGTAGTAGAAGCTGTTCAACAGCCTGATGGTCTGTTAATAGAGGCTTTTTTTTAGTCTCTCGTCTAAGCTTTGATGCACCTGTACTGTCTCCGTCTGTCGGACCATAGCCGAATGAACAGTCCGTGGCACGGATGACTGAGTTACTTAATGATCTTTTTGGCATTCCCTTGACACTGAGTGAACTATATTTCCTGGAGAGCTGGCAGCGTACCACCGGTGATGCTTTGAGCAGACACCACCATCCTCTCGAGAGCCAAGTTGAGGGCGCAGCAGGGCGCTGCAGTTGCCGTACCAGGCCAAGAAGTAACCCGACCGAATGCTCTAAATGGTGCATCTCTAGACGTTTGTGAGGGTCTTAGGTGCCATGATGAATTTCTTCAACAGACTGAGATTGTAGAGCCTTCTTCACCACGTCAGTGTGGTGAGACCATTTCAGTTTCTCAGTGATGTGCAAACCGAGGAACTTAAAGCTTTTGACCCTGTCCACTGCGGCCCCATCGATGAGGATGGAGGCGTGTTCCCTTTTCTGTCTTCTGTTGTCTACGATCAGATCCTGTGTCTTGTTGATGTTGACGGAGTGGTTATTTTCCTGGCACCACTCCGCAGGGCTCTAACCTTCTTCCTGTAGGCTGTCTTGTCATTGTTGGTAATCAGGCCTACCACTGTTGTGTCGTCAGCAAACTTAATGATTGAGTTGGAGTCGTGCTAGGCCTCACAGTCATGGGTGTACAGGGACAGTAGGAGGGGGCTGAGCACACACCCCTGGTGGAACCTTGTGTTGAAGAGGTGTTGTTGCATACCTCATCAGTGCCAGCAGTATGCCGCCCTGCATCCCACTGCTGGCTTGCTTCTGAAGCTAGGTAGAGTTGGTCCTGGTCAGTCCCTGGATGGGAGACCAGATGCTGCTGGAAGGTGTGTTGGAGGGCCAGTAGGAGGCACCCTTTCCTCTAGTCTAAAAAAATATCTCAATGCCCCAGGGCAGTGATTGGAGACATTGCCCTGTGTAGGGTGCTGTCCATTGGATGGGATCTTAAACAGGTGTTCTGACTCTCTGTGGTCACTAAAGATCCCATGGTACCTATTGTAAAAGTAGGGGTGTTAACCCTGGTGTCCTGACTAAAATCCCAATCTGACCATCATGGCCACCTAATCATCCCCAGTTTACAATTTGCTCATGCGTCTCCTCCTCTCCCCTGTAACTATTCCCCAGGTCATTGCTGCAAAAAAATGAGAATGTGTTCTCAGTCAACAGATTAAATAAATCACCTGGGGTCAGGCTGTCAGGAAATATAGGTCCCAGTTGCACAGGGAGGAGTTCAGACCCAAGGCCCTGAGCTTAGTGACAAGCTTGGAGGGCACTATGGTGTTGAAAGCTGAGATGTAGTCAATGAACAGCATTCTCACTTAGCTATTCCTCTTGTCCAGGTGGGAAAGGGTAGTGTGTAATGCAATGGCAATTGTGTCATCCATGGATCTGTTGGGGTGGTATGCAAATTGTAGTCACTGGTACATAGAATCTCTGGATAACAGTCACTGTTTGTGGCTGTGTGATTGTTATCCAATAGTCAGCCTTGGGAGACAAAGTGCACTGCCTTTGTGTGTGAGGGAGGGAGAAAGTATCCTCTTCCGCCACCTACTGGTCATAAAGTGTAAATGCAGGGATTCATTTGCCAACCAATAATGATGTCACATTTAGGTCAGGGTTCCCTAACTGGCGGCTCACAGGCCAGGTGGTTTTATGAGAAAGAAAAAAAATAACTAAGTAAAAAAATACATTTGTGTAGAATTTTCATTGTTCCAATCCAATCAAATCACATTTTATTGGTCACATACACATATTTAGCAGATGTTATTGCGGGTGCAACAAAATGTGTGTGTTCCTAGCTCCAACAGTACAGTAGTATCTAAGAATTCACAAAAATACACACAAATCTCAAAGTAAAAGAACGTTGGGCATAAAAGACTGTAAAAAACACTAGGAAATCAGCTCCAAGTGATTTTAATTTAAGAAATCTGATCCCAAGTATGGCCATGCATACACATTTAAGCTAGGTTTGACATTATTATGTTTTAGTCACACATTATTTCTGTTTGGGCTTCTTGCAGTCAATTTGTAGTCTACAAATTATTTGTAATTATGTTCCGGACCCCCTAACTTCCACTTAAGAAAATATCGTCCCGCAACTGAATCTAGTTGATGATCCCTGCTTTAGGCAGTACTCAGCTGTCTGTGTCTTGCATTGTCTTATGTGTCATAGATAATTGTTTGTTATAAAAGTAAGTAGCCGCATAATGTATTGCCATAATGCCTTTTTAAGAGTAACATATTTCTTGTCAAATCCATAATAACCAAGATTTTATTAGCCGATTTGATGTAATATCAGAATGAGACAACAGCTCTGCTAAACCACAGCTGCACACAATGGCTGTATTGAAGCCCCCTCGGAGCTGTATTGAAGCCACCTCGGAGCTGTATTGAAGCCCCCTCGGAGCTGTATTGAAGCCACCTCGGAGCTGTATTGAAGCCTCCTCGGAGCTGTATTGAAGCCACCTCTGAGCTGTATTGAAGCCACCTCTGAGCTGTATTGAAGCCACCTCTGAGCTGTATTGAAGCCACCTCTGAGCTGTATTGAAGCCACCTCGGAGCTGTATTGAAGCCACCTCGGAGCTGTATTGAAGCCACCTCGGAGCTGTATTGAAGCCATCTCGGAGCTGTATTGAAGCCACCTCGGAGCTGTATTGAAGCCACCTCGGAGCTGTATTGAAGCCACCTCGGAGCTGTATTGAAGCCACCTCTGAGCTGTATTGAAGCCATCTCGGAGCTGTATTGAAGCCATCTCGGAGCTGTATTGAAGCCACCTCGGAGCTGTATTGAAGCCACCTCGGAGCTGTATTGAAGCCACCTCGGAGCTGTATTGAAGCCATCTCGGAGCTGTATTGAAGCCACCTCGGAGCTGTATTCAAGCCACCTCGGAGCTGTATTGAAGCCACCTCTGAGCTGTATTGAAGCCACCTCGGAGCTGTATTAAAGCCACCTCGGAGCTGTATTGAAGCCATCTCGGAGCTGTATTGAAGCCACCTCTGAGCTGTATTGAAGCCACCTCGGAGCTGTATTGAAGCCACCTCGGAGCTGTATTGAAGCCACCTCGGAGCTGTATTGAAGCCACCTCGGAGCTGTATTGAAGCCACCTCGGAGCTGTATTGAAGCCACCTCGGAGCTGTATTGAAGCCACCTCGGAGCTGTATTGAAGCCACCTCGGAGCTGTATTGAAGCCACCTCGGAGCTATATTAAAGCCTCCTCGGAGCTGTATTGATGCCACCTCGGAGCTGTATTGAAGCCACCTCTGAGCTGTATTGAAGCCACCTCGGAGCTGTATTTAAGCCCCCTCGGAGCTGTATTGAAGCCACCTCGGAGCTGTATTGAAGCCACCTCGGAGCTGTATTGAAGCCACCTCGGAGCTGTATTGAAGCCACCTCGGAGCTGTATTGAAGCCACCTCGGAGCTGTATTGAAGCCACCTCGGAGCTGTATTGAAGCCACCTCGGAGCTGTATTTAAGCCCCCTCGGAGCTGTATTGAAGCCACCTCGGAGCTGTATTGAAGCCATCTCGGAGCTATCTTGAAACACCTCCATTGTAAATGCATTTATTAATTTCTATATTTGTACAGACACCTTAATGTATACTTTTAAATTATATTATGTGAGCTAAACATAAAAAAAAAAATATATATATATATAACCATTTTCCTTAAAGCATATTTTTTTAGACTCCTAATGTTACTGTCCCCACTACAACAACAAAATACTGAAATACATGTTATTTTGTCCTTGAAACATTTAATGTAAATACTGTAGAATTCCATTCATTCCTATGGAGGACTGCTCCTACGGGGGTGTGCCGATATGGTCGACCGGTGGCTTCAAATCCTCTCAATGACCAATACCAGAGAGGAAGAGGAAGAGAGAGGCCCAACCGGGCGAAAAATCTATCTCCCTCCAGCACCTGGTGTTTTTTAGTTTCGCACACCAAGCAAGGAGTATTGTATGGAGGTCAATGAAATTGTCGATTTTGGGCAACAAAAAAATGAATGGTTTCGTAATGCTTAAGTTGTTACCAGTGTACTGATATAAGTAGGACACGTGACATCCCTGCAATTTTGAGAAAAAACACATTATATCGGAGTTGTCTCGAGATGGCTATGCATATTAATGGCATGAGGCTGTTTGCTAGCATAGATTCTCTCTCCAATGAATACAGGTGGTTGACATCAACAACCCTCATCAAGTATTCAAAAAATAATTACAATAATGTGAAGTGTCCACCAATACAAAGAAAGGACAGGCTGACAACACTACTGCACAGCCTGAGAGAAGGGGAGGGAGGAGATAGGGAGAGAGAGAGAGAGAGAGAGAGAGAGAGAGAGAGAGAGAGAGAGAGTGAGGGAGAGAGAGAGAGAGAGAGAGAGAGAGAGAGAGAGGGAGGGAGGGAGGGGGGGGGGGTAGGTAGAGATTCTCTGTGGACTCAACTCATCTCAGTTGTGCCTGTCTGTATTAGATAGGGAGAGAGAGAGAGAGAGAGAGGCAAGAAGGGCATTCTATGCCATCAAAAGGAACATAAAATTCAACATACCAAATAGGATCAGGCTAAAAATACTTGAATCAGTCATAGAGCCCATTGCCCTTTACGGTTGTGAGGTCTGGGGTCCGCTCACCAACCAAGACTTCACAAAATGGGACAAACACCAAATTGAGACTCTGGATTCTGCAAAACGATCCTCCATGTACAACGTAGAACACCAAATAATGCATGCAGAGCAGAATTAGGCCGATACCCACTAATTATCAAAATCCAAATAAGAGCTGTTAAATTCTACAACCACCTAAAAGGAAGCGATTCCCAAACCTTCCTTAACAAAACCATCACCTAATCAAATCAAATCAAATGTACTAATATAGCCCTTCGTACATCATCTGATATCTCAAAGTGCTGTACAGAAAGCCAGCCTAAACTACACTCAATCCTATGACCCACTGAAGAGATGAGTCTTCAGTAAAGACTTAAAGGTTGAGACCGAGTTTGCGTCTCTCACATGGGTAGGCAGACCATTCCATAAAAAAATGAGCTCTATAGGAGAAAGCCCTGCCTCCAGCTGTTTGCTTAGAAATTCTAGGGACAGAGATGAACCTGGAGAAGAGTCCCCTAGGCAAGCTGGTCCTGGAGCTCTTTTCACAAACACAAACAAACCCAACAGAGCCCCAGGACAGCAGCACAATTAGACCCAACCAAATCACGAGAAAACAAAAAGATAATTACTTGACACATTGGAAAGAATTAACAAAAAAACAGAGCAAACTAGAATGCTATTTGGCCCTAAACAGAGAGTACACAGTGGCAGAATAACTGACCTCTGTGACTGACCCAAACGTAAGGAAAGCTTTGACTATGTACAGACTCAGTGAGCATAGCCATGCTATTGAGAAAGGCCACCGTAGGCAGACATGGCTCTCAAGAGAAGACAGGGTATGCGCTCACTACCCACAAAATTAGGTGGAAACTGAGCTGCACTTCCTAACCTCCTGCCAAATGTATGACCATATTAGAGAGACATATTTCCCTCAGATTACACAGATCCACAAAGAATTTGAAAACAAATCCAATTTTGATAAACTCCCATATCTACTGGGTGAAATTCCACAGTGTGCCATCACAGCAGCAAGATGTGTGACCTGTTCCCACAAGTGTGTTGTTACAACACTGTATATATACATAATATGACATTTGTAATGTCTTCATTGTTTTGAAACTTCTGTATGTGCAATGTTTACTGTTAATTTTTATTGTTTATTTCACTTTTGTACATTATCTACCTCACTTACTTTGGCAATGTTAACACATGTTTCTCATGCCAATAAAGGCCATTGAAATGAATTGAATTGCGAGAGAGAGGTAGAGATTCCCTGTGGACTCATCTCATCACAGCTGTGCCTGTCTGTATTCGATTTTCATATTTCATGGAATAGTTTTATTTACATAATGCTGTAAATGTGCTCACTACAGAATACATACAATACATACATAAATATATTTAGCTCCTACTGTATAGTGTTCTCTAGTCTCCATTTGAGCACCTACTCATAACAGAGTCATGTCTGGGTCATGTCATGCAAACTCCATTTTAATCCTGTTTAATACCAACTTTTTGCCACATTGCATTCAATGGCCTAAGCAACCTATTTACGAATGTTACTTGGAATTGATGAGCACAGCTAAGGCGAGTAAATGGGCTAATGGGTTCTTAAAAATACCTGCTAACTTTCTCTTTCTACGTTTGCTAAGCAACAGTCAGTGTGAATAATTTATATGTGAGAACACAAGCAAGTCAGGCCAATAGTGTGCAACTGCATGACTGATGACTCCTTGCTGTCCCCAGTCCACCTGGCCGTGCTGCTGCTCCAGTTTCAACTGTTCTACCTGCGGCTAGGGGAACACTGACCTGTTCACCGGACGTGCTACCTGTCCCAGACCTGCTGTTTTCAACTCTCTAGAGACAGCAGGAGCGGTAGAGATACTCTGAATGTGATCGGCTATGAAAAGCCAACTGACATTTACTCCTGAGGTGCTGACCTGTTGCAGCCTCGACAACCACTGTGATTATTATTATTTGACCCTGAACATTTGAACATCTTGGCCATGCTGTTTTAATCTCCACCCGGCACAGCCAGAAGAGGACTGGCCACCCCTTGCTGTTTTAGGTTTTAGGCAGGGTTTCTGTACAGCACTTTGAGATATCAGCTGATCTAAGAAGGGCTTTATAAATACATTTCATTTGATTTGATTTGCAGAACGCAATTCGGGGCGTTCCTGTATGTGGACATTCCTACATCTGCACAAACAGCCCCCCTCGAGCATCCCATTGGTTCCTGCTTGAACAGCCCCCCCCCCCCAAAGCACCCATTGGTTCCTGCTTGAATGCCCACCCCTCGAGCACGACATCTCCATGCTTGTGACACTTTTGATTGTGGGTCAAAAAGGAAATAAAAGTATTATCTGAGCTTTTGCTTTTTAATTAACAACCCAATCCTCATCACCCAGACTTCTCCCGTCGGTCTGCAGGTTACCAAAAGTGTTCCCACCCCATATCATCCTCTCTTCGTCCCCCCTCATTGAATCTTTGTCCTGCTCCTGATCTCCCATTGCCATTGTGGTTCACCAATAGATCTAGGACTGAATCTTTCAGATACTACATACCGTTCTTCTAGCAGTAGAGAGAATACATTCTTGCACCTTTCCTCAGTCTATTGTTAATTATCCGGACTCATACACAAAGAGCTATTTGAGAATAAGTGACCCATTCATACTCAAGTGAATATATATCGAAAAATATGATGTGACTCTCCGCCAATAATTACATATAGAGGATTCTAAATGAAAACCAAAAGCCGCCTCATGGGACTCCCGGTGGCTGCTGGCACAGGTATCGAAGCTGCATCTGTAGCAACGCATTTTGTACTGCGCCACTCGGAGGCCCCATCCACAAAGTATCAAAATAAAGAGAGGTGTTGGTAAAGGTATATTGTCCTGCTAATAGACCATAATGGGCTATTATAATACTGTACATGGTGTCCAGGTCAGGATAACCAAAACATTTCTTTATTAAATATTATCAAAATAACATTGGTATTCCACCTTTCCAGAAATAAGTCCTTGTTATGGGCCCCCTTCAGCTAGTTAGCTGGCAACTAGCTGACTAGCTAGTGGGGGTTCCGGTTCTAAAGTATAAAAATAGCAGATCCATACCACATTGTGTGAGGCGGGTTGCAGGAGAGTATATTCAGTCCATAGCTGGAAAGTGAGATTAAAATATATCCGAAATATATACGGGGAAAAAATTAGGACAATTATTATTTACACGGGACAAGACGGGACAAGACAAAACACACGTCCGACTGCTACGCCATCTTGGATTAGAGTGGCCTATGATAGAAAAGGTAGATCAATTAAGAATTAAAAGTGACTCCAACACACAAATGCTGCGTACACATTTTAAGAATCTAGCAAAACTAACCGCTTTCTTGGCCACCATGCGTTTTTTCTGTATGGCCTGTTGTCCAGCACTTTGTACACTGATCTCCACAGATGGTTGTCGGCATGGTTGTACTGTATACTCTGCAAAAACACATTCATGTTTTTAGTACACAATTATTTTTATTTTTATTGAACCTTTATTTAATTATCGATTTTATTACACAGTATGCCTACACATTGATAGGCTATATCGATTTTATTACACAGTGTGCCTACACATTGATAGGCTATATCGATTTTATTACACAGTATGCCTACACATTGATAGGCTATATCGATTTTATTACACAGTGTGCCTACACATTGATAGGCTATATCGATTTTATTACACAGTGTGCCTACACATTGATAGGCTATATCTATTTTATTACACAGTGTGCCTACACATTGATAGGCTATATCGATTTTATTACACAGTATGCCTACACATTGATAGGCTATATCGATTTTATTACACAGTGTGCCTACACATTGATAGGCTATATCGATTTTATTACACAGTGTGCCTACACATTGATAGGCTATATCTATTTTATTACACAGTATGCCTACACATTGATAGGCTATATCGATTTTATTACACAGTATGCCTACACATTGATAGGCTATATCGATTTTATTACACAGTGTGCCTACACATTGATAGGCTATATACATTTCTATTTTAGAAAATGCACTGAAACCAAAATATATTTAGTTTTGGTGATCCTCTCAGCTCCGGCTTATTTTCAAGTCCTCTCGTGGTTATGGTCCTAACGCTGGAATGGGTAGCACCATAGAAAGAAGCTGGCTTGATGAAAACAATGTCCATTTTGTCTGTTCTCTTAGATCGCAATGTCATTTTTTTTAGATAAACAGCTCGTTTTTGTTTAACTGCGTTAAGGGTGGTGTTTGGGGCAGGTGAGGTTTACTGGAAAGGTATGACTTTCACACCTATGGTAGCCAGGCTATAAAGAGTCTAGTGTCCTGTTAATCGGGCTACAAGTGTTTGAAAACCTCTTTTCAAAATGCCCCCAGCTGTCCATCACCACTGTAAATAAAAACACAGCATCTTGTTTACATCTTGTTTACATTCTTTAATGTAACCACAATGTCACAAATAATCAGTATCTACCTTTCCAATTACTTTTATAGTTTGGCATTTACAAATGTGTGCTTTTCATGTCATTTTTCATTCAATCCAAATCTGATTTAAGTGCAACTTTTAAGTGACGCCTTTAGTGCGAGGTCTAATGCTTTAATATTTAATCATATCTGCCCTCCGAATTCATATCAAAAGGGCATTTTTAGCGCCATTATTAGTCACATTGTTTTAGTTTGAACGTGCAGACTGGCACTAAGAACTGCGGGAAGTTTCCTTAGTAAGCTCCATTATTAGTGCAACACCCCTTAAAGTGTTGCTCTGTGCTACCCAGCGGGGCTGGGTGGGGGTCCACCCCTCCTCCCCCTTCCTCCTCCTCCCTTCCCCAGGGGCTAGGTCCATCTTCTGTGCGAGGCTCTGTGGCCCATCCCATGCCCCCTGCCCTCCTGCCTTGAACCTCACGTGCCCACTGCTATTTCAGTGGATACAGCTGGAGAACTGCAAGGCAATCCCATGGTGAGCCACTCAGGAGCCACGACCAATATGATCATTATCAAATCAAATCAAATGTATTTATATAGCCCTTCGTACATCAGCTGATATCGCAAAGTGCTGTACAGAAACCCAGCCTAAAACCCCAAACAGCAAGCAATGCAGGTGTCGAAGCATTATATATTGTCCTGCTAATAACAGGGTTAATATATGTGTGAATATCCAAGGGGCTTTTATATCATTCTAAATTAATTATAATAATACTTGCTTTGTTTAAAAAGTAACAATATTTTGGAGATTATTTTGTTTTCAAATTAAGTAAAATGATCGAGAAAAATACCATTCTTGAACAAGGGGTGAGACATTGTTACTAATTTGTAAATTAAGCCAGTTTGTTATTTAGAATGATTTATTTCTGTTTTTAGAGGGAGAGAATCCAAAAACCTACAATCATCTCATGGGTTTCCCAGTTGAGGCTTGGCATGGATATTGAACCAGCATACAATACTACAGAGACACAGTAGTGCCTTGGGATACAAAAGGATAATCAGTGCTCTAACACCCCTTGCGCTGGTCTGGAGCAATAAAGTTGTGACTCGGGGTACCGTACTAAACCACAAATGACCTCTAAGTCTCACAGCATAATTGCAGTGGAGCAACCACTGTAGGGACACCCCATCCTCTCCTGGAAGTTTTCACTATGCTAAATCTTAATCAGCAACACAAAAGTTTTAATTACAGACCAAATAAAACATGATACATTCTGTTCACCGGGAGTCCACTGTCCACCCTCCATTCATTAATCATTTGTGTTTTCATCCATCCCGATGTCTACAGCATATTCTATTACCAATCTCCATTGGACATTCCCTATTTGCTTCACAATTCCTTAATGTCTACTATTTTAAGATTAATTTGCACTGAATCAGAACAGATCAACTTTTTTGGCCCATTGTAGTGGAAGCAGTTTTATGCAAACCCATTTATTTAGCCTGTACCACCCTCCAGACACGGAGTCATTCCTCTCACCACAGAGTCTAATGATTCACTCCAGTACATGACTGGTCTCTTTTCCCCCATGATTTTGTATAACCACTGCACTACAATGCCCTTCTTACTCATGAACAACATTTATTAAGGTCATTTTAGGTTTGGTAACCCCAATGCTGATGCTTGACAGAATTGATTTTTTAAACTCTACAATTACAATTGTTTCTTTAACTCTACAAACAATTCCTCACAATATTATCTCCACTCTAATTTCTCATGATTGTGTATGTGAGTGTGTGTGTGTGTGTGTGTGTGATAGTTCATGTGTGTGTGTTTTGTGAGTGTGTGTGTACATCACCTGGTGGACGGCTAGTGATGGCTGTTGGCCTGCTAATAGAAGCTGTTCAACAGTCTGATGGTCTGGTAATAGAAGCTGTTCAACAGTCTGATAGTCTGGTAATAGAAGCTGTTCAACAGTCTGATAGTCTGGTAATAGAAGCTGTTCAACAGTCTGATAGTCTGCTAATAGAAGCTGTTCAACAGTCTGATAGTCTGGTAATAGAAGCTGTTCAACAGTCTGATGGTCTGGTAATAGAAGCTGTTCAACAGTCTGATAGTAATAGAAGCTGTTCAACAGTCTGATAGTCTGCTAATAGAAGCTGTTCAACAGTCTGATGGTCTGGTAATAGAAGCTGTTCAACAGTCTGATGGTCTGGTAATATAGGCTGTTCAACAGTCTGATAGTCTGCTAATAGAAGCTGTTCAACAGTCTGATGGTCTGGTAATATAGGCTGTTCAACAGTCGGTCTGGTAATATAGGCTGTTCAACAGTCTGATAGTCTGCTAATAGAAGCTGTTCAACAGTCTGGTAGTCTGCGAATAGAAGCTGTTCAACAGTCTGATGGTAATAGAAGCTGTTCAACAGTCTGATGGTAATAGAAGCTGTTCAACAGTCTGATGGTCTGGTGATAGAAGCTGTTCAACAGTCTGATGGTCTGGTAATAGAAGCTGTTCAACAGTCTGATGGTCTGGTAATAGAAGCTGTTCAACAGTCTGATGGTAATAGAAGCTGTTCAACAGTCTGATGGTCTGGTAATAGAAGCTGTTCAACAGTCTGATGGTCTGGTAATAGAAGCTGTTCAACAGTCTGATGGTCTGGTAATAGAAGCTGTTCAACAGTCTGATGGTCTGGTAATAGAAGCTGTTCAACAGTCTGATGGTAATAGAAGCTGTTCAACAGTCTGATGGTAATAGAAGCTGTTCAACAGTCTGATGGTCTGGTGATAGAAGCTGTTCAACAGTCTGATGGTCTGGTAATAGAAGCTGTTCAACAGTCTGATGGTCTGGTAATAGAAGCTGTTCAACAGTCTGATAGTCTGGTAATAGAAGCTGTTCAACAGTCTGATAGTCTGCTAATAGAAGCTGTTCAACAGTCTGATAGTAATAGAAGCTGTTCAACAGTCTGATGGTCTGGTAATAGAAGCTGTTCAACAGTCTGATGGTCTGGTGATAGAAGCTGTTCAACAGTCTGATGGTCTGGTAATAGAAGCTGTTCAACAGTCTGATAGCTGTTCTCTGATGTAATAGAAGCTGTTCAACAGTCTGATGGTCTGATGTAATAGAAGCTGTTCAACAGTCTGATGGTCTGGTAATAAAAGCTGTTCAACAGTCTGATGGTAATAGAAGCTGTTCAACAGTCTGATGGTCTGGTAATAGAAGCTGTTCAACAGTCTGATGGTCTGGTAATAGAAGCTGTTCAACAGTCTGATAGTCTGGTAATAGAAGCTGTTCAACAGTCTGATGGTCTGGTGATAGAAGCTGTTCAACAGTCTGATGGTAATAGAAGCTGTTCAACAGTCTGATGGTGATAGAAGCTGTTCAACAGTCTGATGGTCTGGTAATAGAAGCTGTTCAACAGTCTGATAGTAATAGAAGCTGTTCAACAGTCTGATGGTCTGGTGATAGAAGCTGTTCAACAGTCTGATGGTCTGGTAATAGAAGCTGTTCAACAGTCTGATGGTCTGGTAATAGAAGCTGTTCAACAGTCTGATAGTCTGGTAATAGAAGCTGTTCAACAGTCTGATGGTCTGGTAATAGAAGCTGTTCAACAGTCTGATGGTAATAGAAGCTGTTCAACAGTCTGATAGTCTGCTAATAGAAGCTGTTCAACAGTCTGATAGTCTGCTAATAGAAGCTGTTCAACAGTCTGATGGTCTGGTAATAGAAGCTGTTCAACAGTCTGATAGTCTGGTAATAGAAGCTGTTCAACAGTCTGATGGTCTGGTAATAGAAGCTGTTCAACAGTCTGATGGTCTGGTGATAGAAGCTGTTCAACAGTCTGATGGTCTGGTGATAGAAGCTGTTCAACAGTCTGATGGTCTGGTAATAGAAGCTGTTCAACAGTCTGATGGTCTGGTGATAGAAGCTGTTCAACAGTCTGATAGTAATAGAAGCTGTTCAACAGTCTGATGGTCTGGTGATAGAAGCTGTTCAACAGTCTGATGGTCTGGTGATAGAAGCTATTCAACAGTCTGATGGTAATAGAAGCTGTTCAACAGTCTGATGGTAATAGAAGCTGTTCAACAGTCTGATGGTCTGGTAATAGAAGCTGTTCAACAGTCTGATGGTCTGGTAATAGAAGCTGTTCAACAGTCTGATGGTAATAGAAGCTGTTCAACAGTCTGATGGTCTGGTGATAGAAGCTGTTCAACAGTCTGATGGTCTGGTAATAGAAGCTGTTCAACAGTCTGATAGTCTGCTAATAGAAGCTGTTCATCAGTCTGATAGTCTGGTAATAGAAGCTGTTCAACAGTCTGATGGTTTGGTAATATAAGCTGTTCAACAGTCTGATAGTCTGCTAATAGAAGCTGTTCAACAGTCTGATAGTCTGCTAATAGAAGCTGTTCAACAGTCTGATAGTCTGCTAATAGAAGCTGTTCAACAGTCTGATGGTCTGGTAATATAAGCTGTTCAACAGTCTGATAGTCTGCTAATAGAAGCTGTTCAACAGTTTGATGGTCTGGTAATATAAGCTGTTCAACAGTCTGATAGTCTGCTAATAGAAGCTGTTCAACAGTCTGATAGTCTGCTAATAGAAGCTGTTCAACAGTTTGATGGTCTTGTAGTAGAAGCTGTTCAACAGCCTGATGGTCTGTTAATAGAGGCTTTTTTTTAGTCTCTCGTCTAAGCTTTGATGCACCTGTACTGTCTCCGTCTGTCGGACCATAGCCGAATGAACAGTCCGTGGCACGGATGACTGAGTTACTTAATGATCTTTTTGGCATTCCCTTGACACTGAGTGAACTATATTTCCTGGAGAGCTGGCAGCGTACCACCGGTGATGCTTTGAGCAGACACCACCATCCTCTCGAGAGCCAAGTTGAGGGCGCAGCAGGGCGCTGCAGTTGCCGTACCAGTCCAAGAAGTAACCCGACCGAATGCTCTAAATGGTGCATCTCTAGACGTTTGTGAGGGTCTTAGGTGCCATGATGAATTTCTTCAACAGACTGAGATTGTAGAGCCTTCTTCACCACGTCAGTGTGGTGAGACCATTTCAGTTTCTCAGTGATGTGCAAACCGAGGAACTTAAAGCTTTTGACCCTGTCCACTGCGGCCCCATCGATGAGGATGGAGGCGTGTTCCCTTTTCTGTCTTCTGTTGTCTACGATCAGATCCTGTGTCTTGTTGATGTTGACGGAGTGGTTATTTTCCTGGCACCACTCCGCAGGGCTCTAACCTTCTTCCTGTAGGCTGTCTTGTCATTGTTGGTAATCAGGCCTACCACTGTTGTGTCGTCAGCAAACTTAATGATTGAGTTGGAGTCGTGCTAGGC
The DNA here is from genome assembly GCF_045791955.1 of Oncorhynchus clarkii lewisi. Classification (NCBI taxonomy): domain Eukaryota; kingdom Metazoa; phylum Chordata; class Actinopteri; order Salmoniformes; family Salmonidae; genus Oncorhynchus; species Oncorhynchus clarkii. The sequence continues at coordinate 67,271,109 of NC_092153.1, forward strand.
CTCACAGTCATGGGTGTACAGGGACAGTAGGAGGGGGCTGAGCACACACCCCTGGTGGAACCTTGTGTTGAAGAGGTGTTGTTGCATACCTCATCAGTGCCAGCAGTATGCCGCCCTGCATCCCACTGCTGGCTTGCTTCTGAAGCTAGGTAGAGTTGGTCCTGGTCAGTCCCTGGATGGGAGACCAGATGCTGCTGGAAGGTGTGTTGGAGGGCCAGTAGGAGGCACCCTTTCCTCTAGTCTAAAAAAATATCTCAATGCCCCAGGGCAGTGATTGGAGACATTGCCCTGTGTAGGGTGCTGTCCATTGGATGGGATCTTAAACAGGTGTTCTGACTCTCTGTGGTCACTAAAGATCCCATGGTACCTATTGTAAAAGTAGGGGTGTTAACCCTGGTGTCCTGACTAAAATCCCAATCTGACCATCATGGCCACCTAATCATCCCCAGTTTACAATTTGCTCATGCGTCTCCTCCTCTCCCCTGTAACTATTCCCCAGGTCATTGCTGCAAAAAAATGAGAATGTGTTCTCAGTCAACAGATTAAATAAATCACCTGGGGTCAGGCTGTCAGGAAATATAGGTCCCAGTTGCACAGGGAGGAGTTCAGACCCAAGGCCCTGAGCTTAGTGACAAGCTTGGAGGGCACTATGGTGTTGAAAGCTGAGATGTAGTCAATGAACAGCATTCTCACTTAGCTATTCCTCTTGTCCAGGTGGGAAAGGGTAGTGTGTAATGCAATGGCAATTGTGTCATCCATGGATCTGTTGGGGTGGTATGCAAATTGTAGTCACTGGTACATAGAATCTCTGGATAACAGTCACTGTTTGTGGCTGTGTGATTGTTATCCAATAGTCAGCCTTGGGAGACAAAGTGCACTGCCTTTGTGTGTGAGGGAGGGAGAAAGTATCCTCTTCCGCCACCTACTGGTCATAAAGTGTAAATGCAGGGATTCATTTGCCAACCAATAATGATGTCACATTTAGGTCAGGGTTCCCTAACTGGCGGCTCACAGGCCAGGTGGTTTTATGAGAAAGAAAAAAAATAACTAAGTAAAAAAATACATTTGTGTAGAATTTTCATTGTTCCAATCCAATCAAATCACATTTTATTGGTCACATACACATATTTAGCAGATGTTATTGCGGGTGCAACAAAATGTGTGTGTTCCTAGCTCCAACAGTACAGTAGTATCTAAGAATTCACAAAAATACACACAAATCTCAAAGTAAAAGAACGTTGGGCATAAAAGACTGTAAAAAACACTAGGAAATCAGCTCCAAGTGATTTTAATTTAAGAAATCTGATCCCAAGTATGGCCATGCATACACATTTAAGCTAGGTTTGACATTATTATGTTTTAGTCACACATTATTTCTGTTTGGGCTTCTTGCAGTCAATTTGTAGTCTACAAATTATTTGTAATTATGTTCCGGACCCCCTAACTTCCACTTAAGAAAATATCGTCCCGCAACTGAATCTAGTTGATGATCCCTGCTTTAGGCAGTACTCAGCTGTCTGTGTCTTGCATTGTCTTATGTGTCATAGATAATTGTTTGTTATAAAAGTAAGTAGCCGCATAATGTATTGCCATAATGCCTTTTTAAGAGTAACATATTTCTTGTCAAATCCATAATAACCAAGATTTTATTAGCCGATTTGATGTAATATCAGAATGAGACAACAGCTCTGCTAAACCACAGCTGCACACAATGGCTGTATTGAAGCCCCCTCGGAGCTGTATTGAAGCCACCTCGGAGCTGTATTGAAGCCCCCTCGGAGCTGTATTGAAGCCACCTCGGAGCTGTATTGAAGCCTCCTCGGAGCTGTATTGAAGCCACCTCTGAGCTGTATTGAAGCCACCTCTGAGCTGTATTGAAGCCACCTCTGAGCTGTATTGAAGCCACCTCTGAGCTGTATTGAAGCCACCTCGGAGCTGTATTGAAGCCACCTCGGAGCTGTATTGAAGCCACCTCGGAGCTGTATTGAAGCCATCTCGGAGCTGTATTGAAGCCACCTCGGAGCTGTATTGAAGCCACCTCGGAGCTGTATTGAAGCCACCTCGGAGCTGTATTGAAGCCACCTCTGAGCTGTATTGAAGCCATCTCGGAGCTGTATTGAAGCCATCTCGGAGCTGTATTGAAGCCACCTCGGAGCTGTATTGAAGCCACCTCGGAGCTGTATTGAAGCCACCTCGGAGCTGTATTGAAGCCATCTCGGAGCTGTATTGAAGCCACCTCGGAGCTGTATTCAAGCCACCTCGGAGCTGTATTGAAGCCACCTCTGAGCTGTATTGAAGCCACCTCGGAGCTGTATTAAAGCCACCTCGGAGCTGTATTGAAGCCATCTCGGAGCTGTATTGAAGCCACCTCTGAGCTGTATTGAAGCCACCTCGGAGCTGTATTGAAGCCACCTCGGAGCTGTATTGAAGCCACCTCGGAGCTGTATTGAAGCCACCTCGGAGCTGTATTGAAGCCACCTCGGAGCTGTATTGAAGCCACCTCGGAGCTGTATTGAAGCCACCTCGGAGCTGTATTGAAGCCACCTCGGAGCTGTATTGAAGCCACCTCGGAGCTATATTAAAGCCTCCTCGGAGCTGTATTGATGCCACCTCGGAGCTGTATTGAAGCCACCTCTGAGCTGTATTGAAGCCACCTCGGAGCTGTATTTAAGCCCCCTCGGAGCTGTATTGAAGCCACCTCGGAGCTGTATTGAAGCCACCTCGGAGCTGTATTGAAGCCACCTCGGAGCTGTATTGAAGCCACCTCGGAGCTGTATTGAAGCCACCTCGGAGCTGTATTGAAGCCACCTCGGAGCTGTATTGAAGCCACCTCGGAGCTGTATTTAAGCCCCCTCGGAGCTGTATTGAAGCCACCTCGGAGCTGTATTGAAGCCATCTCGGAGCTATCTTGAAACACCTCCATTGTAAATGCATTTATTAATTTCTATATTTGTACAGACACCTTAATGTATACTTTTAAATTATATTATGTGAGCTAAACATAAAAAAAAAAATATATATATATATAACCATTTTCCTTAAAGCATATTTTTTTAGACTCCTAATGTTACTGTCCCCACTACAACAACAAAATACTGAAATACATGTTATTTTGTCCTTGAAACATTTAATGTAAATACTGTAGAATTCCATTCATTCCTATGGAGGACTGCTCCTACGGGGGTGTGCCGATATGGTCGACCGGTGGCTTCAAATCCTCTCAATGACCAATACCAGAGAGGAAGAGGAAGAGAGAGGCCCAACCGGGCGAAAAATCTATCTCCCTCCAGCACCTGGTGTTTTTTAGTTTCGCACACCAAGCAAGGAGTATTGTATGGAGGTCAATGAAATTGTCGATTTTGGGCAACAAAAAAATGAATGGTTTCGTAATGCTTAAGTTGTTACCAGTGTACTGATATAAGTAGGACACGTGACATCCCTGCAATTTTGAGAAAAAACACATTATATCGGAGTTGTCTCGAGATGGCTATGCATATTAATGGCATGAGGCTGTTTGCTAGCATAGATTCTCTCTCCAATGAATACAGGTGGTTGACATCAACAACCCTCATCAAGTATTCAAAAAATAATTACAATAATGTGAAGTGTCCACCAATACAAAGAAAGGACAGGCTGACAACACTACTGCACAGCCTGAGAGAAGGGGAGGGAGGAGATAGGGAGAGAGAGAGAGAGAGAGAGAGAGAGAGAGAGAGAGAGAGAGAGAGTGAGGGAGAGAGAGAGAGAGAGAGAGAGAGAGAGAGAGAGGGAGGGAGGGAGGGGGGGGGGGGTAGGTAGAGATTCTCTGTGGACTCAACTCATCTCAGTTGTGCCTGTCTGTATTAGATAGGGAGAGAGAGAGAGAGAGAGAGGCAAGAAGGGCATTCTATGCCATCAAAAGGAACATAAAATTCAACATACCAAATAGGATCAGGCTAAAAATACTTGAATCAGTCATAGAGCCCATTGCCCTTTACGGTTGTGAGGTCTGGGGTCCGCTCACCAACCAAGACTTCACAAAATGGGACAAACACCAAATTGAGACTCTGGATTCTGCAAAACGATCCTCCATGTACAACGTAGAACACCAAATAATGCATGCAGAGCAGAATTAGGCCGATACCCACTAATTATCAAAATCCAAATAAGAGCTGTTAAATTCTACAACCACCTAAAAGGAAGCGATTCCCAAACCTTCCTTAACAAAACCATCACCTAATCAAATCAAATCAAATGTACTAATATAGCCCTTCGTACATCATCTGATATCTCAAAGTGCTGTACAGAAAGCCAGCCTAAACTACACTCAATCCTATGACCCACTGAAGAGATGAGTCTTCAGTAAAGACTTAAAGGTTGAGACCGAGTTTGCGTCTCTCACATGGGTAGGCAGACCATTCCATAAAAAAATGAGCTCTATAGGAGAAAGCCCTGCCTCCAGCTGTTTGCTTAGAAATTCTAGGGACAGAGATGAACCTGGAGAAGAGTCCCCTAGGCAAGCTGGTCCTGGAGCTCTTTTCACAAACACAAACAAACCCAACAGAGCCCCAGGACAGCAGCACAATTAGACCCAACCAAATCACGAGAAAACAAAAAGATAATTACTTGACACATTGGAAAGAATTAACAAAAAAACAGAGCAAACTAGAATGCTATTTGGCCCTAAACAGAGAGTACACAGTGGCAGAATAACTGACCTCTGTGACTGACCCAAACGTAAGGAAAGCTTTGACTATGTACAGACTCAGTGAGCATAGCCATGCTATTGAGAAAGGCCACCGTAGGCAGACATGGCTCTCAAGAGAAGACAGGGTATGCGCTCACTACCCACAAAATTAGGTGGAAACTGAGCTGCACTTCCTAACCTCCTGCCAAATGTATGACCATATTAGAGAGACATATTTCCCTCAGATTACACAGATCCACAAAGAATTTGAAAACAAATCCAATTTTGATAAACTCCCATATCTACTGGGTGAAATTCCACAGTGTGCCATCACAGCAGCAAGATGTGTGACCTGTTCCCACAAGTGTGTTGTTACAACACTGTATATATACATAATATGACATTTGTAATGTCTTCATTGTTTTGAAACTTCTGTATGTGCAATGTTTACTGTTAATTTTTATTGTTTATTTCACTTTTGTACATTATCTACCTCACTTACTTTGGCAATGTTAACACATGTTTCTCATGCCAATAAAGGCCATTGAAATGAATTGAATTGCGAGAGAGAGGTAGAGATTCCCTGTGGACTCATCTCATCACAGCTGTGCCTGTCTGTATTCGATTTTCATATTTCATGGAATAGTTTTATTTACATAATGCTGTAAATGTGCTCACTACAGAATACATACAATACATACATAAATATATTTAGCTCCTACTGTATAGTGTTCTCTAGTCTCCATTTGAGCACCTACTCATAACAGAGTCATGTCTGGGTCATGTCATGCAAACTCCATTTTAATCCTGTTTAATACCAACTTTTTGCCACATTGCATTCAATGGCCTAAGCAACCTATTTACGAATGTTACTTGGAATTGATGAGCACAGCTAAGGCGAGTAAATGGGCTAATGGGTTCTTAAAAATACCTGCTAACTTTCTCTTTCTACGTTTGCTAAGCAACAGTCAGTGTGAATAATTTATATGTGAGAACACAAGCAAGTCAGGCCAATAGTGTGCAACTGCATGACTGATGACTCCTTGCTGTCCCCAGTCCACCTGGCCGTGCTGCTGCTCCAGTTTCAACTGTTCTACCTGCGGCTAGGGGAACACTGACCTGTTCACCGGACGTGCTACCTGTCCCAGACCTGCTGTTTTCAACTCTCTAGAGACAGCAGGAGCGGTAGAGATACTCTGAATGTGATCGGCTATGAAAAGCCAACTGACATTTACTCCTGAGGTGCTGACCTGTTGCAGCCTCGACAACCACTGTGATTATTATTATTTGACCCTGAACATTTGAACATCTTGGCCATGCTGTTTTAATCTCCACCCGGCACAGCCAGAAGAGGACTGGCCACCCCTTGCTGTTTTAGGTTTTAGGCAGGGTTTCTGTACAGCACTTTGAGATATCAGCTGATCTAAGAAGGGCTTTATAAATACATTTCATTTGATTTGATTTGCAGAACGCAATTCGGGGCGTTCCTGTATGTGGACATTCCTACATCTGCACAAACAGCCCCCCTCGAGCATCCCATTGGTTCCTGCTTGAACAGCCCCCCCCCCCCCCCAAAGCACCCATTGGTTCCTGCTTGAATGCCCACCCCTCGAGCACGACATCTCCATGCTTGTGACACTTTTGATTGTGGGTCAAAAAGGAAATAAAAGTATTATCTGAGCTTTTGTCGTACCTACCTCCCGTAATCCTTGTTAGCTAGTATCCTTCACTCCCGCCTGGCGAACACCTGCCCTCACCGTCGTTAACAGCCAGGGTGAGGACACTGTCTACCAGTCGACTCCCGCTAGCACAGCAGGCGGGAGGCTGGGGTGACACTGTGTGCTAGCTTGCTAGTTAGCGCAAGGTGCCCCTCCCTCCTGCAGTGTACCGGACTAGCTGGCTTCCCATCATTAACAGAACTGCGGGAAAACAATGCCCTACAGGCAGCCCCCCTGTTTTTCAGCATAAGGAATGCCCACACGGCAGATAGGGGAAATGCCATGGCAGATTAGGAGACAGCAGCTGGCGATAAATTATTGGGTCAACCTAAAGGGACATGGGGTGTCTCATCCTGCAAAAGGGATTTTGCAGGCATGCTGGGAACATGAGCGAAGACAACACAACCTTTGGGTGGGTTGGTAATATGCAGGCGAAGGAGATGGGACTGTATGGAAGGGAGTTTAGTCCAACGGTAGCTATCCCTGTGAATCCACCATGGCTCCTCCCACCTCCACTAGTAGATCTAGAAGTGTTGGAGAGACTACAGAAAGATAGGGAGGGTGTTGATCCATCTGATTGGTTTAAGAGACGTCTGGATACTGTGTATCAGGATGTTGTGGCCATTTACACAGATGGTTCAAAAGATCCAATGACAGGACGTACTGGGTCAGCATTTGTAGTGCAGGAATGTGACGTAAGAGTCAGGAAACGTATTACAGATCATCTGGCTGTATATACGGTGGAGATGATGGCCATACTGTTGGCTTTGCAATGGGTGGAGGAAGTTAAGCCAGACAGAGTAGTTATTTACTCTGATTCATGTGCAGTGTTAAGGAGTCTCCAGTCCTTTATATCACGTAGCAGACAAGACCTGCTTTATGAGGTGCTACAAACCCATGGCAGGAGTAAACAAATGGGTATACAGATAGTATTTACATGGGTCCCAACTCACGTGGGAGTGGAGGGGAATGAGGCAGTTGATGTACTGGCTAAACAAGTAGTGGGGATGTTGATGTGGTAGTTTCAATGAGCAAGGCAGAGGCAAAAAGCATGATTGAACAGTGATGGAGGAGAAATGGCAGGAGCAGTGGAATAGAGATACTAAGGGCAGGAGCATTGGAATAGAGATACTAAGGGCAGGCATTTATTTCAAGTACTGAGGACAGTTGGGGAGGGGAGAACGTCAGGAAGGTACAGAAGAGAGGAGGCTATATTTACAAGCGTATGGGTGGGACACAGGCAGTTGAATAAGACCTTACATGTGATAGGAAAGTTTCCAACAGGAAAATGTGAGTATTGCCAGGAAACAGAGACAGTGGAGCATGTACTGATACAGTGTGGACATTATTGGAGGGAAAGAGAGAAGATGAGATCTAGTATGAGGGAGAAGGGATACAGGAAATAAGTTTAAAGAGTATATTGAGTAGAACGTCATTAGATATAGTCTCAAATATGTTATATTTTTTAAGAGCAAAGGGGCTGGCAGGTAGTATTTTGTTTCTCCCCGTCTGGCCCACACTCCAGTACAGTAAATTGCGGTAATGCATCATAACGTTGGATGCCTAGAAAAACCCCACCGAAGAAGAAGAAGAAGAAGAAGAACGCACCGAATTTCCTCCCGCAATTGCACCCTTCTCAGTCAGGCAAAATAGAAACAAGCAAAAAGGTTGTTGTTACATAAACTGTCCGCCAGAGGTCACGTTTCTCCAAGTGATTCTCACTTGCCGCTCCGGCCCCACACACGCGGATGAGAAGGCGATGAGCACCCGATCAGCAAAACAAAAAAAAGGCTAAATAACCGGTTTATAGTGAAGAGGGGCTGGCTGGATTATTCAACAATTAGGGACGCGTGTACGGATTTTCGCCTTTAATCACGTTAATGCGTGATATATCAACAATATCAGACACCGGAAATTGTTGGATACATTTTGGAATCAACAATATTTTGAATCAATATTTGAGCAGCCTGAAAGCAGAATAATTCGGATATTATGGCACCAGCTCGTTGGCGGCCATAAAGCTAAAGCAGGTAAGGGGGGTTTTCACCAGGAATTAATAATCCAACCATGTCAGATGGAATATTGTGTTTTGTTGCATTTCAAATGAAGTTGGTGAGCAGTGAAGTTGGTAGCTCGCTCGTGTCTACTTGCAGTAAAATACAGATTGCGCTGTTGCTGGTCGCCTGAACAGAATGACGCTGTTCGGTGGCAGACCGAGGCACAGGCGGATAGCCCACGACTATTTTCTACTTTTCTAATGATCTGATAATACGAAATAAGAAATAGGCCCAGAGTGTGGGCAACAACTCACTATTCAGGATAGGCTATCGCTTTATATGTGTTGTGTTACAATGTATCATAATCAAACCTCGGTCATGCCATTTCTGACCGTTTAGATAGGCGTTACAGTGTAACCATGTCGTGGTTGCACCAGTAAAGTATTTGCTGTGGCATTGTTTTGAAGTCGAAAGCTGTCAGGTTGGTAGGTTGAATTCAGTCGAACATGTCATGAAATAGCCAACAAACCGCGACATCAAACAGCCAGGTTGCTGGGCTAGTGGAGAAAATGTATAGTAGTAGGGTTTCGACTTTTAAGCAGGTGACATTCTTGCCTAGAAACCCGACGTTGAATTGCATTTAATTCTATGTCGGGCAGAAATCAGCGTTTGAATCATGACCTGTACGAGCCAATGTTGAATAAAATGATATGTTCACGTACTTTACCGGTTGTCAGTGGCCTTTTTGGCGGTAGAAATGTGAGACAATAATGTTATATCCACAGGAATGTAATAATTACATACATTTTTCAAAGCTCTGGTAGTGCTTCAGATTTATATAACCTGAAGCATGATCACAAGAACTTGCTGAGCTCTTGCATATATTTACATGGTTCTGTGCATGCTTCAGGTGATACAAATCCGAACGCACTACCAGCCCTTTGAAAGGTTTATGTAATAAGACTGGATATATTGTCTCACATTCCTACCGCCAACAGGACCAACCTCATGGACAACTGGTAAAGTACATTAAAATATACTTTTATTCAACATTCTGGCATGTACAGCCTTTGAGTAAACTTTTCTGATTCAAATGCTAATTTCTGCCTGATGTAGAGCTCAATGCAATTCAATGTCGGGTTTCCAGGCAAGTGACATTTGACATTCTTGAGAAAAGGGCATGGCACATGTGACATTGTGCACATGGTGGGCTTATAGCAAGCAATTAACCAAGTATAAACAATTAAATCTGCCAAGATGTCATCAAGTTGTAAATTAGAGAGACAAAGAGGGAAAGAGATTGACAACCTTCCTTTTGCTATCTCACACATCCTCACACACCTTTATAATATTCTCCTGTCTTTAGTATACTCATGAACACATGCCCCTGACAGTCTGGCTGCCTATACTCAGAGCTATATGATCATGAACACATGTCCCTGACAGTCTGGCTGCCTATACTCAGAGCTATATGATCATGAACACATGTCCCTGACAGTCTGGCTGCCTATACTCAGAGCTATATGATCATGAACACATGTCCCTGACAGTCTGGCTGCCTATACTCAGAGCTATATGATCATGAACACATGTCCCTGACAGTCTGGCTGCCTATACTCAGAGCTATATGATCATGAACACATGTCCCTGACAGTCTGGCTGCCTATACTCAGAGCTATATGATCATGAACACATGTCCCTGACAGTCTGGCTGCCTATACTCAGAGCTATATGATCATGAACACATGCCCCTGACAGTCTGGCTGCCTATACTCAGAGCTATATGATCATGAACACATGTCCCTGACAGTCTGGCTGCCTATACTCAGAGCTATATGATCATGAACACATGTCCCTGACAGTCTGGCTGCCTATACTCAGAGCTATATGATCATGAACACATGTCCCTGACAGTCTGGCTGCCTATACTCAGAGCTATATGATCATGAACACATGTCCCTGACAGTCTGGCTGCCTATACTCAGAGCTATATGATCATGAACACATGTCCCTGACAGTCTGGCTGCCTATACTCAGAGCTATATGATCATGCGCTGCAGCTACTTTTGCAATAAACTTTATGTAGGCTGGTGTTTTCCTTCTATCCATACTGTAATCCATTTGTCTTTTGGAATATGGGAACCAGATCCCAGAACACACTCACACACTCTCTCCCTGTCTCTCAATTTAAGGTGCTTTTTTTGGCATTGGCAACATATGTTAACATTGCCAAAGCAAGTGAAATAGATAGCACAAAAGCTCCAAAAGAATAAAGACATTTCAAATGTCATTGTCTGTATACAGTATTGTAATGATGTGCAAGTGAAAATAAATTAACATAAATATAGGTTGAATTTGCAATGGTGTTTGTTATTCACTGTTTGCCCGTTTCTTGTGGCGACAGGTCACACATCTTGAGAGTTAATCAAAATTGGATTTGTTTTCGAAGTCTGTGTAATCTGAGGGAAATATGTGTCTAATATAGTAAAACATTTGACAGGAGGTTAGGAAGTGCAGCTCAGTTTCCACCACATTCTGTGGGCAGTGTGCACATAGCCTGCCTTCTCAAGAGAGCCAGGTCTGCCTACAGTGGCCTTTCTCAATAGCAAGGCTATGCTCACTGAGTCTGTACATAGTCAAACCTTTCCTTTCAGTCACAGTGGTCTGTTTTTTTTTATAAATCTTTCCAATGTGTCAAGTAATTATATTTTTGTTTTCTCATGATTTGGTTGGGTCTAATTGTGTTGCTGTCCTGGGGCTCTGTAGGGTGTGTTTGTGAACAGAGCCTCAGGACCGGCTTGCTTAGGGGACTCTTCTCCTGATTCATCTCTCTGTAGGTGATGGCTTTGTTATAGAAGGTTGGGTATTTCTTCCTTTTAGGTTGTTGTAGAATTTAGTGGCTCTTTTCTGGATTTTGATCATTAGCGGGTATCGGCTCTGCATGCATTATTTGGTGTTTTACGTTGTACACAGAGGATATTTTTGCAGAATTCTGCGTGCAGAGTCTCAATTTGGTGTTTGTTCCATTTTGTGAATTCTTGTTTGGTGAGCGGACCCCAGACCTCACAACCATAAAGGGCAATGGGTGCTATAACTGATTCAAGTATTTTTAGCCAGATCCTAATTGGTATGTTGAAATTTATGTTCCTTTTGATGGCATAGAAGGCCTTTCTTGCCTTGTCTCTCAGATCGTGCACAGCTTTTTGGCGCTGATGTTTAGGCCGAGATATGTATACTTGTTTTGTGTGCTCTAGGGCAATGGTGTCTAGAAATAATTTGTATTTCTTGTCCTGGACACTGACTTTCTTTGGAACATTATTTTTGTCTTACTGAGATTTACTGTCAGGGCCCAGGTCTGACAAAATCTGTGGATAAGATCATCAGCAAACAGTAGGCATTTGACTTCAGATTCTAGGAGGGTGAGGCCAGGTGCTGCAGACTGTTCTAGTGCCCTCGCAAATTTGTTGATATATATGTTGAAGAGGGTGGGGCTCAAGCTACCTCCCTGTCTCACCACACGGCCCTGTGGAAATAAATGTGATTTTTTCTCATTTTAACTGCACCCTTGTTGTTTGTGTACATGGATTTTATATTGTCGTATGTTTTTCTCCCAACACCACTTTCCATCAATTTGTATAGCAGACCTCATTCCAAATTGAGTCAAAAACTTTTTTGAAATCCATAAAGCATGAGACTTTGCCTTTGTTTGTTTGTCAATTAGGTTGTGCATGGTGAAAACATGGTCTGTCGTATGGTAATTTGGTAAAAAGACAATTTGACATTTGCTCTGTACATTGTTGTTACTGAGGAAATGTATGAGTCTGCTGTTCGTGTTAACGCAGAGGATTTTCCCAAGGTTGCTGTTGACACATATCCCACAGTTGTTATTGGGGTCAAATTTTTCTTCACTTTTGTGGATTGGGGTGATCAGTCCTTGGTTCCAAGTAAGATGCCAGAGCTAACAATGATGATAGTTTACGCTTAGCCAATTGGAATTTATGGTCTGTATAATTTCATCAAAATCTCCTATGGAAGAACTTTATGGTGATAAGACGATTGGAATCATTTCCCTGTTTGACCGCTAGGTTTTCTGGGTATTATGAAACCTCTACTGTAGAGAGTTTTTGACGCCCCCATCGTTGTGGTATAGAAATATGTTGTCCCCTCCCCGCCCCCACCCACTTTATTTAACCAGGTAGGCAAGTTAACTTCTTGCTCCTACTTGAGACGCAGATGTCTCAAGTAGACACCTGGAAATGCAAATGCGCTACGCTAAATGCTAAATGTACTCGTTAAAACTCAAACGTTCATCCAAATGCACATGCAGGGTATTGAATTAAAGCTACACTCGTTGTGAACCTAGCCAACAAGTCAGATTTTTAAAATGCTTTTCGGCGAAAGCATGAGAAGCTATTATCTGATAGCATGCAACACCCCAAAATGCCTAATGCCCAAGATTTAGCGTAGCCGGCGCTACACAAAACGCAGAAATAAAATATAAAACATTCATTACCTTTGACGAGCTTCTTTCTTGGCACTCCTATATGCCCCATAAACATCACTATTGGGTCTTTTTTTCGTTTAAATCGGTCCATATATACCCAAAATAGCTTTCTATGGAAGCTGTGTAATTCAGAAAAAAACATCGTTTTAAAATGCAGTGTAATTTTTTTAAATTAAAAAAGTCGACGATAAACTTTCACAAAACACTTCGAAATACTTTTGTAATCCAACTTTAGGTATTAGTAAACGTTTATAATCTATCAAAATGATTACAGGGCGATGTATATTCAATAGCTCCTCGTCTTCAAATCAATGGCTGAAAATGTGCACCTCACAACATCCTGGCGGAGACCGGAAGAAATTGAATCCAGTTAGTTGGATTTACCAACAAAAAAGTCCCTGGAAAATGACGACAATGGCGACATCGTGTGGAATCTGGAGGAATTGCATGCAGGTCCATAATTAATTTTGTGCCCTTTTAACAACCCATGAAAGTGACGCATGGAAATTATTTTTAGCTTTCAGAGAGCAGTTTTTCTTGCGCTTTTCGATGAAACACACGATCTGTTATAGTCACAGCCGTGATTTAACCAGTTTTAGAAACTTCAGAGTGTTTTCTATCCACACATACTAATCATATGCATATACTATATTCCTGGCATGAGTAGCAGGACGCTGAAAAGTTGCGCGATTTTTAACAGAATGTTCGAAAAAGGAGGGGGTAGACTTAATTAAGAACAAGTTCTCATTTACAATTGCGACCTGGACAAGATAAAGCAAAGCAGTTAGACACATACAACAACACAGAGTTACAAATGGAGTAAAACAAACATACAGTCAATAATACAGAGGAAAAGGAAGTCTATATACAATGTGAGCAAATGAGGTGAGATAAGGGAGGTAAAGGCAAAAAAAGGCCATGGTGGTGAAGTAAATACAATATAGCGAGTAAAACGCTGGAATGGTAGATTTGCAGTGGAAGAATGTGCAAGGTAGAGAGATAATGGGGTGCAAAGGAGCTAAATAAATTAAATACAGTAGGGGGAGAGGTAGTTGTTTGGGCTAAATTATAGATGGGCTATGTACAGGTGCAGTAATCTGTGAGCTGCTCTGACAGCTGGTGCTTAAAGCTAATGAGGGAGATAAGTGTTTCCAGTTTCAGGGATTTTTGTAGTTCGTTCCAGTCATTGGCAGCAGAGAACTGGAAGGAGAGGCGACCAAAGGAAGAATTGGTTTTGGGGGGTGACCAGAGAGATATACCTGCTGGAGCGTGTGCTACAGGTGGGTGCTGCTATGGTGACCAGCGAGCTGAGATAAGGGGGGACTATACCTAGCATGGTCTTGTAGATGACCTGGAGCCAGTGGGTTTGGCGACGAGTATGAAGCGAGGGCCAGCCAACGAGAGCGTACAGGTCGCAGTGGTGGGTAGTATATAGGGCTTTGGTGACAAAACGGATGGCACTGTGATAGACTGCATCCAATTTATTGAGTAGGGTATTGGAGGCTATTTTGTAAATGACATCGCCGAGGTCGAGGATTGGTAGGATGGTCAGTTTTACAAGGGTATGTTTGGCAGCATGCGTGAAGGATGCTTTGTTGCGAAATAGGAAGCCAATTCTAGATTTAACTTTGGATTGGAGATGTTTGATGTGAGTCTGGAAGGAGATTTTACAGTCTAACCAGACACCTAAGTATTTGTAGTTGTCCACGTATTCTAAGTCAGAACCGTCCAGAGTAGTGATATTGGACGGGTGGGTAGGTGCAGACAGCGATCGAAGAGCATGCATTTAGTTTTACTTGCATTTAAGAGCAATTGGAGGCCACGGAAGGAGAGTTGTATGGCGTTGAAGCTCGTCTGGAGTAGAGGTCGACCGATTAATCGGAATGGCCGATTAATTAGGGCCGATTTCAAGTTTTCATAATAATCGGAAATCTGTATTTTTGGGTGCCGATTTGCCATTTTTTAAAAAAACCTTTATTTAACTAGGCAAGTCAGTTAAGAACACATTCTTATTTTCAATGACGGCCTAGGAACGGTGGGTTAATTAACTGCCTCGTTCAGGGGCAGAACGACAGATTTTTCACCTTGTCAGCTCGGGGGATCTAATCTTGCAACCTTACAGTTAACTAGTCCTACGCAATAACGACCTGCCTCTCTCTCGTTGCACTCCACGAGGAGCCTGCCTGTTACACGAATGCAGTAAGCCAAGGTAAGTTGCTAACTAGCATTAAACTTATTGTTTTTTATACAATCAATCATAATCACTAGTTAACTACACATGGTTGATGATATTACTAGATATTATTTAGCGTGTCCTGCGTTGCATATAATCTGACTGAGCATACAAGTTTTGCCAGAAGCTCTTCGTTGTGCGTCAAGCATTGCGCTGTTTATGACTTCAAGCCTATCAACTCCCGAGATGAGGCTGGTGTTAGTGCACGCTAATAGCGTTTCAAACGTCACTCGCTCTGAGCCTTCTAGTAGTTGTTCCCCTTGCTCTGCATGGGTAATGCTGCTTCAATGGTGGCTGTTGTCGTTGTGTTGCTGGTTTGAGCCCAGGGAGGAGCGAGGAGAGAGACTGAAGCTAAATTGTTACACTGGCAATACTAAAGTGCCGATAAGAACATCCAATAGTCAAAGGTATATGAAATACAAATGGTATAGAGGGAAATAGTCCTATGATTCCTATAATAACTACAATCTAAAACTTCTTACCTGGGAATATTGAAGACTCATGTTAAAAGGAACCACCAGCTTTCATATGTTCTCATGTTCTGCGCAAGGAACTGAAACGTTAGCTTTCTTACATAGCACATATTGCACTTTTACTTCTCCAACACTTTGTTTTTGCATTATTTAAACCAAATTGAACATGTTTCATTATTTACTTGAGGCTAAATTGATTTTATTGATGTATTATATTAAGTTAAAATAAATGTTTATTCAGTATTGTTTTAATTGTCAATATTACAACAAAAAAATAAAAATAATCGGCCAATTAATCAGTATCAGCTTTTTTGGTCCTCCAATAATCGGTATCGGTATCGGCGTTGAAAAATCATAATCGGTCGACCTCTAGTCTGGAGTTTGTGTCCTGTTAACAGTGTCCAAAGAAGGGCCAGAAGTATACAGAATGGTGTTGTCTGCGTAGAGGTGGATCAGAGACTCACCAGCAGCAAGAGTGGCATCATTGATGTATACAGAGAAGAGAGTCGGTCCAAGAATTGAACCCTGAGGCACCCCCATAGAGACTGCCAGAGGCCCGGACAACAGGCCCTCCGATTTGACACACTGAACTCTATCAGAGAAGTAGTTGTGCTGTGCTGTGCTGTGCTTCAAGCATTGCTAAGACCTGCTGGCAAATGAAGTAATGTTTGAATGAATGGTTACAAGCCTGCTGCTGCCTAGCACCGCTCAGTCAGACTGCTCTATCAAATATCAAATCATAGACTTAATTATAATTTAGTAAACACAGAAATACGAGCCTTCGGTCATTAATATGGTAAAATCCGGAAACTATCATTTTGAAAACAAAACATTTATTCTTTCAGTGAAATACAGAACCATTCCGTATTTTATCGAACGGGTGGCAAACCTAAGTCTAAATATTGCTGTTACATTGCACATCCTTCAATGTTATGTCATAAATATGTCAAATTCTGGAAAATTAGTTTGCAAAGAGCCAGGAAGCCGGCCCAAACTGTTGCATATACCCTGAATCTGCATGCAATGAACGCAAGAGAAGTGACAGTTAGTTAATTAACATTAAAGTTAATTCGTTAATATTGCCTGCTAACATTAATTTATTTTAACTAAATATGCAGATTTAAAAAAATATACTTCTGTGTATTGATTTTAAGAAAGGCATTGATGTTTATGGCTAGGTACATTCGATTGTGCTTTTGTTAAATCATCACCTATTTGGTGTTATTCGATGATAAATTAACAGGTATCACATTGATAATATGCAATGCAGGACAAGCTAGTTAACCTAGTAATATCATCAACCATGTGTAGTTAACTAGTTGTGAAGATTGATTGTTTTTTTTTTATAAGATACGTTTAATGCTAGCTAGCAACTTACTTTGGCTTCTTGCTGCACTCGCGTAACAGGTGGTCAGCCTGCCACGTAGGTTCCTCGTGGAATGCAATGTAATCGGCCATAATCGATTCATTGGTCGACCTCTAGTTTAAAGCAAATTTCTTGCAATTCTACACATTTTGACATGCACCGAGAGAAAATATTGCAGTTTTAAAGCTAATTTCCTGAAAAAATGAACTTTGGCTATCTACCTGGGAGTCTCGTGAGTGAAAACATCTGAAGTTCATCAAAGGTAAACAATTTCATTTGATTGCTTTTCTGATTTGTGACAAGGTTGCCTGCTGCTAGCAATGCATAATGCTATGCTAGGCTATCAATAAACGTACACAAATGCTTGTCTAGCTTTGGCTGTAAAGCATATTTTGAAAATCTTAGATGACAGGGTGATTAACAAAAGGCTAAGCTGTGTCTCAATATATTTCATTTGTGATTTTCATAAATAGGAATATTTTCTAGGGATATTTATGTCCGTTGCGTTAGGCTAATTAGTGTCAGGCGATGATTACGCTCCCGGATCCGGGATGGGGAGTCACGAATTAACTGTACTAGAATACTTAAAAGGCAGCAAAACAATGTAATATTGGTTATCGGTATAATTTTTTTGGGGGGAGGGGGCAAGGAAAATATCGGAAATCGTCCAAAAATGTAATATCGGTGCATCATTACCTAAGTGTCAAGTACACCATAATGCAAGTACTTCCTAGTTTGTTACAATGTGTAGCACAGGTTACTTCATTGCTAGATCCTCTATTATAAAGCTTATGTGGTATACCATGTGATTGACAGACATCACTGTCACTGATATTAGATCACTGAGGGCTACCCTTCCAATTAACCAAACAATTAACCAAAGAGGTTAGGACCTAACATTAGCAAACGTTGCTGTAATGTTGTTGACACATCCAGTAGGATTTAGGATCAGCTGTCAGACCAGTTAGTCTGGTTGTGGTCAGGTTGTTGTTTTATCGACTGTGGATATGGGACCATTATTTCTAATATAGGTATGCACTGCAGAGAACCAACAGAGAATAGGAAAGGGATTGTTTATGAATTGGGATGTGTGGATCATTTCAAATTTCTCTGAACAGATTTTTTTTCGAGGCAGTTACCCTACCTCACATGACCTCTGCCAAGGATTATGTCCTGTTATGCCGTTTTATGTCATGATCTGGCAGAGATCTTTTGGCCATTAACAGCCTTGGGTGATATAAAGTAGGTAGAAAAGATAATGGACCTATATAGTTTTTTAATAATATTATCTATTATTTATATTATAAATAATTTATATTATATAAATGTACAATCACCAAAATAAAAGTGAGGGAGAATTGAAAGTAAAAAAAAAAAAAAAAGAGACTCTAAAACTGAACAAAAATGTAAACACGACATGCAACAATTTCAAAGATTTTACTGAGTTCATATAAAACACAAACTGTTTATAAGACTAGGATGTCTGTAGTCTCGTGTCTGTGTGTGTATTTCCATCTGTGTTAACGTTTGTGTCTATGCAAACAGAAAAGAGTGAGTGGGATGTCATGACGTTCAGTCTGTGGGAGAGGTGGAGGGAGGATGTGAGGGATGATGGGGGATGAGAGAGGGATGTGTGAATGTGTGACATCTCTGTAGTGTCATTAGTCTGGCATCAGCTGGCTGTAGCAGTAAGGGGTGCTGCAACTGTTGTTGTATACTTAAGCGGTTTAGTGTGTGTGTGTGGGTTGGGTTGGTGGGGGAGGGGTGTGGGTGTGGTGATGACAGCGGCCCCTTTGTCTCTGGACTGCCAAGCTGTGTGAACAAATCTGAGTCTGACCCTCCTCACGTGACACACACACAGCCCCCCTCCCCATCCTTTGTTCTTTCAGTCTGTGAACCCCACCTCTAATTGAATGGGATTATATGCCTCTGGGGGAAAGATTCCAGGGGGTTGGATCTGGCCTTGGTCCCCACATCCCCTAACCACCCCCACTTCATCCCTCTCCAACAATGTGGCCCCTCCATCTCCACTTCTTCCCTCCCCTCTCCTCGGCCCCACTCTGGGTTGCTCCCCCCGGGCTACTGGCCAGGCCCTGCCATCTCTCCTGCACTGGAGCTTCCTCTCCGTAGAAACCAAATGGCTGACACTAAAGGAGATTGACTGTTATTCAATGTATGGATAGTGTTGCCTGGTTACAGAGAGAGCCAATACATCCGTCTTTTCTTTTGTGTGTGTGTGTGTGTGCGTGTGTGCATGCGTGATTCTTCATCTTGTAGGCCGTCATTGTAAATAAGAATTTGTTCTTAACTGACTTGCCTGGTTAAATAAAGGTAACATAATAATAATCTGTTGGCGTCTGGAGCTGAGCCTGTGTTTATAAACATGTCTGGGTCTTGGCTGGCTAATTTATTAGAGGAGACACACACACAGTCTCACGTCTTGGCAGTCTTGTTCATTAAAGTTGTGATGTTCTGTCTCTCTAATGTATTCCTGACATCTCATCTCACCACAACCCAGAAGCTTAGAATGGAACAGGGTGTTGAAATGGAAGCTGATTGACAAAGGTGCTGATTGATGTGATCAGAATGTTTGTTTTTTTACATACCTCTCACTTTCCTCTTAACTTGTCCTTTTCACTCTCTTTCTCTCTCTCTCTCTCACACACACTTTGTTGAAACAGGAGGGAGGAAACACACTGTATTGTTAATTATCTGCTGGTCAAATGTCCCATAAGGGTTCTACTCTGAGTTGAGTCAGTATATTCTCTCCCTGGGCCTTGGTTTGACTGTTTGGCTGGGAAAGGGTTTGTGTAATAATCTCTTTTCCATTCCATAGGAAATAAAAGCTGCCTGCTATAGAAGCGCCACAGAGCTACAGTAGGCCTGACATACACGTTTCCCCATCAGTTGTGTCAAGCTGTCAGCCAGGATAAAGGAGGTCAGAGTCAGGAGCACCATAAGGCTCCAACTGAACAGATGATAGAAAGCTGTCTGCTTTCCCTCTATTTTTGGGGCATTCCACCATGCACACGTGCACACACACGAATGCAAACACACACCCTGTGAGAACTTCCTGGAGGAAGGTATTCTGAGCGGGAGGTCACACTCTGGGTCTCAGTGGGAGTGGCAGGCCTGGTCTCCATGGTAACCGGGTCAGGAGAGGTCATAACAGAGGCAGAGGGAACCAGATGTATTGTCTCAGAGACCAGACTGTATTTTATAAAACATTTTAATGGGTAGATCAGCTATAATATTAATATTAATAAGTATTTAATCAGCCACCAATTGTGCAAGTTCTCCCACTTAAAAAGATGAGAGCCTGTAATTTTCATCATAGGTACACTTCAACTATGACAGACAAAATGAGAAAAAAAATTCCAGAAAATCACATTGTAGGATTTTTTATGAATTTATTTGCAAATTATGGTGGAAAATAAGTATTTGGTCAATAACAAAAGTTTATCTCAATACTTTGTTATATACCCATTGTTGGCAATGACAGAGGTCAAATGATTTTCTTTTGATGTCAATCAGAGGCACTGAGTTTGAAGGTAGGCCTTGAAATACATCCACAGGTACACACACCTCCAATTGACTCAAATTATGTCAATTAGCCTATCAGAAGCTTCTAAATCCATGACATCATTTTCTGGAATTAATTTTCCAAGCTGTTTAAAGGCACAGTCAACTTAGTGTATGTAAACTTCTGACCCACTGGAATTGTGATACAGTGAGTTGTAAGTGAAATAATCCGTCTGTAAACAATTGTTGGAAAAATGACTTGTGTCATGCACAAAGTAGATGTCCTAACCAACTTGACACAACTATAGTTTGTTAACAATACATTTGTGGAGTGGTTGAAAAACTAGTTTTAATGACTTCAACCTAAGTGTATGTAAACTTTCAACTGCATACATACATGCATACATACATACATACATACAGTCAGTCAGTCAGTCAGTCAGTCAGTCAGTCAGTCAGTCAGTCAGTCCCAGTCAAAGGTTTCAAATTATTTCTACTGTTTTCTACATCATATAATAATAGTGAAGACATCAAAACTATGAAATAACACATGGAATCATGTAGTGACCAAAAAAGTGTTAAACAAATCAAAATGTGTTATTTTCAATTCTTCAAAGTAGCCACCCTTTGCCTTGATGACATCTTTGCACACTCTTGGCATTCTCTCAACCCACTACAGCTGGAATGCTTTTCCAACAGTCTTGAAGGAGTTCCCACATGCTGAGGACTTGTTGACTGCTTTTCCATCACTCTGCAGTTCACCTCATCCCAAACCATTTCAATTGGTGTCCTTTAGTAGTGGTTTATTTGCAGCAAATCGACCATGAAGGCCTGATTCTCGCAGTCTCCAGATTCACGCAGTGATGTTGATGTGTCTGTTACTTCAACTCTGTGAAGCATTTATTTGGGCTGCAATTTCTGAGGCTGGTAATTCTAATGAACTTATCCTCTGCAGCAGAGGTAACTCTGGGTCTTCCTTTCCTGTGGCGGTCATCATGAGAGCCAGGGTCATCATAGCTTGACACACAGTGCTTGGTAGGAATGCTGTGTTGCATGTGTAGGTATGCACATCAGAGATGTTGGCATTTTTAGCTAATATCGGCTGATTCCGATATATCGTGCATCCCTATATACAGTGAGGAGAACAAGTATTTGATACACTGCCGATTTTGCAGGTTTTCCTACTACAAAGCATGTAGAGGTCTGTAATTTTTATCATAGGTACACTTCAACTGTGAGAGACGGAATCTAAAACAAAAATCCAGAAAATCACATTGTATGATTTTTAAGTAATTAATTAGCATTTTATTGCATGACATAAGTATTTGATACATCAGAAAAGCAGAACTTAATATTTGGTACAGAAACCTTTGTTTGCAATTACAGAGATCATACGTTTCCTGTAGTTCTTGACCAGGTTTGCACACACTGCAGCAGGGATTTTGGCCCACTCCTCCATACAGACCTTCTCCAGATCCTTCAGGTTTCAGGGCTGTCGCGGGGCAATACGGACTTTCAGCTCCCTCCAAAAATGTTCTATTTGGTTCAGGTCTGAAGACTGGCTAGGCCACTCCAGGACCTTGAGATGCTTCTTACGGAGCCACTCCTTAGTTGCCCTGCCTGTGTGTTTCGGGTCGTTGTCATGCTGGAAGACCCAGCCACGACCCATCTTCAATGCTCTTACTGAGGGAATGAGGTTGTTGGCCAAGATCTCGCGATACATGGCCCCATCCATCCTCCGCTCAATACGGTGCAGTCGTCCTGTCCCCTTTGCTGAACAGCATCCCCCAAAGAAGGCTGTTTCCACCTCCCTTCTTCACGGTTGGGATGGTGTTCTTGGGGTTGTACTCATCCTTTTTCTTCCTCCAAACACGGCGAGTGGAGTTTAGACCAAAAAGCTCTATTTTTTTCTCATCAGACCACATGACCTCCCATTCCTCCTCTGGATCATCCAGATGGTCATTGGCAAACTTCAGGCGGGCCTGGACATGCGCTGGCTTGAGCAGGGGGACCTTGCGTGCTCTGCAGGATTTTAATCCATGACGGCGTAGTGTGTTACTAATGGTTTTCTTTGAGACTGTGGTCCCAGCTCTCTTCTGGTCATTGACCAGATCCCTCACCTTCCTCATGATCATTGATGCCCCACGAGGTGAGATCTTGCATGGAGCCCCAGACCGAGGGTGATTGTCATCTTGAACTTCTTCCCTTTTCGAATAATTGCACCAGCAGTTGTTACCTTCTCACCAAACTGCTTGCCTATTGTCCTGTAGCCCATCCCAGCCTTGTGCAGGTCTACAATTTTATCCCTGATGTCCTTACACAGCTCTCTGGTCTTGGCCATTGTGGAGAGGTTGGAGTCTGTTTGATTGAGTGTGTGGACAGGTGTCTTTTATACAGGTAACAAGTTCAAACAGGTGCAGTAAATACAGGTAATGAGTGGAGAACAGGAGGGCTTCTTAAAGAAAAACTAACAGGTCTGTGAGAGCCGGAATTCTTACTGGTTGGTAGGTGATCAAATACTTATGTCATGCAATAAAATACAAATTAATGACTTAAAAATCATACAATGTGATTTTTATTTTGTTTTAGATTCTGTCTCTCACAGTTGAAGTGTACCTATGATAAAAATTACAGACCTCTACATGCTTTGTAAGTAGGAAACACTGACGATTTTGCAGGTTATCAAATACTTGTTCTCCCCACTATATAACATTATATTGGTTGAAAGAATTTTGTGTAATTTAAATGGAAAAATTTGAAGTTTTGAATACAGCTTTGTTTTGCGTATTAATTTGTAAACCATGTGCCATGGAATCAGTGCATCACATCTCATCCAAACTATTTTGCAATCCATATGGCACAGCTGTCCATTTTTTTGGTCCTTAAATGAAACTGTTATATATTTTTATTAATCACAATTTTCTTAAACAAATTTTAGTCTTTAATGCAGGGTCGATAGGCAAGTTCCTTACATTTGAGTGTTAGCTTGTCTGATTCAGGACCATGAAGGCTTTCCCATACACAACTCGGGCCTCTCACACAGAGAGAGAATAGAGCGGGATGTAGGGAAGAGAGCAGTCACATGACAGAGAGACAACCTGTAATATACAAGGTCTGAGGTCATCTGCCTTTGGCCTAAAGAGCAGGAACCCAGACTTCATCAAATAAATTTGAAAGACCGTCATTGTCATCCTATAAGAAACATGGTATAGAGGAGACGGGCCCACTGGTTGTCCTCTAGGTTACAGAGAGCTGGTAGTCCCATTCACCAAACTACCAGGTGTGAAACAGGGAAGAGACTTGGTATGCTAATTTAGTATAGAGCAGATCTAACCCACTCTATTAAATTAGTCAAAACAGGAACATTTTACAACTGGCTAGAAATTAATTAGGGAATTATCTCAACAGAGAAAAATGTCCTTGTGGGCTACCTATACCCCCCACCCCATCCCCCACCCCATTAGAATCCCCATACTTTAACAATGACAGCTTCTCCATCCTAGAGGGTGAGATCAACCATTTCAAGGCCCAGGGACATGAGCCAGTCTGTGGCAACTTACATGCCACAGAGTTTCACCATGCTTATAGGGAAGGACACTCAACAAGCACAGCACTTACACAAATGAGAAATTGATGATAAAATGATTGTGGGGGATGTCTTGTTAGACTTTAGTGTAGCTGTTGACATTATTGATCATAGTCTGCTGCTGGAAAACATTTGTGTTATGACTTTACACCCCCTGCTATAATGTGGATAAAGAGTTACTTGTCTAACAGAACACAGAGGGTGTTCTTTTAATGGAAGCCTATCAAATATAATCTAGTTAGAATCAGGAATTCCCCAGGGTAGCTGTTTAGACCCCTTGCTTTTTTACTAACGATATGCCACTTGATTGAGTAAAGTAAAGTAGAGTTTCTATGTATGTGGATGACTCAACACTATACACGTCAGCTACTACAGCGACTGAAATGACTGTAACAAAGAGCTGCAGTTAGTTTTAGAGTGGGTAGCAAGGAATAAGTTTGCCCTAAATATTTATAAAACTAAAAGCATTGTATTTGGAACAAAACACTCACTAAACCCTAAGCCTCCCTCAACTATAATCTTGTAATAAATCATGTGGAAGTTGAGCAACTTGAGATGACTAAACTGCTTGGAGTAACAGTAGTTGGTCAAAACATATTGATGCAGTAGTAGTTAAGTTGGGGAGAAGTCTGTCCATAATAAAGCGATGCTCTGCCTTAACAACACTATCAACAAGGCATGTCCTACAGGCCCTAGTTTTGTGGCATCTTGACTACTGTTCAAAATTGCCATTGGCTCAGAACAGGGCAGCACGGCTGGCCATTGGATGTACACAGAGCTAATATTAATAATATGCATGTCAATCTCTCTTGGCTCAAAGTGGAGGAGAGATTGACTTCATCACCACCTTTATTTATGAGAGGTACCGTAATTTCCGGACTATAAGCCGCTACTTTTTTCCCACGCTTTGAACCTCGCGGTTTATACAATGACGCGGCTAATTTATGGATTTTTCCCGCTTTCACAAGATTCATGCCGCCAAAAAACTGAGAACCGTCACATAATGTGACGTAAATCGAGCGCGCTCAAACTTCCCATCATTCTGATTACGGTAGTCATTTTGTCACCCTCATCATGGCAAAGACTCGGAGAAATGCATATGATGCAGCTTTCAAGTTGAAGGCGATCGATCTGGCTGTTGGAAAAGGAAATAGAGCTACTGACAGCGTGGAGCATTGTCAAAAAATCCACTATCATCAACGGGTTTCGAAAGGCTGGACTGCTGCGTGTTGAAGAGGGCAGCGATCCAACACCGGATGAAGCAATTCTGAGGCTATTCAACTCCGACACCGAAGGAGATGACTTCAGTGGTTTCAGTGCACAGGAGGAGGAAGATAGTGACCAATGACTTTCTTGGTAGGCTACTGTTTACAGCTATTTTTTACATTTTTGTTACAAGCCGTGTTTCGTTAAAGCCTATTTATTTTTGTTACAAGCCGTGTTTCGTTTAAAGGCTGTGTAAAGTTCATTTGTTTCAATGTACCGGTAGGCACCTGCGGCTTATTTATGTACAAAATACATATTTTTTAATAATTCAGTGGGTGTGGTTTATATTCAGGTGCGCTTAATAGTCCAGAAATGATGGTATTTACATGTTGAATGCACTGAGCTGTCTGTCTAAACTATTTGCACAAGGCTCGAACACCCATGCATACCCCACAAGACATACCACATGAGGTCTCTTGACAGTCCCCAAGTCCAGAACAGACTATGGGAGGAACACAGTACTACATTGAGCCATGACTACATGGAACTCTATTCCAAATCAATTAACTGACGCAAGCAGTAAAATTAGATTTAAAAAAACAGATACAAAAAACACCTTATGGAACAGCGGCGACTGTGAAGCAACACAAACATTGGCACAGACGCATGCATACACACACACATACGATAACATACGCACTATACATACACATGGATTTAGTCATGTAGATATGTGGTGGAGTAGGGGCCTGAGGGCACAGTGTGTTGTGAAATCTGTGAATGTATTGGAATGTTTTAAAATTGTATTAACTGCCTTAATTTAGCTGGACCCCAGGAAGAGTAGCTGCTGCTTTGGCAGCAGCTAATGGGGATCCATGATAAATACAAATGCAAAAGCCAGAACTGGACAAGAACCTGTCACTCTTAGCAAACAGGGGGACAGACACCTACCTGGAGGTGACAGCATTTCCTCCCAAATATGCCTCCCCCCTAGACACAACTATGACAAAACAACCAACAAAAACAAGTCACAGCTCCTGCAGTTCTGTCGCGTGCTGGGTCTGTACATAGTCAATGGCAGGTTTCGAGGGGACTCTTATGGTATGTACATGTAACGGATGTGAAACGGCTAGCTTAGTTAGCGGTGCGCGCTAAATAGCGTTTCAATCGGTGACGTCACTTGCTCTGAGACCTTGAAGTAGTAGTTCCCCTTGCTCTGCAAGGGCCGCGGCTTTTGTGGAGCGATGGGTAGCGATGCTTCGAGGGTGACTGTTGTTGATGTGTGCAGAGGGTCCCTGGTTCGTGCCCAGGTATGGGCGAGGGGACGGTCTAAAGTTATACTGTTACATTGGTGCCGTGACCCGGTTCACTGGTTGCTGCGGAAAAAGGAGGAGTGTAATGGATGTGAAACGGCTAGCTTAGTTAGCGGTGCGTGCTAAATAGCGTTTCAATCGGTGACGTCACTTGCTCTGAGACCTTGAAGTATTAATTCCCCTTGCTCTGCAAGGGCTGCGGCTTTTGTGGGAGCGATGGGTAACGATGCTTCGTGGGTGACTGTTGTTGATGTGTGCAGAGGGTCCCTGGTTCGCACCCCGGTATGGGGATTGAGGGGCTTTCTGGGGTGTGCTTTGGCATATGATTGCTGTAAATAAGGTTGTTAGCTAGCATACACCGATGTAATGGTCACATAAGCCACTGCTAACACAGTTGTCTTCATGCTACAGAATTTGCCACCGACAGCCATCGATACCGCTAAGCCCTGCACAACTAACGTGCTGTTTCCCATTTAACAACAGGTATTGTATTTTTGTATTTTGTTCGCCCAGTTTGAAAATGTGATGCAAGGGATTTTGCCATCGACAGCCATCAATACCGCTAAGCGCGCACCGCTAACTAAGCTAGCGTTTCACATCCGTTACATACACCTACAGCTCATCCCTTGGCAGTAGTACTGTACTTTCACTGACCTCAACCCAGAGTCTCTCAGAGTGTTCAGTCAGCCCACTGACACCCCTATCAGATCACAGCAAAATCATAGTCTACTTGAACAGAGCAATACTCAATCATGAGGCATCAAAGCTAAAGGAACTGCATAATATTCAGAAATGCTATACATGGAAGGAAAGTAGTGTAGAAACCTACCAAAAAGCATTTAACTTCTTCGGGCTAGGGGGCAGTATTTGGAAGTTTGGATGAATGAGGTGCCCAAAGTGAACTGCCTGTTACTCGGGCCCAGAAGCTTGGATATGCATATAATTAGTAGTATTGGATAGAAAACACTCGAAAGTTTCCAAAACTGTTAAGGGACACATCAACAGAATTAGACTCAGACAAAAAAATTGTGACTTGACAAATTGGAAAGAATTCACACAAAAAACAGTAAACTAGAATGCTATTTGGCCCTAAACAGAGAGTACACAGTGGCAGAATACCTGACCACTGTTACTGAAAGGAAATCTTTGACTATGTGCAGACTCCGTGATCATAGCCTTGCTATTGAGAAAGGCCGCCGTAGGCAGACCTGGCTCTCAAGAGAAGACAGGCTATGTGCACACTGCTAAAACATGTGGAGGGAATTGAGCAACACTTCCTAACCTCCTGCCCAATGTATGACCATATTAGAGACATATATTTCCCTCATATTACACAGACCCACAAAGAATTTGAAAACAAATCACATTTTGATAAACTCCCATATCTAGTATGTGAAATACCAGTGTGCCATCGCAAGCAGCAAGATTTGTGACCTGTTGCCACAAGAAAAGGTCAACCAGTGAAGAACAAAGACAAATATGGGTATTTTCCCTTTTCTACTTTTTGCACATTGTTATAAAACTGTACATAGCAATAACATGACGTTTGAAATGTCTCGATTCCTTTGGAACTTTTTTCAGTGTAATGTTTACTGTTAATGTATTATTGTTCATTTTGCTTTTGTTTATTATCTATTTCACTTGCTTTGGCAATGTAAACATATGTTTCCCGTGCCAATAAAGCCCTTTGTATTGAGAGAGAATGCTGACCCAGCCTCTCCCTCAACCATGTTTTCCTCTGCTGTGTTTTTTGTGTGTCATGGCCTGTGTGTCTGTGTGCGTGCATGTGTGTGAGGCCATATTATGGGTTAAACATGCACATGGGGGTAGTTAAAGAAACTAGGCTGTGATTCTACTGAGCTGCAGTTGCCTGTTCGAGGAATAATATGTTCATCTTCTTTACATAAGACTTGTCCAATATAATACATTTTGTTCCTTTATGATGGTTTATAAACTGTCCCTGCAGCCCTTTAAAGCTGTGATATGTAACTTTTTGGCTGACCTGACCAAATTCACATAGAAATCTGTTATAGGTCTATCATTCTCATTGAAAGCACGTCTAAGAAGCAGTAGATCTGTTCTATGTACACTATTTCTATGCTTCTCGTACTGAAGTTTGTTTTTGCGTTTTTTACTTTTGGTTTTGAAAATGCAATATTTGTACATTTGTAAAATCTATTTCACAGCTGTTTAGATGGTACAATGATTCTCTACACTGTTCATTCTTCTTTTGTCACATACACTGAAATTAGGCAAACTATTCTAATTTTAGCAACCAGGAAATGTCGGAGCAATTTCTGCGTAGTGCATCTTTAATGTTACAGAGAAAATTGAAGATTCAATTAAAGGGGGTGGGTAATAGCTGTGGAATACACATTGAACTGAGAGCATTTGGCGTCTTTGGCAGAAGAGAAACATATCCCTCATTCTCCCTTTGACTTGAATTACTTTTTTTATTACTCTTTCTGATAAACTCTCTCTCCACAGAGCGTATTCTGAGCCCAATGTCTCTTCTCTGGAAGCCCTAGCACCGGTGTTTTCCTCTCCTGTCAGTGGTGGCGCCCCCTGTAGGAGCATGTCGGCAGCACAAACTCAGAAGGATAGCGAGGGTCCCTGGGGACTGGATTCCCTGGGCTTGAGCCAGAGAGAGCTGGTACTGGCTGAAGCCCTACAGATGGAGTATGATGCCCTGTCCAGACTCAAACAGGACAAGGGGGGGGACAACCAGGGGACCAGCAGCCAGGGTGGTGGGAAGGTACCTACCCTACCACCCTGGGAGGGCCAGAGGCAGGTCGATCGCCCCCTCCCACCCCGCCCCAGCCTTAGTCCTCCTGGAAGGAGTTTGCTAAGAGGATTATCTGGCTCAGACCTCTCCCTCCACCACCTCCAGCCTGGGGGGTCCCACTCCCCACAGCCCTCCCCAGCCAGGGCCAGGGAGCCCATCTACATCCTGGATACTCCAGGGAAGGGAGACTACTTGAGTTCCAGCTATGGGGAGTCAGGGTCTAGCTTTGGTTCTTCTCTGACTCTGCCTAAAGGCTTCCCCCCTCGTCCTGATGACCCTCCTCCTGCTGTACCCCCCAGGACCCCTCTACTCCCTTCCTCTGAGCCCTTCCTGCCCCCCCGACCCACTACGACTCCCCGAGATGTCAACCTGTTCACCCCTGAGGTGGACCAGCCCAAACTGTCGTTAGGGGAGACGCTAAACTACGAGAGCCTCAACGACGCTCTCTCCAAGCTCAATGGGGAGTTGCCATCGCCAAGGGGTAGGCGGGCCAACGGGGACCAATCAGGGAAACCGTTGGCTCGGAGCAAGACGCTCCCCCCTCAGGTGCCCCCCCGCACCTACGTACCTATCCAAAAGAGCAACAAGAACCAGCACAGAGTGTCGGCTGACCCGGTAACTACTCACCCTGTGACAGGGTTACAACAGGTTCACGACAGCTTCATTACGTGACTTAGCATGACATAGCATTAATCCCCATCTAACGTTGTTACCTCATACCCTCATTCCATTTTTCCATAAGGAAACCTAGAAACAAATAAAGAGGCCTTGAAATGTCTAGTTTTTTTCTATCCCCAGTTTACTTCAATCCAGTCAAGTCCAGCACAGCTGTTTTTCATTACTTTGAGTTCTGTTACTCTGAATGTTCCATTACCTTCAGTTGTGACTCTGATCGTTCCTGTGTCTCTGTGTGTGATTGACAGGTGTCTCTGTGTGTGATTGACAGGTGTCCCTGGGCACCAGGCTCAATGGTTTTGGCTATGAGCTCTTCCAGGTGTCAGAGGAGAGAGACGAGGAGGTGGCCGCCTTCTGCCACATGCTCGATGTGTAAGTGTTTGGCCCAATCCCAAATCGAACCCTATGTACTTGTGTAGGATTTGATTGATATAAGCCACATGGTGAAACTTCCACCCACAGTATTAGAATGCAAGATGGAGCTATTGCCATATTGCCTACACCTGTCAAATCCTCTCAGAACTCCACATAGGGCGTATTGTTTAGGGGTTGATTTGGGATTGGGCCCAAATGTCACCCTCACCCTCAGTCAGGCTGTTTAGAAACATTGCTGTGTGGTGGTTTTGTTGTGATTGTATTGTGGTCAGGTTGTGGTGACTGTGTGTTGTCAGGCTATTCATTACCTGTTAATGATCATGACTGTGTGTTGTGTTCAGATTGCGGTCAGCATATCCGTGCAGTGACCAGTCTAAGAACACAGGGTTTGTGTGGACACCCTCAGTGGGGCCTGAAGAGCTGCAACAGGGGTTAGGGGTCAGCGTCAAGGTTACGGTCATCAGCGACCACTTTAGAGAACCACTCACCTTCACCTGCGATGGTAAGACACACACACACACACACACACACACACACACACAATGCTGACACCACAGGTTCAACAGCACAGAGATCTCACCCCTATTCTCATACACACCCTTAGTGAATGTAATGTGTGCTGGCCTCAGTCCTGTCCAGACCACTGTGGTTCTCCAAGATCAGGGATCCGGGATAAGGGATTAGGAAAAGCCTGTTGTTGGAGATCCCTTGATGTAATTATGCTGACCTCTCAATTAAACATGACTGACTCATTCATCTGTCTGATAGGGAGAGAGATTTAAGGGATGTTTCTTTCTCTGTTTCTCTCTCCAGCTCACCCTTTCTCCATTAGTGTGTAAGACTATGTGCTGTGGGTACCGTCAGGCAGAGAGTATGTTTTCTCTCACTCAGAGAGATCAAACTGGCCAAATGAACAGTCACTCTATTGCCTCATTCTTCGGTCTCTCTCTCTCTTTCTTTCTCTCTCAGGGTCATCTACCGTAGACCTGTTGATCTACCAGACGTTGTGTTACGCT
The DNA here is from genome assembly GCF_045791955.1 of Oncorhynchus clarkii lewisi. Taxonomy (NCBI): domain Eukaryota; kingdom Metazoa; phylum Chordata; class Actinopteri; order Salmoniformes; family Salmonidae; genus Oncorhynchus; species Oncorhynchus clarkii. The sequence continues at coordinate 67,302,544 of NC_092153.1, forward strand.
AATGAAGACCTCGACCACATTGATGTCGACCACTACCTCCTCAAAATCTGCGGTCAGGCCGAGTTCCTACAGAAGTAAAGACAACCATCTAGACTTTGGCTACACACTCCTAGACTTTGGCTACACACTCCTAGACATTGGCTACACACGCCTAGACTTTGGCTACACACTCCTAGACCTTGGCTACACACTCCTAGACTTTGGCTACACACTCCTAGACTTTGGCTACACACTCCTAGACTTTGGCTACACACTCCTAGACTTTGGCTACACACTCCTAGACCTTGGCTACACACTCCTAGACTTTGGCTACACACTCCTAGACTTTGGCTACACACTCCTAGACCTTGGCTACACACTCCTAGACTTTGGCTACACACTCCTAGACAGTGGCTACACACTCCTAGACATTGGCTACACACTCCTAGACCTTGGCTACACACTCCTAGACATTGGCTACACACTCCTAGACCTTGGCTACACACTCCTAGACCTTGGCTACACACTCCTAGACATTGGCTACACACTCCTAGACCTTGGCTACACACTCCTAGACTTTGGCTACACACTCCTAGACCTTGGCTATACACTCAAATCAAATGTTATTGGTCACATACCAATGGTTAGCAGATGTTAATGTGAGTGTAGAGAAATGTTTCACAACAACTACCTAACACACACAAGTGTAAAGGAATGAATAGGAATATGTACATATAAATATATGGATGAGCGAAAGCCGAACGGTATAGGCAAGATGCAGTAGATGGTATAGAGTACAGTATATACATATGAGATGAGTAATGTAGGGTATGTACACATTATATAAAGTGGCATTGTTTAAAGTGTCTAGTGATACATTTATTACATGTAATTTTTCATTATTATAGTGGCTAGAGATTTATGTTGGCGGCAGCCACTCAATGTTAGTGATGGCTGTTTAACAGTCTGATGGCCTTTGATACACCTGTACTGACCTCAGCTCATAGTCTCAGCTCTGTGTTTGTGTGTGTGTATGCATGTCTCAACCTTACATTTCTGTGTTTGTGTGTGTGTATGCATGTCTCAACCTTACGTTTGTGTGTTTGTGTGTGTGTATGCATGTCTCAACCTTACGTTTGTGTGTTTGTGTGTGTGTATGCATGTCTCAACCTTACGTTTGTGTGTTTGTGTGTGTGTATGCATGTCTCAACCTTACGTTTGTGTGTTTGTGTGTGTGTATGCATGTCTCAACCTTACATTTCTGTGTTTGTGTGTGTGTATGCATGTCTCAACCTTACGTTTGTGTGTTTGTGTGTGTGTATGCATGTCTCAACCTTACATTTCTGTGTTTGTGTGTGTGTATGCATGTCTCAACCTTACATTTCTGTGTTTGTGTGTGTGTATGCATGTCTCAACCTTACGTTTGTGTGTTTGTGTGTGTGTATGCATGTCTCAACCTTACGTTTGTGTGTTTGTGTGTGTGTATGCATGTCTCAACCTTACATTTCTGTGTTTGTGTGTGTGTATGCATGTCTCAACCTTACGTTTGTGTGTGTGTATGCATGTCTCAACCTTGTGTTTGTGTGTGTGTATGCATGTCTCAACCTTACGTTTCTGTGTTTGTGTGTGTGTATGCATGTCTCAACCTTACGTTTCTGTGTGTGTGTGTGTGTATTTCAGAGGCCCAGACTATAGGAATGTGTGTGTTTAGGTTTTGTCATGAATGACAGGGCAGTGAGTTGGGGGTAGACTGTGGGAGGGAGAGAGCTGAAGTGTGTGTGTGTTTGTGGTCCAGATATACACACAAATTTAACTGAAGGACTCAGTTGTGGTAGTTTTTAACAAGCTCTGCTGATGTCTGTGGGCCGACCTAAACCGCCCCTAAAACACAGACTCTTCTAGACCCTTTTCCCACACATACACACAGTCAGAAACTCACAGACAGAAACGGTATGTCTGTGGGCCAGCTTAGCCACAGTGGGTTTCCCCTAAAACATGTCCTTTCCCCCCGCACCTCACACATACCCTGACACACACACCCTGACATGCACACACCCTCCCTCTCACTCCCCTATGAAGTCTTCTTTCAGAGGAATGCAGCCAGACAGGGTTGAAATGTATTGGACAGCAAGCTTCATTCCCGTCCAGTGCAGCTGAACGTGTGTGTGTGTGTGTGTGCATGTTTTCTGGCTCTGTGCACCTGTGTGTTTCATTTCTGTCTCAGGGCAGCGGCACATATACAGTCGTGGCCAAAAGTTTTGAGAATGACACAAAGTCTGCTGCCTCAGTTTGTATGATGGCAATTTCCATATACTCCAGAATGTTATGAAGAGTGATCCAATGAATTGCAAAGTCCCTCTTTACCATGCAAATGAACTGAATCCCCAAAAAACATTTCCACTGTATTTCAGCCCTGCCACAAAAGGACCAGCTGACATCATGTCAGTGATTCTCTCATTAACACAGGTGTGAGTGTTGACGTGGACAAGGCTGGAGATCACTCTATCAGGCTGATTGAGTTTGAATAACAGAGTGTAAGCTTCAAAAGGAGGGTGGTGCTTGGAATCATTGTTCTTCCTCTGTCAACCATGGTTAGCTGCAAGGAAACACGTGCCGTCATCATTGCTTTGCACAAAAAGGGCTTCACAGGCAAGGATATTGCTGCCAGTAAGATTGCACCTAAATCAACCATTTATCGGATCATCAAGAACTTCAAGGAGAGCGGTTCAATGGTTTTGAAGAAGGCTTCAGGGCACCCAAGAAATTCCAGCAAGCGCCAGGACCGTCTCCTAAAATTGATTCAGCTGCAGGATCGGGGCACCGCCAGTACAGAGCTTGCTCAGGAATGGCAGCAGGCAGGTGTGAGTGCATCTGGACGCACAGTGAGGCAAAGACTTTTGGACGATGGCCTGGTGTCAAGAAGGGCAGCAAAGAAGCCACTTCTCTCCAGGAAAAACATATAGGGACATACTGATATTCTGCAAAAGGTACAGGGATTGGACTGATGAGGACTGGGATAAAGTATTTTTCTCTGATGAATCCCCTTTCCGATAGTTTGGGGCACCCGGAAAAAATCTTGTCCGGAGAAGACAAGGTGAGCGCTACCATCAGTCCTGTGTCATGCCAACTGTAAAGCATCCTGAGAACATTCAGGTGTGGGGTTTCTTCTCAGTAAAGGGAGTGGGCTCACTCACAATTTTGCATAAGAACACAGTCATGAATAAAGAATGGTACCAACACATCCTCCGAGAGCAACTTCTCCCAAACATCCAGGAACAGTTTGGTGACAAACAATGCCTTTTCCAGCATGATGGAGCACCTTGCCATAAGGCAAAAGTAATAACTAAGTGGCTCAGGGAACAAAACATCGATATTTTGGGTCCATGGCCAGGAAACTCCCCAGACCTTAATCCCATTGAGAACTTGGCGGGTTGACAAACAAAAACCCACAAAAAACTCCAAGCATTGATTATGCAAGAATGGGCTGCCATCAGTCAGGATGTGGCCCAGAAGTTAATTGACAGCATGCCAGGGTGGATTGCAGAGGTCTTGAAAAAGAAGGGTCAACACTGCAAATATTGACTCTTTGCATCAACTTCATGTAATTGTCAATAAAAGCCTTTGACACTTATGAAATGCTTGTAATTATACTTCAGTTTTCCATAGTAACATCTGACACAAATATCTAAAGATACTGAGGTAGCAGACTTTGTGAAGTTAAATATTTGTGTCATTCTCAACTTTTAGCCATGACTGTTCATGTAAGAGTGTGTGTCTCATTCTTTCCGTTTGTTTGTTTTTCAGGCCCAGAGCAGCTGTGTGTTTCTTTCTCTCTCTCTGTGTGTGTGTGTGTGTGTGTGTGTGTGTGTGTGTGTGTGTGTGTGTGTGTGTGTGTGTGTGTGTGTGTGTGTGTGTTTCCGGCCTGCAGCAGAAAGTGTGTTTTCCCCTGATAATCTGCGGCTGTTAAAAGTTGGCGGGACTTGCTCTGTGTGTTGAGGTCATTGCTTGTTACCCAGCTGTCAATCACAGGGCTGGACAGTAGTAGGGTTTTAGCTCTCTCTCTCTTTATTTGCCCTCGCTTCTCTCGCTCTTATTTATGAAGCAAAACAATCACCTCACAATGAACCCCCAGGCCCATATTGTAGTGGGTTTTCCCCTGTGTGTGTATTCACTAAGTACAGCTGCATCACATCATTGTGTAGGGACATGGCTTATCCTCTTGAATGGCATACTTGTCCTACAAATGTTTTTATTTTTATGAATAATGTCTTTGTTTTTCAATGCTTTGTTATTTGTATTGTTGGGGGAGGGAAACTTTACAATAACATTTGTCTCTCTGTCTCTGTCTCTGTCTGTCTGTCTCTGTCTGTTTGTTTCTCTGTCTGTTTGTCTCTGTCTGTTTGTCTCTGTCTGTTTGTCTGTCTCTGTCTCTTTGTCTGTTTGTCTCTGTCTGTTTGTCTCTGTCTGTTTGTCTCTGTCTGTTTGTCTCTGTCTGTTTGTCTGTCTCTGTCTGTTTGTCTCTCTGTTTGTCTCTGTCTGTCTCTCTGTCTCTGTCTGTCTCTCTGTCTCTGTCTGTCTCTTTGTCTCTGTCTGTCTGTCTCTGTCTCTCTGTCTTTCTCTGTTTGTCTCTGTCTTTCTCTGTTTATCTCTCTGTATTTCTCTGTTTGTCTTTCTGGCTATCTCTCTATCTCTGTTTGTCTCTCTCTCTCTGTTTGTCTCTCTCCCTGTGTGTGTCTCTCTGTGTCTCTCTGTGTGTCTCTCTGTGTGTCTCTGTGTGTGTCTCTCTGTGTGTCTCTCTCTGTGTCTCTCTCTCTCTCTGTGTCTCTCTCTCTGTGTCTCTCCCTCTCTCTGTATGTCTCTCGCTCTCTCTCTCTTTCTCTCTCTCTCTCTCCCTCTGTTAGTTCCCAGACATTGACAGGGTTGGAGCATATCCAGCTGTGTGTGAAGTTTGACTGGGACATTCGCCTCTTCCTCACCAAGAGAGGCTCTGTCAACACAGAACTGGGCCGCACGGTGAAAACACACACACACACACACACACACACACGGGCGCGCACACACACGCATGCAGTAGCAGAGACGCACACACTCTTGTTTGATTATGTGGTTGTGTTGTGCTTGACAGGAGGAGGATGATGAGACGGCCTCTACGATGAACCACAGCATCCTGCTGCAGGAGCGACCAATCAAACAGACAGTTACTAGGTGAGGGTAGGGGCCTATAGCTCTCACGCCACTGAACACATTAGAGATGCAACCTTTATCAAGGTGATTCATAATCTGATTGGATAACTTGGATGATTGGAAGTAAAATAAATGTGATCTGGCTACCAAATTGGAAGGATTAGTCAAGTCTTTTTGGAATATGTGAAAACTTCTTTAAAAAGCAACAGAAGGCCTTAGGCTGGGACTTTGATATCAGTGTTGTTGATATTTCCTTGTTTGAACAGGGAGGCTTTGACTCTGCTCCTGGACACCTTTCACAACGAGGCTGAGTCCTTTCTTCTATCAGAGGTAACCTTATACATACGCACACATAAAAACACACAAGAAGGAACACAAACATTTTTATTCTTAAAATTAATGTGTAAGGTTGAATTCTCTATGTTCTTTCCCTCCTGCCCTCTGTAGGTGGAGCTTGTATTGCACGTGGAACGGCTCGTCCAATCAGTGAAGGCTCTCTGCAGCTCGCTGGCTGCTGTGGAAACGCCTGACATCACTTCCGCTCTCAACCAGCTTCCAGCATGCCCCTGTCGTCTGCAGCCCAGAGTCCAGAAGGTAAACACACACACTCACAGTTTACCCTCCCCAATCATAGCCATAAACATTATGTTCTAAATACTAAACTGATCTTAGACCGGTACACAAGGATAACGTCATGAATTACTGTACTCCTGTAACTCCAGAACCAAAGGTTGGTTGATTGGATTCTGTAACTGTGTGTGTCTCTTCACAGGATTCATCAGTGCTGGCCATCAGAGAGAACAGAGGTAAGTTCCTTACTAATTGAATGTCCTACAATAGCACTGAATAATCCACACATAAATACTGGCTGGTAGGGGATGACAGAGATGACAGACAGAAGCGGGGAAGGAGGATAGGAAACAGACAGGGGGATAGGAGACAGACAGAGGGGAAGGAGGATAGGAGACAGACAGGGGGATAGGAGACAGACAGAGGGGAAGGAGGATAGGAGACAGACAGGGGGATAGCAGACAGACAGAGACGGGACAGAAGAGGAACTGAGGATAGAAAAAGAGGAGTGATGAGATACTGTAGATGGAAGAGAGGAGCAAGGGAGGAAGAGTACAGATGGAGAGAAGTGAGAGAGGAGGGACACTTGGTTATGGGGTCCAGGTCAGGTCTGTACAGTAGTGTAATGCAATAAAGATAAGCTCCACAGCTGAGTTGCTAGTACGTTGTAAAGCGGGCGGTCACGTGTGTTTGCGAGGCAGAGGAATCTGGGTTGAGCCATTGTACAGACAGTGTACCCAGATAGGGAAGAAGCTATACTGCTAAGCAGGCACACTGGTCCGTCACAGTAGCACTACCTCATGTCAGAGCGGAAGTGTCCTTGACTTGTTGTGATGCACATCCGTGATGTATGATATCCCCACTCTCTACCTCCCTGTCACACTCAAACAAACAGGAAGGATGGCTAACTTCGTACAGGATACACCAAGCACCAACTCCATCCATCCGCCAAGCTCTATCTGTCCGTCTGCCCTTGAAAAGAGAGGGATAACATTTCAGAGAGTTGGGATGTTGTTTCCCGTGTAGGGCTGAGCTGCTGCTCCAATGGATGTATAAAGAGACACAATGTAAACAGTGGAGCCCAGTCAGCTGAGCTGTGTTGACATGGAGCAGCCATGTTCTGTGTCCCAAATGGCACCCCTAAGAGCCTTGGTCAAAAGTAGTGCACTATATAGGGAATAGGGTGCCATTTGGGGCACAACCATGGCATGATGACAATAACTGATGTTTGATGTTTGACATTCCTCTGCTTTGAGAGACAGACGTCTCACAAGTCCTCAACTGGCAGCTTCATTAAATAGTGCCCGCAAAACACCATCTTAATATTTTATTTTTATTGGCTAGTCTGAGATATGGCTTTTTCTTTGCAACTCTGCCTAGAAGGCCAGCATCCCGGAGTCACCTCTTCACTGTTAACGTTGAGACTGGTGTTTTGCGGGTACTATTTAATGAAGCTGCCAGTTGAGGACTTGTGAGGCGTCTGTTTCTCAAACTAGACACACTAATGTACTTGTCCTCTTGCTCAGTTGTGCACCGGGGCCTCTCACTCCTCTTTATATTCTGGTTAGAGCCAGTTTGCGCTGGTCTGTGAAGGGAGTAGTACACCTCGTTGTACGAGAGCTTCAGTTTCTTGAAAATTTGGAATGGATGGAATAGCCTTTATTTCTCAGAACAAGAATAGACTGACGAGTTTCAGAAAAAAGTTATTTATTTCTAGCCATTTTGAGCCTGTAATCGAACCCACAAATGCGGATGCTCCAGATACTCAACTAGTTTAAAGAAAGCCTGTTTTATTGCCTCTTTAATCAGCACAACAGGTTTCAGCTGTGCTAACATAATTGCAAAAGGGTTTTCTAATCATAAATTAGCCTTTTAAAATTATACATTTTTAAAAAATTAAAATTATAAACTTGGATTAGCTAACACAACGTGCCGTTGGAACACACGAGTGATGGTTGCTGGTAATGGGCCTCTGTACGCCTATGTAAATATTCCATAAAACATCTGCCGTTTCCAGCTACAATAGTCATTTACAACATTAACCATGTCTACACTGTATTTCTGATCAATTTGATGTTATTTTAATGGACAACATTTTTTTGGGAGTTTCTAAGTGATCCCAAGCTTTTGAACGGTAGTGTATGTATATGGGGCAGCAGCCTCTAAGGTGCAGGGTTGTGTAACCGGGTGGAAGACGGCTAGTGATGGCTATTTAAGTCTTATGGCCTGATGGCCTTGCAGTACAAAACAATACATACGTAATCCAAAAAATACGTTTTATATAGGATGAACCATGACTAGATTACAGTATATATAATGAGTTGACGTTGAGGAAGAGGTTATTTTCCTGGCACCACTCTGTTGTCATCAGCAAACTTGATGAATGATTTGGAGACGTGCGTGACCACTCTGTCATGGGTGCTCAATTCTGCACCCTGATCATTACTAACATTCAGAAAGTTGAACTTTTAATGCTTGTGTTAAGTGGTTGTTTAGCCCTCCTTAATTGAATGCACTTAGTGTAAGTCTGTCTGGATAAGAGCGTCTGCTAAATGAAGGTGAATCTAAATGGTTTCTGAAAATGTTGCAGAGAAAGTGGTGGAGAAGCTGACGGTGGCCATTTTAGATCTGGTGGAGCTGTACTGCAGCACATTCAACGCTAACTTCCACACCACGGTGCAGAGCAACCGGCACACGGCGCCCACACAGGAAGCAGGCCTGGTCACCAATGTCCTATCCTTCAGCGTCTACGCTGCTCACCGCATCCCCATCACATGGGCGGCCAGGTAACACACACACACACAGGCAGCTGTTCAGGCTGGATTTCCCTAGTATAATCTATGAGGATGACATTGTGTTATCCCTCTCCCTCCCTCTCCTTCTCCATCCCTCTCCTTCTCCATCCCTCTCCTTCTCCCCTGTGGTGGAAAAAGTACCCAATTTTCATACTTAAGTGAAAGTAAACATACCTTAGAGAAGTAAAAGTAAAAGAGAAAGAGAAGAAAGAGAAGAGAAGTAAAGTGAAAGAGAAGAGAAGTAAAGTGAAAGAGAAGAGAAGTAAAGTGAAAGAGAAGAGAAGTAAAGTGAAAGAGAAGAGAAGTGAAAGAGAAGAGAAGTAAAGTGAAAGAGAAGAGAAGTAAAGTGAAAGAGAAGAGAAGTAAAGTGAAAGAGAAGAGAAGTAAAGTGAAAGAGAAGAGAAGTAAAGTGAAAGAGAAGAGAAGTAAAGTGAAAGAGAAGAGAAGTAAAGTGAAAGAGAAGAGAAGTAAAGTGAAAGAGAAGAGAAGTAAAGTGAAAGAGAAGAGAAGTAAAAGTGAAAGAGAAGAGAAGTAAAGTGAAAGAGAAGAGAAGTAAAGTGAAAGAGAAGAGAAGTAAAGTGAAAGAGAAGAGAAGTAAAGTGAAAGAGAAGAGAAGTAAAAGTGAAAGAGAAGAGAAGTAGAAGTGAGTCACCCAGTAAAATACTACTTGAGTAAAAGACTAAAAGTATTTGGTTTTAAATAAATGTAATTGCTAAAATATACTTAAGTGCCAAAAGTAAAAGTATAAATCATTTAAAATTCCTTATATAAAGCAAACCAGATGGCATCATTTTCTTGTTTTTATTTATTTACGGATAGCCAGGGCCATGGTCCAACACTAAGCATGTGTTTAGTGAGTCCACCAGATCAGAGGAAGTAGGGATGACCAGGGATGTTCTATTGATAAATGTGTGAATTAGACCATTTTTCTTTCCTGCTAAGCATCCAAAATGTAACGTGTAACGAGTACTTTTGGGTGTCAGGGAAAATGTATGAAGTAAAAAGTACATCATTTTCTTTCGGAATGTAGTGAAGTAAAAGGTGTCAGAAATATAAATAGTAAAGTACAGATACCCCCCAAAACTACTTAAGTAGTACTTACAAGTATTTCTACTTTAGTACTTTACACCACTGCTTCTCCTTCTCCCTCTCTTATTCTCCCTCTCTCATTCTCTGCCCTTCTATTTCTCTTTCCTATTCCCTTCATTCCCTCTCCACTTTCTATCTCATTTTCTCTCCCTTCTCCCTCTTCTCCCTATCCTTTCTCCCTATCCCCCCTCCCCTTCTCCCTCTACGTCTCTCTTTTCATCACCCTCCATTCCATTTTCACTTCTCTTACTTTTCCCATCCTCTCTTCCATCTTCTACCCTTTTTTCTCCCTTTCCCTTCCCATCACATCCCTCCCTCTATATTGACCTGAGTGAATTCAGGTCAGGCCAAACCCTCCCCCTGAATCTCCATGAATCTGTCTTCTCTCAGCACCTGCCCTTTCTTCAACTCTCCTCTGGCACTGCTACATACTGTATGCAGGGGTATATGCACTGCCATCCCACCATTCCCATACATTCTATACTCAACTCCTTACCCTACCCATTCCCCCACACTCACCCTGCAGCCCTATTGCCCTTACCATTGTCTCTGCTCCTAGACTTCCCCCTGTACCCTCCCTATCCCCACCGCTGTGTGTGGCCCTCCTCCACTCCCCCCACTGCCTTCCAGCCACATGAAGGGTCCGCTCTGCTTCACCCCCCCCCCCCCCTCCAGCCACATCCAGCCACATGAAGGGTCCGCTCTGCTTCACCCCCCACCCCCCTTCCAGCCACATCCAGCCACATGAAGGGTCCGCTCTGCTTCACCCCCCCCCCCCCCCCCCCCCCTCCAGCCACATGAAGGGTCTGCTCTGCTCTGCTTCACCCCCCCCCCCCCCCCCTCCAGCCACATGAAGGGTCCGCTCTGCTTCACCCCCCCCCCCCCCCCCTCCACCCTGAACCCCCCCCCCCCCCCCCCCCCCCTCCAGCCACATGAAGGGTCCGCTCTGCTTCACCCCCCACCCCCCTTTCAGCCACATGAAGAGTCCGCTCTGCTTCACCCCCCTCTCCAGACCCCAGTTGGCTGGCTCCTTTGTCTCCCTTGAAACTGATGCTGGCACGTGATTGATTGACAGCCTGGGAACCCTGCCTGACCTTTAACCCAAAGGGGCGGGGCAGAGCTCTGGCTGGTCACTCGGCACCTGTCCGGCGGTTTCACATGCCATCTGTGTATGTGAAGGTGTGTCTTTGTGTGCAGGAAGACAGATCAATTGATACCAAAATATCAGCTAATCTCCCACACAATGGATATCATCTGTATTGATAAGGTTTTCAGATAGGGATTTAGTTAGCAATTAGGTGCATGTGCATATTCCCCTTTCAAGACGATTGGATATGTATAGATACATGGACTCCGTCACGATACAGGAACGATATGTTTTAGTTGGAATCGATTCGGTGCCATTTGGTTTGATTACAGAACCAATCAATGCAATGTGGTTCGATGCGATACGATTCGATGCACTAACATTTTTTGCATAAACACATTCATTTTATATAAGTCCTTACCCTAACCATTCCCCCACACTCACAGGCTATAGCCAGATCAGAGTTGTCTCCGGTAGCTTAACTTTTATTCTGGTAAAACACCATGTTCAACATGGTAGAGATAACAATAACCTAATAAGCCATTTTTGCATTTGAATGCTGAAGGTGCAGATGCACAAGATCTGGAGCAGGCCGACTACCTGCCGTTGGTCAGTGTGCAAAGCTGTGCTCAGTTTGACTAGGCTACTGATATTCCCTAGGGTTATTCGGCATGCAAAATGACTTGTAGATCAATGGCTCAACATAGTTACATGCTTAGTTCCACACTGAAGGAAAGGCCGCATCAGTTGTCAAACTATGAGGTATTTTTGGAAGGTAGAAAAAAAGTAATATGAGCAAAAGTTTTATCAGTTTGGGTCCGATGGAGTCCTGTCTTAAACATTTAGAACGGGCGCTGATGGGTATCGGGCACTGATGGGTATCTGGCGCTGATGGGTATCTGGCGCTGATGGGTATCGGGCGCTGATGGGTATCGGGCGCTGATGGGTATCGGGCGCTGATGGGTATCGGGCGCTGATGGGTATCGGGCGCTGATGGGTATCGGGCGCTGATGGGTATCGGGCGCTGATGGGTATCGGGCGCTGATGGGTATCGTGTAATTGTTACTTCCCTTAGTAGCAATAGCACTCTACTGTAAGACAAATTACATGGTAACATTGTTAACCAATGTTATTACCCTTTAATTACTATTCAGTCTTGGGGATTAATAATATAAAAAATTACAGCTAAATAAGTTATTACCAAGTTGCTAAAATACCAGATTTATAGTCCTGTAAAATAAAATGCTATGAATTTGTGAATATTGCTAATTCTATGTAACATTTAGAGTTTCCCTGCCTGGTCCCAGTGCCTCACTGGTCTACTCTTCCTTTTATACCTCCTCTCTAGAGACCAGCCTCCTCATTCCCCCTTTATATAAGGGAGGGCAAGGTGCTCAGTTACTTGTAATTATAGCAGTTCCAGGCGTAGTCATTATGAAACTCCATTGGCCTATCATCTACACTGAGTGTACAAAACATTAAAACACCTTCATAATATTGAGTTTGCATTTAACCGGTCACCTCCCCTTCGTCTACACTGATTTAAGTAGATTTAACAAGTGACGTCACTAAAATGATCATAGCTTTTACCTGGATTCACCTTGTCATTGAATTGGCTGATCTCCTCTCTGTTATCCCATTGGCTGATTTCCACTTCCTCTTCCTATCAGCTACGAGGGCTTTTTCCTGTCATGCTCTCTGACCCATGGAGGGGCGGAGCTTTGTGCCCCCCAGCACACCAGCAAACAGCAGGTCAGCAAGTACCTGTTTCACCTGGTAGTCTGGGACCAGAGGTACGTACCCAATCACAGCCTGTCACAACAGACCTTATAGGCACCTCAACCAACCTCACAGAGATGTTCACCAATCAGAGTCTATGTATCCTAATATTACATGATGCTTATCATTTAAAGGCAATATAGATATTTGCAATCCAAACTACCACTTCTAACAACATGTACTCATAACGTACACAACGTACACATGGCTTCCTAAAGCATGTTAGGGTTCAAGCCATCCCACTCTAGTACCAGGTGTTCTGTTTGTCCACCTACTGTCCCCTATATGTGTCCACTGGAACGAGCTGTCGGTCGTGCATGTGGGTGTGTTTGTGTGGGAGGACATGTGGGTGTGTTTATGTGTGGGAGGACATGTGGCTGTGTTTATGTGTGGGAGGACATGTGGCTGTGTTTATGTGTGGGAGGACATGTGGCTGTGTTTATGTGTGGGAGGACATGTGGCTGTGTTTATGTGTGGGAGGACATGTGGCTGTGTTTATGTGTGGGAGGACATGTGGGTGTGTTTATGTGTGGGAGGACATGTGGGTGTGTTTATGTGTGGGAGGACATTTGGCTGTGTTTATGTGTGGGAGGACATGTGGCTGTGTTTATGTGTGGGAGGACATGTGGCTGTGTTTAGGTGTGGGAGGACATGTGGCTGTGTTTATGTGTGGGAGAACATGTGGCTGTGTTTATGTGTGGGAGGACATGTGGGTGTGTATGTGTGGGAGGACATGTGGGTGTGTTTATGTGTGGGAGGACATGTGGCTGTGTTTATGTGTGGGAGGACATGTGGGTACTTATTGAAGCAGATGGAAAGTGTTTACAGTGGGTTGTTACTTGTGGGTTGTAACTAGTCTCCTTGGCTATGTATGCATATCTATTTTCTGATCTCTGTACCTCCTGACCTTGATGCGTGGTCCCTGGGGTTATTTTAAAGATACTATTGTTGCAATATTATTTTTGCCTCTATTGTAATAATATTTTTAGTCCTCCGGTATCCGGGTGGATTTATAAAGTGTTGTAGAGAAACATGTTTTGGCAACCCGTGTAGGCCTGCCTAATGGTTCCTTCAATTTTGCAAAACCTTGACTCTAAAACAACACTTACCGAGAAGACTGCTTGACAGTGTCCAACACAAATAGACCTGGCACAAATACCAAATAGGTCATGTTTCATTATGGCTGGAGTACATTGGAGTCTGGACAGGGAGTGCAGCAGGCTACAGCCTTGTACGGTAGCCTTCCTCTAACTGTTCATGGTTTGTTGGTTGTGTGTAAGCCTTCAATGTAAATTTTTGTCTTTTTGGCTGGACGACTCATCTTAAAGTCCTACTCCGTTCTCCTTTTCACCTCATTTATCACCTCATTTCTTTAACAAAAGGCACATCTCAATAGGTGGTCCATGTGTCCTCATGACCTCATGTGTCCTCTGGGCTTCCAAGTGGCACAGCGATCTAAGGCACTGCATCTCAGTGCTAGACACGTCACTACAGACCCTGGTTCGATTCCAGGCTGTATCACAACCGGCCGTGATTGGGAGTCCCATACTGTGGCGCACAATTGGCCCAGCGTCGTTAGGGTTTGGCCAGGGTAGCCCGTCATTGTAAATAAGAATTTGTTCTTAACTGACTTGCCTAGTTAAATGAAGGTTACATAAAATGACATGGCACAAGTTGGGGGGTGAGCCATTCCTTTTTTGTTCTCTAATGTTCTTCAAGTATCTATTCCGTGACTCCCGCCCATAGTGTACAAACAGGCCCCATAACTGAACATGTTGTCTTAGTTAGCGAAGCATGCTAGCAGGTCCACCAGTGGGGTTTAGCTCAGAACCAATGGTGTTTGTTCATCACACTATTATTTTTAGTTGACTCGATGCTAGCTTCTTTCATGCTAACGAGTCTTTGAAGTTTTAGGATTCCAACAGAGTTCTTAATGTGTTATTCTCTTTCATGTGGGAGACGTGTTGAAAGCACACGGGTCCCATGTGGATGACAGAGGGCTAAATATAAATGGAGGGCTTGTTTACTAGCTCTATAACGTTACTCTGCTCTTCAGTTACAGTGAGGGATCGTTTACTAGCTCTATAACTTTACTCTGCTGTTCAGTTACAGTGAGGGATCGTTTACTAGCTCTATAACGTTACTCTGCTGTTCAGTTACAGTGAGGGATCGTTTACTAGCTCTATAACGTTACTCTGCTGTTCAGTTACAGTGAGGGATCGTTTACTAGCTCTATAACGTTACTCTGCTGTTCAGTTACAGTGAGGGATCGTTTACTAGCTCTAACGTTACTCTGCTGTTCAGTTACAGTGAGGGATCGTTTACTAGCTCTATAACGTTACTCTGCTGTTCAGTTACAGTGAGGGATCGTTTACTAGCTCTATAACGTTACTCTGCTGTTCAGTTACAGTGAGGGATCGTTTACTAGCTCTATAACGTTACTCTGCTGTTCAGTTACAGTGAGGGATCGTTTACTAGCTCTATAACGTTACTCTGCTGTTCAGTTACAGTGAGGGATCGTTTACTAGCTCTAACGTTACTCTGCTGTTCAGTTACAGTGAGGGATCGTTTAGTAGCTCTATAACGTTACTCTGCTGTTCAGTTACAGTGAGGGATCGTTTACTAGCTCTATAACGTTACTCTGCTGTTCAGTTACAGTGAGGGATCGTTTACTAGCTCTATAACGTTACTCTGCTGTTCAGTTACAGTGAGGGATCGTTTACTAGCTCTATAACGTTACTCTGCTGTTCAGTTACAGTGAGGGATCGTTTACTAGCTCTATAACGTTACTCTGCTGTTCAGTTACAGTGAGGGATCGTTTACTAGCTCTAACGTTACTCTGCTGTTCAGTTACAGTGAGGGATCGTTTAGTAGCTCTATAACGTTACTCTGCTGTTCAGTTACAGTGAGGGATCGTTTACTAGCTCTAACGTTACTCTGCTGTTCAGTTACAGTGAGGGATCGTTTACTAGCTCTATAATGTTGCTCTGCTGTTCAGTTACAGTGAGGGATCGTTTACTAGCTCTATAACGTTACTCTGCTGTTCAGTTACAGTGAGGGATCGTTTACTAGCTCTATAACGTTACTCTGCTGTTCAGTTACAGTGAGGGATCGTTTACTAGCTCTATAACGTTACTCTGCTCTTCAGTTACAGTGAGGGGTCGTTTACTAGCTCTATAACGTTACTCTGCTGTTTAGTTACAGTGAGGGATCGTTTACTAGCTCTAACGTTACTCTGCTGTTCAGTTACAGTGAGGGATCGTTTACTAGCTCTATAACGTTACTCTGCTGTTCAGTTAGTGAGGGATTGTTTACTAGCTCTATAACGTTACTCTGCTGTTCAGTTACAGTGAGGGATCGTTTACTAGCTCTAACGTTACTCTGCTGTTCAGTTACAGTGAGGGATCGTTTACTAGCTCTATAACGTTACTCTGCTGTTCAGTTACAGTGAGGGATCGTTTACTAGCTCTAACGTTACTCTGCTGTTCAGTTACAGTGAGGGATCGTTTACTAGCTCTATAACGTTGCTCTGCTGTTCAGTTACAGTGAGGGATCGTTTACTAGCTCTATAACGTTACTCTGCTGTTCAGTTACAGTGAGGGATTGTTTACTAGCTATAACGTTACTCTGCTGTTCAGTTACAGTGAGGGATCGTTTACTAGCTCTATAACGTTACTCTGCTGTTCAGTTACAGTGAGGGATCGTTTACTAGCTCTATAACGTTACTCTGCTGTTCAGTTACAGTGAGGGATCGTTTACTAGCTCTAACGTTACTCTGCTGTTCAGTTACAGTGCCACTCCCAGACTACTCTCTTCTAAGAAAATGTGTATTTATATTATAGCTACTGCATTTCACAATTCAACTACAACTGAATCTCTCTCTCCCACTCTCTCAACCCCCCACGCTTTCTGTCCTTCTCTATTCCTCTCTTCCCCTTCAATCCTTCTCTATATCCTCCTCTCTCATTGCATTTCCCTCCCTCCCTCCCTCCACCCCGCAGGGTGTGTTTCCCAGTGCAGATCAACCAGTTGCCAAGGGAGACCCAGCTGACAGTGACTCTGTATGCCAGTGCTCTGCCACCCCCTGGAGGAGTGGAAGAGAAGGGTAGTAAGCAGCGCCGCAGCATCGAATCCCTGGGCTGGGTCACCATGCCCCTCTTCAACTTCAGACAGTGAGTATTAGTCCACAGGAGGGTGGGTGGGTGTGTGTGTCTGAGATTATGACCCTCACCCTCTCCCTCAGCATCCTGACATGTGGGAGGAAGCTACTGGGTCTGTGGCCTTCCACCCCAGGAAGTAATGCTCGCTCCAGCTTCCCCAACTTCAGCCAGCCTGACAGCGTCATCCTGCAGGTAACTGACCTAGTCACACACACACACACACACACACACGGCATATGTGCGCACGCGCACACTTTTTTCCTCCTCTTCCTTCCTCTCTTTCTCTTATTTCCCTCTATTTATTTTTCAAGGTGTAGTTCCCTATTACCTAGTGTCCTCCTTTTTCACTCCCTCTCTTTTTCTCTATATCCATCTGTTACAGCTTTCCTTCCTTTCCTCTCCGCCCTCCCTCTTCCTCACTCTCTCCGCCCTCTTTCCTCTCCAGACTGGCCTGTTTCAATAAACATACACCGTTGCTCCTGGTTAAAAGAACAGCCTATAAAAGGCTTATTCACAGGCTACAGGTACAGTAGGTTTCCTGCCTCCGTGTCTAACATGAACGTTGTCTGTCTTTAGACCCGTTTTAGAGCTGTGGCGCAGATGGGGGTTTGGACTTCCAAAGTGCTCGATCTGTCTCTATGACCAGAATACTCTCCACACATGTTAAAGCATAGGCAGAGGGACTCTCACACACATTGGTAGTCATGCATGTAGTACACACACTATAACTGCTATCTGCAGAAGGGACCTGAAAGTAGGTCAGTTGGATCTTCTCTGTCCAAAAAACTCACCCTGGATATTAGAGTGCCCTGCTGTCTGTCTGCCCTCCCTTCTGACACACACGTCCTCCTCGCTCTCACTCACTCATTCTCTCTCTCACGCACGTAGACACAGGGTTTCTTCTCAGCAGTATTGTATTGTAAACCCAGTCCCTCATGCAGGGCCAGCCCAGTGTGTGGCAGTGCCAGCTGGCCCGTGGCACTGGTTCCCAGTTGCTCTTTGTCTCAGTGCTGTGGGCTGCGTTAAAATGGGATCTGTGTGTGTGTTCTATTGCAGTCGGTCTCCTCGTTAACGTGGCGACATCATTTGAGGCTTCATACTTCATCACTGATGGCAGAACAACAAATGCTTACACACATACACACTCCCCCAGCATCGCATAGGACACATCTGGGGCCTGGCATATATCTGTCACTCATTAATCTGAATCTCTCTCTCACTCTCTCTCACTCTCTCACTCACACTCACTCACTCTCTCATTCACTCTCTCATTCACTCTCTCACTCAGTCAGTCACTCACTCACTCACTCACTCACTCACACACACACTCCCCCAGCATCGCATAGAACACATCTGGGGCCTGGCATACATCTGTCACTCATTAATCTGAATCTCTCTCTCACTCTCTCACTCACTCTCACACACACTGCCCCAGCATCACATAGGACACATCTGGGGCCTGGCATACATCTGTCACTCATTCATCTGAATCTCTCTCTCACTCACTCACTCACTCTCTCTTACACACACACACACACACACACACACACACACACACACACACACACACTCCCCCAGCATCGTATAGGACACATCTGGGGCCTGGCATACATCTGTCGCTCATTAATCTGAATCTCTCTCTCACGCTCTCACTCACTCTCACACACACTGCCCCAGCATCGCATAGGACACATCTGGGGCCTGCCATACATCTGTCACTCATTAATCTGAATCTCTCACTCACTCACTCACTCTCACTCACACACACACACACACACACACACACACACACTCCCCCAGCATCGCATAGAACATATCTGGGGCCTGGCATACATCTGTCACTCATTAATCTGAATCTCTCTCTCACTAGCTCACTCACTCACTCACTCACTCACTCACTCACTCACTCACTCTCTCACACACACACACACACACTGCCCCAACATTGCATAGGACACATCTGGGGCCTGGCATACATCTGTTACTCATTAATTACGAATGTAACCCCCTCTCTTTCTCACACACATTTTCTTCTGCACACCGTCAAACATTTCATTGCCAAAACAAACTGACTGGATGATACATAAGAATTGATTTTCTATCTGACCTAGTTTTGGTTATATTCCTCTCGGCCTTCCTTCTTCCTAAAGGCTTTCCCTCAGTGGCCTGCCATGACTTTACATTTCTTCTCTCTTGGCTTTTCATGTTATTTTTCCCCTCCTACTAACCTTGTTAATTCTTCACTTCATTCTGTTCCTCTCCTCTCCCCAAATCCCCCCTTCCATTTATCCCATACACCTTGTCCAGTTGCTTTATAACAGTCAGTATTGTTACTCTCCATACACACGTTACCTTGTCCAGCTGCTCTATAACAGTGTTGGGAAAATTATGATTAAATGACTGAACAAATCATTTTAAATGGAACTGTAACTAAGTAAACTTATACTCTGTTTTATTATATCTGATTAACAATATGAGTTCATACGATGGGATTGTGTGACACAGACAAGGAGTAATTAAAGTTAATGAACACCATTCCAACTAGGAAGAAAGAAGTGGACTGTGTAAACAGATAAGGTCGTTAACCTATGGTTGAACCGACGAAACTGAGCTCTGGGGTTTTTAGATAAGACAGTGAGTTCATTCCTAGGTTTTCTGTTAATTAGAACTGTCAACTAAGTGGTGATCGATAATGTTGAGGGGTCAAATGTTACCTGGGAGTGTGTTAGTAAGTTAGAATGAACTTTTCACCTCACTTTGTCCCTGTCGAGAGGAGGGGTTTCTGTTAAGCAATGAAATGACGGCATGTTTTGTATATAAACTGTTGATCGTGGTGAAGTGGCAGCGCGCT
Source organism: Oncorhynchus clarkii lewisi (assembly GCF_045791955.1). Classification (NCBI taxonomy): domain Eukaryota; kingdom Metazoa; phylum Chordata; class Actinopteri; order Salmoniformes; family Salmonidae; genus Oncorhynchus; species Oncorhynchus clarkii. The sequence goes on from NC_092153.1 coordinate 67,322,038, forward strand.
CCGAGAATAAGTTCTGTTACCTATTATTGAAAAGACTAGTCTCCGTCTATTTTATGCAAACAAGAATCATACAAATTCTCATAAAATAGATTAAGGGTTTTCAATTAATGAAAACACATCGGCATAATTAAATTACAGTAACAAACAGTCAGTATTGTTACTCTCCATACACACATTACCTTGTCCAGTTGCTCTATAACAGTCACTATTGTTACTCTCCATACACACATTACCTTGTCCAGCTGCCCTATAACAGTCAGTATTGTTACTCTCCAAACACACATTACCTTGTTCAGTTGCTCTATAACAGTCAGTATTGTTACTCTCCATACACACGTTACCTTGTCCAGCTGCTCTATAACAGTCAGTATTGTTACTCTCCATACACACATTACCTTGTCCAGCTGCTCTATAACAGTCAGTATTGTTACTCTCCATACACACATTACCTTGTCCAGCTGCTCTATAACAGTCAGTATTGTTACTCTCCATACACACATTACCTTGTCCAGCTGCTCTATAACAGTCAGTATTGTTACTCTCCATACACACATTACCTTGTCCAGCTGCTCTATAACAGTCAGTATTGTTACTCTCCATACACACATTACCTTGTCCAGCTGCTCTATAACAGTCAGTATTGTTACTCTCCATACACACGTTACCTTGTCCAGCTGCTCTATAACAGTCAGTATTGTTACTCTCCATACACACATTACCTTGTCCAGCTGCTCTATAACAGTCAGTATTGTTACTCTCCATACACACATTACCTTGTCCAGCTGCTCTATAACAGTCAGTATTGTTACTCTCCATACACACATTACCTTGTCCAGCTGCTCTATAACAGTCAGTATTGTTACTCTCCATACACACATTACCTTGTCCAGCTGCTCTAGAACAGTCAGTATTGTTACTCTCCATACTCGATGTGTATTGCGTATATACTTATCTGTGAGAGTAACAATGATTATAAATCAAAACATATTTAGTTATTGAAGTACGTTTGCCTCATCACAACCCTTCATGCAGAATATTGGTGTTGTTGTTAGAGTGACCTCTGACCTCTTTCTCTAGGTGGACTTCCCAATGTCGTCATTTCAGGTGCGTTTCAGTACCCCCCCTCCTGCAGAGTTCAGTCCCCAGTATGACTTCTCCAGACTGGACCAGCACAGCCAGAGACAACTACAGGACGTTCTGCACAAGAAGTCACTTTTCTGGTGAGACAATTATTCTGACTGGCTGGCCGTCTGGCTGGCTGTCTGTCTGTCTGGCCGTCTGTCTGGCTGTCTGTTTGGCTGACTTGCCGTCTGTCCATCAGTCTCGCTCTCTATCACGCTACCTTTCTACTCTCTTTCCATGAGATGACAGAACAGTCCTGTCAGACTAACAAGTCACTCTTACACTGCATTAGAACAGTAAGAGTTGTTGTGTACTGTATGTTCCTGTGCACGTGTGCAAACCTAACATCGTAGCATTCAGCTGTATAAGTTCTTTAAGGGTGTTAATGGGTTCGTAGTGGACAGAACAGGAAGAGAGACAGGATATGTGGGCAGTGTGATGCTCTGGGGATGGTATTGGGAGGGGGGATGGGGAAAGAGGAGTGGGTTTTAGTTGATGTCATAGCAGCAGCTGGTGGTGAATCTGCCCCAGGTTATATTATACACCCATCCTTTCTCCTCTCCCCTCTATTCTCCCCATCCCCCTTTCTCTCCCCCTTCTCTCCTCTCTTGTCCCCTGTGTGTCTCTCTGTGTGTGTGTGTGTGTGTGGGGGGGGGGTTACTTTCCTTGTGGGTATCAGAAGTCCTCAAAAGGATAGTAAAACAAGGGAAAACCAGACAAGTGAGGACATTTCACCAGTCCCCAAAAGGAAAAAACATTAGCATTAGAAATAGCATTACAATTAGAGTTAGGAGTTATGTTTAAGTTATGGGTTTAAGGTTAAGGGGTGGGTTTAAGGTTAGGAAAACAGGACTTTGAATGTGAATGCATTTTTTGGTCTCCACAGTGTAGTGTTTAGTCCATTAGACGTTGTCATAGTTTATGATCTTTCTTGTGTGTTGTAAGAGAGATAAGCGAACCATGTTTATCTTGGACCAGTGTTTTGATGTTTACTTCCAAGCATGATTCTGTAAATGGGCTTTGGAGCGTGCCTTTGAAAGATGGAAGGGAATGTGCTGTTTGTGTTTTGATGTTTGTTCAATGTTTACTTTGTGCCTTTCCCTCCACTCTCTTGACCTCTAAATAACCAGGAATGTCTTAATGTCAACCTATGAGGCTTTTGACTAGAATGTGCACTAGGGCTGGACGATATGGCCAAAATATCATATCACAGTATTTTTCACATTTTTGACAGTATTTCATGTTTTTGAATAATACAAGTTTTAAATGTGCTTGTGTGTGACCCAAGGGTGCTAACACATACATTGTAAGTGATATCGATGGGTCTTTCTCCATTCTGGTTGTTTTATACTGTTCAATTAAACTTCAACCAACTTTTTTCTGCATTTTCATCCATTTCTGCATTTCCTACGCTAATTTAAGGCCATTAATTTAAGGTCATTTCCCCACGTAGGGCTGTGTGATATGGGCAAAAAATCTAGGCCTTATTTTTTACCGAATGTCGCAGTTTAACCAAAACTTGCTTAGATAAGACAAACTAACTGTTTTCAGATGTAGGAAACACAAACTAATAGTGTTAGTCTGTGGGGCGGGACTAGGTCTGTGGGGCGGGACTAGGTCTGTGGGGCGGGACTAGGTCTGTGGGGCGGGACTAGGTCTGTGTGGAAAGCGGCATGGAACGAGAGCAGAGAGAGGTGACTCAAGTAGCAGAGTAAACTATAAAAATGGACATTCCACACAGCGTGTCACATTTAACAAGTGAAACATTCAAATACCGTTATAGAAGGCAAACTAAAAACCAAAACTGGTCCGTGCATCAATACCGGTATAAAGGAAAATACGGTATACCTCCCAGCCCCAATGTGCACACATTCAAAAACTTCAACAAATGATGATTAATGGTCAGGATCAGTTTAATATTATATTGAAAAACACTAGATTTATCATTGTTGATGAATAATTAATTAAAGTATTTCCATCCAATATCAGGCTCCAAGCAGGAAGTTGATCAGATGAGCTCATTCAGTAGCAGCAACTGTTGTCCAGCTGGATCAACCAATCCCAACAATAACACAGTATATTCAGCCAATGGAAACAACCGTACCAAGGATAACCCATCCTATAGTAACAAAGACAAGTCTTTTTCCAGCCCTTTGCTCTGTGTTTCTGCTAGAACTTTTGGAGAACAAAAACCTGTGTCTGTTGATTGAGACAGGGATACAAACATACACATATGAACCTGTGTCTGTTGATTGAGACAGGGATACAAACATACACATATGAACCTGTGTCTGTTGATTGAGACAGGGATACAAACATACACATATGAACCTGTGTCTGTTGATTGAGACAGGGATACAAACATACACATATGAACCTGTGCCTGTTGATTGAGACAGGGATACAAACATACACATATGAACCTGTGTCTGTTGATTGAGACAGGGATACAAATATACACATATTCCACTAGATTCCACAGCCACAAAGTCAAAATAGGCTGAAATTCCTGAAAACAGAATCTTTGGCCATGATAAACATGGGTGAAATTAACGGAACAGAGAGGTTTGTCCGATTTAGTTTCCATTTCCTTTCTTCACACAAAGGTAATCACAATTGTTAACGGCATTCCCCCAGAAGTAAAACAGGAAATGATAAACTTTTATTTTTACTTTATTTTAAATTTTACTTCTGGGTAACCAAGATTATCTATCTCTTTATTACAGTGGAGAGAGGCCATCTAATGCTGCTGAGAGCAACACCAAAATATACAGTATTTCCCCCTTTTATTTCCAACCTTTCACTCTTTTTACCCCTCCCTTCTCTCTATATCCCCCTCTCTTTCCTCCACTCTCAAGCTCAATATTAATGTCAGCTTAAATTTATTCTCTCTCTCTCTCTCTCTCTCTGTGTCTCTCTCTCTGTCTCTCTCTCTATGTCTCTCTCTCTGTGTCTCTCTCTCTGTGTCTCTCTGTCTGTCCAGGTTGACTCCAGAGGACAAGCGTCTGTTGTGGGAGAAGCGTTCGTTCTGCCAGTCAGAGAGTGGTGCCCTGCCCCTGGTGCTGGCTAGTGCCCCCCGCTGGGAGTGGGCATGTCTTTCAGATATTTATGCCCTGCTCCGTCAGTGGGCATGTCTCAACCACCACCACGCACTGGGCCTGCTGCATGCCACGTAAGGGGGCTGTGCGTTTGCATGTGTGTATTTGTGGTTGCCAGGCAATGGTTTCTGGGGCAACACTTGTCAGTGAAACGGTCACTGGGCAATTGTCGCCAGAAGACCTGTGGTCACAATTCAACCTTGTTGAATATGTTCAGGCTGGAGGTGTTCGTGTGGACCACAGACATGCTGGCAGTTTGGGGTCATGGTCAGAGATGGGAGTGGACCTGACAGGCTTAGAATCCTGTTCTGGAACATAAATACCATGAGTTCACAACCAGCGTGGCAACATACATGACATCACATGCATCATCCTCTTTTAAAAATGACAGTTCAGTGATTAATGAGGTCCAAGCATTTGTTTGATCTCTCAAATATTGATTTATTTTGGATTGAAACAATGTAATAATATAATGCCAAATGTATTGAATGTGTATTAGGTTTCCTGATCAGGAGCTGAGGCATACTGCAGTACAGTGGATGGACTCTATCTCTGACCCTGAGCTGCTGGACTTCCTACCACAGCTGGTGCAGGTAACACTGTACCAATGCCTTATGATTACCATACAAACACCTCATTAGAGGGCTATGTGGAGCATCTAACCAACTCTCTCAATCGGTCTCTCTCACCCTCACGCTTTCTCGCAGGCTCTGAAATATGAGTGTTACCTGGACAGCCCGTTGGTGCGTTTCCTGCTACGGAGAGCCATAGGGGACATGCGCATCGCACACTATCTCTTCTGGTGAGACTTACACACATATCAGCTCATGCATCAAGACACACTCAGCCTTCCTTTTGTCTTCACACACAACCTGATGTAGGCTCACAGACACACACAAACCTGATGTAGGCTCACAGACACACACAAACCTGATGTAGGCTCACAGACACACACAAACCTGATGTAGGCTCACTGACACACACAACCTGATGTAGGCTCACAGACACACACAACCTGATGTAGGCTCACAGACACACACAACCTGATGTAGGCTCACAGACACACAACCTGATGTAGGCTCACAGACACACACAACCTGATGTAGGCTCACAGACACACACAACCTGATGTAGGCTCACAGACACACACAACCTGATGTAGGCTCACAGACACACACAATCTGATGTAGGCTCACAGACACACACAACCTGATGTAGGCTCACAGACACACACAACCTGGTGTAGGCTCACAGACACACACAACCTGATGTAGGCTCACAGACACACACAACCTGATGTAGGCTCACAGACACACACAACCTGATGTAGGCTCACAGACACACACAACCTGATGTAGGCTCACAGACACACACAACCTGATGTAGGCTCACAGACACACACAACCTGATGTAGGCTCACAGACACACACAACTAAAAAGTAAAGTACAGCATTCCAGACATGACACTGCTATAATGTAGGACAATGTCATTGATGCTTTGTCTTCAGTAGGGCAAACATGTTTCCACCTGCTGGACAGATTGGGAAATACTTAAACAAACTCACTGGATGATGAATAAAACATATTCTTAAAAATGAGTTAACACGATTACATCAGGGCCCATATTCATAAGAAGTAGGATTGCTGATCTAGGATCAGGTCCACCCTGTTAACCATTATGATTTAAAGGCTAAACTGATGCTAGAGGAGCACTCAGAGATGCTTCATGAATACTGGGCCTGAACACAAAGTACACATTTGTTAAATACTCACATGAATAAATGTAAACAGTACTGCACAGTGGACCACATGAACAATAGTCAGATACATTTCCTCTCTCTCCCAGGTTGTTGAAGGACACTCTGCAGGACAGTCAGTTCAGTGGGAGGTACCAGCACCTGTTAGCAGGCCTGCTGTGCTGTGTTGGTCGGGGTCTCAGGGAGGAGTTTGACAGGCAGTGCTGGCTGGTCACCATCCTGGCTAAAGTAGCCCAACGTGTCCGGGACACCTCTCCCTCCAGCAGACAGGCCATCCTTCGAGAGGGACTGGAGGAGGTCAGGCAGTTCTTCTCAGTCAGTAGCAGCTGCCGTCTCCCCCTTAACCCTGGCATGCTGGTCAAAGCCATCAACATACAGGTACTTGATTGTGTTAGTGTGTGTGTGTGTGTGTGTGTGTGTGTGTGTGTGTGTGTGTGTGTGTGTGTGTGTTTTTACTCCTGTCTGTATGTGAGCTCGTGTCTGTGTGTGATCTCTGTCTCCAGTTGTGTTCCTACTTCAACTCCAACGCCGTGCCCCTCAAACTGTCCTTCCAGAACCTGGATCCTCTGGGAGACAACATCAATGTCATCTTCAAGGTAAACATTTCAAACACCACAGAATCAGAGAGCCACTTAAGACTAATGAGATGCAGCCACTGTTGTGCACATTTAACTCTACTGAATCAACAAACCACTTAAATGTGCCTTTCTGAACCCTTGTTGACCTTCGACCTCTGTGACCGCTGTATCTTCTGACCTCTGCTCTCAAGTCAGGTGACGACCTGCGCCAGGACATGCTGACCCTGCAGATCATCCGCATCATGAACAAAATCTGGATCCAGGAGGGGCTGGACATGAGGATGGTCATCTTCAGATGTTTTTCTACCGGACGAGGCAGAGGTAAGGAGGGAGGGGGAGAGAGCGAGAGGTTCCTGTTTTGATTGATTTAATAAAGTCAGTTAGGTCTGCTCTATACCAAATTAGCATACCCCCTGAGTCTCTTCCCTGTTTTACTTCTGGTAGTTGGGTGGATGGGACTACCAGCTCTCTGTAACTTAGAGGGCAACCAGTGGGTCCATCTCCTCTTTACCATGTTTCTTGTAGGTTGACAATGTCTATAGGATGACAATGTGTGTATTTCTGATTTCTTTGGGGAAAGTAGAATAAGCTTTTTCAGGCACTCCATTGAGTGCTGTGGCCTGCCTTTCCTGCTGTGCTCTCATGTCATTTTTGCCTGTGTGTATTATTATCAAATTTTATTTGTCACATGTGTCGAATACAACAAGTGTAGACTTCACCGTGAAATGTTTACTTACAAGCCCTTAACCAACAGTGCAGTTCAAGAAGAAAATATTTACAATTTAGACTCAAATTAAAAAGTAGCACAATAAGAATAACGAGGCTAAATACAGGGGGCACCGGTACCAAGTCAGTGTGTGTGGTACAGGCTAGTTGAGGTAATCTGTATGTAGGTGGGGGCGAATTGACTATGCATAGTTAACAAACAAATAGTGAGTGTACAAAAGGGAGGGGGGGGGTCAATGTAAATTTTCCAGTGCCGATTTTATTAATTGTTCAGCAGTCTTATGGCTTGGTGGTAGAAGTTGGTGAGGAGCCTTTTGGTCCTAGGCGCTCCGGTACAGCTTGCCGTGCGGTAGCAGAGAAAACAGTCGATAACTTGGGTGACTGGAGTCTCTGATAATTTTATGGGCTTTCCTCTGACACCGCCTATTATATACAGTTGAAGTCGGAAGTTTACATACAGTGCCTTGCGAAAGTATTTGGCCCCCTTGAACTTTGTGACCTTTTGCCACATTTCAGGCTTCAAACATAAAGATATACAACTGTATTTTTTTGTGAAGAATCAACAACAAGTGGGACACAATCATGAAGTGGAACGACATTTATTGGATATTTCAAACTTTTTTAACAAATCAAAAACTGAAAAATTGGGCGTGCAAAATTATTCAGCCCCTTTACTTTCAGTGCAGCAAACTCTCTCCAGAAGTTCAGTGAGGATCTCTGAATGATCCAATGTTGACCTAAATGACTAATGATGATAAATACAATCCACCTGTGTGTAATCAAGTCTCCGTATAAATGCACCTGCACTGTGATAGTCTCAGAGGTCCGTTAAAAGCGCAGAGAGCATCATGAAGAACAAGGAACACACCAGGCAGGTCCGAGATACTGTTGTGAAGAAGTTTAAAGCCGGATTTGGATACAAAAATATTTCCCAAGCTTTAAACATCCCAAGGAGCACTGTGCAAGCGATAATATTGAAATGGAAGGAGTATCAGACCACTGCAAATCTACCAAGACATGGCCGTCCCTCTAAACTTTCAGCTCATACAAGGAGAAGACTGATCAGAGATGCAGCCAAGAGGCCCATGATCACTCTGGATGAACTGCAGAGATCTACAGCTGAGGTGGGCGACTCTTCCCATAGGACAACAATCGTATATTGCACAAATCTGGCCTTTATGGAAGAGTGGCAAGAAGAAAGCCATTTCTTAAAGATATCCATAAAAAGTGTTGTTTAAAGTTTGCCACAAGCCACCTGGGAGACACACCAAACATGTGGAAGAAGGTGCTCTGGTCAGATGAAACCAAAATTGAACTTTTTGGCAACAATGCAATGGCGTAAAAGCAACACAGCTCATCACCTTGAACACACCATCCCCACTGTCAAACATGGTGGTGGCAGCATCATGGTTTGGGCCTGCTTTTCTTCAGCAGGGACAGGAAGATGGGAAGATGGATGGAGCCAAATACAGGACCATTCTGGAAGAAAACCTGATGGAGTCTGCAAAAGACCTGAGACTGGGACGGAGATTTGTCTTCCAACAAGACAATGATCCAAAACATAAAGCAAAATCTACAATGGAATGGTTAAAAAATAAACATATCCAGGTGTTAGAATGGCCAAGTCAAAGTCCAGACCTGAATCCAATCGAGAATCTGTGGAAAGAACTGAAAACTGCTGTTCACAAATGCTCTCCATCCAACCTCACTGAGCTCGAGCTGTTTTGCAAGGAGGAATGGGAAAAAATGTCAGTCTCTCGATGTGCAAAACTGATAGAGACATACCCCAAGCGACTTACAGCTGTAATCGCAGCAAAAGGTGGCGCTACAAAGTATTAACTTAAGGGGGCTGAATAATTTTGCACGCCCAATTTTTCAGTTTTTGTTTTGTTAAAAAAGTTTGAAATATCCAATAAATGTCGTTCCACTTCATGATTGTGTCCCACTTGTTGTTGATTATTCACAAAAAAATACAGTTTTATATCTTTATGTTTGAAGCCTGAAATGTGGCAAAAGGTCGCAAAGTTCAAGGGGGCCGAATACTTTCGCAAGGCACTGTACACCTTAGCCAAATACATTTATACATTTATATTAATACATTTATTTACAATTCCTAACATTTAATCCTAGTAAAAATTCTCTGTCTTAGGTCAGTTAGGATCACCACTTTTATTTTAAGAATGAAATGTCAGAATAATAGTAGAGAAAATGATTTATTTCAGCTTTAATTTCTTTCATCACATCCCCAGTGGGTCAGAAGTTTACATACACTCAAATAGTATTTGGTAGCATTGACTTTACATTGTTTAATTTGGGTCAAACGTTTTGGGTAGCCATCCACAAGCTTCCCACAATAAGTTGGGTGAATTTTGGCCCATTCCTCCTGACAGAGCTGGTGTAACTGAGTCAGGTTTATAGGCCTCCTTGCTCGCACACGCTTTTTCAGTTCTGCCCACACATTTTCTATAGGATTGAGATCAGGGCTTTGTGATGGCCGCTCCAATACCTTGACTTTGTTGTCCTTAAGCCACTTTGCCACAACTTTGGAAGTATGCTTGGAGTCATTGTCCATTTGGAAGACCCATTTGCGACTAAGCTTTTACTTCCTGACTGTCTTGAGATGTTGCTTCAATATATCCACGTAATTTTCCTTTCTCATGAAGCCATCTATTTTGTGAAGTGCAACAGTCCCTCCTGCAGCAAAGCACCCCCACAACAGGATGCTGCCACCCCTGTGCTTCACGGTTGGGATGTTGTTCTTCGGCTTGTAAGCCTCCCGGGACCTCACTCATTTTACTGTGGATATAGATACTTTTGTACCTGTTTCTTCCAGCATCTTCACAAGGTCCTTTGCTGTTGTTCTGGGATTGATTTCCACTTTTCGCACCAAGGTACGTTCATCTCTAGGAGACAGAACGCGTCTCCTTACTGAGGGGTATGACGGCTGCGTGGTCCCATGGTGTTTATACTTTCGTACTATTGTTTGTACAGATGAACGTGGTACCGTCAGGCATTTGGAAATTGCTCCCAAGGATGTACCAGACTTGTGGAGGTCAACCATTTTTTTCTGAGGTCTTGGCTGATTTCTTTTGATTTTCCCATTATGTCAAGCAAAGAGGCACTGAGTTTGAAGGTAGGCCTTGAAATACATCCACAGGTACACCTCAAATTGACTCAAATGATGTCAATTAGCCTCAGCAGAAGCTTCTAAAGCCATGACATAATTTTCTGGAATTTTCCAAGCTGTTTAAATGCACAGTCAACTTAGGGTATGTAAACTTCTGACCCACTGGAATTTTGATACAGTGAAATAATCTGTCTGTAAACAATTGTTGAAAAAATGACTTGTGTCATGCACAAAGTAGATGTCCTAACTGACTTTCCAAAACTATAGTTTGTTAACAAGACATTTGTGGAGTGGTTGAAAAACACGTTTTAATGACTCCAACCTAAGTGTATGTAAACTTCAGACTTCAAATGTAGGTCCTGGATGACAGGAAGCTTGGCCCCAGTAGCGCCGTACTGCCAGATGCCAAGCAGTTGCCATTGTTGGGGTTCGTTTCCTTGTTCCTTGTCAATCATTGGTGAAATTAGCATTATGACAATAATAAAACCTTTAATAATGCATTTGCAGACAGAAGTTGAAAACAGGAACATAACGCATGTTTCCGAGTAAGTTCTGCATCAAAGAAAGATCCCATGATATTTTATCAAACCCGAAATCCAGCACTCGTGATGTCACTGCCTACGTCATTATATTTTACTCATGAGACCAAAACAATACCTACAAAGCTATATAAACACGGCTTTTAGTGTGTTATCTAAAAGCTTAGCAGTAAATGTCCAAGTTGATTTATAGTGGAATGTCTGAGTAGTCTTGTCTCCTACACTCCCCTGCAGAGTTCTGTCTCAGTCACACATTTCTCAGAGGGGTCTCTTTATAAGAGAGAGAGAACTGGAAAACAACTGTGGAACAATATTAAAACCTCATAATGTATATATATTGTTCATCTGTAGTCTAGGTCTTATAACCCCTCCCCTTCTATTAATACAACATAAGCATAATCATTTATTCTAATACATCAATCATTTGGTACAGCCCCAATCATGACCCCTAGGTCCACTTCTAACACCATACCAGGCAGTGATGCAACCGGTCAGGATGCTCTTAATGGTGCAGCTGTAGAACCTTTTGAGGATCTGAGGACCCATGCCAAATCTTTTCAGTCTCCTGAGGGGGAAAAGGTTTTGTCGTGCCCTCTTCACGACTGTTCTTGGTATGTTTTGACCATTATAGTTTGTTGGTGATATGGACACCAAGGAACTTGAAACTCTCGACCTGCTCCACTACAGCCCCGTCGATGTTAATGGGGGCCTATTTGGCCCACCTTGGTCTTGCTCACATTGAGGGAGAGGTTGTTGGCCTGCCACCACACTGCCAGGTCTCTGACCTCCTCCCTATAGGCCATCTCATCATTGTCGGTGATCAGGCCTACCACTGTTGTGTCGTCAGCAAACTTAATGATGGTGCTGGAGTCGTGTTTGGCCACACAGTCGTGGGTGAACAGGGATTACAAGAGGGGACTAAGTACACACCCCTGAGGGGCCCCAGTGTTAAGGATCAGCGTGGCAGACGTGTTGTTGCCTACTCTTACCACCTGGGGGCAGAGGGAGTTGTTTAGTCCCAGAGTCCTTAGCTTAGTGATGAGCTTTGTGGTCAATATGGTGTTGAACGCTGAGTTGTAGTCAATGAACAGCATTCTCACATAGGTGTTCCTTTTGTCCAGGTGAGAAAGGGCAGTGTGGAGTGCGATTTGAGATTATGTGGCTGGTTGACCAGAGTTGGTGCTCAGATTTATTTTTGTATAATTTATTTATAATTTATTTTTCTTCTTGGCTTTAAAAGTATTTTCAGACTAAATATTATTTTCAGGTTTCTGTTTTTCTTCTTTTGCTGGTCATTAGTTTGCCAGAGCAGTTGCCGTCCTTGGGATAAGAATCTTTGGTTGTAATTTTGTCCAAAATCAGATTGTAGGTTTGGAGTTTTGATTTGGAGTGAAGGTTATGTTGTGGAGGGTAGTATCCTGTTTATGTACTTGTGGAAAAAATCCAAGTTTATCCAACTCTAAATCTATCTTTTTGTAAAAAAAAAAAACATGCAGAAAAATTCAGGAGCTCATCTGCTCATGACCGATCTCTCTCTCTCTCTCTCTCTCTCTCTCTCTCAATACAAAGGGCTTTATTGGCATGGGAAACATTTGTTTACATTGCCAAAGCAAATGAAATAGACAATAAACAAAGGGAAACATTACACTCTCAAAGGTTTTTTGACATTTCAAATGTTGTATTATTGTCTATGTACAGTGTTGTAATGTGCAAGTAGTTGAAGTATGAAAGGGAAAATAAACAAACAGATAAATATAGGTTGTATTTACAATGTTTGTGCTCCTCTGGTTGCCCTTTGCTCATGGCAACGGGCCACACATCTAGCTGATGTGACTGCACACTGCGGTAGTTTATCAATGTTTGTGCTCCTCTGGTTGCCCTTTGCTCATGGCAACAGGCCACACATCTAGCTGATGTGACTGCACACTGCGGTAGTTTATCAATGTTTGTGCTCCTCTGGTTGCCCTTTTGTCATGGCAACGGGCCACACATCTAGCTGATGTGACTGCACACTGCGGTAGTTTATCAATGTTTGTGCTCCTCTGGTTGCCCTTTTGTCATGGCAACGGGCCACAAATCTAGCTGATGTGACTGCACACTGCGGTAGTTTATCAATGTTTGTGCTCCTCTGGTTGCCCTTTTGTCATGGCAACGGGCCACACATCTAGCTGATGTGACTGCACACTGCGGTAGTTTATCAATGTTTGTGCTCCTCTGGCTGCCCTTTTGTCATGGCAACGGGCCACAAATCTAGCTGATGTGACTGCACACTGCGGTAGTTTATCAATGTTTGTGCTCCTCTGGTTGCCCTTTGCTCATGGCAACAGGCCACACATCTAGCTGATGTGACTGCACACTGCGGTAGTTTATCAATGTTTGTGCTCCTCTGGTTGCCCTTTTGTCATGGCAACGGGCCACACATCTAGCTGATGTGACTGCACACTGCGGTAGTTTATCAATGTTTGTGCTCCTCTGGTTGCCCTTTGCTCATGGCAACGGGCCACAAATCTAGCTGATGTGACTGCACACTGCGGTAGTTTATCAATGTTTATGCTCCTCTGGTTGCCCTTTGCTCATGGCAACGGGCCACAAATCTAGCTGATGTGACTGCACACTGCGGTAGTTTATCAATGTTTGTGCTCCTCTGGTTGCCCTTTGCTCATGGCAACGGGCCACAAATCTAGCTGATGTGACTGCACACTGCGGTAGTTTATCAATGTTTGTGCTCCTCTGGTTGCCCTTTGCTCATGGCAACGGGCCACAAATCTAGCTGATGTGACTGCACACTGCGGTAGTTTATCAATGTTTTTGCTCCTCTGGTTGCCCTTTGCTCATGGCAACGGGCCACAAATCTAGCTGATGTGACTGCACACTGCGGTAGTTTATCAATGTTTGTGCTCCTCTGGTTGCCCTTTTGTCATGGCAACGGGCCACACATCTAGCTGATGTGACTGCACACTGCGGTAGTTTATCAATGTTTGTGCTCCTCTGGTTGCCCTTTTGTCATGGCAACGGGCCACACATCTAGCTGATGTGACTGCACACTGCGGTAGTTTATCAATGTTTGTGCTCCTCTGGTTGCCCTTTGCTCATGGCAACGGGCCACAAATCTAGCTGATGTGACTGCACACTGCGGTAGTTTATCAATGTTTGTGCTCCTCTGGTTGCCCTTTGCTCATGGCAACGGGCCACAAATCTAGCTGATGTGACTGCACACTGCGGTAGTTTATCAATGTTTGTGCTCCTCTGGTTGCCCTTTGCTCATGGCAACGGGCCACAAATCTAGCTGATGTGACTGCACACTGCGGTAGTTTATCAATGTTTGATTTGTTTTCAAATTCTTTGTGGGTATGTATGATCTGTGGGGAAATACACTTTATATACAAAGTTATGTGGACACACCTTCAAATTAGTGGATTCGGCTATTTCAGGTACACCCGTTGCTGACACGTGTATAAAATTGAGCACACAGCCATGCAATCTCAATAGACAAACATTGGCAGTAGAATGGCCTTACTGAAGAACTCAGTGACTTTCAACGTGGCACCGTCATAGGATGTCAACTTTCCAACAAGTCAGTTCGTCAAATTTCTACCTGGCTATAGCTGCTCCGGTCAACTGTAAGTGCTGTTATTGGGAAGTGGAAACGCCTAGGAGCAACAATGGCTCAGCCATGAAGTGGTAGGCCACACAAGCTCACAGAATGGGAGCCCCGAGTGCTGAAGCGCATAGCGTTTAAAAATCGTCTGTCCTCGTTTGCAACACTCACTACCAAGTTCCAAACTGCCTCTGGAGCAATGTCAGCACAATAACTGTTCGTTGGGAGCTTCATAAAATGTGTTTTCATGACCAAACAGCCGCACACAAGCCTAAGATCACCTTGCGCAATGCCAAGCGTTGGCTGGAGTGGTGTAAAGCTCGCCCCCATTCGACTCTGTAGCAGTGGAAACACGTCCTCTGGAGTAATGAATGACCATTTGGCAGTCAGAAGGACGAATCTGGGTTTGGCGGATGCCAGGAGGACGTTATCTGCACCAATGCATGGGGCCAACGGTAAAGTTTGGTGGAGGAGGAATAACACTTTGTTCCAGTTAAGGGAAATCCTAACGTTATAGCATACAATGACATTTTAGACGATTCTGTGCTTCCAACTTTGTGTCAAAAGTTTGGGGAAGGCCCTTTCTTGCTTCAGCATGACAATGCCCCTTTTGCACAAAGCGAGGTCCCATGGAGAAATGGTTTGTCGGTGTGCAAGAACTTGATTGGCCTGCACTGAGCTCTGACCTCAACCCCATCGATCACTTTTGGGATGAATTGGATCAACGACTGAGAGCCAGGATTACTCGGCCAACATCAGTCCCCGACATCACTAGTGGCTTAATGGAAGTAAGTCCCCGCAGCAATATTCCAACATCTAGTGGAAAGCCTTCCCAGAAGAGTGGATGGAGGCTGTTATAGCAGCAAAGGGGGGACCAACTCCATATCAATGCCCATGATTTTGGAATGAGACGTTCGACGAGCAGGTGTCCACATACACCACACCACATAACCAAAAAGTATGTGTCTCTCTCTCCTCTCTTTCTCGTCTCTCTCACTCACTCTCAGGTATGGTGGAGATGATTCCCCAGGCAGAGACTCTGAGGAAGATCCAGGGGGAACACGGAGTGACTGGTTCCTTTAAGGACCGCCCCCTGGCTGACTGGCTACAGAAACACAACCCCACAGAGGACGAGTATGAGAAGGTACAGTCAGACACATGTGCATGCATGCACAAACTATCATTCACTCAAGCACACACACCCACTCGCCCACTCTCTCAACCTCACACCAACACTCTCTCGTTGTACACACGTTGACCTGTAACCTCTGACCCTGTGCTGTGTCCTGCTAGGCTGTGGAGAACTTTATCTACTCTTGCGCAGGCTGCTGCGTGGCCACCTACATCCTGGGTATCTGTGACCGTCACAACGACAATATCATGCTGAAGACCAGCGGTCACATGTTCCACATCGACTTTGGCAAGTTTTTAGGACACGCCCAGATGTTTGGCAACATCAAACGGTGAGCCCGGGAGGGCGCTGTGAAATGTATACCCAACTTCAATTTCAAATCTCGATGTAATCCCTATTGCAAGGACAGAGGAACGCAACTTTTACCACTGTCTTTGTTTTTGGTTTAGTCTTTTTCTGATTGGCAGGCAGACCGATGGTTCTGTTCCTGTTGGTAGAGACCAATGGCCCTGTGTTCTGATTGGTATTTATCTGTGTGTATATGTGATTGGCAGGGACCGTGCTCCTTTTGTGTTCACCTCTGACATGGCCTATGTCATTAACGGAGGAGACAAACCTTCCAGTCGTTTCCATGACTTTGTGGACCTGTGCTGTGAGGCCTACAACCTCATCCGCAAACACACACATCTCTTCCTCAACCTACTGGGACTGGTACGTATACATACACACGTGTGTGTGTGTGTGAGTGTGTGTGTGTGTGTGTGTGTACGAACGCACACACACTGATGTCTTCCTTTGTGTCCTGTATAGATGTTGTCGTGTGGCATTCCTGAGCTGTCAGACCTGGATGATCTGAAGTATGTCTACGACGCCTTGAGACCTCACGAGTCTGAGGCTGACGCTACAATGTACTTCACCAGGTACACGCACACAGTATATTCTATATATTTTTTATTTAACTAGGCAAGTCAGTTAAGAACAAATTCTTATTTATAATGACGGCCTAGGAACAGTGGGTTAACTGCCCTGTTCAGCTGCAAAACGACAGATTTTTACCTTGTCAGCTCTGGGATTCGATCTAGCAACCTTTTGGTTACTGGCCCAACGCTCTAACCACTAGGCTACCCGCTGCCCCTATATAGACTTACAGTATAAACCATACAGGCATAGACTGTCTGGTCTCTTGTCTGACTCCTCTCGCTTTCTCTCTCTTTGTCCCTCCTCTCGCTGTCCCTCTCTAGGTTGATAGAGTCCAGTCTGGGCAGTGTTGCAACTAAGTTGAACTTCTTCATCCATAACTTGGCCCAGATGAAGTTTGCCTCATCCGAGGAGCATCCTGTCCTCTCCTTTGCCCCTCGGGTTTACACCCTCAAGACTGATGGACTCATCCGCAACCTCTTTGTCTGCCGACACATACGAACGTACAGCTCCAGCAAAGGATACGTACGTCTACATATACACCTACAGGCCTCGTAAATTAAACCTATGTGTAAATCTACAGTTGCATGTTCATATAGGCCCAGCAAGGGATATGTCCACTCTACTACATACGCACATACAGCCCCAGAAAATGATTCAAGAATACGTAAGGCCACAGTCACACAATATACTACGTATACACACACAGCCCCAGAAAATGAATGCTATGTAAGTCTACAGTTAGCTACACACACATGCACCTACACTTTAGTATAAGCCCAGCAACAAATACAAAAGACAAACTGTCTCTCCCTAACCCTAACCCACAGCCTTCGTAAAGGATGTATCACGTAAGGCTGGAGTCATGTAAGATCAACTGTATAGTGTGTGTGTGTCTCTCCCCACAGGCATTTGTGGTGAAGGTGGAGCGAGAGGGCCAGCAGGGGTCAGTGTTGGTCCAGAGGAGCTTTGAGGAGTTCTATGAACTACACAGTAAACTACGCCTTGTCTTCCCCTCATCCAAACTACCCAGGTAATACACACACACACACACACACACTGATCATTTACAGAACATCACCCTTCTCTTGAAACAACAACAGTAACTACAACTAGTAATAGAGGAATAGTAATATTAGTGATAATCATTGGAGACTAAATAACTGTAGGAAAATGTGTCTGGACCTTGTAAACTGCAGTGAATAAACCCATAACTGATCCAAATGGTTTTTCCAATCAGGCAGGCTAGATGGAGTTATTTCTAAATGAACATACATTATATGGTAGAAAATGGCAAGATGATGTTTTAATACTGTTTATGCATCGAATAAGATTTCTCAGTACTGTCTCATCTGTGTCTGTGGGACTGAGTTGGGCCTCTGGGGGCTTGGCGCTAGCAATTGATTTATGATGGCTTGGTGATAGAGCCTCCAGTCCATTGAATGATTAGTGTCTGTGTAATGCTAACCTGTGTGCCAGGGCCAGGTGAACCGTCCCTCCAGTTTCTCTCTCACATGCAGATGAACACTGGACTTGTTGCATTAGTATCTGTGTGTTAAGGAGTGTGAAACTGAGAAAATAATCCAGTATAAACAAGCAGTAAATGACCTAGAGACAGAAACCTAGCGCAATGTAAATCTTGCTGTCTGTTGCTTGTTAGCACAATGTACCTTTGTATAACTCTACACATCTGTTGTTTGTCGTGAACATTCAGGAGGATGTACTTTGCTATAAAGAGCTGTAACCCAAATCTGCTCGTTGGGCTCTCAACGATTATCGATGGCGTTGACCAGCTCAATTATTGTAATTCTTAATCGATAATAAAGGTGGATTGTTTGAAGAAATAACAAAGTCTCTCTCACTTGGTTAGAATTTCCACCACAATATAAACAGGCTTTTGAGCAGTTATTCAAATGTCAGGCTATTCACTGCAGTTTACAGCCTAGACTAGAGTTTTGTTACTCACTTGAAAACAATAATAACATTCTTCATTACATTGTGTTGTAGTTTAGGTAGAATACATTACTTGTCCCTAAAAAACTGAAACAATGGAGTGTGTTTTCTAGCTGTTAGCTGGGGACTGGGAAGGAGCGCTCAGCACAGCCTCAGGAGCACACATAGTGTAGGCAGCTACCTAGGATTTCTTTATCTGAGAAACCTTTTTTACTTTCACTGTGTAAATTGACTGGATATATTCACTTGTAGTGTGAAGCCTAACATTGAGCTAATGAATTATTAGCTAATATGCATCCACGTCTAAGTTAGTCTACACCCTGTCTGTCTTCACTGTTCTGTTGCGCAATTATGCACCAGCTATTCCTTTTAATTATTGTAGAGTCCCAGGAAAGCCAGGCTACAAAAGCTTGTTGGACACATTTCAACGTATTTTCTTAAGCCTACTAATAGTCTATTGGAGGGGAGATGCAGGCTTGTTCTTGCTGGCTGAATATAAAACAGGCTACAGCATTCACAGGCAGGGAGTTGGAGAGGAGAAGACAATATTTTACTACAGTAGGCCTGTCTTAACACCAGGCTACATCCTGACAAAATACACAGTATGAGTCACCTGCTAATGTACCTTTCTAGACCTTCTAAACTGTCAAGAATAGACCCAAATAGTTGCATACTCAGGCCTAGGCTGTTGGCCTATGCAGTTATTTCGGCATGAGCAGTTATTCGAATTAGCCTACATCACATCAGTTTACAGCCTATGGACAATAATTGTGTATTCACTTGATAACAATAATACGTTCCTCATTGCAGTGTGTTGTTGTAGCCCAGGTATAATAATTGTATTGTCTAAAAACTTAGGCCACAGAGCACAGCCTGGAGGAACCCACTACAGATCTGCCATTTCCTAATCTGTCAAATGATTTGTCTTGCACTTTGACAGGTAAATATTTAGCCTATAGCCCTAATATTTAGTGATTATGTGATCACGTTTGGCCGGTTATGATTACATTGTTGCACTGATACATTGCAAATAATTGCACAGGACATACAGAGATGAGCACAGTGAAAAGGAAGAACCAAAGGAATTGACAACTATTAGAAAAATGGAAATCACTTCAAACCACTTGAGCAACAAAGCAAGGCACCTGCTGTAAAAGATGCACAGGCTAAACAGTTTGTTGAATTGCTACATTTCAATACAAGTTAGTATATTATTTTTCATTAGACCTCCATGTACATTGAAGTATTGTTTGCAGTTTTCACTATGACAATGAACACACCCTGAAAGCACTGAATTGTCTGAACCCGTATGTATATCTGTGTTAGAGACCCCATGTATGGTCTTGTTACCACCTCATTATAAGCAGTGGAATGTGTTGATCAGTTGATTGACAGGTGTAGGACTGTGAAATGATCAACTATAAAATGTCCTCTTGTGTGGATGCTCACCAGTGTTTTCTAGTTATGTAGCCTATAGTTTCTCATTACAATTATGATTATAGTTATTGGCTTGGTGTATGGCCCGGGCCTTAACTCTGACAACAAACATTATTATCACAACAGAACTAGCCTACCAGTAGGACTAGCGAACGATAGCGAACTTAAATTAAATCAAATTACACTTTAGTTTTATACTCTCTGGGCTCGGCAGGCAAAGGTCGAGTCATGGGTCTTCCTGAAACATGACCCACCAAACCGCGCTTGCTTAACCCGGAAACAGGAAACACTGTTCACCTGACAAACAAGGTCAGCCTACAGGCGCCTGGCCTGCCACAAAGGAGTCGCTAGAGCACGATGAGCCAAGTAAAGCGCCTCTAGCCAAGCCCTCCCCTAACCTGGACGATGCCGGGCCAGTTGCACTCCGCCCTATGGGATTCCTGATCACGGCCGGTTGTGATACAGCCCGAGAAGGAACCAGGATCTGTAGTGCCTTAGACCGCTGCGCCACCCGGGAGCCCCTCTTGTATTTTTTTTACGTTTACTGATAGCCAGGGCACACTCCAACACTCAGAAATCATTTACAAATGAAGCATGTGTGTTTTAGTAAATCCGCTTCCTCAGAGGAAGTAGGGATGACCAGGGATGTTTTCTTGATAAGTGTGTAACTTTGACCATTTTTTGTCCTGGTAAGCATTAAAAAAAAGCATTCAAAAACGAGTACTTTTGGGTGTTAGGGAAAATTTATGAAGTAAAAAGTACATTATTATTTTCTTTAGCAATGCAGTGAAGTAAAAGTTTGAAAAATATAAATAGTTGAGTAAAGTACAGATACCCCAAAAAATGACTTAAGTAGTACTTTAAAGTATTTTCCTTACTTTACACCACTGCCTTTGATGCCCCTCCCAGTTTCCCCAGCCGGTTTTTGATTGGGCGGTCTCGAGGAGAGGCGATGGCTGATAGGAGGAAAGATGAGCTCAACGGATACGTCTGGCATCTGGTGCACGCTGCGCCCGAGGTCGCCCAGGTAACCAGTCACCTCCGACCTTTGGTTCAGGCACTCAGTGACCCCTGTTGTGTATCTGCCATTCTATTTAAAGGTTTATTTAAAGCACTGTGCTATCACTATATTCACTAGACCAGTGGTTCTCAAACCTCTTGGTTCAGGTGTTGACTCTGTTCAATCAGGTGTGCTAACTCTGGAATAGATCAAATCCATGGAATGACTGGGTGTCCCAGAGTACAGGTTTGAAAACCACTAGACTGACCATGAATGTCATCCTAATTCTATATTAACAGTTAATTTTTAATGCAAATGACAATAGTTGAAATCTGAAGTTTACATACACTCTGGTTGGAGTCATTAAAACTTGTTTTTCAACCACTCTACAAACTTCTTGTTAACAAACTATAGTTTTGGCATGCTGGTTAGGACATCTACTTTGTGCATGACACAAGTAATTTTTCCAACAATTGTTTACAGACAGATTATTTCACTTATAACTCACTGTATCACAATTCCAGTGGGTCAGAAGTTTACATACGCTAAGTTGACTGGGCCTTTAAACAGCTTGGAAAATTCCAGAAAATGATGTCATGGCTTTAGAAGCTTCTGATAGGCTAATTGACATAATTTGAGTCAATTGGAGGTGCACCTGTGGATGTATTTCAAGGCCTACCTTCAAACGCAGTGCCTCTTTGCTTGACATCATGGGAAAATCAAAGGAAACCATCCAAGACCTCGGGAAATAAAATGGTAGACGTCCACTAGTCTGGATCATCCTTGGGAGCAATTTCCAAACGCCTGAAGGTACCCACGTTCATCTGTACAAACAATAGTACGCAAGTATAAACACAATGGGACCACGCAGCCGTCATACCGCTCAGGAAGGAGACGCGTTCTGTCTCCTAGAGATTAATGTACCTTGGTGTGAAAAGTACAAATCAATCCCAGAACAACAGCAAAGGACATTGTGAGGATGCTGGAGGGTACAAAAGTATCTATATCCACAGTAAAATGAGTCCTATGTCGACATAACCTGAAAGGCTGCTCAGCAAGGAAGAAGCCACTGCTCCAAAACCTCCATTAAAAAGCCAGACTACGGTTTGCAACTGCAAATGGGGACAAAGATCATACATTTTGGAGAAATGTCCTCAGGTCTGATGAAACAAAAATAGTACTGTTTGACCATAATGACCATCATTATGTTTGGGGGACACGGAGGCTTGCAAGCCGAAGAACACCATCCCAACCTTAAAGCACGGGGGTGGTAGCATCCTGTTGTAGGGGTGCTTTGCTGCAGGAGGGAATGTTGCACTAAATAGATGGCATCATGAGGCAGAAAAAATATGTAGATATATTGAAGCAACATCTCGAGACATCAGTCAGGAAGTTGAAGCTTGGTCACAAATGGATCTTCCAAATGGACAATGACCCCAAGCATGCTTCCAAAGTTGTGGCAAAATGGCTTAAGGACAACAAAGTCAAGGTATTGGAGTGGCCATTACAAAGCCCTGACCTCAATCCTATAGAAAATGTGTGGGCAGAACTGAAAAAGTGTGTGCGAGCAAGGAGACCTACAAACCTGACTCAATTCCCTAGCTCTGTCATGAGGAATGGGCCAAAATTCACCCAACTTGTTTTGGAAGGCCACCCGAAACGTTTGACCCAAGTTAAACAATTTAAAGGCAATGCTACCAAATACTAACTGAGTATATGTAAACTTCTGACCCACTGGGAATGTGATGAAAGAAATAAAAGCTGAAATAAATAATTATCTTGACTATTATTCTGACATTTCACATTCTTAAAATAAAGTGGTGAACCTAACTGGCCTAAAACAGGGAACTTTACCTATGATTAAATGTCAGGAATTGTGAAACTGTGCTTAAATAAATTTGGCTAAGGTGTATGTAAACTTTTAAACTGAATTGTTACTGTATTATTTATTTAACTGCCAGTTTTTTATGTGCACGGACACAGGCTCATTAAAGTGGAGGCAGAATGATGTATGTGGAGTCAAGTCTGTACGTGGTTGTGGTTTCACTATGACTGGAGAGTTTCTTACAATTCAGCCCTTCCTTTTCGAAGAAGCCGCATATCAGTGTTACAGCCTTAGACATACACACACAATCTGTCAGGGCGGGTACTGTAGTCACTTACCAGAACTTCCCTCTACTGTATCTCTAATAGAACAGTTTGACATCACACACACAGCTCAACTTCCATGTCAAATGTAAACACAAGCTAGAACTGCTAGCACTCCCATTTATTTTTTTCAGTTTGAAAATAGCGCCCACAGTATTGTGGTGAGTTGATGTTCCACCTAGGAATGAATTAGTTCTCGTGGAGGTGTCATGTTGTTTTCTGTCATTAACTGAATGTACCTCCTCTCTTCCACTTTCTTTCTGTCTCTTTCTGTCTCTCTCTTTCTGTCTCTGTGTCTATTTTTGTCTCTGTCTTTCTGTTTCTCTTTATCTCAGTGTGACCTCATCTACACTTTCTTCCATCCTCTGCAAAGAGACGAGAAACCTGGAACAGTGGTGAACACACTGCAGAGCAAACCTGCAGGTACACCCACCCACCCACAGTGTGTGATGCATCAGGTGACTCGCAGAGAGGAGATGGTTATCTATTGGAAGCCTGATTTTTAACAAGATGTAATGCACAGCATATAGCTACAGGGTTAACTTTATCACTTTCTAAAACAAACAGCCACACCAAGCAGAGTCCAGTGTATCGAGCCCGTGACACACTCTGTGTCCTTGGCCACCGGAATAGTAGCCTATGTGATAACCAATCATAGACATTTGACATTTTAGTCATTTAGCAACTTTCATGAGTTAGGGGTTAGAGGTTAAATGGAACTCCAGCTTTCAATCTGGCTGACTGGCGTTCTAATGAAGATGTATCTACAGCACATAGGTATACAGTCACCTATCTCTGTAGATCCAGCCCTCCTTGCTCCCTGGGCCGTCACACACATAAACACAGTACATGTACACACACCTCCTGCCACTATAAACACACACACATACACTCATACTGTATAACCTTATTAAAATCCTACATTGAGACAATAATTCTGCTATAATCAGATGCTCCATCTCTGTTTGTCTTTCTCCCCTACCTGCAGAGATCTGTTGGGCTCCGGTCTCAGGCAAAGTGGTAGGAGAGGTCAAGCTCTCCATCTCCTACAAGAGTGACAAGCTCTTCATCATGGTCATGCACATACGAGGCCTGGTGAGTGTGTGCGTGGGTACTTTCAGCATACTGATGCTAATTGAGAATGTAATGGTGTTGAAGACTTCTACTGTAGACTGTTATTTTAGATATATACTGACTATCATTCCTCCTGTGTATTTCCCAGCAACCCTTGCAGGAAGGGACAGACCCTGACCCCTATGTCAAGCTGTACCTCCTCCCAGACCCCCAGAAAACCAGCAAGAGGAAGACCAAGGCAGCGCGCCGCACTTGCAACCCCACCTACAATGAGATGGTGAGACCTAGTTGATGTGTGACTGTGTATGTAAATTTGTGTATCTCGACTGTTGTATAAACTCTGTTGTACAACTCTGTGTGTCTTCTCTCTCTCTCTCTCTCTCTCTCTCTCTCTCTCTCTCTCTCTCTCTCTCTCTCTCTCTCTCTCTCTCTCTCTCTCTGTAGCTGGTGTATAATTCTGTGTGTCTTCTCTCTCTCTGTGTACATGGTGTATAACTCTGTGTGTCCTCTCTCTCTCCCCTCTCTCTCTCTCTCTGTCTCTCTCTGTCTCTGTGTGGCTGGTGTATAACTCTGTGTGTGTCTTCTCTCTCCCTGTAGTTGGTATATGACCGTATCCCTCGTGGAGACCTGCAGCAGAGGGTTATCCATCTACGGGTACTCGGGGATGGTGCATTCTGGGAAAACACCCTGCTGGGCGAGGCCTTCATCCCCCTGAAGACTCTGACACCCGGACAGTGCTGGGCAGACTGGCACCAACTGGGCACGCCCAGCACCGACTCCACACATTGAGTGAGAGAGAGGGCGAGAAATTACTAATCAGGTTGGCGTGTGTGTGCACGCGCATAGGTCTGCTCAGTTGTGAGAGTTGGTCTGGTTTATTCCCCCAATGGGGGTGTGTGTTGACTTCTATCATGTCCAGTGGGGGTGTGTGTTGACTCCTCTCATGTCCAGTGGGGGTGTGCGTTGACTCCTATCATGTCCAGTGGGGGTGTGTGTTGACTCCTCTCATGTCCAGTGGGGGTGTGCGTTGACTCCTATCATGTCCAGTGGGGGTGTATGTTGACTCCTATCATGCCCAGTGGGGGTGTGTGTTGACCCCTATCATGTCCAGTGGGGGTGTGTGTTGACTCCTATCATGCCCAGTGGTGGTGTGTGTTGACTCCTATCGTGCCCAGTGGGGGTGTGTGTTGACCCCTATCATGTCCAGTGGGGGTGTGTGTTGACTCCTATCATGTCCAGTGGGGGTGTGTGTTGACTCTTATCATGCCCAGTGGGGGTGTGTGTTGACTCCTATCATGCCCAGTGGGGGTGTGTGTTGACCCCTATCATGTCCAGTGGGGGTGTGTGTTGACTCCTATCATGTCCAGTGGGGGTGTGTGTTGACTCCTATCATGCCCAGTGGGGGTGTGTGTTGACTCCTATCATGCCCAGTGGGGGTTTGTGTGTGTGTCTGTAGACTCACCAACGTTCAATCGTCACTGGACACTGTATCCATGGGACTGTACTATGTGGACCTATTGTTAGCCAGGCTGGCCTCTGACCACCATAAAAAGGGATAACTACGGACCCTGTGACCAGGAGGGAAGATTACCAATATGTATCTCTGGTGACTCTGACTACCAGAATACCTTTCTCTGGTAACAACATGGCCTCCCAAGACCAGATCATGAGGACCTATGGAAGGAAGCAGAAGGCATTGCTACTCATTGATAACAACCAATGGGTTTTGAGAAGGAGGTGAGGAAAGAGGACAAGAGGAGTATGCAATGGATATTCTCCCATGGACCACATCTTTATTTAGGGCCAACAGATAACCGTCCGTCTTATCGCCTGATGTAAAAGACTTTGAAACAGTTTTAGTCCCCTTGAAAGTAATTTCTTTAAAAAGAAAACCCTAAGTTATTTATTTTTCAAATGGGAGCCTTCTGTTAATGCAGCTCCATGTTGAGCTCTGTTTGGTTGTGTGGTATATGTATATTTTCATTTCTGTGTACCACAGATTTATGTAAATTGTGATATGTGAATTATATTGGGTCAGTTTTTCTGATTTGAGAGAGGGAATGAATGCTTTTGTACCCTAACACATGCTAACATGCTTTTGTACCCTAACACATTATGGTATGGGTCTACCCTAACACAGTATGGTATGGGTCTACCCTAACACATTATGGTATGGGTCTACCCTAACACAGTATGGTGTGGGTCTACCCTAACATATTATGGGATGGGTCTACCCTAACACATTATGGTATGGGTCTACCCTAACATATTATGGTGTGGGTCTACCCTAACATATTATGGTGTGGGTCTACCCTAACACATTATGGTATGGGTCTACCCTAACACAGTATGGCGTGGGTCTACCCTAACACATTATGGTATGGGTCTACCCTAACATATTATGGTGTGGGTCTACCCTAACATATTATGGTGTGGGTCTACCCTAACACATTATGGTATGGGTCTACCCTAACACAGTATGGTGTGGGTCTACCCTAACACAGTATGGTGTGGGTCTACCCTAACATATTATGGTGTGGGTCTACCCTAACACATTATGGTGTGGGTCTACCCTAACACATGATGGTGTGGGTCTACCCTAACACATGATGGTGTGGGTCTACACTAACACATGATGGTGTGGGTCTACCCTAACACATGATGGTGTGGGTCTACCCTAACACATGATGGTGTGGGTCTACCCTAACACATGATGGTGTGGGTCTACCCTAACACATTATGGTATAGGTCTACCCTAACACATTATGGTGTGGGTCTACCCTAACACATGATGGTGTGGGTCTACCCTAACACATGATGGTGTGGGTCTACCCTAACACATGATGGTGTGGGTCTACACTAACACATGATGGTGTGGGTCTACACTAACACATGATGGTGTGGGTCTACCCTAACACATGATGGTGTGGGTCTACCCTAACACATGATGGTGTGGGTCTACCCTAATACATTATGGTGTGGGTCTACCCTAACACATTATGGTATGGGTCTACCCTAACACATTATGGTGTGGGTCTACCCTAACACATTATGGTGTGGGTCTACCCTAACACATTATGGTGTGGGTCTACCCTAACGCATTATGGTGTGGGTCTACCCTAACGCATTATGGTGTGGGTCTACCCTAACACATTAAAGACTCTTTTTTGTCCACTCAGTCAGTTACTGTAGAACTTGTAGGACTGTGCGCTGTGTGTTTGTGTCTTCCATTGTTTAGTAGCTGTTGTTATCCAAGCTGTACCTAAGCTTAATTTGCCTATTTGATAATCGCTATTTGCATTTCAAATTGCTTTCAAATGTATTTTTTTTATCAATGCCTTCACAAATATTTTTTGAACTAGTGCTTCTACACAACACATACGTGGATGTTGGGGAAATCGAACTGTTTGCTGGGGCCAGAGATGTACTGTATATCACAAAGAAAATGCTCTTTCAAACACAAACTGAAACACCATTCAACTGAATCCAGTGGACATATTGCACTTGGATTTATTTCTCATGCATTTTTCACTTACATTGATTGGACTTTCATGTTGTTTCAAACTACAAAGGGATCCTGCCTATGTATTATCCAGTACTGTAGCTATAATAGAAAACACAACAGCACACTGACAGGATAAGTGCAAAACAAGGATTGTGTGTGTGATTTCATACATACCAGGAAAACAAACCTCAACTACATGTACCTACTACATGTACCAACTACATGTACCTACTACATGTACCAACTACATGTACCTACAGCAGCATTGCTCTACTCATTTGTATCTTGTCTTTGGGAAGTTCTGGGGTGTTGCACTGCAGTCTTTTTTTTGGAAGTGATTTCTCATTTTCTTCTGTAAGAGGCTTACACACTGGCCCTGTTTCACTCTGGCAGACAGACACTGTGACCTGTATGAATGTAAAAAGTCAATTTTCATTGGAGTAAAATGCTTGTGGGCAGTGTACTATATCCACACAGAATCAATGTCTTAATTCACAGGTGAGAGGGAAAGGTCAAGATGAACTCATGAATTAGGCCTAGGAGTTTTGACCTGACCAAGAAATGACCTGATCATGAACAATTGCCAATACCTAGGACCAGATTTATTCCTGGTCAAAGTCACTTGGTCTGGGAAAAAAACTACTTCTGGTCATATGTGGCTGTGAAGGAAGTTTCTCAAATGGAGCAGTTATTGGTAAGATATCATAACATCTTGGTGTCTGATGTTTTCAGGTCACAATACAATTACAGACAGGCTAATACAGGTTAAGGCTGGCTTTCATAGGTGCTGAAATGTAACATGTAAAATGTTATATTTAGATACTATTTGGTTTGGTTTCCTTTGACATCACATACTGTTCAGCATACTCTGCCTAGGAGTTACTGACCAGTTCACCAGCCATGTACAGGTATTTATTAATTTATGTCTGATTTAGCACATGAAGAATTGATATCTCTGAAGATGTTTATTTGCCAGTTCATTCATGATTCATAAAGAGCACAGTTTTAGAAACAGGGATAGGTAGTCTGAACAGGTGTGTGTTGAATGACTAGAGGTTAGCCTCCCTTGGGCTAAAGAGCAGCAATCAAACAGCACTGGTATGCCTAACCCGGAACAACCAGTTTAACCACTGAACTCATTCAAAAACAACACTTTATTTGACTGCCTTTTGAATGTGTCTGGTGGATATCTGCTTCTTTCCGTTTGATTTCTAGAACATGAACAACATTTCCTCTGAGTTTCACAGCAGTCTGGATGGCTGCACTGTAGCTTTAGGCTCTGCAGTGTGAAGTTACAAGGAAAACTATATGATTGAAAGATGACTTTCTCCATGTTGAGAGTGTAGGTGTTTGTTGTGTGCTATAAAGCTGATGACAGACATTGAAGTGAAAGTGTCTGATTTATTTTGTGTGTGTCAGTTGTACCACTTTGGGGGAAAGGAGGCTTCCTCCTTGTCTCCTTTCCTTTCTGGTCTTGATACTGTAGCTAAGAGGAGAGTCATATAGCTCTGGATCTCTATACAGTATATTACTCTGGGTAAAAGGGATATGATCAAAATATTGCTCTTGCCTCTCATGTTTAAATACAGACCAGTGATTATGAATGGAAGGAGACTGGGACAGGGGTTCATTTGAAGGCATTGGGACTCCCAAACCTAGCCCCAAGCCCTTAGCACCTAGCTGATATGTACTAAGTGTAGATCTGAAAGGATATGAAGCAATATGGTGATCATTTCACCTAGTTTACCAGGAGGTACCTGTCTAAATATTTTAGATCTATGTGAAGTGCCTATCTGGTAGAGGCTAGGGGTAGGGGTCTATTTGGGACTGGGTACGGGTTTTACCTGGTCAAGGGACTGAACTCTGACCTCTGTCATCCTGGGAAAATGGGACAGAATGTACATTTTTAAAATGAACTGGATCTTGTGTACTGTAAATACTGAGAATATCATGAATGTGACCTATTTCTTTAATTCGGTATATAGTTCTAGTTGTTGTTTTCTTAATTTTTGACCATGTTATGTAATATCATTTGCACTAAATAACAAAATAAACTTGAATTGAAAAGACATTTGTGTATTTTTGTGAGCGTAGCCGATGTGTGTTTAATTTGATGAAAGCACCATGTAAGATTAAACAGCCACTGACTCAGAAGCTTTTGTCAGTAACATTCCAAATCATTGCACCATCTTGTTTGTATTGACATAACATTGAAATATGTCTAATTACAATGTAAACATAACTATTTGGTTTATCTGTTCATCTCAGTGTAGCTCAATGGCCGAACCCTGATAATTATGTTTACTTTGAGGCAGGGAGGATTTGTCTCAGTCAGTTTGCATACCTCTGTGTCCCATCACACCCATCCACCCAGGCCTCTATGCTGTCCCCATACTGAGGTAACAATTACATTAGGTCAGGCTAAGTGTGAATCACCCTGGGTTAACCTCTATGTGGGGAAACAAGGCTCATCATTGCAGGAGTGTTGCTCAGACAAGATCTGCTGGCTAAAGTGGAGAGACCACAGATGACCACATAGAAACATAAATACAGGATGATGAGTAGAATTTGAACTACAGCAGGAAAACATGAATTATGTGGATTATAATTAATGGACATTTTTGTATGGGTTGATATATTTTCGTAATGGAAAATCAAACTTCTGAAGCCTTTTTATTATAAACCTCAAATACACTACAAATTAATATGTCCTGCAGGAAAGTTCTCCTGCAGCAGGGTGGTCAAATTAAGATCCTACATCTGTATGGAATTCGAGCACTAGGAGTCAATGCCCCATACCAGTGTTATACTACTTATGGGAAAGATTCAAATTACAGTCTGGTATCTAGGCACGCTTATAACAAACTAGGGCCCCCCAACTGAACCAACCAACCAACTGTCGTGTCTTTGGCATCATTAAAAGTAAAGACTGTTATTTTATGAAATCAATTCTCTGTAATTATTATTACGTGATTAAACTAATCATGTAAATGTAATTAATTAGGAAGTCGGCACCACGGAAAATCTTCAGATTACAAAGTTATAATTTTCAGAATATAACTCTTCAGATATTTTAATATCTGATCAATTAGGCTTCTATTATTGAATTATTATTTACCTCACGTCAGTCTCATTCCAAACCTCGTAAATTGTTGGTTATCTGCTTGAACCCAGCCTTTACAATAAATCGTCCATACACCAATTGGCTTAATCATTTATTTACTGACTAACTAAATAATCACAGAAATGCATAAACAAACAAAAACATATGTTACTAACAAATGATAGGTAAGATTCCCTAGTGGGCTAAGCCGATATGACGGCTTGGTGGACAAAGGGAAGAGGGTGTGGACAGAGAGAGCGGGAAAGACAAAAGGGATCACTACATACAGTTGATAATTATATTAGTTGAAATGCTATTCCTTTGCACATGAACGCTCACTCATTCGGGAATAATTGCAATCAATATATATTTACGCCCATGTGTCTTAATCTTTCCTATTGGAATCCGGTCCGTCTGCTGAAGAGTCAGTTCATCTGAGTCTCTCTCTTTCTGTTTCCCCGAAGAGCAAAGTTTTTTGTGGTTAGAATGGGTACTTCAGAGTACCATTCAGAAATGTTCTCATAGAATAGATGTTTCAGCAGTTGTCGGTATTCTCGTCTCAGGTTTACATCATTTCTAGCTGCAGACTAGTAATTAGTATCTAAGATTTGCTGTTATTCTGTAGGGATCGATAGTCTCAGAGTTTAACCATTTCCAGCCGTGTAGCCAATGCTCCACGTGGTATGGTTAGGAATTCAATAACTATTTGCAATCACAGCTCACGCGGTGGGTTTGCTTAGTCTAAACTAAAACCTGTGCTACCTTAGTTTACGCCGAGGTATGCGTGGTCTGAAGAGGATTTCCTCAGGAGGGGCTTTTATTCGTAACAGTAGAAAAGGTGGGTCTATGACACCTGATCATGTCTGTGCTCACGGGGGCGGGCCAATGACTTAGTTATACTTTAAAGGGAATACATTTCTCTCACATTAAAGGTTTAACATCACATTACACCATTTCACAAATAGTTTGATCTTTACTCATCCCTTTTATACAAGAATTAGAAACAAACCCCATAATTGAGAAATGTACCCATTCAGAGATATAGTTATGTGTGTTTCCTGTCCTCTTAGAGGTCACCAAATGAAACACACTCGTTATACCCATCTCTTAAGTGTCCACGGACCATTCCCACCTTCTTACAAGTGAACATTTTGTTTCATTTTCCCATTTTGGGGATTTAGGAGTTCGGCCACGTGAAATCCTATGTTCACTCTGTGGTCTCTCTGCATGAAAAGGGGGAGAGAGTCTCCTCCAGGAATTTACGACCTGAGATAACAGAACCTGGGTGTAGGAGAGAGTGAGGGGGGGAGCCATTATTTATACCCAGAAAGGACCACATCATGACACAACCTAGCATGAGACACTCTCATAAGTTTTAAAAGCTCAATCCAGGCACGAGGCACACACAAAAGCATTGACAATCAAGTTGGTCCAATCTTCTATTCTTAAGACATTCCCATGAGTTGTGCATTTGAACCAGTGGGGGCTGCTGAGGGGAAGATGGCTCATAATGGCATCAAACACATGGAAACCATGTGTGTGATGTATTCCATACCATTCCACTGATTTCACTCCAGCCATTACCACAAGCCTGTCCTCCCCAATTAAGGTGCCACCAACCTCCTTTGATTTGAACCATGCATTATACGATATACAATGCCTTGCAAAAGTATTCATCCCCCTTGGCTTTTTTTCCTATTTTGTTGCATTACAACCTGTAATTTAAATGGATTTTTAGTTGGATTTCATGTAATGGACATACACAAAATAGTCCAAATTGGTGAAGTGAAATGGAAAAAAATACTTGTTAAAAAAAATAAAAAAATAAAACGGAAAAGTGGAACATGCATGTGTTTTTACTCCCTTTGCTATGAAGCTCCTAATAAGATCTGCAACCAATTACCTTCAGAAGTCACATAATTAGTTAAATAAAGTCCACCTGTGTGCAATCTAATTGTCACATGATCTGTCACATGATTTCAGTATATATATATATACCTGTTCTGAAAGGCACCAGTCTGCAACACCACAAAGTAAGTGGCACCAAAAAAATATCCAAAACTTTGAACATTCCACGGAAAACCATTAAATCCATTATTAAAAATGGAAAGAATATGGCACCGCAACAAACCTACCAAGCGAGGGCCGCCCACCAAAACTCAAGGACCAGGCAAGGAGGGCATTAATCAGAGAGGCAACAAAGAGACAAAAAATAACCCTGAAGGAGCTGCAAAGCCGCCACAGGGGAGATTGGAGTATCTGTCCATAGGACCACTTTAAGCCGTACACTCCACAGAGCTGGGCTTTATGGAAGAGTGGCCAGAAAAAAGCAATTGCTTAAATTTAAAAAATTAGCAAACACGTTTGGTGTTTGCCAAAAGGCATGTGGGAGACTCCCCAAATATATGGAAAAAGGTACTCTGGTCAGATGAGACTAAAATTGAGCTTTTTGGCCATGAAGGACAATGCTATGTCTGGCGCAAACCCAACATCTCTCATCACCCCAAGAACACCATCTCCACAGTGAAGCATGGTGGTGGCAGCGTCATGCTGTTGGGTTGTTTTTCATCAGCATGCACTGGGAAACTGGTCAGAATTGAAGGAATGATGGATGGTGCTAAATACAGGCAAATTCTTAGGGGAAACCTGTTTCAGTCTTCCAGAGATTTGAGACTGGGATGGAAGTTCACCTTCCAGCAGGACAATGACCCTAAGCATACTGCTAAAGCAACACTTGAGTGGTTTAAGGGGAAACATTTAAATGTATTGGAATGTCCTAGTCAAAGCCCAGACCTCAATCCAATTGAGAATCTGTGGTATGACTTAAAGATTACTGTACACCAGTGGAACCCATCCAACTTGAAGGAGCTGGAGCAGTTTTGGCTTGAAAAATTGACAAAAATCCCATTGGCTAGATGTGCCAAGCTTATAGAGACATACCCCAAGCTGTAATTGCTGTAAAAGTATTGACTTTGGGGGAGTGAATAGTTATGCACCCTCAAGTTCTGTTTTTTTGTCTTATTTCTTGTTTGTTTCACAAAAAAATATTTTGCATCTTCAAAGTGGTAGGCATGTTGTGTAAATCAAATGATACAAACCCCCCAAAAATCTATTTTAATTCCAGGTTGTAAGGCAACACAATAGGAAAAATGCCAAGGGGGTGAGTACTTTCGCAAGCCACTGTAGATAGGCTATTACTATTAGCTATGTTTGGAGACAGTGTGTCTGTGTTATCATATGGACAATATTGCACAGTGAAATTAAAGGATTTCCACACAGTACCTGCTGCATTGTATGTTATACATCATGACTAACAACATAAGTATTTGGGGAATCAGGAGCAAAAGGGACAGTCTCTCACAACAATTTTGCTGTATACAGTGCATTCAGAAAGTATTCAGACCCCTTGACTTTTTCCACATTTTGTTACGTTACAGCCTTTATCTAATATGGATTAAATAAAAAAAAATCCTCATCAATCAACAAACAATACCCCATAATGACAATGTGAAAAACAGGTTTTTAGACAATTTTGTAAGTGTATTAAAATAAAAAAGCAAATACCTTATTTACATAAGTATTCAGATCCTTTGCTATGAGACTCGTAATTAAGCTGAAATGCATCCTTTTTCCATTAATGAAATTTGTCACATGCGCCGAATACAACAGGTACAAAAATGCTTACTTTACAAGCCCTTAACCAACAATGCAGTTTTAAGAAAATACAAACAAAAAAAATAAGAGATGAAAATAACAAATAATTCAAGAGCAGCAGTAAAATAACAATAGCGGGGCTATATACAGGGGGTACCGGTGTCGAGGTAATTGAGGTAATATGTACATGTAGGTAGACTTATTAAAGTGACTATGCATAAATAATAACAGAGTAGCAGCAGTGTTCCAGAGGAGGAGGGGGGGCAATGCAAATACTGGGTAGCCATTTCATTAGCTGTTCATGAGTCTTATGGCTTGGGGGTAGAAGCTATTTAGGAACGTCTTAGACCTAGACTTGGTGCTCCAGTACCGCTTGCCGTGCGGCAGCAGAGAGAACAGTGACTAGGGTGACTGGAGTCTTTGACAATTTTTAGGGCTTTCCTCTGACACCGCCTGGTATAGAGGTGGCAGGAAGCTTGTCCACGGTGGTGTACTGGGCCGTACGCACAACCCTAAGTAGTGCCTTGCGGTCGGAGGCCGAGCAGTTGCCATACCAGGCAGTGATGCAACCAGTCAGGATGCTCTCGATGGTGCAGTTGTAGAACCTTTTGAGGATCTGAGGACCCATGCCAAATAATTTCAGTCTCCTGAGGGGGAATAGGTTTTGTCGCGCCCTCTTCACAACTGTCTTGGTATGCTTGGACCATGTTAGTTTGTTGGTGATGTGGACGCCAAGGAACTTGAAGCTCTCAACCTGCTCCACTGCAGCCCCATCGATGAGAATGGGGGCGTGCTCGGTCCTCCTTTTCCTGTAGTCCACAATCATCTCCTTTGTCTTGATCACCTTGAGGGAGAGGTTTTTGTCCTTGCACCACACGGTCAGGTCTCTGACGACCTCCCTATAGGCTGTCTCATTGTTGTCGGTGATCAGGCCTACCACTCTTGTGTCATCAGCAAACGTAATGATGGTGTTGGAGTCGTGCCTGGACATGCTGTCATGAGTGAACAGGGAGTACAGGAGGGCACTGAGCACGCATCTTTACTTTAACTCAAGTATGACAATTGGGTACTTTTTCCACCACTGGTAGCCATGCAAAAACCTGTAACTGGAGAGCAACACAGAGTGGAACATGAACTTGATTCTCAACACACTAGTAGGCCAATATGATCCCAAGGGTTAATAATGTATATATATTTAGAAAGACTGCCAAATGCATTCATGCAATATTTCTAACTATTGAGAGTTTATCTTGAAACCCAGTATTGCGACATTATTTTGCATGAACGATCACCATCTCAAAACCTGTCACACTGAGCTTTTTCCATACACTGCAGTATGCTGCAGGAGTCAGGATATTCACTTTCATTATATGACAGGGACATTTCGTGTCATGTCATGCATAATCGCCATGTGGATTACTGACGACGGTAACTCTGCGACGGTCCCTAAACATTTCCACAATACCTCTTTCACGACGCCCCCTACATTTTCTGATGAAATCCTCTTCTGAAAAGTGGGCAGAGGAGTCGACCGACCGTACAAGGAAACGCAACCATGATTGTAAAAAACCAGAAGTATCGCATTGAAGTATTATAACGAGCTTGTCTATTTAGTTGATATCTATTGAATACTAAATTTCTCATGCGGATGCATTCCATGATTTTATTGTAATGAATTGTTGAGCTTCGTTGAAGTCTCGGATCAAGGTTTGCATCTGCACTGTCGCCGGGTGCTACGTGCGAGACTCTAACCAGCTTTTTCTCCAACCAAGACTAAAATGGATTGTATATTTTCGTTTATCCTGAATTTCTCAACATGCTATGACTCGCCAAGGCTTTGCTCACTTTCTACATTCACTACCCCTGTTTGTACGATGCTTACCGCGCGAAATAAGTCTAACCACCACTCGCAGGAAAATGTCTCCCATACCGCGGACAACATGGACGATGGTATTCACTTGAACAGGAGAGCTAACCGGTATGCTATTGCTAGCCTTTCGGTGTAAGAAGATGGATAAGGGACAACAGTAATGGATGTTTCACCTGCAATTATGGACAGTGCTCTGGAGTGCACACCAAGTTATTCTCAAATGTGTCGCTAGCAACTTCCAGCGAAACGAACAGCTCTCAAAATCAAGATTACGTTAGCTAGCCCGGTAACAGCTGCTCAAACTAGCATTATTAGCACTAGTTACCTAGATAACTAACGTTGGTTCTTGTTATCCTTTATTGCCAGACTAAAGTTTGATTGGCATGTTTATTTTGGCAGTCTAGTTAATACACGAGTTATTAATATATTGTGAACTAGCTACTATATGTCCGCGTGTTAAATTGTCCTACACGTGTACGTTAGCTAGCTAACTAACCAAAAAGCTTTAACAAACTTCCCAGCAGCAAGCTGTCAAGCGGTATTCTTGATCGAAACTTTACTAATGTATCTTACATAGTGACGATTTGTTAGCCACAAGCCAGTATTGAGAATGTTTAGAAACATGAATCGCGAGGAACACTTTTCTGGTGTGAAGACGCCTCCATCCACTCCCGCCGGGCATGGAGTGGCCTCTCCCCGACAACCAAACCAGGAGCGCTCGTGGATGGGCATGTTCTCCGCGGTTTCTAGGCCTGCCCTGTCATTTCTGCAAAAGTATATACCATGGCGCCCTAGTACTCCTGCCATGCCTCACAATGTGACAGGGTGGGTCAGTGGGAATTTCAAAGATAACTTTGTAGAGGCAGAAAGCACATTTTTAGGACAACTGGACGACGTCTTGCCTGGAACTCAACACCATGCACATCATCTATCGTACCTGCAATACCAGCATGGTAGCCCTGGGCTAGCAGCGTCAGGTAATAGTACTCCGAGTTGGTTGACAGCAGATTCTCTTTACGAGTTAGGGATTCAAAATGCTGCTGAAATGGACTTAAATATAAGGCAACAAACTTCGGTAGGATACCTCGCAATCGCGAGAGGTTTTCTCAGTCATGTTTTGTTGAACGCAGCGTCGGCTCAGGAAATGAAACACCCAGACCAAGGGCATGTACTTGGTGGGAACGGTTGGTCATCTGACGCGGTGTCAGCCAGAGAAAATAGTACCGCTGGTAACTGGTGGGGTGGGCTTTGGGGAACCAATAGTGCACAAGGGTGGCTGTCAAATTTGTCTTGGAGAAAAGAGGGCACTGGGGAAAACAACAGTAATGGTCATTGTTTTCAACCGGAGTGTGGTACAAAGGCTACGGTTACCAAGCCAACAAGGCTGTTTGTACAGTTTGATGATAACGAATCAATGGATGGCAAAAGCACTGGCGCCTCCTGCAACAAAGAGGAGCCAAATGACAATGGAAGCCTTCAAACAGCCACCTGGCCAGAGTCTCTCCCTTTCCCTGACAGTTTCTCATTAGATCACTGGGAAATAGTTGGTATCAGTGATCATCTTGTCAGAGTTGGAGCTGTCACTGCCTGCAGTGAGGTGGCAGTTTTTACCCCTGACCAGGATAATGGTTATTCCAGTCTGGAAGAAGAACACTTCACCTCCAGACTGTACATGTTAAGGCCTCCCATTGAAGAGCTACAGGGGATCACAGAGATGAAGGAAGAGACCATCACATCTGACACACCAACACAGGGGAGGTCTGGAGAGAGTAGGCCAGAGAGGGATGCATCCAATCATAGAGAAGTGGGTGAGACTGCTGCCACTGGAGGGATGGAATTAGAGGAGGAGGAAGAGATTGAGGACTCTGACTTCTCGGACTCTGAGGAAGAGGAAACGGCGGCTGAGGGTCCATCAGTGTCTACCACCGCTCTGCCCCCCTCCACCCCCCAGTGCAGTAACAAGGCCATCGCCTACATCATGGGCAGCCCCTGCAGCGACGACAGCCAATCAGACGACTCACTCAGTGAGGAGGATGACGATGGTTTCGACAGCGAGGGCTCGTCAGAATTCTCCAATTCCGAGTTGTTGGATGACGATGAAGAGGAGGATGACTCTGAGACTGAGAGACTGTGGAACTCACTGTGCCAAAGCAGGGACCCCTACAACCCCCAAAACTTCACCGCCCTCCTTACCAACCCCAGGACCATCCCCTCCACCTCTACAGCCACCACAGCCTGCTCCCCTCACACCTCACCCCCAGAGCAACCTCCCTCTCCACTCTCCTCTTCTTCCCCCTCTCCTGCGGAGGAGTTTGGCTCGGAGTCCAGCAGCAGTGAGGTGGATGAGGCTGAGAGCCTGAGGCTGTGGGACTCCTTCAGCACCTCCTCAGACCCCTACAGCCCATTCAACTTCCAGGCCCTGCTCAGGACTAGAGAGCCAGTCTGGACAAGGGCAAAAGCCGGGACAGGGGCGCGCTGTAAGAAGAGCAGCAAGACAACCCCCCGTCATGGACAGGGCCAGGGACAGAGCCACTCACCCCCCCAGTACAGGAAGGAGGAGGCAGAGGAGAGACTGGACAGTGGCTTCTCAGAGATCCCTCCCACCCCAGAGATCACCACCACGGGCTGCGTCACAGTCAAAAAGGTCAGTATTGGCGACTTTCTGGTAGGCCTAAAGAAAGCGCCACACACCTTGTTATTCATATGCTCCTCATTCTGTTTTTATAAAATGGTAGGTCTGTTCTTAAATAGTATCAGTCACATTGTATTGTCATCCATGGGCATTGGTCACTCACATGACTGAAGTAAAATGTAATGAACCTGGCAATGACTCCTAAAATGACTGATCTTCCCACTCAGCAGGTAACTGCTGGAGGCTGTTTGTTAATGAGTAGCTGAAGAGGAAGCATTGTTTTATCTCCTGTGGTGTACTTACATACTGCATCGACATAAGCCGCTGGCCCCGCCAGACTTTCCTGACCCCGTGACTGACGTGATGTGACCAGAGTTTTTCTACATCACTTCGGCTCATGTGGTCTGGAAAGACGTTCATTAAAAAATAACAAATAATTGGATCTCATTGTTCAAACTTCTTATCCGACGTGGTTATCACACCGTTTTTGGGCTGGGTTGTTGTGGGAAAATTCACACTTTACCACATTCTCTAACGGATGGATTTAGGACTTTGGAGTGGATTACTCACACAGCATACAGAAAGAGGAAGAGGGACTGACTGTCTATTAGCTGTTCTGTTTTTATCTGTTAGTATTCCTGTCTGACTGTGCAAGTGATGGAAACCTATGCAACAACCCTTTCCACCGCTCTCCTGTGATCAGCTTCCCATATTTGTACCATGGAGACCAGAGTCGGAGAGGCTGAGTGCACTTAGTGAACCTCTACAGCTCTGTATAATGTAATAAAACATTTTTCATTATAGACATTCCCATTGAAATGTGCTGAAATGCTATGACTGATCAGTCACTCATAGGGCTGTAGCTAAAGCAGCACATTGACTGCTGTTAGACAGATGTGAATGAAGGCTGTAGCTAAAGCAGCACATTGACTGCTGTTAGACAGATGTGAATGAAGGCTGTAGCTAAAACAGCACATTGATTGCTGTTAGACAGATGTGAATGAAGGCTGTAGCTAAAGCAGTAGTAAAACTGTATCAGTACATTGCTGTGAAACGTCTCTCCTAGTCAGTGGAATGGAAGATAATCACCATGAGAGTAGACCTAGTCATCCATGAGCCCAATCCAACGGCTGTCTTTGATATAGTCCGGCTGTATTTTCCATGCCCTTTGTATTACATTATCCACCTATTAGGAGCACACAACTGCCATGTTACTTAGCAACGGTGATAACTGAGTGAGACGGAAATCGAATTTCTCTGAAGCCCTTGTATTTTTATTTCTCTGGCTCGGCGCGCTGGCTCATAACGTTCTTGCAATGCTTCCACAACGTTCTCCCAACCCTTCAGCCCATGCCGAGCAGATTTCAGTGTCTTCCGTCTAATAACCTCCGCTCTGATGGTACTGGTGACCTTAGTAGGCTGCTGCTTATGGAGATGTATTGTCTCTGTGATGAGCTATGGGGCGTCCATCACACAGCCCATTTTCTCCCCTCTTTTTTTCTTCGCCTCTCCTTGTCTCTGCCCAAACGGTTGCAGCTCCAGACGTGTAGTGTTGCCTCCCAGTGATGAGCAATGGGTATAAATCTCAATTTCATAGTCACATGAAGAATGCTGCTTAGAGGGCCTAGTTGAGTTTCTTAAATGGATTGAGTGAAATTTGAAAAAATGCAGAGAGCTGTGGAGCAAGTGTGTTTTTCATTATGTGTGTGAATGTCAGGGTTAGGACTACCGTTTTAAAATGGAAGTGTCTTTTGTTGTTGACATAATTGTAGGTTTCCGTTTTGGATGCTTTATGCACTGCAGTTTCTCCTTTCAGAATATTGAGGTAATATTGAGTTGACCTAGTTTTGTCAAGCTGAAATGTAGTCTAGTGAGTTTGAATGTATGCAGAAGTAAACTTGGCCTGCAGGTGTTTCAGTGAGAAGGTTCTAGTCTGTGGTGATGTATGTAGTTATGTCTCTCTCCAGGTGGGTTTCTGTGATGAGGTGGATGAGTTCTACGCCAGCGAGGACGATGAGGACAGGCGTGGGCCGTGGGAGGAGCTAGCCAGAGACCGCTGTCGCTTCCTCCGCCGTGTTCAGGAGGTGGAGGAGAGCATCGGCTACGTGTTCAGCTCCACCTTCCGCCTCACCGTCTGCCAGAGACGACACCATAGCTGACCCCTTACCTCTGACCCCTACAACACAACTGATCGTAAATCATGTTTCTCTGTGACCCTCTAACATCCCTCCCTGTCCCTAAATCCTATTTTCAAC
Source organism: Oncorhynchus clarkii lewisi (assembly GCF_045791955.1). NCBI lineage: Eukaryota > Metazoa > Chordata > Actinopteri > Salmoniformes > Salmonidae > Oncorhynchus > Oncorhynchus clarkii. Next base: position 67,363,264 of record NC_092153.1, read on the forward strand.
AGACTGCATCAGAACTTCTTAGTCATCCCCCCTACCCAGTGATCCTCCCCCAACTCCCAAACCTTCAGACTGGATTTGCAGAAAAGACCACTTCAGAGCTGTTGACTAGACCAGTGGTTTCCAGACTGTTGACTAGACCAGTGGTTTCCAGACTGTTGACTAGACCAGTGGTTTCCAGAGCTGTTGACTAGACCAGTGGTTTCCAGAGCTGTTGACTAGACCAGTGGTTTCCAGACTGTTGACTAGACCAGTGGTTTCCAGACTGTTGACTAGACCAGTGGTTTCCAGACTGTTGACTAGACCAGTGGTTTCCAGACTGTTGACTAGACCAGTGGTTTCCAGACTGTGGGTCCGGACCAGTGGTTTCCAGACTGTGGGTCCGGACCAGTGGTTTCCAGACTGTGGGTCCGGACCAGTGGTTTCCAGACTGTGGGTCCGGACCAGTGGTTTCCAGACTGTGGGTCCGGACCAGTGGTTTCCAGACTGTGGGTCCGGACCAGTGGTTTCCAGACTGTGGGTCCGGACCAGTGGACTGTGGGTCCGGACCAGTGGTTTCCAGACTGTTGACTAGACCAGTGGTTTCCAGACTGTGGGTGGGGACCAGTGGTTTCCAGACTGTGGGTGGGGATCAGTGGTTTCCAGACTGTGGGTCCGGACCAGTGGTTTCCAGACTGTGGGTCGGGACCAGTGGTTTCCAGACTGTGGGTCGGGGCCAGTGGTTTCCAGACTGTGGGTCGGGGCCAGTGGTTTCCAGACTGTGGGTCGGGACCAGTGGTTTCCAGACTGTGGGTCGGGACCAGTGGTTTCCAGACTGTGGGTCGGGACCAGTGGTTTCCAGACTGTGGGTCGGGACCAGTGGTTTCCAGACTGTGGGTCGGGACCAGTGGTTTCCAGACTGTTGACTAGACCAGTGGTTTCCAGACTGTGTGTCGGGACCAGGGGTTCAGGTGGGTTGCTTGTGCGTTACAAAACATAGATATACTTTTTTAATGCGTTTTTGTGATGGAAAAAAGCGTTCTTCGTAAACTTAATCATTAATCATCTAAATAGAAAGTGTGTACAAAATACAATGGACCTGTATATTTTCCCTCATAAAAATGGCTTAAAATATCATTTTTAATTTCAGCTTCAGTAAAAAATGTGTAGACTTACGGGAAATAAGCTTTACATCTGCGACATTTTTACTTTGTTCTGTGCATGTTTTTGTTCCACCTCAATTTATGGGAGTAAAACATTTGGGAACCCCTGGACTAGAAGACATACCCTCACACCTCTCTCTCCTGACCCCTTACTGTCAGTCTTGGGTGTTGAAGACTTGATAATACAGATGTTCTCCCTTTCTTCCTGCCTGCTTCCTGATCGTTTGCTGTTTTGTTTGAATCTCAGTGGAGTGATTACCTAATATAGGATATGATTAAGGGCGACTGCATATTGCTAACTAGGAGGTATACAGGTAATGTAAAGGTAGAAGGGCTTACTGGTTCCAGTGGGACAAACACAGTCTAACACAGAGCAGCTATTCTGCTGAGCCATGTGCTCAGTAACCTGACTGGAAAACAGAACTCTACACAAGACACTTCAGCCAAAAGTGTCTTTTATATTTAGTTTTAAAATTGGTTTTATTAATTTGTCCCGTTGATTTAAACTGCGCTTTTGGCGTTGCTCCGTCCTTCTCTCTGACACATCCATTTGGGTTTCTGCTCTCAGTAGTGTTCTCAGTTTCATGTCATTGTGATCTGAACCCAGGTCAGTATTTAAGGGGTTCGGTATAATCCTACTCTGCACCCACAGCCAAATGTCACACTGCTCTCCGGAGCTGGATTGGGGTTTAAGAGCTTTTGGAAAGCAAACTTGGTTTTGAATTCGTTTATTCTTACCTTTTTATAAATGTTATCTTCCTGTAAACCATGCCATGCAGAGTACACACTAACATTGACAGTGTTGTATTTGATTTGATCCTAAGCAGGGGTTGTAAACCTACAGTATGAAGTGTAAAACACTCCTCAACTGTATTTGTGGTTAGTGTTAAAACCAAGCCTGTGTTGTAGTAGTGTCTTCCTGGTTTCAATCATTTCTCAGGACCAAGTTTTGGAAAGCCTGATTGAGCAGTCGCTCTTATTGAGAGTGACTTACAGGTATTTATTGCCAAACAAGCAGGTATTTCTAGTGAACAGTCAGTAGAGCTCCTCTGACTATTTCTGGGCTGAAGTGAAGGCTATAAGGGTTAAGTGGAAATATGTGCATGATCCTTGTCTTAAATGGCCTCCTTTCCTCTATCTACTTCCCTCACCTCACGGTGGTTCCTAGAATAAACAATTGCTTTAATCTATCTACAATTTGCACCAATAGACCTTCAATAATGCTTTCTCAAATGTAAAGCTTGCATCCATCAATGGTCATCTTGGAAAGGAGATGTGTTAAGGAAGCCCTTCTCTAGCTATAACACATCTTAAGTGCTTTTCGTGAGACCCAAAGTCACTGAACTTAAACCTCTTACCCTTACTATTTAACCCTGTGACGCTTCTACGGACCCAGTGTTGTGTATCTATTGTTGAGGGGTTAGTGTCCCTACTGTGGATAAAGGGTTAACCTCTGTTGTGACCAGGTGGGGGAAAAGCAGGGATGTGAAACGCACGTTATTCTGAAGGGATTCTCAGAATGAAAAAAATACAATATGAAAGCTGTGCTCGGATCTGAAGAATATAACTCTTTAACTTGGTGTAATTTTAGTCAGTACAATTAACATGAAATTGTTTTATTTTTGTAAAATTTAGAATGAGTTAGTTGCGCTGCATAACTTATACATTTTGAATCCATATTCATTGAAAATAAATCAATATTGAATTATGAATGAGGTTTGTCTTGTTTCTTGCCCCATATTTCCTAGCAAATAATTTACTGGTCTTAATTTGTTTGATGTTCATGGTTTTTTAAATCTGCTTCGGGTGCAACACCGGACTGGAGGGAGGGTTGTGATGATCATCATAAAAGGGCACTTGACCCCAAACTGGTACTGCACCATTAAACCGTGTACAAAACATTAACAACACCTGTCTTTTGCCCTCAGCAGCCTCAATTCATGACGGCATGGACTCCACAAGGCGTTAAAAGCATTCTACAAGGATGCTGGCCCATGTTGGCTCCAATGTGTCCCACAGTTGTGTCAAGGTGGTTGGATGTACTTTGGGTGGTAGACCATTCTCGCTCGATACACACAGGAAACTGTTGAGCGTAAAAATACAAAATAAAAACAAAAACAGGGGAGTTACAGTTCTTGACACAAACCGGTGCGCCTGACACCTACTACAATATCCCGTTCAAAGACACTGTACATCTTTTGTCTTGTCATGTTGTGTTGATACCATGCTATGCTGTTGTCTTAGGTCTCTTTACGTAGTGTTACGGTCTCTCTTATTGTGATGTCTGTTTTGTCCTTTATTTATTTAAATCCCAGCCCCTGTCCTCGCAGGAGGCCTTTTGGTAGTCCATCATTGTGAATAATAATTTATTCTTAACTGACTTGCCTTGTTAAATAAAAACACATTCACCCTCTGAATGACACACATAATCCATGTCTCAAGGCTTAGAAATCCTTCTTTAACCTGTCTCATCCCCCTTCATCTACACTGACTGAAATGGATTTAACAAGTGACATCAATAAGGATCATAGCTTTCACCTGGATTCACCTGGTCAGTCTGTCATGGAAAGAGCATGTGTTCTTAATATTTTGTACACGCAGTGTAGATAGGTTTGTCACTAGCTACCACAGACACAAAGTTATAAAACTATTTCTACAATTTATCTTCCTACATTCAGATTTGAACCTTAACGCTAACAACACTGTTAAACTTATGCCAAAAAAAGCAATTTGTTGATTTTTACAATATAGGCAATATGTACTTTGTGGCTGTGCTATCTAGTGGAAACCTGAATATAGTAATCCACTTTTCTACTATCCACACAGTAAAAAAAAATCTGAATGTACTTTAACATTGTATGCACCTGAGCTGTACTAGGCCCCAGTATTTAGCATGGGAGTCAGTGGATGTGTGGTTCTTAGCAACTGGAGCCAGTCAGCAATGTGAATGTGCAGTATGAGGTGAAAACATGCACAGATGCAAACAGCTGTCAGAGACCAACAGGCCCGCCTCCCCAGAACACCACAGGCATACTCAGCCTAGAAAGGATTATAGAAAGATTTCAGCCTCAATCCTAGAGGCACTCAAAATCGGATAAGAGATGGGTGGCTAAATATATAGAGAAAAACAAATCCTTCTACAGATCATTATGGAAAGTGGATACATGGCAATCATTTTAATAAATTAAAACCAATGATGTACGTATACAAACACTTGGATTTGTCCGTGGTATTTGTTGAAGATACTTAAAAGTTATATATTTTTTGTAAAAATATATATTTTTTAATTGTATATTGAAACACAATCTACAGTGAAGCTGCTCAACATTGACATTACATTCAGTCGTCTGATTCCCATAGTTTTTTTGTTATGTTCCATTATCAACCAATAGAGGTCGCTCTTGTTTGTTATCATAGCAGGAGCGGACCAGTCGATCGACTGAGATGGTGGAGATCTCAATTGCATACTGCTCACGCCCTCGTCTCCTTAAAACCTATTGGATGAGAAAGTCAGAGCTCCGTCCTCTCTGACCTTCTCCTGTAATGAGTTTTGAGAAGGAGACGAGCAGAGGACGCGAGGAGATCTTCCCGAGGACTGTGCAACTGCTTTCTGCTCAAAACGATCATCATAATTGTGATTTGCTGCGTTACAACATGAGACATTTGCTTATTAATGAATTGACATGCATTGCAGTAGCCTTTTTGCAAACTAAGTAGCATTCAGTATGTGGTTACATTTATTATTTGTAGAAAACTGAAAAGGTGTCGGATAGGACCACATTTTGATTGTTGGATGCAGATTTAATCCATTTAATCAGTGTGTGGCTTTCAGAGTTTTTGTGATTGCATTGTAAAAATATGAAGAACCAATCAAATCTGAAACAGTTCAGTTGAGATTAATCTATATTTTCTCATTTATGTGACGTGTGCGGCAAAGTCTGATCAAAGTCTGAGAACTCTATTCCTCCTGATATTCGGTGCTCCGCCTGCAGGTCCATCCTGGCCATGGAAAAGTTAATCTGGGACTGGCCAATGCTGTCATCTCATTGGCTGAATGGAATGCCTGGAGGTGGTGCCTAGGAGGAGATTAAAGGCATGTCTCTCTCTAATGAAAGGGGAATTGAACAGCTGTGACGTTGCCACCCACCACCAATCCAAAGAGAACTCTCTCGCCCTTCCTCTCTCTCCCCCTCCCTTGCTCTCTCTTCATCTCCCTCTCTCTCCATCTCCCCATCATCACTGCATATAGAATTACTGCCAGCCTGGATGGGGTCATGTGACATTTAAATACCTTGGGATTTTCAACTGGGCATGCTCCATTGTATCACTTGGCCACTTCCCCTCCTCCTCTTCAACTCCTCCCTCTATCCGTCCCTCCTTTATTCATCCTTTCCTGAGGAGAGGATGCCTATTATTGTCCTGTATCCCTGCTCAGTCACGCTAGAGCCTGTAGTTACTGGGGCTACTGTCTCTAGCTGTATCTCTGTTTCTTTCTCTCTATGGTTCTCTGGCTGACAGAGCTGTCTTTACCCTGTACTGTGAGGGTGTGGAGGGATAGATAGTGTGTTATTCCTCGTTCCTCTCCCATCTCCTGATGTCTAACTGGACTGACTGACCGTCTGCTGCTCAGTGCTCTCTCCTAGATGGATGAATGGATAGATGTACACGGTTCTAGCCTGTCTGTCTAACACCTTCATTGACTGGCTGACTACAGAGGAGGAAGGAGGAGGGATACCGCAAACATCAATTCAGCAGTTGGCTGGTAAGGGACACGCAGATTCATAGTGTCTGTGTGCAGGCACCACCAGTGCATTTCCAACATGTCTTGACTTTATGTAAATAGGCAAGTTAGAGGTAGCACTAGTGTCTGTATTACTGTGTCTGTGTTTCTGTGTTCCTGTGGCTGTGTTAGTATGACTGTGTCTGTGTGTATTTGCTTTTAAGTATACCGTGCAATTACTGTGTGTTAATGTTGATGGTCATTGACTGTGTTTTTATTCATGCACACACACCGATGCTCTCTCATATTGCTGAGAGGGTTGGGTCAGAGAGGGCAGAGGTTGGCTGGAGCTTGAGTTATGGTTGTGGCTAGGTTTGGGGGCTCAGATGTTTTGGGGTGGCGCCAGTTGCCAGGTTGTTGGTCCCAGTTTTGGAGCCCCACTTCAGATGGGCATAGTCTGTCAGTCAGGGACGCTAGCTCTCTCACACACACACACACACACACACACACAAGAAACACTCACTCTCTCACACACACACACACACACACACAAGAAACACTCACTCACACATACACACACACACTGCACATGCATTTACACATGCAAAATACTTAAACACTCCCACAACAACACAGTACTGATTCCCACCAGTCTCCAGCATGTTGATATGTTAATGGTTGGCATTTAGCAGTGCTATGCTGTATGTTAAATGCCTCATGGCAGGACTTAGCCCATCCAATCCAAACCAAGCCAGGCACGGCCAATCTGAGCCAAAGCAGGGGGGATGAGGTGGACTTTGATTTAGAGGATAAGCGTGATTGACTTCAACAAGCTGTTTAACGTCCCTCCTGTGTGTGTGTGTATGTGTGTGTGTTTGCGTTTGCGCGTGTGAGTGAGGCTCCAGGTGTCTGATTAACATTGGCATTAATACACCCTGACAGTGACTGAGGAATTAGACTGACCCTTTAATGCCTGTCTTAGCATTAGGGTATTGTAGTGTGTGTGTTTTGTCTATGAGACCCTGGCAGTTGCTGGCAATTGAGGTGCTTCCGATTAAAGCATTAAACTGGATTTGCTTTTCTATGAATGCTTGTGGATGGAAACACACACACATATGCTCACGCACACAGACTGTACACACACAGTCTTGTACAGCTAACCGTGAGGGGACACACAATTCAGTCCCATTCAAAATCCTATTTTACGTAACCCTAAACCTAACCCGTACTCTTACCCTAGCCTGAACCCCAACCCCAAAACATTGTGGGGACTAACAAAATGTCCCCAATTGGTCAAATTTAGATTTGTTTACTATTCTGGTGGGGAATTCTGGTCCCCACAAGAATAGTTAAACACGTCATCACACACACGTCTTCCTGTCTCTTGGCAGGTCACACTATGTTCTGAGGGTGATTCCTAGCCCTCTGCCAGCGTGTGGCCTGAAATGATGCCCAGAATAGAGCCATGATTTTGATTGTCCCTCTCCTCTGTTTGGCTCTGCCTTCACTCTCATCTACCTATCTATCTATCTATCTATCTAAAATTGAAGTCGTAAGTTTACATACACTCTGGTTGGAGTCATTAAAAATTGTTTTTCAACCACTCCACAAATTTCTTGTTAACAAACTATAGTTTTGGCAAGTCGGTCAGGACATCGACTTTGTGCATGACACAAGTAATTTTTCCAACAATTGTTTGCAGACAGATTATTTAACTTATAATTCATTGTATCACAATTCTAGTGGGTCAGAAGTTTACATACACTAAGTTGACTGTGCATTTAAACAGCTTGGAAAATTCCAGAATTTAAAATCAAAACAATTATTTTTATTCCACCTTTATTTAACCAGGTAGGCTAGTTGAGAACAAGTTCTCATTTGCAACTGTGACCTGGCCAAGATAAAGCATGTGAACAGACAACACAGAGTTACACATGGAGTAAACAATAAAGAAGTAAATAAAATAGTAGAAAAAAAATAATCTATATACATTGTGTGCAAAAGGCATGAAGAGGTAGGCAATAAATAGGCCATAGGAGTGAATAATTACAATTTAGCAGATTAACACTGGAGTGATAATTGATCAGATGAACATGTGCAGGTAGAGATATTGGTGTGCAAAAGAGCAGAAAAGTAAATAAAATATAAACAGTATGGGGATGAGGTAGGTAAATTGGGTGGGCTATATACCGATGGACTATGTACAGCTGCAGCGATCGGTTAGCTGCTCAGATAGCAGATGTTTAAAGTTGGTGAGGGAGATAAAATTCTCCAACTTCAGAGATTTTTGCAATTCGTTCCAGTCGCAGGCAGCAGAGAACTGGAAGGAAAGGTGGCCAAATGAGGTTTTGGCTTTAGGGATGATCAGTGAGATACACCTGCTGGAGCGCGTGCTACAGGTGGGTGTTGCCATCGTGACCAGTGAACTGAGATAAGGCAGCGCTTTACCTAGCATAGACTTGTAGATGACCTGGAGCCAGTGGGTCTGGCGACGAACATGTAGCGAGGGCCAGCCGACTAGAGCATACAGGTCGCAGTGGTGGGTGGTATAAGGTGCTTTAGTAACAAAACGGATGGCACTGTGATAAACTGCATCCAGTTTGCTGAGTAGAGTATTGGAAGCTATTTTGTAGATCGCCGAAGTCGAGGATCGGTAGGATAGTCAGTTTTACTAGGGTAAGTTTTGCGGCGTGAGTGAAGGAGGCTTTGTTGCGAAATAGAAAGCTACCTAGAATATGTCCACATATTCTAGGTAGGAACCATCCAGGGTGGTGATGCTAGTCGGGCGTGCAGGTGCAGGCAGCGAACGGTTGAAAAGCATGCATTTGGTTTTACTAGCGTTTAAGAGCAGTTGGAGGCCACGGAAGGAGTGTTGTATGGCATTGAAGCTTGTTTGGAGGTTAGATAGCACAGTGTCCAAGGAAGGGCCAGAAGTATACAGAATGGTGTCGCCGGCGTAGAGGTGGTTTAGGGAATCGCCCGCAGCAAGAGCAACATCATTGATATATACAGAGAAAAGAGTCGGCCCGAGAATTGAACCCTGTGGGACCCCCATAGAGACTGCCAGAGGACCGGACAACATGCCCTCCGATTTGACACACTGAACTCTGTCTGCAAAGTAGTTGGTGAACCAGGCAAGGCAGTCATTAGAAAAACCGAAAGCCTTGGCCAGGTCGATGAAGACGGCTGCACAGTACTGTCTTTTATCGATGGCGGTTATGATATCGTTTAGTACCTTGAGCGTGGCTGAGGTGCACCCGTGACCGGCTCGGAAACCGGATTGCACAGCGGAGAAGGTACGGTGGGATTCGAGATGGTCAGTGATCTGTTTGTTGACTTGGCTTTCGAAGACTGTAACAGTTTGTGTCCAGGGTGTCTCCCCATTTGAAGAGGGGGATGAACGCGGCAGCTTTCCAATCCTTGGGGATCTCAGATGATACGAAGGAGAGGTTGAACAGGCTGGTAATAGGGGTTGCGACAATGGTGGCGGACAGTTTCAGAAATAGAGGGTCCAGATTGTCAAGCCCAGCTGATTTGTATGGGTCCAGGTTTTGCAGCTCTTTCAGAACATCTGCTATCTGGATTTGGGTAAAGGAGAAGCTGGAGAGGCGTGGGCGAGTAGCTGCGGTTGGGGGGGGGGAGCTGTTGGCCGAGGTTGGAATAGTCAGGAGGAAGGCATGGCCAGCCGTTGAGAAATGCTTGTTGAAGTTTTCGATTATCACGGATTTATCGGTGGTGACCGTGTTACCTAGCCTCAGTGCAGTGGGCAGCTGGGAGGACGTGCTCTTGTTCCCCATGGACTTTACAGTGTCCCAGAATTTTTTGGAGTTAGACCTACAGGATGCAAATTTCTGCTTGAAAAAGCTGGCCTTTGCTTTCCTGACTGACTGTGTGTATTGGTTCCTGACTTCCCTGAACAGTTGCATATCGTGGGGACTATTCGATGCTATTGCAGTCCGCCACAGGATGTTTTTGTGCTGATCGAGGGCAGTCAGGTCTGGAGTGAACAAAGGGCTATATCTGTTCTTAGTTCTGCATTTTTTGAATGGAGCATGCTTGTCTAAGATGGTGAGGAAGTTACTTTTAAAGAATGACCAGGCATCCTCAACTGACGGGATGAGGTCAATATCCTTCCAGGATACCCGGGCCGGCTCGATTAGAAAGGCCTGCTCGCAGAAGTGTTTTAGGGAGTGTTTGACAGTGATGAGGGGTGGTCGTTTGACCGCAGACCCGTAGCGGATACAGGCAATGAGACAGTGATCGCTGAGATCCTGATTGAAGACAGCAGAGGTGTATTTGGAGGGCAAGTTGGTCAGGATAATGTCAATTAGGGTGCCCATGTTTACGGATTTAGGGTTGTACCTGGTGGGTTCCTTGATGATTTGTGTGAGATTGAGGGCATCTATCTTAGATTGTAGGACTGCCGGGGTGTTAAGCATATCCCAGTTTAGGTCACCTAACAGAACAAACTTTGACGCTAGATGGGGGGCGATCAATTCACAGATGGTGTCCAGGGCACAGCTGGGAGCTGAGGGGGAGCAGTAGCAGGCGGCAACAGTGAGAGACTTATTTCTGGAGAGATTCATTTTTAAAATTAGAAGTTCGAACTGTTTGGGCATAGACCTGGAAAGCATGACAGAACTTTGCAGGCTAACTCCTCCCCCTTTGGCAATTGTATCTTGACAGAAAGTGTTATAGCTGGGTATGGAAATCTCATAATTTTTGGTGGCTTCTGATTTTGACATGCATGAAACCAAGGCATTTTCGATCACAGAAGTCAACAAATGAGGGTGCCTGGGGACATGCAGGGCCTGGGTTTACCTCCACATCACCCGCGGAACAGAGGAGGAGTAGGATGAGGGTGCGGCTAAAGGCGTTGGGGACAAGGAATAAAAGGAGCAGATTTATGGGCATGGTAGAATATATTCAGGGCATAATGTGCAGACAGGGGTATGGTGGGGTGCGGGTACAGCGGAGGTAAGCCCAGGCACTGGGAGGTTGTATCTCTGGACATGCTGGTTATAATGGGTGAGGTCACCGCATGTGTGGGAGGTGGGACAAAGGAGGTATCAGAGGTGTGAGGAGTGGAACTAGGGGCTCCATTGTAAACTAAAACAATGATAACTAACCTGAACAACAGTATACAAGGCATATTGATATTTGAGAGAGACATACAGCAAGGCATAAAGTAATCGCAGGTCTTGATTGGGAGAGCTTGCTAAAACAACAGGTGAGACAACAACAGCTAGTCAGCTAACAAAACAACAGCAGGTAAAATGGCGATGACTAGGCAGAGAGGGTCGGATTAACTACACACAGAGCCTGAGTTCGCGGCAGGGGCCGACAGATAAAACATAAATAAACAGAATGGAGTACCGTGATTCATGGACAGTCCAGCAGGTATCAGCTATGTAGCCAAGTGATCATAGTGTCCAGGGGGCAGCAGTAGATGGAACAGTGAAGCCACCACTACTATAGCACGCGGGCGACACAGCGTTTAAAGTTAGTAGCTCGGGGGTGGTAGGGGGGGTCTGCTCAGACGGAGGCCGGTTGAAGGCACAGCGGATGGAGTATTCGTCGGCAGACCAGTCGTGGTGGTGCGGCGGGCCGTGTCGACAGAGAATCCAAGCCAGATGGCGAAAGAGGTATTGTAGAATTTAGTTTGCTAGCAGGGAGATGTGCCTGGCTCACGGTTAACTGGTGCTAGCTTCGTGGCAGTGGCGTTAGCCAAGGTCCAGAGTTTACAGCAAGGATCCGGTTGAGTATTGGGATCTAGCCGTGTATGAGTGGGGTTCGGGTGAACAGCTGAGTAGGCCGGGAGGTGGGCCTCAGGGATAGCTTCGGTACTGGGTGCAAGCTAGCTGTGAAGATCAAAAGTAGTTGTCCAGGGATTACGGCAGGAATCCGGCGTTGTTGTGGAGAGACAGTTCGATACTGGTAGACATGCGAGTATTATCCAGGCTAAAAACAGGGCTGGCTGTACAGAAGGTAAAAGCCGCTAGCAGTGGCTAACAATGACTAAACAGCTTGTAGCTAATTAGCTGGTTAGCTTCTGGAGGTTCTTGAATGTATTCTAAAATTAAAAATAATAGCGATTCCGTATCACATTGGGTGAGGCAGGTTACCGGAAGGTATAGTCAAATTAAAAATCGAAAAGAGATAAAATAAATATGGGTTGGTTGGGCTGGCTGGGGACACGGCGATTCAGACAGTTAGCAGGCCTGTGCTAACAAGCTAACAGTTAGTAGGCCGGGGCTAAACAAGTTAGCAATTAGCAGACCGGGGCTAAACAAGCTAGCAGTTAGTAGACCGGGGCAGGCTAGCAGTTAGCAGGCCGGGTTAGCAAGAAAGCAGATAGCAGGGGCTAGAAAGTTAGCCTTTGGGGGATGTCGCGATAAGGTTAAGTCTGTTTTTGCCTCTTCATGCGGTGACGTTGATAGACCGGTCGTGGAATTAGTAGGGTTCCAAGTAGCTCTAGGTAGCTAGCAGGCCTAGCTGGTTATCATAATGGGCTTTCAGCGGGCGTCGCGCCTGAGGGGCCTGTTGGAGTCCTCGGGCAGATTATGTCGGTATTCCAGTCGTAGGGGATCTGCGGGGTTCCATGCCCCGTACCAGCTGTAGAAGGGGTCCGGATATTGTATCCCAGGAGTATGCTTCGGTGGTAGCACAGGAGCTCTGGCCGGGCTAGCTTCAAGCTAAGTGGATGGAAACGCTAGCCAGGAGTAGTCATCCGGGGTTGCGGTTAGCTAGTTGTGAAGATCCAGATGAAAATGTTCAGTTTGCGTTGGGAATCCGGGGATAAAAATCATAGGTCCGTTATGCTCTAGTTAGTCATGTTGTTCGAACTGGCGAGAGCTATTCGAGCTGAAGGTTAGCTGATGACCGCTGGCAATGGTTTGCTGACTGTTAGCTGGTAGTTAGCTGGCTAGCTTCAGTTGAGGGATTCCAAATCCGAAATATAGATACTTTAGGGAAAAAAAGCAGATCCACGCTACATTGGGTGAGGCGGGTTGCAGGAGAGTATTTAGATGTTGAGGTTTAGCAAACTTTTTTAAAAGATATTTTTCTTTGCATATGTAAAAAACGATATATACAAGGGACACGACAGGACAAAGACGTCTGACTGCTACGCCATCTTGGATTATACTTATAAAAATGATGTCATGGCGTTAGAAGCTTCTGCTGTTGCTAATTGTAACGGTTTTCTTCATCTGAAGGAGAGGCGGACCAAAATGCAGCGTGGTTGTTATTCATGGTTTTTTAATGAAGGAAAACTATACATGAGTAAACTAACAAAACAATAAACGTGTGAAAACCTAAACAGCCTATCTGGTGACAACAAACACAGAGACAGGAACAATCACTCACGAAACACTCAAAGAATATGGCTGCCTAAATATGGTTCCTAATCAGAGACAATGATAAACACCTGCCTCTGATTGAGAACCACTCCAGACAGCCATAGACTTTGCTAGAGAACCCCACTAAACCACAATCCCAATACCTACGAAAACCCCAAGACAAAACACACCACATAAATAAACCCATGTCACACCCTGGCCTGACCAAAATAATAAAGAAAACACAAAATATTAAGACCAGGGCGTGACACTAATTGACATCATTTGAGTCAATTGGAGGTGTACCTGTGGATGTAGTTCAAGGCCTACCTTCCAACTTTGCTTGACATTATGGGAAAATCAAAAGAAATCAGTATAAACCTCAGAAAAAGAATTGTAGACCATTTCCAAAAGTCTGAAGATACCACGTTCATCTGTACAAAAACAAGTACCCAAGTATAAACATCATGGGACCACGGAGCATCATACCGCTCAGGAATGAGAAGCGTTCTGTCTCTTAGAGATGAAGGCACTTTGGTGCGAAAAGTGCAAATCAATCCCAGAACAACAGCAAAGGACCTTGTGAAGATGCTGGAGGAAACAGGTACAAAGTATCTATATCCACAGTAAAACGAGTACTATATCGATATAACCTGAAACCTGGAAGAAGCCACTGCTCCAAAACCGCCATAAAAAAAGCCAGACCATGGTTTGCAACTGCACATGGGGACAAAGATCGTACTTTTTGGAGAAATGTCCTCTGGTCTGATGAAACAAAAATACAACTGTTTGGCCATTATGACCATCATTATGTTTGGAGGAAACAGGGGGACGCTTGCAAGCCAAAGAACACCATCCCAACCATAAAGCACAGGGGTGGCAGCATCATGTTGTTGGGTGCTTTGCTGCAGGAGGGACTAGTGCACTTCACAAAATAGATGGCATCATGAGGCGGACAATTATGTGGATATATTGAAGCAACATCTCAAGACATCAGTCAGGAAGTTAAAGCTTGTTCGCAAATGGGTCTTCCAAATGGACAATGACCCCAAGCATACTTCCAAAATGGCTTAAGGACAACAAAGTCAAGGTATTGGAGTGGCTATCACAAAGCCCTGACCTCAATCCCATAGAAAATGTGTTGGCAGAACTGAAAAAGCATGTGCGAGCAAGGAGGCCTACAAACCTGACTCAGTTACACCAGCTCTGTCAGGAGGAATGGGCCAAAATTCACCCAACTTATTGTGGGAAGCTTGTGGAAGGCTACCTGAAACGTTTGACCCAAGTTAAATAATTTAAAGGCAATGCTACCAAATACGAATTGAGTGTATGTGAACTTCTGACCCACTGGGAATGTGATGAAAGAAAAAAAAGCTGAAATAATAAATCATTCTCTCTACTATATATTCTGAAAATAAAGTGGTGATCCTAATTTTTACTAGGATTCAATGTCAGGAATTGTGAAAAACTGAGTTTAAATGTATCTGACTAAGGTGTATGTAAACTTCTGACTTCAACTGTATCTATCTTTCTCTCTTGCTCTTGCTCTTGCTCTTGCTCTCTCTCTCTCTCTCTCTCTCTCTCTCTCTCCTCACTGTTTCTTTCCCTTCTCTCCTACTGTGTGCTGTTTGCTGTGTGTTGATTGGTTTGTAGATAAATATAACTGTTATCCTGCATCCCTATTGGTTGACCGAGTGTTGTTTCCATATGATGACTGCAAGATGTTGTTTGTTATGGTTGTTCTGAACTGTGAGTATGTGTGTGTGTGTGTGTGTGTGTGTGTGTGTGTGTGTGTGTGTGTGTGTGTGTGTGTGTGTGTGTGTGTGTGTGTGTGTGTGTGTGTGTGTGTGTGTGTGTGTGTGTGTGTGTGTGTGTGTGTGTGTGTGTGTGTGTGTGTGTGTGTGTGTGTGTGTGTTTAAGCAGGGAGTGGGGTTATTGCCGCAGTGCTTGCTTTCTGCACCCGATTTGGAGAGTGAGCTAAGGAGACTGGCAGAGGGTGTGATCAGAAATTTAAGCACGTATCAGTGCACATACACACACGCACACACGCACACATACTGCGTGCTTGTAGTGTTTCTGTAGAATACTGAGCAGGGTGGAGTGAATACTGTGTTTCTCTGCAGAGCACTGCTGCAGAACTACAATGCCAGCTACCTCACCCTCTCTCCCCCTCTCTCTTTCTTTCTCTCTCTCTCTGTGTTTGAGCAATGTGGTATATGTTTTTGAGAGGTTGTAGTATATGTGCTTGAGAGGTTGTGGTTATGTGCTTGAGAGGTTGTGGTATATGTGTTTGAGAGGTTGTGGTATATGTGTTTGAGAGGTTGTGGTATATGTGTTTGAGAGGGATGTGGGATATGTGTTTGAGAGGGATGTGGGATATGTGTTTGAGAGGTTGTGGTATATATGCTTGAGAGGGATGTGGGATATGTGTTTGAGAGGGATGTGGTATACAGTTGAAGTCGGAAATTCACATACACCTTAGCCAAATACAAGTCTGTTTTTCACAATTCCTGACATATAATCCTGGTAAACATTCCCTGTTTTAGGTCAGTTAGTTTCACCACTGTATTTTAAGATTGTGAAATGTCAGAATAATAGTAGAGAGAATGATTTATTTCAGCTTTTATTTCTTTCATCACATTCCCAGTGGGTCAGAAGTTCATAAACACTCAATTCGTATTTGGTAGCATTGCCTTTAAATTGTTTAACTTGGGTCAAACGCTTTGGGTAGCTTTCCACAAGCTTCCCACAATAAGTTGGGTGAATTTTGGCCCATTCCTCCTGACAGAGCTTGTGTAACTGAGTCAGGTTTGTAGGCCTCCTTGTTCGCACATGCTTTTTCAGTTCTGCCCACAAATTCTCTATGGGATTGAGGTCAGGGCTTTGTGATGGCCAATCCAATACCTTGACTTTGTTGTTCTTAAGCCATTTTGCCACAACATTGGAAGTATGCTTATGGTCGTTGTCCATGTGGAAGACCCATTTGCGAACAAGCTTTAACTTCCTGACTGATGTCTTGAGATGTTGCTTCAATATATCCATATAATTTTCCTCATGATGCCATCTATTTTGTGAAGTGCACCAGTACCTCATGCAGCAAGCACCCCCACAACATGATGCTGCCACCCCTTTGCTTCACTGTTGGGATGGTGTTCTTCGGCTTGCAAGCCTCCCCCGTTTTCCTCCAAACATAACGATTGTCTTTATGGCCAAACAGTTCTATTTTTGTTTCATCAGACCAGAGGACATTTCTCCAAAAAGTACGATCTTTGTCCCCATGTGCAGTTGCAAACCATAGACTGGCTTTTTTATGGCGGTTTTGGAGCAGTGGCTTCTTCCGTGCTGAGTGGCCTTTCAGGTTATGTCGATATAGTACTCGTTTTACTGTGGATATAGATACTTTTGTACCTGTTTCCTCCAGTATCTTCACAGGGTCCTTTGCTGTTGTTCTGGGATTGATTTGCACTTTTCGCACCAAAGTACGTTCATCTATAGGAGACAGAACGCGTCTCCTTCCTGAGCGTTATGACGGCTGCCTGGTCCCATGGTGTTTATACTTGCATACTATGGTATGTACAGATGAACGTTGTACCTTCAGGCATTTGGAAATTGCTCCCAAGGATGAACCAGACCTGTGGAGGTCTACAATTAATTTTCTGAGGTCTTGGCTGATTTCTTTTGATTTTCCCATGAGTTTTACGGTCGGCCTTGAAGTTCATCCACAGGTACACCTCCAATTGACTCAAATTATGTCAATTAGCCTCAGCAGAAGCTTCTAAAGCCATGACATAATTTTCTGGAATTTTCCAAGCTGTTTAAAGGCACAGTCAACTTAGTGTATGTAAACTTCTGACCCACTGGAATTGTGATACAGTGAATTATAAGTTAAATAATCTGTCTGTAAACAATTGTTGGAAATATTACTTGTGTCATGCACAAAGTCAATGTCCTAACCGACTTGCCAAAACTATAGTTTGTTAACAAGACATTTGTGGAGTGGTTGAAAAACAAGTTTTAATGACTCCAACCTAAGTTTTTGTGAACTTCTGACTTCAACTGTATGTGTTTGAGAGGTTGTAGTATATGTGTTTGAGAGGTTGTGGTATATGTGTTTGAGAGGTTGTGGTATGTTTGTTTGAGAGGTTGTGGTATATGTGTTTGAGAGGTTGTGGTATATGTGTTTGAGAGGTTGTGGTATGTTTGTTTGAGAGGTTGTGCTATATGTGTTTGAGAGGTTGTGGTATGTTTGTTTGAGAGGTTGTGGTATATTTGTTTGAGAGGTTGTGGTATATGTGTTTGAGAGGGATGTGGTATATGTGTTTGAGAGGGATGTGGTATATGTGTTTGAGAGGTTGTGCTATATGTGTTTGAGAGGTTGTGCTATATGTGTTTGAGAGGTTGTGGTATATGTGTTTGAGAGGTTGTGCTATATGTGTTTGAGAGGTTGTGGTATGTTTGTTTGAGAGGTTGTGGTATATTTGTATGAGAGGTTGTGGTATATGTGTTTGAGAGGGATGTGGTATATGTGTTTGAGAGGTTGTGCTATATGTGTTTGAGAGGTTGTGCTATATGTGTTTGAGAGGTTGTGGTATATGTGTTTGAGAGGTTGTGGTATATGTCTTTGAGAGGTTGTAGTATATGTGTTTGAGATGTTGTGGTATATGTGTTTGAGAGGTTGTGGTATGTTTGTTTGAGAGGTTGTGGTATATTTGTTTGAGAGGTTGTGGTATATGTGTTTGAGAGGGATGTGGTATATGTGTTTGAGAAGGATGTGCTATATGTGTTTGAGAGGTTGTGCTATATGTGTTTGAGAGCTTGTGGTATATGTGTTTGAGAGGTTGTGGTATATGTGTTTGAGAGGTTGTGGTATATGTGTTTGAGAGGTTGTGGTATATGTGTTTGAGAGGTTGTGGTATATGTGTTTGAGAGGTTGTGCTATATGTGTTTGAGAGGTTGTGCTATATGTGTTTGAGAGGTTGTGCTATATGTGTTTGAGAGGTTGTGGTATATGTGTTTGAGAGGTTGTGGTATATATGTTTGAGAGGTTGTGGTATATGTGTTTAAGAGGTTGTGGTATATGTGTTTGAGAGGTTGTGGTATATGTGTTTGAGAGGTTGTGGTATATGTGTTTGAGAGGATGTGGTATATGTGTTTGGAGGGATGTGGGATATACATTATTGTATATACAAAAGTATGTGGACACCCCCTCAAATTAGTAGATACGGCTGTTTCAGCCACACCCATTGCTTACAGGTGTATAAAATTGACCACACAACCAGGTAATCTCCATAGACAAACATTGGCAGTAGAATGTCCCGTACTGAAGAGCTCAGTGACTTTCAATGTGGCACCAACATAGGATGCCATCTTTCCAACAAGTCAGTTCATCACATTTCTGCCCTGCTAGAGCTTCCCCGGTCAACTGTAAGTGCTGTTATTGTGATGTGGAAACGTCTAGGAGCAATAACGGTTCAGTCACGAAGTGGTAGGCCACACAAACTCACAGAATGGGTCCGCCGAGTGCTGAAGCACATAGCAACACTCAATTCCGAAACTGCCTCTGGAGCAACGTCAGCACAATAACTGTTCGTCAGGAGCTTCTTGAAATGGGTTTCCATGGCCGAGCAGCCGGACACAAGCCTAAGATCACCATGCACAATGCCAAGCGTTGAATGGAGTGGTGTAAAGCTCCCCGTCATTGGACTCTGGAGCACTGGAAACACTTTCTCTGAAGTGATGAATCACGATTCACAATTTGGCAGTCTGACGGACTAATCTGGGTTTGGCGGATGCCAAAAGAACTTTAAATGTCCGAATGCATAGTGCCAACTGTAAAGTTTAGTGGAGGAGGAATAATGGTCTGGGGCCGTTTTTCATGTTTCGGGCTCGGTGCCTTAGTTCCAGTGAAGGGAAATCTTAACGCTACAGAATACAATGACATTCTAGACAATTCTGTGCTTCCAACTTTGTGTCAACAGTTTGGGGAAGGCCCGTCCCTATTTCACCCCTCTGCTCAAAGCGAGGTCCATACAGAAATTGTTTGTCGAGATCGGTGTGGAAGAATTTGACTGCCCTGCACAGAGCCCTGACCTCAACCCCATCCAACACCTTTGGGATGAATTGGAACTCCGACTGTAAACCAGGCCTAATCACCCAATATCAGTGCCCGACCTCACTAATTCTCTTGTGGCTGAATGGAAGCAAATCCCCACAGCAGTGTTCAAACAACATATATATATATATATATATATATATATATATATATATACAGTGGGGCAAAAAAGTATTTAGTCAGCCACCAATTGTGCAAGTTCTCCCACTTAAAAAGAGGCCCGTAATTTTCATCATAGGTACACTTCAACTATGACAGACAAAATGAGAAAAATAAATCCAGAAAATCACATTGTAGGATTTCTTATGAATTTATTTGCCAATTATGGTGGAAAATAAGTATTTGGTCAATAACAAGTTTATCTCAATACTTTGTTATATACCCTTTGTTGGCAATGACAGAGGTCAAACGTTTTCTGTAAGTCTTCATAAGGTTTTCACACAATGTTGCTGGTATTTTGGCCTATTCCTCCATGCAGATCTCCTCTAGAGCAGTGATGTTTTGGGGCTGTTGCTGGTCAACCCGGACTTTCAACTCCCTCCAAAGATTTTCTATGGGGTTGAGATCTGAGAAATGTTTGTTTGCAACTGTTGGACTAATGCTTACATCCTAGATCAGCTTGATGCAGGCAAGAGTGTGCTAGGAGGTATTGAATGTGTCACTGTCTGTCCATGTGTAACGGTCTGTCTTCTCACCTACGTTGTAGCAACCTCATGATGTTTATAGGGAACATTTGAGTATCATGTAGTAGCCTAAACCTATCACTGTTACATTGAACTGGGTGAATGGAATATAAATGACATTCATCTAATATTTTAATAGAAATAAGGTCCTCCCTAATCTTAAATGGCACCAACCGCCACTGTTGTGCATGTGTTATCCACACCAGCAGGCGTCTGTCTGAGTGGAGCTGTCCGGTGAACTTCACATTTACTGTCCTTATCAGTCAGCACCCCTCCTATCTAATGTCATTAGAGTGTGTGTGTCTGAGTCAAGGTATATCTCTTAATGTAATGTAATTAATTAATCTGCATTCTACTTATGTCTTCCTAGATCTGTACATCTTTGTGTGTGTGTTTGTGTGTGTGTGTGTATTAAGTGTGAATCTAATTTCTCTGATGAATTCCGAGCAGGCGGTAGGGATTAAAGGGTTGGTTAAGCCTCATCCTTCACCTGAAGCCCCCCCAGGTGTTACCATAGCAACCCTTTAAGTAAGTGACGCCGGGCAAACCCTCCATCTTGGGAGAGGAAGGAAGGAGAAAAGAGACAGGGAAGAGAGAGAGAGAGGGAAAGAGAAGGAGAGGTGAAGAGAGAGGGAAGGTGTCTGGACAGTGGGGATGGGGGAGGGTGTGTGAGGAGCAAAGAGAAAAATGAGAGATGTGGAAGATATCCCCTGAGGGGGAAGAGAGATAAAGAGGTAGATGAAGAAAGAATAAGGATAGAAGGAAGGTTTCCCCACGGGAGGGATAAAGGAAGCGAGATAGAGGGAGGGATGAAGGGCGTGATCATCCAAACCAATGAAATGATATTTGTCACATGCTTGGTAAACAATAGGTGTAGACTAACAGTGACATTCTTACTTACAGGCCCTTCCCAACAATGCAGAGAAATAATAGAAAAATAATAACAGGAGTAGTAAATACACAGAGTAATGATAACTTTGCTATATACGTGGGGTAGCAGTACCAAGTCGATGTGCAGGGGTATGAGGTAATTGACGTAGATACAGCGTCTTCACTAAGTATTTACACCACTTGACTTTTTCCCTACATTTTGTTGTTACAGGCTGAATTTAAAATATAATAAATTGAGATTATTTTTGTCACTGGCCTACCCAGAATACCCCATAATGTGTCAAAGTGGAATGATGTTTTTCTAAGTTTTTACAAATTAATTAAAAATGAAAAGCTGAAATATCTTGATTCAATAAATATTAAACCTATTTATTATGGCAAAGTTCAATCATAGCGCTGGATGGTTTTTGCGACTGCACTTGAAGAAACTTTCAAAGTTCTTGTCAATTTCCGGATTGACTGACCTTCGTGTCTTAAAGTAATGATAGACTGTTGTTTCTCTTTGCTTATTGGAGCTGTTCTGGCCATAATATGGACTTGGTCTTTTACCAAATAGGGATATCTTCTGTATACCCCCCCACATTGTCACAACACAACTGTTTGGCTCAAACAAGGCACACCTGTTAATTGAAATGCATTCTAGGTGATTACCTCATGAAGCTGGTTGAGAGAATGGCAAGAGTGTGCAAAGCTGTTTTCAAGGCAAAGGGTGGCTATTTTGAAGAATCTCAAATATACAATATATTTTGATTTGTTTAACACTTGTTTGGTTAGTACATGATTCCATGTGTGTTATTTCATAGTGTTGATGTCTTCACTATTATTCTACAATGTAGAAAATAGTAAAAATAAAGAAAAACCCTGGAATGAGTAGGTGTGTTCAAACTTTAAACTGGTACTGTATATGGAGAAAGTTTCAGGCCTAAATACATGTAGAAAATAAATACAATAGTTTCCTGATCTTTCTTATATCTCTCAGATATAGGACAGACACTTCAGAACAAACTTCCTTAAGATGTTTTGAACAAACCTCCTTAAGATACATGGAATAACTTGTTCCATGTAGTAAATCTGTTATTCAATGTGATTCTATGGGCTAATAGCAGTAAGGCAAAATACAATGTTTCATCAAATGTTTTAATTATTAAGGGGTCTTAAAAGCTAAATTAGCTAAATTACCTCCATAAAACAATTCCATATGTTAGCTTAGTAACCCCCCCCCCCCCTTAGACATGGCTTAGACTCTAGAGGGTTAAGCCCCACTCCCCCATACATCCTACTGAGAGAAATTAGACCCTCTCAATGCACTCTGTGTGTGTGTTTCTTTGTTTACTGTATGTCTATATCCATGTCTTTTGTCTGCTCCTCCTCCCATGTGCTGTGTGTGTGTTATTCATTCTGGAACAGACTGCAGGCTCTCTCTCTCTCTCTCTGTGTGTGTGTGTGTGTGTGTGTGTGTGTGTGTGTGTGTGTGTGTGTGTGTGTGTGTGTGTGTGTGTGTGTGTGTGTGTGTGTATTCATTCTGGAACAGACTGCAGGCTCTCTCTCTGTGTGTATGTGGGTGTGTGTGTGTGTGTGTTATTCATTCTGGAACAGACTGCAGGCTCTCTCTCTGTGTGTATGTGGGTGTGTGTGTGTGTGTGTTATTCATTCTGGAACAGACTGCAGGCTCTCTCTCTCTGTGTGTGTGTGTGTGTGTGTGTGTGTGTGTGTGTGTGTGTGTGTGTGTGTGTGTGTGTGTGTGTGTGTGTGTGTGTGTGTGTGTGTGTGTGTGTGTGTGTGTGTGTGTGTGTGTGTGTGTGTGTGTGTGTGTGTGTGTGTGTGAGAAATAAAGAGATGTGGTGTGCGGTAACAGAGCAGGGGGTGTATCAGGGGACCTGCCAAGTGCGAAGCAGGCTGCACACAGAAAGTGTGTGTTCTTGTGTATGTTCATCTCTCACCTTCCTCTCATTCTTACACAACAGTCTAGTCTCAGTATATCCACCTCTAAAATAGAGTAAGATACTACCTAGGATGCATTTCAAGTGTATCCTTGTCTCCCCTCCTTCATCTGCACTGGTATGAAACTAATATTATATTATTCAATTTCAACGATCATTAGATTGATAAGCATTTACATGCAGCTTTCATATATTTTCAGACAGTGCAGAGGAAGGAGATGAGGAGAGGAGAGTAGTGTGTGTGTGTGTGTGTGTGTGTGTGTGTGTGTGTGTGTGTGTGTGTGTGTGTGTGTGGGTAGGTAGGTAGGTAGGTAAGTAAGTAGGTAAATGAAGGGGTGTGTAGAAGACAGTCTGCTGTAGTCTTCACTGAGAACAGTCTTTCTATATCTTTCATCTGTTTGTCCGTTGGCTGTGTAGCTGATTCTGCTCCGGGGGGGGGGGTTAGGAAATAGGGAGGCGTTGACAAGCCTGCTCCCTCTGATTTTCTGGGTGGCGAGGGCTCGTACAAACACTCTTTGATTTCCCCAGCCTTCTTAACCCTAAGCTTATTTGCATAGTGAATAAGTACACAGTGAATAAGCCCACAGTGAATAGTCACATTGTGGTGAAAGGAGGCAGGTTGATGTTGCCCCCCTCTGGCTGTTGCAGTTTAATGACTATAGCAGTTTAATGACTGTAGCAGTTTAATGATTGTAACAGTTTAATGACTGTAACAGTTTAATGACTGTAACAGTTTAATGACTGTAGCAGTTTAATGATTGTAACAGTTTAATGACTGTAGCAGTTTAATGACAACAGTGTAATGACTGTAACAGTTTAATGACTGTAACAGTTTAATGACTGTAACAGTTTAATGATTGTAGCAGTTTAATGACTGTAGCAGTTTAATGACTGTAACAGTTTAATGACTGTAGCAGTTTAATGACTGTAGCAGTTTAATGACTGTAGCAGTTTAATGACTGTAGCAGTTTAATGACTGTAGCAGTTTAATGACAACAGTTTAATGACTGTAGCAGTTTAATGACTGTAGCAGTTTAATGACAACAGTTTAATGACTGTAGCAGTTTAATGACTGTAGCAGTTTAATGACTGTAACAGTTTAATGACTGTAGCAGTTTAATGACTGTAACAGTTTAATGACTGTAGCAGTTTAATGACTGTAGCAGTTTAATGACAACAGTTTAATGACTGTAGCAGTTTAATGACTGTAGCAGTTTAATGACAACAGTTTAATGACTGTAACAGTTTAATGACTGTAACAGTTTAATGACTGTAGCAGTTTAATGACAACAGTTTAATGACTGTAGCAGTTTAATGACAACAGTTTAATGACTGTAACAGTGTAATGACAACAGTTTAATGACTGTAACAGTTTAATGACTGTAGCAGTTTAATGACTGTAGCAGTTTAATGACAACAGTTTAACTTCTTGATTCTACTTGAGACGCATATGTCTCAACTAGGCACCTGGAAATGCAAATGCGCTACGCTAAATGCTAAATGTACTCGTTAAAACTCAAACCTTGATCAAAATTCACAAGCAGGGTATTGAATTAAAGCTACACTCGTTGTGAACCTAGCCAACAAGTCAGATTTTTAAAATGCTTTTCGGCGAAAGCATGAGAAGCTATTATCTGATAGCATGCAACACCTCAAAATGCCTGAATGCGACGTAAACAAAGACTTTGCTTATCCGGCGCTGCACAAAACGCAGAAATAAAATATAAAACATTCATTACCTTTGACGAGCTTCTTTCTTGGCACTCCTATATGCCCCATAAACATCACCATTGGGTCTTTTTTCGTTTAAATCGGTCCATATATACCCAAAATAGCTTTCTATGGAAGCTGTGTCATTCAGAAAAAAACATCGTTTTTAAACGCTGCGTCATTTTTTTAAATTAAAAAAGTCGACGATAAACTTTCACAAAACACTTCGAAATCCTTTTGTAATCCAACTTTAGGTATTAGTAAACGTTTATAATCTATCAAAATGATTACAGGGCGATGTATATTCAATAGCTCCTCGTCTGCAAATCAATGGCTGCCAATGTCCACATTGAAAAGATCCTGGTGGAGACCGGAAGAAACGGAATCCAGATAGTTGGATTTTCCAACAAAAAATTCAATTGAAAATGACGACAATGGCGACATCGTGTGGAATTTGTATGAATTGCATGCAGGTCGATATTACATTTTGTCCCCTTTTAACAACCCATGAAAGTGACTTATGGAAATTATTTTTAGCTTTCAGAGAGCAGTTTTTCTTGCGTTTTTCAATGAAACACACGATCTGTTATAGTCACAGCCGTGATTTAACCAGTTTTAGAAACTTCAGAGTGTTTTCTATCCACACATACTAATCATATGCATATACTATATTCCTGGCATGAGTAGCAGGACGCTGAAAAGTTGCGCGATTTTTAACAGAATGTTCGAAAAAGGAAGGGGTAGACTTAAGATTTTAATGACTGTAACAGTTTAATGACTGTAGCAGTTTAATGACTGTAGCAGTTTAATGACTGTAGCAGTTTAATGACTGTAGCAGTTTAATGACAACAGTTTAATGACTGTAGCAGTTTAATGACTGTAGCAGTTTAATGACAAGACTGTAGCAGTTTAATGACTGTAGTTTAATGACTGTAGCAGTTTAATGACTGTAGCAGTTTAATGACTGTAACAGTTTAATGACTGTAGCAGTTTAATGACTGTAACAGTTTAATGACTGTAGCAGTTTAATGACTGTAGCAGTTTAATGACAACAGTTTAATGACTGTAGCAGTTTAATGACTGTAGCAGTTTAATGACAACAGTTTAATGACTGTAACAGTTTAATGACTGTAACAGTTTAATGACTGTAGCAGTTTAATGACAACAGTTTAATGACTGTAGCAGTTTAATGACAACAGTTTAATGACTGTAACAGTGTAATGACAACAGTTTAATGACTGTAACAGTTTAATGACTGTAGCAGTTTAATGACTGTAGCAGTTTAATGACAACAGTTTAACTTCTTGATTCTACTTGAGACGCATATGTCTCAACTAGGCACCTGGAAATGCAAATGCGCTACGCTAAATGCTAAATGTACTCGTTAAAACTCAAACCTTGATCAAAATTCACAAGCAGGGTATTGAATTAAAGCTACACTCGTTGTGAACCTAGCCAACAAGTCAGATTTTTAAAATGCTTTTCGGCGAAAGCATGAGAAGCTATTATCTGATAGCATGCAACACCTCAAAATGCCTGAATGCGACGTAAACAAAGACTTTGCTTATCCGGCGCTGCACAAAACGCAGAAATAAAATATAAAACATTCATTACCTTTGACGAGCTTCTTTCTTGGCACTCCTATATGCCCCATAAACATCACCATTGGGTCTTTTTTCGTTTAAATCGGTCCATATATACCCAAAATAGCTTTCTATGGAAGCTGTGTCATTCAGAAAAAAACATCGTTTTTAAACGCTGCGTCATTTTTTAAAATTAAAAAAGTCGACGATAAACTTTCACAAAACACTTCGAAATCCTTTTGTAATCCAACTTTAGGTATTAGTAAACGTTTATAATCTATCAAAATGATTACAGGGCGATGTATATTCAATAGCTCCTCGTCTGCAAATCAATGGCTGCCAATGTCCACATTGAAAAGATCCTGGTGGAGACCGGAAGAAACGGAATCCAGATAGTTGGATTTTCCAACAAAAAATTCAATTGAAAATGACGACAATGGCGACATCGTGTGGAATTTGTATGAATTGCATGCAGGTCGATATTACATTTTGTCCCCTTTTAACAACCCATGAAAGTGACTTATGGAAATTATTTTTAGCTTTCAGAGAGCAGTTTTTCTTGCGTTTTTCAATGAAACACACGATCTGTTATAGTCACAGCCGTGATTTAACCAGTTTTAGAAACTTCAGAGTGTTTTCTATCCACACATACTAATCATATGCATATACTATATTCCTGGCATGAGTAGCAGGACGCTGAAAAGTTGCGCGATTTTTAACAGAATGTTCGAAAAAGGAAGGGGTAGACTTAAGATTTTAATGACTGTAACAGTTTAATGACTGTAACAGTTTAATGACTGTAGCAGTTTAATGACAACAGTTTAATGACTGTAGCAGTTTAATGACTGTAACAGTTTAATGACTGTAGCAGTTTAATGACTGTAACAGTTTAATGACTGTAGCAGTTTAATGACTGTAGCAGTTTAATGAGAACAGTTTAATGACTGTAGCAGTTTAATGACTGTAGCAGTTTAATGACTGTAACAGTTTAATGACTGTAGCAGTTTAATGACTGTAGCAGTTTAATGACTGTAACAGTTTAATGACTGTAGCAGTTTAATGACTGTAACAGTTTAATGACTGTAGCAGTTTAATGACAACAGTTTAATGACTGTAGCAGTTTAATGACTGTAGCAGTTTAATGACAACAGTTTAATGACTGTAACAGTTTAATGACTGTAGCAGTTTAATGACTGTAGCAGTTTAATGATTGTAACAGTTTAATGACTGTAACAGTTTAATGACTGTAACAGTTTAATGACTGTAGCAGTTTAATGATTGTAACAGTTTAATGACTGTAGCAGTTTAATGACAACAGTGTAATGACTGTAACAGTTTAATGACTGTAACAGTTTAATGACTGTAACAGTTTAATGATTGTAGCAGTTTAATGACTGTAGCAGTTTAATGACTGTAGCAGTTTAATGACTGTAACAGTTTAATGACTGTAGCAGTTTAATGACTGTAGCAGTTTAATGACTGTAGCAGTTTAATGACTGTAGCAGTTTAATGACAACAGTTTAATGACTGTAGCAGTTTAATGACTGTAGCAGTTTAATGACTGTAGCAGTTTAATGACTGTAGCAGTTTAATGACAGTAACAGTTTAATGACTGTAGCAGTTTAATGACTGTAACAGTTTAATGACTGTAGCAGTTTAATGACTGTAACAGTTTAATGATTGTAGCAGTTTAATGACTGTAACAGTTTAATGACTGTAGCACTTTAATGACTGTAGCAGTTTAATGACTGTAGCAGTTTAATGACTGTAACAGTTTAATGACTGTAGCAGTTTAATGACAACAGTTTAATGACTGTAGCAGTTTAATGACTGTAACAGTTTAATGAGAACAGTTTAATGACTGTAGCAGTTTAATGACTGTAGCAGTTTAATGACGGTAACAGTTTAATGACTGTAGCAGTTTAATGATTGTAGCAGTTTAATGACTGTAACAGTTTAATGATTGTAGCAGTTTAATGACTGTAACAGTTTAATGACAACAGTTTAATGACTGTAACAGTTTAATGACAACAGTTTAATGACTGTAACAGTTTAATGACAACAGTTTAATGAGTGTAACAGTTTAATGACTGTAGCAGTTTAATGAATGTAGCAGTTTAATGACAACAGTTTAATGACAGTAGCAGTTTAATGACTGTAGCAGTTTAATGATTGTAACAGTTTAATTACAACAGATTAATGATTGTAACAGTTTAATGATTGTAACAGTTGAATGATTGTAACAGTTTAATGACTGTAACAGTTTAATGACTGTAGCAGTTTAATGACAACAGTTTAATGACTGTAGCAGTTTAATGACTGTAGCAGTTTAATGATTGTAACAGTTTAATGACCACAGTTTAATGATTGTAACAGTTTAATGATTGTAACAGTTGAATGATTGTAACAGTTTAATGACTGTAACAGTTTAATGACTGTAGCAGTTTAATGACAACAGTTTAATGACTGTAGCAGTTTAATGACTGTAGCAGTTTAATGACAACAGTTTAATGACTGTAGCAGTTTAATGACTGTAACAGTTTAATGACTGTAACAGTTTAATGACTGTAACAGTTTAATGACTGTCACAGTTTAATGACTGTAGCAGTTTAATGACAACAGTTTAATGAGTGTAACAGTTTAATGACTGTAGCAGTTTAATGACTGTAGCAGTTTAATGACAACAGTTTAATGACAGTAGCAGTTTAATGACTGTAGCAGTTTAATGATTGTAACAGTTTAATTACAACAGTTTAATGATTGTAACAGTTTAATGATTGTAACAGTTGAATGATTGTAACAGTTTAATGACTGTAACAGTTTAATGACTGTAGCAGTTTAATGACAACAGTTTAATGACTGTAGCAGTTTAATGACTGTAGCAGTTTAATGATTGTAACAGTTTAATGACCACAGTTTAATGATTGTAACAGTTTAATGATTGTAACAGTTGAATGATTGTAACAGTTTAATGACTGTAACAGTTTAATGACTGTAGCAGTTTAATGACAACAGTTTAATGACTGTAGCAGTTTAATGACTGTAGCAGTTTAATGACAACAGTTTAATGACTGTAGCAGTTTAATGACTGTAACAGTTTAATGACTGTAACAGTTTAATGACTGTAACAGTTTAATGACTGTAACAGTTTAATGACTGTAGCAGTTTAATGACTGATGGAGAGGGTTCACAGACTCACACTGTCACTAGAATGGAGAGGGTTCACAGAACTCACACTGTAACTAGGATGGAGAGGGTTCAGAGGGTTCACAGAACTTTAATGACTGTAGCAGTTTAATGACACAGAACTCACACTTAATGACTGTAACAGTTTAATGACTGTAGCAGTTTAATGACAGTTTAATGACTGTAGCAGTTTAATGACAGTTTAATGACTGTAGCAGTTTAATGACAGCAGTTTAATGACAACAGTTTAATGACTGTAACAGTTTAATGACTGTAACAGTTTAATGACTGTAGCAGTTTAATGACAACGGTTTAATGACTGTAACAGTTTAATGACTGTAACAGTTTAATGACTGTAGCAGTTTAATGACAACAGTTTAATGACTGTAGCAGTTTAATGACAACAGTTTAATGACTGTAACAGTTTACTGACAACAGTTTAATGACTGTAACAGTTTAATGACTGTAGCAGTTTAATGACTGTAGCAGTTTAATGACTGTAGCAGTTTAATGATTGTAGCAGTTTAATGACTGTAACAGTTTAATGACTGTAACAGTTTAATGACTGTAGCAGTTTAATGACTGTAACAGTTTAATGACTGTAACAGTTTAATGACTGTAGCAGTTTAATGACTGTAGCAGTTTAATGACTGTAGCAGTTTAATGACTGTAACAGTTTAATGACTGTAGCAGTTTAATGACTGTAACAGTTTAATGACTGTAGCAGTTTAATGACTGTAACAGTTTAATGACTGTAGCAGTTTAATGACTGTAGCAGTTTAATGACTGTAGCAGTTTAATGACTGTAACAGTTTAATGACTGTAGCAGTTTAATGACTGTAACAGTTTAATGACTGTAGCAGTTTAATGACTGTACAGGTTTAATGATTGTAGCAGTTTAATGACTGTAACAGTTTAATGACAACAGTTTAATGACTGTAACAGTTTAATGACTGTAACAGTTTAATGACAACAGTTTAATGACTGTAACAGTTTAATGACTGTACAGGTTTAATGACTGTAGCAGTTTAATGACTGTAGCAGTTTAATGACTGTAGCAGTTTAATGACTGTAACAGTTTAATGACTTTAGCAGTTTAATGACTGTAACAGTTTAATGATTGTAACAGTTTAATGACAACAGTTTAATTACTGTAACAGTTTAATGACTGTAGCAGTTTAATGACTGATGGAGAGGGTTCACAGAACTCACACTGTCACTAGAATGGAGAGGGTTCACAGAACTCACACTGTAACTAGGATGGAGAGGGTTCACAGAACTCACACTAACTAGGATGGAGAGGGTTCACAGAACTCACACTGTCACTAGAATGGAGAGGGTTCACAGAACTCACACTGTCACTAGAATGGAGAGGGTTCACAGAACTCACACTAACTAGGATGGAGAGGGTTCACAGAACTCACACTGTAACTAGAATGGAGAGGGTTCACAGAACTCACACTTAATGACTGTAACAGTTTAATGACTGTAGCAGTTTAATGACTGTAACAGCTTAATGACTGTAGCAGTTTAATGACTGTAGCAGTTTAATGACTGTAGCAGTTTAATGACTGTAACAGTTTAATGACTGTAGCAGTTTAATGACTGTAACAGTTTAATGACTGTAGCAGTTTAATGACTGTAGCAGTTTAATGACAACAGTTTAATGACTGTAACAGTTTAATGACTGTAACAGTTTAATGACTGTAGCAGTTTAATGACTGTAGCAGTTTAATGACTGTAACAGTTTAATGACTGTAGCAGTTTAATGACTGTAGCAGTTTAATGACTGTAACAGTTTAATGACTGTAACAGTTTAATGACTGTAACAGTTTAATGATTGTAGCAGTTTAATGACTGTACAGGTTTAATGATTGTAACAGTTTAATGACAACAGTTTAATGACTGTAGCAGTTTAATGACTGTAGCAGTTTAATGACTGTAGCAGTTTAATGATTGTAACAGTTTAATGACAAAAGTTTAATGATTGTAACAGTTTAATGATTGTAACAGTTTAATGACTGTAGCAGTTTAATGACAACAGTTTAATGACTGTAACAGTTTAATGACTGTACAGGTTTAATGACTGTAGCAGTTTAATGACTGTAACAGTTTAATGACTGTAGCAGTTTAATGACTGTAACAGTTTAATGATTGTAACAGTTTAATGACAACAGTTTAATGACTGTAACAGTTTAATGACTGTAGCAGTTTAATGACTGTAGCAGTTTAATGATTGTAACAGTTTAATGGCAACAGTTTAATGATTGTAACAGTTTAATGATTGTAACAGTTGAATGATTGTAACAGTTTAATGACTGTAACAGTTTAATGACTGTAGCAGTTTAATGACAACAGTTTAATGACTGTAGCAGTTTAATGACTGTAGCAGTTTAATGACAACAGTTTAATGACTGTAACAGTTTAATGACTGTAGCAGTTTAATGACAACAGTTTAATGACTGTAGCAGTTTAATGACTGTAGCAGTTTAATGACAACAGTTTAATGACTGTAGCAGTTTAATTACTGTAGCAGTTTAATGACTGTAGCAGTTTAATGACTGTAACAGTTTAATGACTGTAACAGTTTAATGACTGTAACAGTTTAATGACTGTAACAGTTTAATGACAACAGTTTAATGACTGTAGCAGTTTAATGACTGTAACAGTTTAATGACTGTAGCAGTTTAATGACTGTAACAGTTTAATGACTGTAGCAGTTTAATGATTGTAGCAGTTTAATGACTGTAGCAGTTTAATGACTGTAGCAGTTTACTGACTGTAGCAGTTTAATGACTGTAACAGTTTAATGACTGTAGCAGTTTAATGACTGTAACGGTTTAATGACTGTAGCAGTTTAATGACTGTAGCAGTTTAATGACAACAGTTTAATGACTGTAACAGTTTAATGACTGTAACAGTTTAATGACTGTAGCAGTTTAATGACTGTAGCAGTTTAATGACTGTAGCAGTTTAATGACTGTAACAGTTTAATGACTGTAACAGTTGAATGACTGTAACAGTTTAATGACTGTAACAGTTTAATGATTGTAGCAGTTTAATGACTGTACAGGTTTAATGATTGTAGCAGTTTAATGACTGTAACAGTTTAATGACTGTAGCAGTTTAATGACTGTAACAGTTTAATGACTGTAACAGTTTAATGACTGTAACAGTTTAATGATTGTAGCAGTTTAATGACTGTACAGGTTTAATGACTGTAGCAGTTTAATGACTGTAGCAGTTTAATGACTGTAGCAGTTTAATGACTGTAACAGTTTAATGACTGTAACAGTTTAATGACTGTAACAGTTTAATGATTGTAGCAGTTTAATGACTGTACAGGTTTAATGATTGTAGCAGTTTAATGATTGTAGCAGTTTAATGACTGTAGCAGTTTAATGACTGTAGCAGTTTAATGACTGTAACAGTTTAATCTCTGTAGCAGTTTAATGACTGTAACAGTTTAATGACTGTAGCAGTTTAATGACTGTAGCAGTTTAATGACAACAGTTTAATGACTGTAGCAGTTTAATGACTGTAACAGTTTAATGACTGTAACAGTTTAATGATTGTAGCAGTTTAATGACTGTACAGGTTTAATGATTGTAGCAGTTTAATGATTGTAGCAGTTTAATGACTGTAACAGTTTAATGATTGTAGCAGTTTAATGACTGTACAGGTTTAATGATTGTAGCAGTTTAATGACTGTACATGTTTAATGACTGTACATGTTTAATGACTGTAGCAGTTTAATGACTGTAACAGTTTAATCACTGTTGTAGTTTAATGACTGTAGCAATTTATGCTGTGCCGTTTCTGAGGAGGATTTCAAAGCCACATCATGTCACGTCAGCAGGCGCTGAGGTTTAGAGCTCAGTATAATCCTGCCAAAGGCCCTGACTCCAGCAGATATGTTCAAAATGGGGGTTGGATTTGCACATCTCTGATGCTGTGGATTAGACCCATCCCTTTGATGTGGAAGACATATTGTAGTTAGATCAGCGTTTTGAGTTCAATCAAGCCAGGTCATCCTTGATACAAGTCAGTATTTGACATACCTAAACTTAAAGTTTTATATTTGACATTTTGAACAACTTTTTGAAATTTGATGTTTGAGATACATGGATGAATGTCTAATTCTGATGTGAGACTGTGATAGCTGGTTGTTCATCACATAGGAAGGATGGAGAGGGTTCACAGAACTCACACTGTCACTATGATGGAGAGGGTTCACAGAACTCATACTGTCACTAGAATGGAGAGGGTTCACAGAACTCACACTGTCACTAGAATGGAGAGGGTTCACAGAACTCACACTGTAACTAGGATGGAGAGGGTTCACAGAACTCACACTGTAACTAGGATGGAGAGGGTTCACAGAACTCACACTGTCACTAGAATGGAGAGGGTTCACAGAACTCACACTGTCACTATGATGGAGAGGGTTCACAGAACTCACACTGTCACTATGATGGAGAGGGTTCACAGAACTCACACTGTCACTAGAATGGAGAGGGTTCACAGAACTCACACTGTCACTATGATGGAGAGGGTTCACAGAACTCACACTGTCACTAGAATGGAGAGGGTTCACAGAACTCACACTGTAACTAGAATGGAGAGGGTTCACAGAACTCACACTGTAACTAGGATGGAGAGGGTTCACAGAACTCACACTGTAACTAGGATGGAGAGTGTTCACAGAACTCACACTAACTAGGATGGAGAGGGTTCACAGAACTCACACTGTCACTAGAATGGAGAGGGTTCACAGAACTCACACTGTAACTAGAATGGAGAGGGTTCACAGAACTCACACTAACTAGGATGGAGAGGGTTCACAGAACTCACACTGTAACTAGGATGGAGATGGTTCACAGAACTCACACTAACTAGGATGGAGAGGGTTCACAGAACTCACACTAACTAGGATGGAGAGGGTTCACAGAACTCACACTGTAACTAGAATGGAGAGGGTTCACAGAACTCACACTAACTAGGATGGAGAGGTTTCACAGAACTCACACTGTAACTAGGATGGAGAGGGTTCACAGAACTTGTAGAATTATAACTATTATTTTTTTTCTTTCTTTCTTTTTCTCTTTCTCTCACACGCGTGCACACACACACACACACACACACTATTAGTCTTCTCATTAGCTTGTCCGATGTGTCCCCTGGCTCGATCCAGAAAGCCCTATAGAGTCACAGTCAACAGACTCCCCAGACTCCAGACTCCCTCGTCTCTAGTCCCGAGTGGTCCTGGGTTGTGCTGGGCTTCTGGGTTTATCTAATCAGGACAGACTTGGGTAAGACATGGTCAGATGTAGTATGGGCACCGTGCCAGTAGACTCCTACCTTTCTTTTCCCTTCTTGTGTCTCTAAGGACTCTTTAATAGTCAAATACTCTTTTGTACTTTTTCTCTCTTGGCTCCTCCCCTGTTTTAGATGGCAGTCTGTCACAGCTGCACCCAGGACTACGTCTAAACCCAGTCAGAAAGCCCCAGCGTCTGGCCTTATCTCAATGTACTGGACCATAGATGGATTATTTTACTCTCAGACACATTCATCATCGCTGTGTGAAGAGGAGTAGTGTTTTCCTGAATTGATTCTCACGTCTTTAATTTGATAACGTGACACTTCACCTTTATCATTAGTGTAACATGCAAAGAAAACTGATGCCTAGCTGAACTTGTCTAGGCGAACAGAACGAGTGTGTTCACATACTCCTTTAAAAGACCTTCGCTATTTAAAAAAAAATAAAAAATTGTACTGTTTGTCTATCTTGAGACACTGTAGACAGTATACACTTTCTCAAAATAATCTAAAATAAATCTAAAAAAATTATCTAAAATAATCTAAAATAACTCAAGAAATCTGTTATGCATTTTTTACATCTAGTTAATATGTTTGGGGCCGTATTTCTCAAGCGGAAAACATGTGCATGAAAACAATTCATCTCTCATTGAATGTTGACCGATCACCAACGAAGGAGCATAGACTTTGGCTACCAACTTCGGCTTGCCTTGAGAAAACATTTGTGCACGAACAGCCGGAAAAACCCTTGCCGAAGACCAAAACAAACAAAAACGTCATAAAATGTCAGAATAATATTTACCAACTGTTTCGATGGGAAGCCTATTTGACTGATAAAACACAATACACACTCCTCCTTTCATATGGTCTAATCCTAATCCCCAAGATCTACATGGACACAAGTCGAAGCATGGGACCCAGGGAGGGGTGGGGGATTGCCGCATCAAGAAAAGGCTTCAAAGAGATGAGAATATGGCACCAGATATTGATGTAATACAGTCATGTAGAACCAGTGGAGAACAGATATTGATGTAATATAGTCATGTAGAAACAGTGGAGAACAGATATTGATGTAATACAGTCATGTAGAAACAGTGGAGAACAGATATTGATGTAATACAGTCATGTAGAAACAGTGGAGAACAGATATTGATGTAATATAGTCATGCAGAAACAGTGGAGAACAGATATTGATGTAATACAGTCATGTAGAAACAGTGGAGAACAGATATTGATGTAATATAGTCATGTAGAAACAGTGGAGAACAGATATTGATGTAATATAGTCATGTAGAAACAGTGGAGAACAGATATTGATGTAATATAGTCATGTAGAAACAGTGGAGAACAGATATTGATGTAATATAGTCATGTAGAAACAGTGGAGAACAGATATTGATGTAATATAGTCATGTAGAAACAGTGGAGAACAGATATTGATGTAATATAGTCATGTAGATACAGTGGAGAACAGATATTGATGTAATATAGTCATGTAGAAACAGTGGAGAACAATAGATGAGAATTTGAAGGCATCCATCAGGCCTAGAGAGAAGGCGGGATAACAACTAATATTAAGGGTGGGATGAACTGGTACACCCACCCACTCTTCATCCCTGGAGCGAGCAGGTGCAAGCTCTGAGTGTCTTCAAGTTGGGACATGCTGTGGCTTATGCCTCACAGACGTCGAAGCCAAATGCTAACATTTTATTGTTAACAGGTACAGTTAACATCAATCGCAAACGCTCAACTAATGCTAGAAGCTAACGCTAATAGCTTCCATTAGCGACGCGGGCCCTAATGCTAGTCTGGATTCATTATACCTGGAGCCAGGAAGAAATCCATCTTTATGAAACACCACGGCTTTCTGTCTGAGAGAGACATGACAGAACAAATCACTCCTGAAGGTAGGAGAGGAGAGGAGCAGATAGGGAAGGGGAGAGGAGCGGAGCAGAGCAGAGAGGGAAGGGGTGAGGAGAGGAGAAGAGCAGATAGGGAAGGGGAGAGGAGCGGAGCAGAGCAGAGAGGGAAGGGGTGAGGAGAGGAGAAGAGCAGATAGGGAAGGGGAGAGGAGAGGAGAAGAGCAGATAGGGAAGGGGAGAGGAGCGGAGCAGAGCAGAGAGGGAAGGGGTGAGGAGCGGAGCAGAGCAGAGAGGGAATGGGAGAGGAGAGGAGCGGAGCAGAGAGGGAAGGGGAGAGGCGTGGAGCAGAGAGGGAAGGGGTGAGGAGAGGATTAAACAGGGAAGGGGAGAGGAGAGGAGCGGAGCAGAGAGGGAAGAGGAGAGGAGCGGAGCAGAGAGGGAATGGGAGAGGAGCGGAGCAGAGAGGGAATGGGAGAGGAGAGGAGCGGAGCAGAGAGGGGAGAGGAGAGGAGCGGAGGAGAGAGGGAAGGGGAGAGGAGAGGAGCGGAGCAGAGCAGATAGGGAATGGGTGAGGAGAGGATTAGACAGGGAAGGGGAGAGGAGAGGAGCGGAGCGGGAAGGGGAGAAGAGCAGAGAGGGAAGGGGAGAGGAGAGGAGCGGAGCAGAGAGGGGAGAGGAGAGGAGCGGAGCAGAGCGGGAATGGGAGAGGAGCGGAGCAGAGAGGGAATGGGAGAGGAGCGGAGCGGAGCAGAGAGGGAATGGGTGAGGAGAGGAGAAGAGCAGAGAGGGAATGGGTGAGGAGAGGAGAAGAGCAGAGCAGAGAGGGAAGGGGAGAGGAGAGGAGCGGAGCAGAGAGGGAAGGGGTGAGGAGAGGAGCGGAGCAGAGCAGAGAGGGAAGGGGTGAGGAGAGGAGCGGAGCAGAGCAGAGAGGGAAGGGGAGAGGAGAGGAGCGGAGCAGAGCAGATAGGGAATGGGTGAGGAGAGGATTAGACAGGGAAGGGGAGAGGAGAGGAGCGGAGAGAGAGAGGGAAGGGGAGAGGAGAGGAGCGGAGCAGAGAGGGAAGGGGAGAGGAGAGGAGCGGAGCAGAGAGGGAAGGGGAGACGAGCAGAGAGGGAAGAGGAGAGGAGAGGAGCAGAGAGGGAAGGGGAGAGGAGAGGAGCGGAGCAGAGAGGGAAGGGGAGAGGAGAGGAGCGATGCAGGGTTGAATAGGGGGATGGCACAGAGATAGAGAGGGAGACAAAAGTGACGGGCGATATTGAGCGGAGGGGTGTGTGTGTGTGTGTGTGTGTGGGGTTGAGGGGTGTATGCGTGTGTGTGTGGAGGGTTGAGGGGTGTGTGTGTGTGTCTGTTTGTGTGTCCTGATCGTGGCGGGGGGGGGGTCCCTTCTATCTTCCTTTCCTCCAGTTCCCTCTCCTCTGCTTGTTACTAGGCAGAGAGTGACATCAAACCAATGTAATGTCTATGTAATAACATGTGTTATAAAGTTTGGGGCCAGTCAGTCCGCAGCCTTAGCGGGACCTCTCTGACAGTCTGACAGTGACATTCACTGGGCCCAGAGGAAGAGAAGTGGAACCATACCCTTATTTAATCTATTTATCCCAATCTCTCTCTTTCTCTCTCTCTCTCCCCTTCTCCATCACCCCCTCCTTCTCCTCTCTCTCCTCTGCTGGCTTACTGTGATTGCGTGCCTGGTGCAGTAATCACCTCAGAAGAGCTGCCATGGCGGGGACTAATGGGCTGGCTGACTGGGAGGGAGCCTTCTGACTGGATGCTAATCTGGCCTGCTAATGCTAACCCTTTGACTCTAATGAGAGGAAATAATTCAAGTTTAGTCATGACAAAAAAATGAGAGGCCTGTGGCTGTGTGTGCATTTGGGAGTCTTGAAAAAAGATATTGCAGTGCTGTGTAGGTCTCGAAGGGGAGAGGGTTAGTGGTAAGTCTAGTTTTTTGAGGGAGGGGTTGATCAGTCATGACATCTCTCATTCCCCTACGGCCCACAGTGAGGCTAAGAGAGGGAGAAAGAGAGGGAGAGCAGAAAATAGGAATAGAGGATAGAGGAAAAAAGGAGAGAGGGATAAAACGTCATACCGAGATACATGGAAAGATAAAGGGAGAGAGAGAGAGAAGGAGAATGAGTAGAGAGGGACATAGAGAGAGAGAGAGAGAGTAGGAGAATGAGTAGAAAGGGACAGAGGGAGGGAGAGAGAGAGAGAGAGAGGAGAATGAGTAGAGAGGGACATAGAGGGAGGGAGAGAGAGAGAAAGAGAGAGTGAAAGAGCTATTAATAGGATGATAACTGTTGGCAGCGTGTCTCTCAGGACACGATGGTGCTTCCAAACATCTTCCCAGAAGACCTTTCAGTGCTGGGTCGTAGGGGGTCAACACAGCATCACTGCCAGATGACTTCCCTGTCCTGTCTCACCCTCTGTTCTGCCAAGCTAAATACTCTCTAATTTCCTCTATCTCTCCCTCTTGCTCTCTCTCTGTATTCATCTCTCCCTCCCTTTTCCCTTTCTCTTTCTCTCTCTGTTTCCCTCCCTCTCTTTCTGTCTGCTTTTTTATCCAGTTGTATCCAGTCCATCCTCCGTTAGTGTCGTGGGAAAGGCTGAGAGGAAAGGAGGCAGATTCAGCCTTTCCCAGTGTTTGAGGCCATGTCTGTCCATCTACGTACTGTAAATGTCAATCAGCTCCATAGAGACACATCACACTGCTCTGGCCTCATTTAGTAATGTCCCTGGTCTCATAGATAAGGTTTCTTTGGTAAGATGGAGAGAGAGGTGGGGATGGAGAGATAGACATTTGCATGAGTGCACACACACACACACGAGCTCTGGCCATGGTAGTGCCAACCCAGTGCCTATCAGTGGGTGTGGGCTCTCCAAGGTGACGACTGTTGCTTGGCAACTACACCCTGCTCATTAATATGTAGATTTATACACATCCCTCTTTGGCACTTTTGGCAAACACACACACACACACCAAAGTATTGCATAAAAAGCCTTTGCTAAAGTATGTTTTCAGAAAGGCTGTAGACTTTGAACCAGGATGACCATATAAGTTTCCATCTCCCTCAGTCTATGAGTTCATATTACAATGCATAGTAGTAGTACACTAGTAGTAGTATTACAGTAGAATTACAGTAATAGTATTGCAGTAGTATTACAGTAGTAGTTTTACAGCAGTAGTGTTACAGTAGTAGTATTGCAACACTAGTATTGCAGTAGTAGTATTACAACAGTAGTATAGCAGTAGTAGTATTGCAACACGAGTATTACAGTAGTAGTATTACAGTAGTTTATATTACAACAGAAGTATTACAGTAGTATTACAGTAATATTTGTAGAGTAGCAGTATTTTAGTAGTGGTTTTACATTAGTATTACAGTAGTAGCATTGCAACAGTAGTAGTATAGCAGTAGTAGTATTACAGTAGTAGTATAGCAGTAGTAGTATTGCAGTCAAAGTATTACAATAGTAGTATTTAGTGCTGAGCGATTGATTAGTGCTTTTTGAGGTCGTTTCGGTTTTGGTTTGATTATTAAAAAATAATTGCAGTTTTCAGTTTTGATTATGTTTTTAAACATTGAATCAAATGCACTATGCATTATGTGGGTTGAATGCTGTAACAACACAGTATAAAACAATTGATACAAGTCCCATTATGGCAGTGACTCTCTGACACGTTGCTCTGTATATATCAATGATGTCGCTCTTGCTGCGGATGATTCTCTGATCCACCTCTACGCAGACGACACCATTCTGTATACAGTACATCTGGCTCCAAACGAGCTTCAATGCCATACAACACTTCCTTCCGTGGCCTCCAGCAGCTTTTAAATGCTAGTAAAACTAAATGCATGCTCTTCAACCGATCGCTGTCGCACCTTCCCGCCCGACTAGCATCACTACTCTGGACGGTTCTGACTTAGAATATGTGGACAACTACAAATACCTAGGTGTCTGGTTAGACTGTAAACTCTCCTTCCAGGCTCACATTAAGCAACTCCAATCCAAAATTAAATCTAGAATCAGCTTCCTATTTCTCAACAAAGCCTCTTTCACTCATGCTGCCAAACATACCCTCGTAAAACTGACTGTCCTACCGATCCTTGACTTTGGCGAAGTCATTTACAAAATTGTCTCCAACACTTTACTCAGCTAATTGGATGTAGTCTATCACAGTGCCATCCGTTGTGTCACCAAAGCCCCATATACTACCCACCACTGTGGCCCTCACTACATATCCGTTGCCAAATCTACTGGCTCCAGGTCATCTATAAGTCTTTGCTAGGTAAAGCCCTGCCTTTGGCCGCCTTTCCTCCCAGTTCTCTGCTGCCAATGAATGGAATGAATGACAAAAATCACTGAAACTGGAGACTTATATCTCCCTCTCTAACTGTAAGCATCAGCTGTCAGAGCAGCTTACCGATCACTGTACCTCTACACAGCCCATCTGTAAATAGCACACCTCATCCCCATATTGTTATTTTTGTATTTATTTTTGCTCTTTTGCACCTCATTATCTCTACTTGCACATCATCATCTGCACATGTATTATTCCAGTGTTAATGCTAAATTGTAATTATTTCACCTCTATGGCCTATTTATTGCCTTACCTCCATAATTTTACTACATTTGCACACACATCCCATGTGTAACTCTGTGTTGTTGTTTTTGTCGCACTGCTTTGCTTTATCTTGGCCAGGCCACAGTTGTAAATGAGAACTTATTCTCAACTAGCCTACCTGGTTAAATAAAGGTGAAATAGGATGCTGTTCATTATTCATTACATGTTCACTCCCTGTACTTGCTTCTCGTCTCCCAGCGTCTGTCCTCACAGAATGCTGACACCATATTGGAAGCATCAGGGAGTATTTATTTTTATTTTTTGATTGGAGATGTTGGGTCCGGGTGCCGCGGCTGAAGGAACCGGGGATGCCTCAGCTGGCTTGTCAGGTTTCCATGCCTTAGCTGGCTTGTCAGGTTTCCATGCCTTAGCTGGCTTGTCAGGTTTCCATGCCTTAGCTGGCTTGTCAGGTTTCCATGCCTTAGCTGGCTTGTCAGGTTTCCATGCCTTAGCTGGCTTGTCAGGTTTCCATGCCTTAGCTGGCTTGTCAGGTTTCCATGCCTTAGCTGGCTTGTCAGGTTTCCATGCCTTAGCTGGCTTGTCAGGTTTCCATGCCTTAGCTGGCTTGTCAGGTTTCCATGCCTTAGCTGGCTTGTCAGGTTTCCATGCCTTAGCTGGCTCGAGAGGTTTTCTTGCCTCTGTTGCTTCGGCAGGCTCCAATTCCATGTCACGCCTCGGCCGGCTCGTCGGGCTCCAAGGCCTCATCGAGCTCATCCCGCTCCCACGCTTCAGCCGGCTGGGGGGGGGTACTGTCATGCCTGCTTCCACCCCCCCCCTCCCCCTGGCACTCGAGGGCGCCAGGCTGCCCATCATTACACCCACCTGTCACCATTGTTACGCCCATCAGCGCTTCATTGGACTCACCTGTACTCCATTTTTGATTGCCTTCCCTATATTGGTCTATTCCTCAGTTTCATCCCTGTGTCAGCATTGTTGTTATGTTTCCCTAAATGTCCAGGGGTTTCATTAAATGTCCTTGTTTCGTTTCATGTCCGTTATTCATTAAATGTTCACTCCCTGTACTTGCTTCTCGTCTCCCAGCGTCTGTCCTCACACTTCAAAGTAAATAAGGCATTATTTTATGACTGTTGAGCTGTCAGTCACTAAGAACATGTATTTTCAGGTAGCAATATCTCACAAAGCAACTGCTCTCAATCTCTCTCAATCGCGCGTCTCTCTCTTCGTGTCTGTCCCACACCGACCAGACAAATTGGCATGTAATAGGCATGTAATGGATTATGGTCATTGTAGTTAATTACCAAGTTTTGGTTATTGTGGTCTGTTGTGTAGTGTGGGTGCAGGGTATCCTGTTCCTCCCTCTTTCACCAAAATATATTTTTTTACAAGGACATGTGTGTTTGTCATTGCCTAGAAAGCAGTATGTGTGTGTGTGTTTTTTGAAAACCTTCCCCATGTTCGATGTGATGTATGTCCCGTGCCTATGCCCAAGGCCAG
Organism: Oncorhynchus clarkii lewisi; assembly: GCF_045791955.1. Lineage (NCBI taxonomy): Eukaryota > Metazoa > Chordata > Actinopteri > Salmoniformes > Salmonidae > Oncorhynchus > Oncorhynchus clarkii. Next base: position 67,405,832 of record NC_092153.1, read on the forward strand.
AACATCAAATCATCTATGCAGAATACCCTCTTAGAAAAATGTCTGTCCCCATAGGAGAATCCTTTTTGGTTCTAGGTAGAGCCCTTTTTGGTTTGGGGGTAGAGCTCTTTTGGGTTCCATGTAGAACCCTCTGTGTAAAATGTTCTACATGGAACTCAAAACGGTTCTACCTGGAACAAAAAAGGCTTCTTCAAAGGGTTCAGTCAAAGAATCATTTTAGATTCTAGATAGCACCTTTTTTTCTAAGTGTATGGTTAATGATATAACTTAGAGTAAATATGTAGCATATGTGTCAGCTGTCAGTGTGTATGTAAATGTGTCTGTGTGTTTATGTCTGTACTGGGTGGTTCATAATCTCTACACATCCCCACGTGTCTCTCCTCTTCACACACACATACTATACACTCCTCAAAATAGTTTTTATAGGTAAAATCAATGAGGCTGGAGATTTGTTATTGAACCTGTTCAATTCTATCAGACCAGGAGAGGACACGGATAGTAAGCCACCATAGACTATTGAGACAAACCAGGTGTCGGTGTCAGTGATCATGGTTTAGCCCCCATCTGAAGAATGGAGCCTTTATACTCTCGCTACAGTCTACCACAGCCAGGTAGAGAGGAGAGTGGGAGGTGGAGGAGAGGAGGGGAAGACTATGGCAGCAATTTTGCTGACACACCTTCAAGAGAGGGGGGTGGAGAGTGGAAATAACAAAGAGAGGGAGAGAGCGAGGGGAGAGAGCGAGAGTGAGGGAGAAAGGGAGAGAACTAGAACAATAGGCCTGTTCAGAACAAAGCTCATGCTAAGTTTATTGACTTCAGGGCTTCTGCATGTGAACATGTGAAGGTGTAGGTGTGTGACTGTAAACTACTGGTGTAAGACTTAGTGTTCTACACCATGCATCCAGCTGTGATGGTGTATGGGTTTACACTATTCTAGCAGGAGTTCCTAGTAATGAAACACTGACTACTACACTGACCAGCATTTATATGTAGCTCAGATAGTTCCAACTTCTACATCTATATGAACTTTCTGACTCTGAAATAATCAGAATTATCTCAACAGAAATGCTATTTGTGTGTGCATGTGAGTACGTGAGTGTGTCTGTACGATTGCATGCATGTGATGTGTGTGTGTGTGGGTTCTAGCTCCTGTTTTTCAGGTTGCAGGATGTTTTCATTAAAGAGTCTGTCATCACTTCACCCTTGACCTATTAGCCTCTCAGGTTCACTGGCCTGCAGGCCGGAGAAAGGGGTTGATCATGCTGTTATGGTGTTGTATAGCTGTGCAATGTGAGTGATGTAATTGTGTTGCATCTATTAACTTGGAATGTTTCTCAGAAACAGGAACATAAGCCTATATAGCATCAGTTTATATCTAAGGTTATAACTACATACATAGAACTACAGCAGAGATTATATCTAGATTATAACTACATACATAGAACTACTGCAGAGTTTATATCTAGATTATAACTACATACATAGAACTACAGCAGAGATTATATCTAGATTATAACTACATACATAGAACTACAGCAGAGATTATATCTAGATTATAACTACATACATAGAACTACTGCAGAGTTTATATCTAGATTATAACTACATACATAGAACTACAGCAGAGATTATATCTAGATTATAACTACATACATAGAACTACAGCAGAGTTTATATCTAGTTTAAAACTACATACATAGAACTACAGCAGAGATTGTATCTAGATTATAACTACATACATAGAACTACAGCAGTTTATATCTAGTTTATAACTACATACATAAACTACAGTAGAGATTATATCTAGATTATAACTACATACATAGAACTACAGCAGTTTATATCTAGTTTATAACTACATACATAAACTACAGTAGAGTTTATATCTAGGTTATAACTACATACATAGAACTACTGCAGAGTTTATATCTAGATTTTAACTACATACATAGAAATACAGCAGAGTTTATGTCTAGTTTAAAACTACATACATAAACTACAGTAGAGTTTATATCTAGGTTATAACTACATACATAAAACTACATAGCTATCTGTAGTAGATTTGTTATTGTGTAGTTGTCAATTTGGCTTGTGGCCGTCAGTGAGTGGAGTCAGTAGACACACACATAGAGGAGTTTCTGAGTGAACGCTCAAGCACACACACAACCCACAACATACTGTAGCTACAGTATCATGTAGTGAAAAACAACTGTGACGTGAGAACAAAATGTTCTCTAATGAATTAACTGTATGACTGATATTTCTCTTTTATGACATTGTGTACACTGTGTGTCTGTGTGAATGTGTATATATGTGTATATATGTGTATATATGTGTATATATGTAAGTGTGTGGTTGTGTTCTAAAACACATCTTGAGAAACTGTCTCCTCTCCCCGGGAGTGAAACTGTCTCCTCTCCCCGGGAGTGAAACTGTCTCCTCTCCCCGGGAGTGAAACTGTCTCAACTCCTCGGGAGTGAAACTGTCCCAACTCCCCGGGAGTGAAACTGTCTCAACTCCCCGGGAGTGAAACTGTCTCAACTCCCCGGGAGTGAAACTGTCTCAACTCCTCGGGAGTGAAACTGTCTCAACTCCCCGGGAGTGAAACTGTCTCAACTCCCCGGGAGTGAAACTGTCTCAACTCCCCGGGAGTGAAACTGTCTCCTCTCCCCGGGAGTGAAACTGTCTCAACTCCCCGGGAGTGAAACTGTCTCAACTCCCCGGGAGTGAAACTGTCTCAACTCCCCGGGAGTGAAACTGTCTCAACTCCCCAGGAGTGAAACTGTCTCAACTCCCCGGGAGTGAAACTGTCTCCTCTCCCCGGGAGTGAAACTGTCTCAACTCCTCGGGAGTGAAACTGTCTCCTCTCCCCGGGAGTGAAACTGCCTCCTCTCCCCGGGAGTGAAACTGTCTCAACTCCTCGGGAGTGAAACTGTCTCAACTCCCCGGGAGTGAAACTGTCTCAACTCCCCGGGAGTGAAACTGTCTCAACTCCCCAGGAGTGAAACTGTCTCAACTCCCCGGGAGTGAAACTGTCTCCTCTCCCCGGGAGTGAAACTGTCTCAACTCCTCGGGAGTGAAACTGTCTCCTCTCCCCGGGAGTGAAACTGTCTCCTCTCCCCGGGAGTGAAACTGTCTCAACTCCTCGGGAGTGAAACTGTCTCAACTCCTCGGGAGTGAAACTGTCTCCTCTCCCCGGGAGTGAAACTGTCTCAACTCCTCGGGAGTGAAACTGTCTCCTCTCCTCGGGAGTGAAACTGTCTCAACTCCTCGGGAGTGAAACTGTCTCAACTCCTCGGGAGTGAAACTGTCTCAACTCCTCGGGAGTGAAACTGGATTCAGATTAGATTTTTATTGAAAACACTGCTTTAGAAGAGCAGTCTAGTCCAATACGAACACAGCTCAAGATATTTGTGATCCATTAACCTCTTTCTCTTTCACTCTCTCTCTCTCTCTACTTGTGGGCACCCTCAACACACGTGTCTGGCATCAGCCTCCTCTGACTAACACTGACTCACCTTAACACCTCCAGTTTAACAACCCTGAACACAACACACACACACTCTGGTGGAGAAATATCGAGTCTGATTTGAGCCTACAGTGGTGGTGATATTTTGTCAGGCTCCAGGGAGAATGCAGAACTTTTTTAAAGTCTATACATTGTTATTGGTCAAACTGTAGGAAGAAAAAACGACCAAATGAGGGGTTCAGTTTGAAACGAGGGAAGGAGAGCCAGAGGGAGGGAGGGAGGGAGGGAGGTGAGGTGTAGGCGTAAGGAAGATGGAAGGACATGACAAGGATGAAGAGAGGCAGGTAGGGGAGACGGGGATGAGAAGGAAAGGAGCAAGAGAAAAAGGAGCATGAATGGAGAGAAGAAGAGAAAGAAAAGAGGGAGAAAAGAAGGGCAGAGTGAAAGGTAGAGGAGAGATGAACATAAGTTCCAGTAAATGATCAGATGAAGAATTGGAGGAAAAGGACGGGTAGAATGAGGGGGAATAGAGAGACAGAAGTAAAAGGGAGAGGGGAGAGATATAAAGAGGAAGAGAGAGAGAGAAGAGAGGGGAGAGATAGAGGAGAGAGAGAGGGGAGAGAGAAACACACCCTACATAGCCCCAGGACAGCAGCACAATTAGACCCAACCAAATCATGAGAAAACAAAAAGGTTTCTTACTTGACACATTGGAAAGAATTAACAAAAAAACAGAGCAAACTAGAATGCTATTTGGCCCTACACAGAGAGTACACAGCGGCAGAATATCTGACCACTGTGACTGACCCAAAATTAAGAAAAGCTTTGACTATGTACAGACTCAGTGAGCATAGCCTTGCTATTGAGAAAGGCCGCCGTAGGCAGACATGACTCTCAAGAGAAGACATGCTATGTGCTCACTGCCCACAAAATGAGGTGGAAACTGAGCTGCACTTCCTAACCTCCTGCCCAATGTATGACCATATTAGAGAGACATATTTCCCTCAGATTACACAGATCCACAAAGAATTCGAAAACAAATCCAATTTTGATAAACTCCCATATCTACTGGGTGAAATTCCAGTGTGCCATCACAGCAGCAAGATCTGTGACCTGTTGCCATGAGAAAAGGGCAACCAGTGAAGAACACACACCATTGTAAATACAACCCATATTTATGCTTATTTATTTTATCTTGTGTCCTTTAACCATTTGTACATTGTTAAAACACTGTATATATATAATATTACATTTGTAATGTCTTTATTGTTTTGAAACTTCTGTATGTGTAATGTTTACTGTTCATTTTTATTGTTTATTTCACTTTATATATTCACTTTATATATTATCTACCTCACTTGCTTTGGCAATGTTAACACATGTTTCCCATGAATTGAATTTAATTGAATTGAATAGAGGAGAGAGAGAGAGTGCAGTAAAAGGGAGAGAAGATGGGAGCGAGCGAGCGAAGGGGGTAAAAGGGAGGGAAAGGGAAAAGAGAGGGAGGGAAGGAGAGATCATTGTTTCAGGACCACTGGTGGTTTCATGTTTCTCCTCTGCCCTGCAGATTTCCATTCTCTGGCTTCTGTGCAGACTGACTGACTCTCTCTCTCTCTCTCCTCCGCCCCCTTCCAGCCAAGCCTCTCCACGCTGTAGGAGATTACTAAGAGGAAGACTTCAGACTCACTGAGGAGAACACAAAGAGAAGGAGGGATACAGACAGAAAAGAGAGAAAGGAAACTGCAAGGTATGGACAGCACATGCTCTTCATTCTCTTTTGCTCTGAGACAGATAAAAGGGAGGTATTTTTATTTTCATCTCTCTGGATTTCTTCCTCCGTTCTGTTGTTTCCCTGTAGCCATGCTCTCTGATCTGGGGTGTGTGTGCGCGTGCGTGTGTGTTGTGCGTGTGAAGTGTGTTCTGTGTACCGTGTGCAGTCAGAGTGCTGCTCATGTGAAGGGAGAAATGAAACCATGCCTGTACGGTGTGACTAGTGAACTTATATGTGAATGCATGTGTATATACTGTATTTAGATTTGGATGGATGTGTACAAAATGTGCATCATAAAGTTTGTGTGTGAGTGTAAGTGGGGGTACAGTTGCTGTGTGTGAGTGTGTGTGTGTGAGTTGAGGGGGTAACTGTAGGTGTGTGTGTGCAGGTGTGTGTAGGTGTGATTGCAGACATGAGATGTCTAGATGGTAGGTGATGGTAGTAATCTGATTGATGTATGGAGGCAGGTTTATCTCCCAAGGGATCAACAACCTTATGTAAACATTAATTGACTACATAGAGGACACATTATACTTCGTAGGACATACATAGCAGACACGCAAAGCACATAACAATACACAACACATACAAGAAAACTCAGTTTAAGGTAAAAAAAAAACAACAACTGTTCACCAGTTCCTGGAAAATTCAAGAACCTCATTCCTAATTTCCTGCAAGGACACATATTTGCATTAATTTACTGAAATGTGCACTATGCAGAAATTGCTCCACCATTTCCTGGTTGCTAAACTTAGAATAGTTTGCCTAATTTCAGTGTATGTGACAAAACAAGGAAGTATAGTGTAGAGAATCATTGTACCATCTAAACAGCTGTGAAGTATATTTTCCATAACCAAAAAGATTGTATTTTCAGCTGTTTGCAGCTGGTGTACAAAACTGGAAGTAAAAGACGTAAAAACGAAACTGAAGAACAGGGGGCATAGAAATATTGCACATAGAACAGATCTACCGCTTCTTAGACTTGATTTCAATGAGAATGACCGTTCTAAACTCACATTTCTATGTGAATTTAGTTGGTCGCCCAAAAAAGTTACATATTGCAGTTTTAACCAAACAGAAAAAAACCTTGTTTGCAAAAAGCTTTCCAATGGACTGGGTGAGTGTTATTTTAGTCCTATGCTGGAGGCTTGGTTAGTGATTATTATTATTGAATAGGGCCCAACCAGTGTGCAGGTGTGCAGGTGTCCCTCTCATTTGTCTGCTTTAGGCAGTGTCCCAAATGGCACCATATTCCTTACATAGTGCCCTACTTTGAACCAGGAATAGGGAGCCATTTGGGATGCAGATTTACTGTAGTGTTTACCCTGAGTCTGTGACCTATCTGTCTTTAAACAGCCATGGTCTGCTCTCTCCTTTCCTCTCACATTATCAGGTGGCTAGGCTGCTTGCTAGGCTGTTTTTATCAAACACATTTTACTACAGTCAAAACTGACTTCACCATGTGGTTTTGGTTGAGAAGGCCTGTGTATGTCTGTGTGTGTGTGTGTGTTGGGGGGGGGGGGGGGTGGTTGTGTGTTTTGTGTGCCTGTGCTTATGTTCATTCCAATCTGGCTAGCACTGCAACAGTAGCACAACAACACTCCATCGCTAATGTTCTCAACAATGATTCGGTGGCTAACACATAACCCACATGCTGTCCCTGTCATTTTGATGCTATCAAGGCAGCTAACTGTTTATCCCAATGCTAACCCTTCAGATTAGGATTTGGTCGCTAACCCCAAATTCCACATGCATCATTAAAACTCAAATTTTACTAGTCAGCAATCATCATTATATGGGGTTAATTTTTTTCTGTTTTTCAAAAAAAAAGTTTCATGTAAGTCTCTCCCATTTGAGGACTTCCCCTGCATCTATATTGGTGTTAGTTGTAGCCTGCTAATTGCTTGTATATCTATAGGCTGACAGGAAATACTGAGGTGCTTATTAGCGTCAGGCAGCTAGCCATGAGCCACCATTATCCTTAGAGAGAGAGAGAGGCAGCTAGCCATGAGCCACCATTATCCTTAGAGAGAGAGAGAGGCTCTATAGAGGCAGCTAGCCATGAGCCACCATTATCCTTAGAGAGAGAGAGAGGCAGCTAGCCATGAGCCATCATTATCCTTAGAGAGAGAGAGAGGCAGCTAGCCATGAGCCACCATTATCCTTAGAGAGAGAGAGAGGCTCTATAGAGGCAGCTAGCCATGAGCCACCATTATCCTTAGAGAGAGAGAGAGGCAGCTAGCCATGAGCCACCATTATCCTTAGAGAGAGAGAGAGGCAGCTAGCCATGAGCCACCATTATCCTTAGAGAGAGAGAGAGGCTCTATAGAGGCAGCTAGCCATGAGCCATCATTATCCTTAGAGAGAGAGAGAGAGGCAGCTAGCCATGAGCCACCATTATCCTTAGAGAGAGAGAGAGGCTCTATAGAGGCAGCTAGCCATGAGCCACCATTATCTTTAGAGAGAGAGAGAGAGGCTCTATAGAGGCAGCTAGCCATGAGCCATCATTATCCTTAGAGAGAGAGAGAGGCAGCTAGCCATGAGCCATCATTATCCTTAGAGAGAGAGAGAGGCAGCTAGCCATGAGCCACCATTATCCTTAGAGAGAGAGAGAGAGGCTCTATAGAGGCAGCTAGCCATGAGCCACCATTATCCTTAGAGAGAGAGAGAGAGGCAGCTAGCCATGAGCCACCATTATCCTTAGAGAGAGAGAGAGGCTCTATAGAGGCAGCTAGCCATGAGCCACCATTATCTTTAGAGAGAGAGAGAGAGAGAGGCTCTATAGAGGCAGCTAGCCATGAGCCATCATTATCCTTAGAGAGAGAGAGAGGCAGCTAGCCATGAGCCATCATTATCCTTAGAGAGAGAGAGAGAGGCAGCTAGCCATGAGCCACCATTATCCTTAGAGAGAGAGAGAGAGGCTCTATAGAGGCAGCTAGCCATGAGCCACCATTATCCTTAGAGAGAGAGAGAGAGGCAGCTAGCCATGAGCCACCATTATCCTTAGAGAGAGAGAGAGGCTCTATAGAGGCAGCTAGCCATGAGCCACCATTATCTTTAGAGAGAGAGAGAGAGGCTCTATAGAGGCAGCTAGCCATGAGCCATCATTATCCTTAGAGAGAGAGAGAGGCAGCTAGCCATGAGCCACCATTATCCTTAGAGAGAGAAAGAGGCTCTATAGAGGCAGCTAGCCATGAGCCACCATTATCCTTAGAGAGAGAGAGAGAGAGAGAGAGGCTCTACAGAGGGGATGAAAGCATGGTGTCTCAGATTACCCCCTGACAGTGCCACTGTTTAATGACACTATGGCCTTAACCACTCCTCAGAGCCAGAGGACCCGGACGGCGCTGGGCCAATTGTGCGCTATCCTATGGGACTCCCAATCACGGTCGGATGTGATGCAGCCTGGATTCGAACCAGGGACTGCAGTGACGCCTCTTTCACTGAGATGCAGTGCCTTAGACCGCTGCTCCACTCAGGAGCATTTGGCTGGTCTGGGACTTGTCTGGGTGGGAGTGTTATCAGTGTCGTAGCTAGAGTGTAATTGCAGTGGTTGTTCTACTGGTGTAAGTTGGTTTTAAGTGGAGGAGTCCATTTTTGTCTCTATGTTTTCTGAATTGTTTAGCAGTATCCTGAGCTTTTTGTTCTTCATTTAAGATTGGGGGTTAGGGGCTGGTTAGCAGTAAGGATATAAAGTTAGGGTTTAGGGTTGGTGATAAAAAAAAAATTTGTCGGTAGAAAGCAACATACTTCCATCCTTTCTAGCATGGTCATATAGTGAGGAGGGGTGGCACAGGCCTGTCAGAGCTCCATGGTTTGGCTGCTGACTGGCAAGACCATGCCCAACCTGGTGATCTTGGCACTGGGTAGAGGTTGCCTGGGCAGCAGGGTAGCCTGGTGGTCTAAGCTTGGCACCACTGTCCAGGTTAGGACACACAGACAAAGACCTAGGACCTGGGAGATGATGGATGACAGAGAGGAAGAAGAATACTGCTCTTGTCGCTCCCATGAATAGAGGCCTTCTGTGTTTGTGTGTGTGTGTGTGTGTGTGTGACTGTGTTTCAGTATGTGTGTGTGAGGGAATGCCTTCCATGAGGGCACCAGTGCCCAAATGTCCCAATACCAGCTCCTGAAAGACCAATTAAAATCTTCATTTTCTGGAAGAAAGTTCTGCTGCTCAGCCAGATTCGGATTCTATAGTCATCTTTTAGAGAGGGAGCTGACAACAAACCCACATTGGGGACAGCAGCCGTTGTCCTTTAGATAGTGCCACTTGACTTATTGCTGTGCTTTATCCCCGTAAAAAGAGCTATTGGCATCACTTGCTGCCCATGTTTTCATCCAAAGCCCTTCTGGTTCAGCCCATAGTGGTTGAGTGGTCTAACCAAACAAAGCAAGCAGTGAGCTGGGGAGAATAGAGGTGCAGGGATTATTGACTGGCTTTCCTGTCATTTCCCAACTTCTCTATATTTAAACCCCTCTAGGGTTGAGTTTAGGGCTGCGTCCCAAATGGCACCCTATTCTCTACATAGTGCACTATTTTCGACCAGAACCCTATGAGCCCTGGTCAGAAGTGAATAGGGTTTGACGTGGGATGCACCCTAGCTCAGGTCTAGCCTCCTCACACATCTCCCATAGAACCTCCTGAAAGAGGGCTCTGAAAAAGCCTTTAGGTGGGTAAGAGTGGGTAGGGGGAAGTGGGAGAGTGGGTACTATGTGGGAAAGAGCTAAACCAAAGAGCTGCAGTTAAAGGCGGGCTGAACTTCTTGATTTAGCCTCGGTTTCAATTCTCCTCAGTAGAAAATGCGACTGAGAACCAGATTTGGGTTTTGGAGACGTGCTTTGATGTGGGTGTCTCGTGTGTGTGTTCGAAGGTGGTAAGTGTTTGTACTTTCACTTTGCCAAAACAGTACACAGTTAGTCACTCACCCTTCTAGATAACTTAAACAGTCTGACCAGGTCTTGTTTGGAAGTAGCCTAGACTAGCTAGCAAGCTAGCCAACTTCTTTCGCCAATTAGCTTCAACCGTGGCAAGGTTTATTTGACTTTGGATAGCCTATCTCTGGGGCTATTTAGGGACCAAATATAAATTACACAATGTAAATCGGACAATATTTTCATGTTGCACATCTTTTAGTTGTCTCATTAAATGCTTTCAGTATTTTTCTATGAATTTCAAAAATGTATTGTTGGTTTGAGGTTTTAAAGTCATTGACATTTGGAGCTATTGGCATTTAAAATATTGTCCCATGTACATTGTCTAATTTACTGATGGTCCCTAACTAGCCCCATAGGGATATCCAATGTCAAACCAAATTCACCATGGGCATCAGTTCGCTGGCAGCTGTCCTCTGAATTGATGATTACTTGGGTGCTGCCAGCTGTGGGCTGTTGGGCAGGATTGAAATAAACCTAACTCAAGGAAAACTATTACTGTACCCTTCATTCCATGACATACAATTTAAAAGAAATCACTATCAAATATCTGTTTTGGACATGACTGACTTTATGACCAAAATTAACCTATTTACACAATGTAGTCAATTGTAACATTAGAATAAATGTTTCTGACAAATATCGATGCCACATAGAAAATGCATATCAGAGAAGTTGTTTATTGCCTACAGTTGCTCTTTAAACTGTGGCAGGACTTCAGTTGAATTAGCCTGCAGCTAGACAATATAAGACTGGTTGTCTTATTGTCATGCGTAGGTGTAATAGGTGGCAGGGAAGTCAGGCGCAGGAGAGTCAAATGGAATGTAGAATGGAGTCTTTTAATAAAGTCCACGGAGTATGCTCCATAACACTAAATGTACATAAACATGGGTACGAGGACCCGACGCACACCTATACAACAATCACACTACACTGACAAATAAAACAATCTCTGACAAAGACATGAAGGGAAACAGGGGGTTAAATACACAACAGGTAATAAATGGGATTGAAAACAGGTGTATGGGAAGACAAGACAAAACCAATGGAAAATGAAAAAAGGATCAATGATGGCTAGAAGACCGGTGACGTCGAACGCCGAGCACCGCCCGAACAAGGAGAGGCAACGACTTCGGCAGAAGTCGTGACACTTATAGACTCCTGAGAGCCACACACTCAGAATGTCCTCAGACCTAAACCACGTGTTGATTAGGAGTCAGGAGAGAGGAGGATGGGGTGATGGGGAGGAGGAGAGAGGAGAGAGGAGGAGAGAGATGGTGTGTGTTTTGTCAGGGCAGCGGTTGAATACCAGGAGGATCAAATCAAATCAGTTTATTTGTCAGTGAAATGCTTACTTACAGGCTCTAACCAACAGCGCAATTTTTAAGTAAATAAAAAAACGTAACGGGGCGATATACAGTAGTGAGGTTATAACAGTAGCGAGGCTATATACAGTGGCGAGGCTATATACAGTAGCGAGGCTATATACAGTGGCGAGGCTATATACAGTAGCGAGGCTATAATAGTAGCGAGGCTATATACAGTAGCGAGGCTATATACAGTAGCGAGGCTATAACAGTAGCGAGGTTATAACAGTAGCGAGGCGATATACAGTAGCGAGGCTATATACAGTAGCGAGGCTATAACAGTAGCGAGGCGATATACAGTAGCGAGGCGATATACAGTAGCGAGGCTATATACAGTAGCGAGGCTATAACAGTAGCGAGGCTATATACAGTAGCGAGGCGATATACAGTAGCGAGGCAATATACAGTAGCGAGGCGATATATAGTAGCGAGGCTATATACAGTAGCGAGGCTATAACAGTAGCGAGGCTATATACAGTAGCGAGGCGATATACAGTAGCGAGGCGATATACAGTAGCGAGGCTATAACAGTAGCGAGGCTATAACAGTAGCGAGGCTATATACAGTAGCGAGGCTATATACAGTAGCGAGGCTATAACAGTAGAGAGGCTATATACAGTAGCGAGGCTATATACAGTAGCGAGGCTATAACAGTAGCGAGGCTATATACAGTAGCGAGGCTATAACAGTAGAGAGGCTATATACAGTAGCGAAGCTATATACAGTAGCGAGGCAATAACAGTAGCGAGGTTATAACAGTAGCGAGGCTATATACAGTAGCGAGGCTATATACAGTAGAGAGGTTATAACAGTAGCGATGTTATAACAGTAGCGAGGCTATAACAGTAGCGAGGCTATATACAGTAGCGAGGCTATATACAGTAGCGAGGCTATATATAGCAGCGAGGCTATATACAGTAGCGAGGCTATAACAGTAGCGAGGCTATATACAGTAGCGAGGCTATAACAGTAGCGAGACTATATACAGGCACCGGTTAGTCGGGCTGAGGTAGTATGTACATGTAGGTATAGTTAAAGTGACTATGCATATGATGAACAGAGAGTAGCAGTAGCATAAAAGAGGGGTTGGCGGGTGGCGGGACACAATGCAGATAGTCCGGGTAGCCAATGTGCAGGAGCACTGGTTGGTCGGGCACATTGAGGTAGTATGTACATGAATGTATAATTAAAGTGACTATGCATATATGATAAACAGAGAGTAGCAGCAGTGTAAAAGAGGGGGGCACACAATACAAATAGTCCGGGTAGCCATTTGATTACCTGTTCAGGAGTCTTATGGTTTGGGGGTAAAAACTGTTGAGAGCCTTTTGGTTCTAGACTTGGCGCTCCGGTAACGCTTGCCATGCGGTAGAAGAGAGAACAGTCTATGACTGGGGTGTCTGGGGTCTTTGACAATTTTTAGGGCCTTCCTCTGACACCGCCAGGTGTAGAGGTCCTGGATGGCAGGCAGCTTAGCCCCAGTGATGTACTGGGTCATACGCACTACCCTCTGTAGTGACTTGTGGTCGGAGGCCGAGCAGTTGACGTAAAAGGCAGTGATGCAACCATGTGCTCGATGTTGCAGCTGTAGAACTTTTTTTAGGATCTGAGGACCCATGCCAAATCTTTTTCGTTTCCTGAGGGGGAATAGGCTTTGTCGTGCCCTCTTCACGACTGTCTTGGTGTGATTGGACCATGTTAGTTTGTTGGTGATGTGGAGCTCTCAACCTGCTCCACTATAGCCCTGTCAATGAGAATGGAGGCATGCTCAATCCTCATTTCCTGTAATCCACAATCATCTCCTTAGTCTTGGTTATGGTGAGAGATAGGTTGTTATTCTGGCACCACACGGCCAGGTCTCTGACCTCCTCCCTATAGGCTGTCTCGTCGTTGTCGGTGATCAGGCCTACCACTGTTGTGTTGTCTGCAAACTTAATGATGGTGTTGGAGTCGCGCCTGGCCACGCAGTCATGGGTGAACAGGGAGTACAGGAGGGGACTGAGTATGCATCCCTGAGGGGCTCCAGTGTTGAGGATCAAATTGGCAGATGTGTTGCTACCTACCCTCACCACCTGGGGGCAGCCCTTCAGAAAGTCCCAGGATCCTTAGCTTAGTGTTGAGCTTTGAGTGTACTATGGTGTTGAACGCTGAGCTGTAGTCAATGAATAGCATTCTCACATAGGTGTTCCTTTTGTCCAGGTGGGAAAGGGCAGTGTGGAGTGCAATATAGATTGTATCATCTGTGGATCTGTTTGGGAAGTATGCACATTTGAGTGGGTCTAGGGTTTCTGGGATAATGGTGTTTATGTGAGCCACAGGTGAGTGCTACGGGTCTGTAGTCATTTAGGCAGGTTGCCTTAGTGTTCTTGGGCACAGGCACTATGGTGGTCTACTTGTAACATGTTGGTATTACAGACTCAATCATGGACATGTTGAAAATGTCAGTGAAAACTTCCTGGTAATCCGTTTGGGCCCGCAGTCTTGTGAATGTTTACCTGTTTAAAGGTCTTACTCACTTTGGCTACGGAGAGCGTGATTACACAGTCGTCTGGAACAGCTGATGCTCTCATGCATGCCTCAGTGTTGCTTGCCTCGAAGCGAGCATAGAAGTGATTTAGCTCGTCTGGTAGGCTTGTGTCACTGGCTAGCTCGCAGCTGTGCTTCCCTTTGTAGTCTGTAATAATTTGCATGCCCTGCCACATAAGATGAGCGTCGGAGCCGCTGTAGTATGATTCAATCTTAGCCCTGTATTGACGCTTTGCCTGTTTGATGGTTCCTCGGAGGGCATAGCAGGATTTCTTATAAGCTTCCGGGTTATAAGTGGCAGCTCTACCCTTTTGCTCAGTGCGAATGTTGCCTGTAATCCATGGCTTCTGGTACAGTAGAGTCACTGTGGGGACGACATCCTCGATGCACTTATTGATGAAGCCATTGACTGATGTAGTGTACTCCTCAATGCCATCGGACGAATTCTGGAACATGTTCCAGTCTGTGATAGCAAAACAGTCCTGTAGCTTAGCATCTGCTTCATCTGACCAGTTTTTTTTCTAGATCGAGTCACTGGTGCTTCCTGCTTTAATTTGAGCTTTTCAGCAGGAATCAGGAGGATAGAATTATGGTCAGATTTACCAAATGGAGGGTGAGGGAGAGCTTTGACCACATCTCTGTGTGTGGAGTACAGGTGATATAAAGACGTTTTCTCTTTGGTTGCACATTTAACATGTTGATAGAAATGAGGTAGAACGGACATAAGTTTCCCTGCATTAAAGTCTCCGGCCACTAGGAGCGCCGCCTCTGGGTGAGTGGTTTCCTGTTTGCTTATTTCCTTATACAGCTGACTGAGTGCGGTCTTAGTGCCAGCATCCGTCTGTGGTGGTAAATAAACAGCCACGAAAAGGATGCACCACCGGAGAGGAGAAGACAGTTATTTTGTTACAACATGATGGCCTGTGGTTGGGGAATAAGTGGGTGATGACAACCGTTTCAGGCAAAAAGTCCTACTTCAAACACACACACAGTGTTGTGTATTTCCGCTGCTTACGATGGATGTCATGTTGTCTCACTGACATGTACAGTAGTGTGGCCACAGGGTGTCAATGTTGACCTCTTAAAGGAGAGAACAGAACTCACACACTGAGGAGGAGTCACATGGTGTTACAACTCTTACCAGAACTGCTCTTTTACACCAGTGATATACAGCTGTGTATGTGTGTGTATGTGTGTGTGTTTCCCCCAATGTGTGTGTGTATGTGTATTCAGAGGGACTACTGGGTGAGTGCCTGTCTCCAGCAAAAGGAAGTTGAGACGACTGCATATAGGGCTGTAGCGGTCACAAAATTTTGTCAGCTGGTGATTGTCAAGCAAATAGCTGTCGTAATGATGGTAATTGACCGTTAATTAACATAAACACATTTAGAATCTCCTGGCTTCTACAAACCACTGATGCAGACCTTTGGAACATCTACATTTTAAAACGTCTAATAAATCCATGTAATTTAGCTGACACCTTCACAATAAATCCATTATTTATTTTAGACAGTTCTGAAGAAGCAAGATATGGAGAAATGTAGTCTATTTCAGAAGAACAGAATAGCATAGTCTGAGTTGTCCTTATTTTAGGCCCTGATCTGGCTATGCCATATGGCTGTGGGCTACACTAGTTCATTTAGCAGACAAGATTTGCTTATAATTCCATGGCATTATTCTATAGAATGAAGAATACAATTGAACATAGCTGAATAAAATATAAAGGATATTTTCTCCAAATGATTTGAAGGAGTTCACTATTCTGTGTTGAGTGGTTAACAAAGACATACAGTGAGGGAAAAAAGTGTTTGATCCCCTGCTGATTTTGTACGTTTGCCCACTGACAAAGAAATGATCAGTCTATAATTTTAATGGTAGGTTTTTTGAACAGTGAGAGACAGAATAACAACAAAAAAATCCAAAAAAACGCATGTCAAAAATGTTCAATTTTTTTTTGTTGTTTTTTTTGTTTTTATTTTTATTTTACCCCTTTTTCTCCCCAATTTTTTGTGGTATCCAATTGTTTTTTAGTAGCTACTATCTTGTCTCATCGCTACAACTCCCGTACGGGCTCGGGAGAGACGAAGGTTGAAAGTCATGCTTCCTCCAATACACAACCCAACCAAGCTGCACTGCTTCTTAACACAGCGCCATCCAACCTGGAAGCCAGCCGCACCAACGTGTCGGAGGAAACACCGTGTGCCTGGCAACCTTGGTTAGCGCACTGCGCCCGGCCCGCCACAGGAGTCGCTGGTGCGCGATGAGACAAGGATTTCCCTACCGGCCAAACCCTCCCTAACCCGGACGAAGCTAGGCCAATTGTGGGTCGCCCCACGGCCAGAGCCATCAATCAGCATGGAGCTGCCAGAGCCGTCAGTCAGCCAGGAGCTGCCGGAGCCGTCAGTCAGCCAGGAGCTGCCGGAGCCGTCAGTTAGCCAGGAGCTGCCGGAGCCGTCAGTCAGCCAGGAGCTGCCAGAGCCGTCAGTCAGCCAGGAGCTGCCAGAGCTGCCTGTCACGCAGGCGATGCCAGAATCGCCTGTCACCCCGGAGCTGCCGGAGTCTCCCACCTGTCCGGCGCTGCCGGAGTCTCCCGCCTGTCCGGCGCTGCCGGAGACTCCCGCCTGTCTTGCGCTGCCGGAGTTTTCCGCCTGTCCGGCGCTGCCGGAATCTCCCGTCCGTCCGGCGCTGCCGGAATCTCCCGTCCATTTGGGACCCATGGCGAGGGTCCTCAGTCCGTGGTCGGCGGCGAGGGTCGCCGCTCTTAAGAGACCACGGAGGTGAATAGAGAGGCGGAAAAGGACTATGGTGGAGTGGGGTCCACGTCCCGCGCCAGAGCCGCCACCATGGACAGACACCCACCCAGACCCTCCCCTATAGGTTTAGGTTTGTGGCCGGAGTCCGCACCTTTGGGGTGGGGGGTGTACTGTCACGTTCTGACCATAGTTCTGTTATGTTATCTTTGTTTTAGTATGGTCAGAGCGTGAGTTGGGTGGGCAGTCTATGTTTGTTTTTCTATGTTGGTTTTTGAGTTCCGCCTAGTATGGTTCTCAATCAGAGGCAGCTGTCAATTGTTGTCCCTGATTGAGAATCATACTTAGGTAGCCTGGGTTTCACTTTTGGGTTGTGGGTGTTTGTCTTCCATGTCAGTGTTTTTGCCGCCACACGGGACTGTTTCGTTCATTTCACGTTTATTGTTTTGTATTTCGTCGTGTTCAGTTTATGTTTTAAAATAATCATTATGGACACTTACCACGCTGCATTTTGGTCCTCCTATCCTTCTCGCTTCTCCTCCTCAGAAGTGGAGGACGAGATCCCTTACACAGATTCCAAACTCTCCAACATGGCCAAGACCAAAGAGCTCTCCACGGATGTCAGGGACGAGATTGTAGACCTACACAAGGCTCGAATGGGCTACAAGACCATCGCCAAGCAGCTTGGTGAGAAGGTGACAACAGTTGGTGCGATTATTCACAAATGGAAGAAACATAAAATAACTGTCAATCTCCCTCGGCCTGGGGCTCCATGCAAGATCTCACCTCGTGGAGTTGCAATGATCATGAGAACGGTGAGGAATCATCCCAGAACTACACGGGAGGATCTTGTCAATGCTCAAGGCAGCTGGGACCATAGTCATCAAGAAAACAATTGGTAACACACTACGCCGTGAAGGACTGAAATCCTGCAGCGCCCGCAAGCTCCCCCTGCTCAAGAAAGCACATGCCCGTCTGAAGTTTGCCAAAGAACATCAGAATGATTCAGAGGACAACTGGGTGAAAGTGTTGTGGTCAGCTGAGAACAAAATGGAGCTCTTTGGCATCAACTCAACTCGCCGTGTTTGGAGGAGGAGGAATGCCGCCTATGACTCCAAGAACATCATCCCCACCGTCAAACATGGAGGTGGAAACATTATGCTTTGGGAGTGTTTTTCTGCTAAGGGGACAGGACAACTTCACTGCATCAAAGGGACGATGGACGGTGCCATGTACCGTCAAATCTTGGGTGGGAACCTCCTTCCCTCAGCCAGGGCATTAAAAATGGGTCGTGGATGGGTATTCCAGCATGTCAATGACCCAAAAACACACGGCCAAGGCAACAAAGGAGTGGCTCAAGAAGAAGCACATTAATGTCCTGGAGTGGCCTAGCCAGTCTACAGACCTTAATCCCATAGAAAATCTGTGGAGGGAGCTGAAGGTTCGAGTTGCCAAACGTCAGCCTCGAAACCTTGATGCATTGGAGAAGATCTGCAAAGAGGAGAGGGACAAAATCCCCCCTGAGATGTGTGCAAACCTGGTGGCCAATTACAAGAAACGTCTGACCTCTGTGATTGCCAACAAGGGTTTTGCCACCAAGTACTAAGTCATGTTTTGCAGAGGGGTCAAATACTTATTTCCCCCATTAAAATGCAAATCAATTTATAACATTTTTGACGTGCGTTTTTCTGGATATTGTTGTTGTTATTGTTCAAATAAACCTACCAGTAAAATCATAGACTAATAATTTCTTTGTCAGTGGGCAAACGTACAAAATCGCAGGGGATCAAATACTTTTTTCCCTCACTGTAGGCTATATGGTTAATTTAGAGTTACTTTAGTTCTTCTACAAACGTTGGGCAATATGTTTAGATTTCTAATACATTCTAAGGCTGCATGCGACTCTAATGATGATTTGAAAAAAGTATCTTGAAAGGCATGAGCTCTGCTTTGTTTATTTGTGCAGGCTGTACACACTACATCAGTCGCTCATTCACAATTTGACAAGCACTTGATAATGCCTAGAACTTCACGGCGCATCCCCTTTGTGTGGCCGTAACGCACCCTAACAAAAACATGCCTTTTGTGGCCAGTGGCTGCTGTGCCCTTCTCCCTGAGTGCTACGCACTCCATCACATGATGGGTCCTTCTCACAGCCTACGAGTTAAGACAGACACATCGGGACGCAACTGCGCTTGTCCTTATCCAATTCCGAGGTGCATATTGAAGATATTGGAAGAACTGTCCACATTTACTTTTCGTCAGCCGACAAGATGAGTAGGACTAAAGAACAGCAAAAGCACTAGCCTCAAAAACAATCACTAGCATCAAAAAAACGTTTTTACACTATAGGGCTGACGCAACAGATCAGAATGTTTAGCTTAAAATGTTGATAAACTATTTCTTCACATTATAAGCGCAGCAGTGCACACATGGTAGTAGGCCATAAGCGTGAATGTTCCATTAGCGGAAAACACTAATCTTTAAAAGTGACAGCAAATGCAATTATGGATGTAATGCTTTTATTATAAAGGTGCATTTTTATGGTGAAAATGATCTTCCCCAAACTTGAAACTCACGTGCTGTTTATGTATGTCAGTTAGGCTCTACACCCCTTGTGAAGAGGGTTAATGTACTTAATTTTGAGAAGCACTTTAGTTGTGATACTAACCTTATTAAAACATAGGCCCATGGGCTAGGCTACATGATGTGTGGGCCTACGATTAAAAAAAGTCGCAAAACACAAGGCATTGTTTCTTATGCTGGGCATCATTCACAAATGATAATATATCATTCACAAGTGATAGGCTAATATTGTCACCCATCAGACAGTTCTTGATTTCATCTTGTCTTTACATATACTAAATAATGTATGTGGGGAATTTGTTTTGATTCAGAGTGGACCATTATCATGTACCTATATCGAAACAGGGGCAGCGGGAAAAAAATACCTGTCATCTATGAACTTAAATAGAGAATGGAGGACATTTTTCCTCGTGGTTTATTTTCATGCCAGCCAGGTAGGCTATACTCCTGTTGTAAAGAGAAGCAATGTGCTTAATATTAGGCAAGTTGAGAAATAAACATAATAGGCCTCACCTATAGAAAGCTGATGGGATCCTCCTCTTTTTAGGAGAGGCATCACTCATGCAATTGCATAGTCTATTGAAATGTTGCGCAACATGAGCTCACGGGCTCTCATTAAGTGTTTGATTAGATTTTTGAATACATTTGCATTGATGTCAGAGTGATTAGAGGGGCAATGGAGTGTGGAGTACCAGCCTGTTGGCAAGTTTGGTAGGCTACTAATGACCAGCAGCAGTAGCAGAGCTTGGAGAAGCCTAATTACTGTGACTAAACGTGGAATTTGACCGCAGGTGTTGTGATAATATGGTCACCACAACAGCCCTAACCACACATTCCTGTAGTTCCAGCAACCTGTCTCTACCTTTTCCTCTTTAGTCCCCCCCAGCAGGAGAGGATAGTCCCCTCCTCCTCCACCCATACTCCATGTTCTCCCTTTAAACATGTTGTAGGACTTCAGTATGTCCTGCAGTAAGGTACTGAACACAGGCCAAGGTGAGGTAGAGCATGCAGAATATGTTACACCTGTGTCAGAACGTCACTGTAAAAAAGCCTTCAGTCTCCAGTCCTGTGTTATCAGATAAACCCCTGACTGTCTCAAACCCACACAGCGTGAAGGGAGACACTCTTGTCTCGAGGTCATGTTGCTCTACAGATTAGCAGTAAATTAGCTACTAATGGTCGGCAGACAAAACAAAGGAGGGGACATTGGAATGTTTTAATTGGCCAGGGAGTGGGCTGGCAGGGGAAAAGACTGGAGAAATGAGATATTTGTGGCTCTTTTGAATCCCAGAGGAGAGGGATGTAGACGTCAGACTGTGGTGTAGGCTGCTGTTTGGCTGACTGTCATAGGTTTAGGTGTGTGGCCAAGTTTATAGTGCTTTGTCTTGTGTGAGTTGTGCATGTGTGTGTATCAAAACAGCTAGCAAAACATTGCAAAATATAAAAATAACTTAAACTGGTTTGAAGTTGGGTCACTGATTCATGAAGGCTCACGAGGCCAAGCAGCCATATGGAGATTTTGATGTACAGTATAAAGCATGTTGTCTCATTGTCTTGTCTCAATGTGGATCCAAACTAAGTCATATATTTAGAACCACAGTGTTGTGTTCCAGCTGTATAGTCTGGTTTCTGAAGGAGACCCTATTGCAACATGTATGTGTGTGTGTGTGTGTGTGTGTGTGTGTGTGTGTGTGTGTGTGTGTGTGTGTGTGTGTGTGTGTGTGTGTCTGTGTTTCTTTCTGTCTATTCTGTAGTGTGTATCATGTCCTGAATGCTTTGCTGATCTTGATTAGTTGTGGCACTTCACTATCCCCTCTCTTTCTGCCTCTCTGTGCATACCCCCCCAACAGCTTGCACGCTAATATGTACTGTGTGTGTGCGTGCATGCGATTAACATTGCCATGTTAGTCCACTGAGTCTCTGTGACAACTTCCCCCCATATCCTCTGGGACATTTAACCACCTGACATTGCCATCAATGTATATGTGTGTGCATACTGTATATGTGGGTCCATGTGCAAGTGCATCTGTGTGTATCTACCCAAAATATCTGTGGGGACAATGAGCGATGTGGGCATTTTAAATCAGGTCATCAGAGATTGTCCATCTGTACTGTTTCATAACTCACCAAGTTTAAATAGGAATAATACTCTTTAAGGTTTCCTATTGATCCTCATGGATTATATAATACTCTTTAAGGTTTCCTATTGATCCTCATGGATTATATAATACTCTTTAAGGTTTCCTATTGATCCTCATGGATTATATAATACTCTTTAAGGTTTCCTATCAATCCTCATGGATTATATAATACTCTTTAAGGTTTCCTATTGATCCTCATGGATTATATAATACTCTTTAAGGTTTCCTATTGATCCTCATGGATTATATAATACTCTTTAAGGTTTCCTATTGATCCTCATGGATTATATAATACTCTTTAAGGTTTCCTATTGATCCTCATGGATTATATAATACTCTTTAAGGTTTCCTATTGATCCTCATGGATTATAGAATACTCTTTAAGGTTTCCTATCAATCCTCATGGATTATATAATACTCTTTAAGGTTTCCTATCGATCCTCATGGATTATATAATACTCTTTAAGGTTTCCTATTGATCCTCATGGATTATATAATACTCTTTAAGGTTTCCTATTGATCCTCATGGATTATATAATATTCTTTAAGGTTTCCTATTGATCCTCATGGATTATATTATACTCTTTAAGGTTTCCTATTGATCCTCATGGATTATATAATACTCTTTAAGGTTTCCTATCGATCCTCATGGATTATATAATACTCTTTAAGGTTTCCTATCGATCCTCATGGATTATATAATACTCTTTAAGGTTTCCTATCGATCCTCATGGATTATATAATACTCTTTAAGGTTTCCTATTGATCCTCATGGATTATATAATACTCTTTAAGGTTTCCTATTTATCCTCATGGATTATATAATACTCTTTAAGGTTTCCTATTGATCCTCATGGATTATATAATACTCTTTAAGGTTTCCTATCAATCCTCATGGATTATATAATACTCTTTAAGGTTTCCTATCGATCCTCATGGATTATATAATACTCTTTAAGGTTTCCTATCGATCCTCATGGATTATATAATACTCTTTAAGGTTTCCTATCGATCCTCATGGATTATATAATACTCTTTAAGGTTTTCTATCGATCCTCATGGATTATATAATACTCTTTAAGGTTTCCTATCGATCCTCATGGATTATAGAATACTCTTTAAGGTTTCCTATTGATCCTCATGGATTATATAATACTCTTTAAGGTTTCCTATCAACCCTCATGGATTATATAATACTCTTTAAGGTTTCCTATCAACCCTCATGGATTATATAATACTCTTTAAGGTTTCCTATTGATCCTCATGGATTATATAATACTCTTTAAGGTTTCCTATTGATCCTCATGGATTATATAATACTCTTTAAGGTTTCCTATTGATCCTCATGGATTATATAATACTCTTTAAGGTTTCCTATCGATCCTCATGGATTATATAATACTCTTTAAGGTTTCCTATTGATCCTCATGGATTATATAATACTATTTAAGGTTTCCTATCAATCCTCATGGATTATATAATACTCTTTAAGGTTTCCTATTGATCCTCATGGATTATATAATACTCTTTAAGGTTTCCTATTGATCCTCATGGATTATATAATACTCTTTAAGGTTTCCTATCGATCCTCATGGATTATATAATACTCTTTAAGGTTTCCTATTGATCCTCATGGATTATATAATACTCTTTAAGGTTTCCTATTGATCCTCATGGATTATATAATACTCTTTAAGGTTTCCTATCGATCCTCATGGATTATATAATACTCTTTAAGGTTTCCTATTGATCCTCATGGATTATATAATACTCTTTAAGGTTTTCTATTGATCCTCATGGATTATATAATACTCTTTAAGGTTTCCTATCGATCCTCATGGATTATATAATACTCTTTAAGGTTTCCTATCGATCCTCATGGATTATATAATACTCTTTAAGGTTTCCTATCGATCCTCATGGATCATATAATACTCTTTAAGGTTTCCTATTGATCCTCATGGATTATATAATACTCTTTAAGGTTTCCTATTGATCCTCATGGATTATATAATACTCTTTAAGGTTTCCTATTTATCCTCATGGATTATATAATACTCTTTAAGGTTTCCTATTGATCCTCATGGATTATATAATACTCTTTAAGGTTTCCTATCGATCCTCATGGATTATATAATACTCTTTAAGGTTTTCTATCGATCCTCATGGATTATATAATACTCTTTAAGGTTTCCTATCGATCCTCATGGATTATAGAATACTCTTTAAGGTTTCCTATTGATCCTCATGGATTATATAATACTCTTTAAGGTTTCCTATCAACCCTCATGGATTATATAATACTCTTTAAGGTTTCCTATCAACCCTCATGGATTATATAATACTCTTTAAGGTTTCCTATCAACCCTCATGGATTATATAATACTCTTTAAGGTTTCCTATCAACCCTCATGGATTATATAATACTCTTTAAGGTTTCCTATTGATCCTCATGGATTATATAATACTCTTTAAGGTTTCCTATCGATCCTCATGGATTATATAATACTCTTTAAGGTTTCCTATCGATCCTCATGGATTATATAATACTCTTTAAGGTTTCCTATTGATCCTCATGGATTATATAATACTCTTTAAGGTTTCCTATTGATCCTCATGGATTATATAATACTCTTTAAGGTTTCCTATCGATCCTCATGGATTATATAATACTCTTTAAGGTTTCCTATCGATCCTCATGGATTATATAATACTCTTTAAGGTTTCCTATTGATCCTCATGGATTATATAATACTCTTTAAGGTTTCCTATCGATCCTCATGGATTATATAATACTCTTTAAGGTTTCCTATCGATCCTCATGGATTATATAATACTCTTTAAGGTTTCCTATCGATCCTCATGGATTATATAATACTCTTTAAGGCTTCCTATCGATCCTCATGGATTATATAATACTCTTTAA
Organism: Oncorhynchus clarkii lewisi; assembly: GCF_045791955.1. Classification (NCBI taxonomy): domain Eukaryota; kingdom Metazoa; phylum Chordata; class Actinopteri; order Salmoniformes; family Salmonidae; genus Oncorhynchus; species Oncorhynchus clarkii. Next base: position 67,430,303 of record NC_092153.1, read on the forward strand.
GGTTTCCTATCGATCCTCATGGATTATATAATACTCTTTAAGGTTTCCTATTGATCCTCATGGATTATATAATACTCTTTAAGGTTTCCTATTGATCCTCATGGATTATATAATACTCTTTAAGGTTTCCTATCGATCCTCATGGATTATATAATACTCTTTAAGGTTTCCTATTGATCCTCATGGATTATAGAATACTCTTTAAGGTTTCCTATCGATCCTCATGGATTATATAATACTCTTTAAGGTTTCCTATTGATCCTCATGGATTATATAATACTCTTTAAGGTTTCCTATTGATCCTCATGGATTATATAATACTCTTTAAGGTTTCCTATTGATCCTCATGGATTATATAATACTCTTTAAGGTTTCCTATCGATCCTCATGGATTATAGAATACTCTTTAAGGTTTTCTATTGATCCTCATGGATTATATATTTTAGCTGCTTGGCTCCATGGTATTTTTAATTGGATTGACCGAAGCTGGGTTTCATTGTGGTACACAGTCTCTCTTACTTCTGGGTTAGTGCATGTACTGCACAGTATAGTTGACCAAGAAAATGCTAGGAGGGCTAACTAGTATCGAATATAGAATAAAAATGGGTTGCTTGATATAATGTTAGCTAGTTGTCCAGGGTGCTAGTGTACATTCCTCCACTAATAGTGGACCAGGGCCAGAGCTATACAGTAAACATATACAGCAAACTAAACAGCAAATGAATTAGCTGACATTCTGCCTGGTTGAATGCTCATCACCCTATGATAAAGTATTTGTTCTTGAGTTGCTGATCTAACTGTTGATTATGATTTAGAGTGTGTCCTAAGGGGTGTTGTGCAGCAGGTAGACTAAAGGTTAGAGCACTGGGCCAGTAACCATAAGGTCGCTGGTTCGAATACCCGAGCCGACAAGATGAAAAATCTGTCGATGTGCCCTTGAGCAAGTCAGCGGTAAGGTAGTGATAGTGTCACTCTGAGATCGGTTGAAATTCCTTTTGCTACACCAGCCTGCCACATACTGTAAGTAAGTAGCCCTTGGCTTGTGCAAGCTGGAACAGAGCAAGAGCATAGGAGCGTCTCCTGTTTCTGTAGAATGAGGCAGCTCGATGTGCAAATACACCACCTGGACAGGACGTTAACACAGGGCCTTACCTCCAATCTCAGTGTGGACACTCCACAAGGCCACTCAGTTGGTTGCCACACACAAATTTAGGATCTTAATTTGAGCCAGTGTGCTACAGCAGGAAAATAATCCGGTAGCAACAGCAAATGTGGATTATAATTATAAATATTGGACATTTTTATAGGGGTAAGGGTTGATACATTTTTTGTAAGAGGAAACCAAGTCTGAAATTTCAAAGTGGAAATGGCAAACTTCATAAGCCTTTTTAAACCTCAAATACACTACAAGTTAAACAATTAGGATCCTACATCTGTACTGTACATGTACATGCACACATATTCACCCAATTTGCAATGGTCCTCTTCTACACAACTGAATGCAGTGTTTACCATGTTTACCACAACCTTTGCTAACACACAGTAGAATGACAGATAATCACATTTTATTTTGTCTCTCTGCCATGTCTCACAAAAACAAACCATGTAAACCCCTGCTACCTCATGTTGAACGTCACATTATAACCTGCGCTCTTTTGGCACCCTCCCTCCATGGCTTGTGAATGAAGCAGAACACAACAGAGGTCGTATAGTGAATCATTCTGATGGAGAGATGGTGAAGGTTGGAAAATGGGCTTCAGCAACGAGAACCCTTCTCTAATAGCCCTGCTGAGTCTTTTTGTGTTGTATATCTTAAAGGAAAAACAAATGGAATAACACTAAGGCCTTAGCAGTGTCTACTTACCCACACTACTCTCCACTGTCCTATCAGAGATACCACAGTGATTGATGAGGAGGACAGGGCTGAGGAAGAGTTTGTATAATGGTAATGACAAGTGGAGACAGAATCTACAAGATTAGAGCTCTACATTCTTTGTATTGTGAGTGACCACCCTAATGTTTCTTGCCACAGCTTGGTCGTTGGTTCTGATTGGTTCCAGGTGGTTCCAGCCCAGCAAGACTAAGCTGTGCATGCAGCATCAGGCATATAAGTCTTGCTGAGATAGGTGTGGTTAGTCTATTGACTCTCCATGCCCTCCCTGAAGAAAATATGAAGTGAAGGAGGGATGAAACTCACATAGCACAGCTGAAATCCCTGAGGAGAAGAGAGGAGAGAGAGATGAAAAGGAAGACAGAGGTGGAACAGAAGGAGTCGAACGATGGATGAAAAGAAGGGAGGTAAAACAGGAATTGGCAGATAGATGAAGAAAAGTGTGAAACGGTAGAGAAGGGTCAAATCAAATCAAATGTATTTATATAGCCCTTCTTACAACGGCTGATATCTCAAAGTGCTGAACAGAAACCCAGCCTAAAACCCCAAACAGCAAGCAATGCAGGTGTAGAAGCACGGTGGCTAGGAAAAACTCCCTAGAAAGGCCAAAACCTAGGAAGAAACCTAGAGAGGAACCAGGCTATGAGGGGTGGCCAGTCCTCTTCTGGCTGTGCCGGGTGGAGATTGTAACAGAACATGGCCAAGATGTTCAAATGTTCATAAATGACCAGCAGGGTCAAATAATAATAATCACAGTAGTTGTCAAGGGTGCAGCAAGTCAGCACCTCAGGAGTAATTGTCCGTTGGCTTTTCATAGCCGATCACATTCAGAGTATCTCTACTGCTCCTGCTGTCTCTAGAGAGTTGAAAACAGCAGGTCTGGGACAGGTAGCACGTCCGGTGAACAGGTCAGGGTTCCATAGCCGCAGGCAGAACAGTTGAAACTGGAGCAGCAGCATAGCCAGGTGGACTGGGGACAGCAAGGATTCATCATGCCAGGTAGTCCTGAGGCATGGTCCTAGGGCTCAGGTCCTCCAAGAGAGAGAGAAAGAAAGAGAGAAAGAGAGAATTAGAGAGAGCATACTTAAATTCACACAGGACACCGGATAAGACAGGAGAAGTACTCCAGATATAACAGACTGACCCTAGGCCCCGACACATAAACTACTGCAGCCTAAATACTGGAGGCTGAGACAGGATGGGTCAGTAGACACTGTGGCCCCATCCGATGATACCCACTGACTGGGCCAAACAGGAAGGATATAACCCCACCCACTTTGCCAAAGCACAGCCCCCACACCACTAGAGGGATATCTTCAACCACCAATTTACCATCCTGAGACAATGCCGAGTATAGCCCACAAAGATCTCCGCCACGGCACAACCCAAGGGGGGGTGCCAACCCAGGGGTGTATGTTATGCATTATCGGTCGGTCTGTCGGTCTCTCTCTCTCTCTCTCTCTCTCTCTCTCTCTCTCTCCGTCCATCCGTCCGTCCGTTTGTTCTGGGAGCTTCCAACAACCTGTGGAATACACAAGCCACAGTCTGGGCCATATGATATGAGCACTATTAACTTTTGATATTCAATTAAGCTTTCTGAGTCCTGCTTTGTGCCGTTATGTAACATTCAGGAACACATCAGCACAGTCCCACATAGATTTTATGTGTGTGTGTGTGTGTGTCCTGTCTTAGTTGTGAAGGTTACATGATTAGGGGTGGTCTTGGGGTGGGTCGGGTTGAGTGTTTGGGGTGGGTGAGCACGGGGGGGGGGGGGGGGGGTAACTGAAGGGGTTAAGCTGGCGACTGGCACTGTGACAAAAGTTAATGATTGGAAAGTAGAGGTGGAGGCGAGGCGGCGGAGTGAGGGAGCAGACAGGGCCGAACAGAGGGAGGGAGCGAGTGAGAGAATGAGCTGACGGAGAGAAAGAGGGGAAAGAGCATGATGCTTAAATCCAGTCGGCTGCTCCCCTGGGAATGTAATCCATATGTGTGCACGAGTTCAGCTCAGGGAGACAGAACATTTCTTAGCCGCAAAGAAATTATTGTTTCTACTCTCTCCCCTATTTAAATTCCACTCATACTGGCCCCAGTACCCTAGCTCCGAGTCAACTGTGTGCACACAGAGATAGAGAGGAAGGGAGAGAAAGAGAAAGGGGAGGGAGGAGGAGAAAATGAGAGAAAGAAAGAGAGGGAGAGAGTAAAGAGGGAGGGAAGATAAAGTGAGAGAGTTACTGTAGAATGAGAGAGGGGAGTGAACAAGTGAAAGAGTTAGAGGGGAAGGAAGAGTGAGGAAGATAAATGAGAGGGAGAGAAGAAGAGTAGGTGAGAGGGAGAAGAGAAAATAGTTGAAAGAGAGAGGGCAGAGCAGACTGCATTTCCAGACAGAGTCTACTCAAGAGTAGAAGAGAGAAATATAGAAAGGAGAGAGAGAACATGGGGATCATGGAGGAGTCAGCAATGAGGTAGGTCTGTCTTTATTCTGCTATAAATCCTTTGTGACGTTTGTACTGCAACTGTAGCTATGACAGCGGAGACCATGCGGACTCCATGAGAGAGGGGTGTGTATGCATGCATCTAAGGTTCTAGTAAACAGAGGGGTATATTTATTAAACCATTGAAATAATACAAAAAAGTATGTGCAACATTTTGATTGGTGCAAAGGATAACTGTTTTCTGTGATTGTGCATGTTTACATTCATGCATGGTCATATATGTATGTTTGTGAAGCCGTGGGTGTGTGTGTGTGTGTGTGTGTGTGTGTGTGTGTGTGTGTGTGTGTGTGCGCACATGTGTGTAAGGTTGTATATGAGTACATATGAATGCACATATAATCTAAGTTCACCTACTGTAGAAAGCAAGCTCTCTCTTCTAAATCTATCTATCACAGCTGGAATCACTGATGAAACCCTATTCCATATATAGTGCACTACGTTTGACCAGGCCCCCTAAGGAATGAAGGGAATAGGGTGCCATATGTTGGCCATAGAGTGGTTATAGCAGGCTACACACACACACACACACACACAGAGAAACACAGACACACAGAGTTCTTGACCTCATTGTAAAATGCAGCTAATTGAAGGGAAGGCCAGTAACTTAGTGACCTGATGAGAGGCCTGGGGTGGCTGTTAACTGTTTAATACACACTGTCTGTGTGGGCATGGAGGTGAACTGGAGGTTTGGTGATGGGTTAGATGAGTGATAGGAGTTTTGGTGTTTGGATGTGTGTAAAAGATGTTTGTCCTTGACAGAGTCAGACCCTGTGGAGGGTGAAAGTGTTTGAGGGGAGTAGATGAGAAGATTGGGTGAGGGCTCTAGGGGAGGGTTGAGACAGGACTGGGTTTTCAGAGATGAGAGAGAGAGAGAGAGAGAGAGAGAGAGAGAGAGAGAGAGAGAGAGAGAGAGAGAGAGAGAGAGAGAGAGAGAGAGAGAGAGAGAGAGAGAGAGAGAGAGAGAGAGAGAGAGAGAGAGAGAGAGAGAGAGAGAGAGAGAGAGAGAGAGAGAGAGAGAGAGAGAGAGAGAGAGAGAGAACACAGTTCTCTGTGCATCAAGCCATTTACCATACACTTAATAACAAAGGGCCCATCCATGCCTGACAGTGCTCTGTCCCATAAAGGAGAAAATTGGGAAAATGTGAAAACTCTAAACAAACAACATGAAGAGTTATCTACAGTGAGGGAAAAAAGTATTTGATCCCCTGTTGATTTTGTAGGTTTGCCCACTGACAAATAAACAATCCGTCTATAATTTTAATGGTAGGTTTATTTGAACAGTGAGAGACAGAATAACAAGAAAACATATCCAGAAAAACGCACGTCAAAAATGTTATAAATTGATTTGCATTTTAATGAGGGAAATAAGTATTTGACCCCTCTGCAAAACATGACTTAGTACTTGGTGGCAAAACCCTTGTTGGCAATCACAGAGGTCAGACGTTTCTTGTAGTTGGTCACCAGGTTTGCACACATCTCAGGAGGGATTTTGTCCTGAGTCATTAACCTCTCTGGGATATGTAGGATGCTAGCGTCCCACCTGGCCAAAAGCCAGGAAAAATGCAGAGTGCCAAATTCAAATAAATTACTATAAAAATCAAACTTTCATCAAATCACACATGCAAGATAGCAAATTAAAGTTACACTTGTGAATCCAGCCAACATGTCAGATTTCAAAAAGTATTTTCGGCGAAAGCAAACAATGCTATCATCTGAGGATAGCACCTCCGTAAACTAAGAGAAAAACATATTTCAACCCTGTAGGCGTGACACAAAATACAGAAATAAAAATATAATTCAGCCCTTACTTTTGACGAGCTTATTTTGTTGGTACTCCAATATGTCCCATTAACATCACAAATGGTCCTTTTGTACGATTAATTCCGTCGATACAGTGGGGCAAAAATATTTCATATTTGAAGTGTACCTATGATGAAAATTACAGGCCTCTCTCATCTTTTTAAGTGGGAGAACTTGCACAATTGGTGGCTGACTAAATACTTTAATGCCCCACTGTATATATCCAAAATGTACATTTATTTGGCGCATTTGATCCAGAAAAACACTGGTTACAACTTGTGACTACAAAATATCCTAAAAGTTACCTGTAAACTTTGCTAAAACATTTTAAACTACTTTTGTAATACAACTTTAGGTGTTTTTTAATGTAAATAATTGATAAAATTGAAGACGGGATGATCTGTGTTCAATACAGGAGGAAAACAAACTGTAGCTAGCATTCTGGTCACGCGCCTCTATCTAACAGAACACTTCAAGTGACCCTCGTTCAAGATGGCCGTACTTCTTCATTACACAAAGGAATAATCTCAACCAATTTCTAAAGACTGTTTACATCCAGTGGAAGCGATAGGAACTGCAAGAAGGTCCCCTGGATTCCCAATGAAAACCCATTGAAAAGAGAGTGACCTCAAAAAAAAAATCTGGATGGTTTGTCCTCGGGGTTTTGCCTGCAAAATAAGTTCTGTTATAATCACAGACAGGTTTCTATCCAAATCTACTAATAATATGCACATCTTATCTTCTGGGGATGAGTAGCAGGCACGAATACAAATTCCATTAGACACCGTTGCCCTAGAGCACACAAAAAAACGATACATACTGTAGCAGGCTCAAGGGTGTAGGGTTTCCACATCTCCAAGTTCAATAACAAAACATGCACCAGTAGCATAACTAGAATGCAAACGGGGAGTTCATTAAGGATTTCGGTACACCCCTAGGTGAGTCCCAAGAAGGTGGGAATGTGCCAACTGCAGGACAGATGGTACAAGGGGATGGGGCACCAACAACAACACCAGACATTCATCACTCTTCTTCACAACCTGATATAGCAACTTCTTCTTTATAGAAAAATGGGGTAGGTTATTTGACTTACCCCCTCCACGGGCTTTCCGTCCACCATAGTCACCTGCTGGAGAGTTGAGCCAAGTTTGGCCAAGTTGAGATCCTCCATTTGGGCCATGCCGAACCGGCCCGCTAGAGACGTGGGCTCTGGCGCCACCTCATGGTCCATTGAAAACATGTCTTCCAGACTTCCTCCAGTCTGGCTTCAACAGTCCCCCTCCGAGAGGGGTTCAGTTGATGCCTGGGGGTCCACTTCCTGGAATCCACATGTCTGGGCATCCCTCCTTCTGGCACCCCTACCACCTTTCCGGCTTCATCCTCCCTTCTGGTTCCCTCTGTTCCCCAAGTCTCCGGACATACTGGTCCACAGTTGGAGGAATATCGGGTGATCCCTCCCTATGACTACCGGCACAGGCAGGTTTGGGACAACTCCCACTGGTCCCGTGTGTTGTCCCCTTGTCGTCTGTAGGTGGTGGAGTGTGGTAGGGTTGTCCTGGGTCTCATCGTGTATGCACATGATGGCCACGGTCTCTGCAAGGTTCGGGGACTTGGCGACGTCAGGTCGGACAGGGTCACCATACTCCCAGAGTCCACAAGTGCCGTGGTGTCCTTTCCATTGGTTCTTACCAGGGTGACAGGGGAAGGACCACTCTCCCTAGCGCAGCATGCCATTAGCAAGCCGCAGCGCCGCCCGTTGGCTACCTCACTGGCTGAGGCTGAAGGCATCGGGACATCGCAGTTTGAACAGTTCCAGGCGATGTGTCCCGGCTCGCCACACTCATAGCATTTCCTGCTGACCATGTTCAGGAAGGAGCGTTGTCTCGGGGATCTGGTTGTGGGTGTTCCCCCATCTTTCTTTCCGGCGTGGTCCTCCTTCATTTTCACTCCTTCATGCAAGTGGAAGGTTCTGCCTTCTGTGGTTGTCCGCTGCGCAGGACCTCCAAAGCCACCTGTTGTCCTTCCACCAGCTGATCTGCGCTCTGCGGAATAGCTTGGCTGGCTAACTTTTTAGTTTCAAATGGGAGAGAGGGTATAAATGTATCTATGACCACTTTCTAGATGGTCGTGAGCCTCTGGGTTCAGCAGTTAGCTGCCTCTTGGCCAGCCTAATCAATATCCAAGATGGCATAGCAGCCGTATGTATGTGTGTTTGTCTTGTCCCGAGTAAATAGTCTGCAAATAGCCTGTTTCTTCTGTTTTTTGTATATATTTTAATCTCACTGTCCATCTAAATAGCCCACCCAACTACCTCATCCCCATATTGTTATTTATTTTTTTGCTCATTTGCACCCCAGTATCTCTACTTCCACATTCATATTCTGCACATCTATCATTGTTACAACAATGTACATAGCCATAATATGACTTTCATTAGTGTAATGTTTACTGATTATTTTTGATTGTTTAACTTTTTTTAATGATATTTTTCACTTGCTTTGGCAATGTAAACATGTGCCAATAAATCCCTTTATTGAATTGATAGAGAGAAAGTGTGGGGGTGAGAGAGAGAGAGTCAGTGGAACATCATGAGGTAATGACTCCTGGAGGTCTGGGGCTGGGGTGACTCCTGGAGGTCTGGGGGATAGGGTGACTCCTGGAGGTTTGGGGCTGAGGTGACTCCTGGAGGTCTGGGGGGTAGGTAGGGTGACTCCTGGAGGTCTGGGTGTAGGGTGATTCCAGGAGGTCTGGGGGTGACTCCTGGAGGTTTGGGGGTGACTCCTGGAGGTCTGGGGGGTAGGGTGACTCCTGGAGGTCTGGGTGTAGGGTGATTCCAGGAGGTCTGGGGGTGACTCCTGGAGGTCTGGGGGTGACTCCTGGAGGTCTGGGGAGTAGGGTGACTCCTGGAGGTCTGGGACTGGGGTGACTCCTGGAGGTCTGGGGGATAGGGTGACTCCTGGAGGTTTGGGGCTGAGGTGACTCCTGGAGGTTTGGGGCTGAGGTGACTCCTGGATGTTTGGGGCTGAGGTGACTCCTGGAGGTTTGGGGCTGAGGTGACTCCTGGAGGTCTGGGGGGTAGGCTGACTCCTGGAGGTCTGGGTGTAGGGTGATTCCAGGAGGTCTGGGGGTGACTCCTGGAGGTCTGGGGGTGACTCCTGGAGGTCTGGAGAGTAGGGTGACTCCTGGAGGTCTGGGGAGTAGGGTGACTCCTGGAGGTCTGGGGCTGGGGTGACTCCTGGAGGTCTGGGGGATAGGGTGACTCCTGGAGGTTTGGGGCTGAGGTGACTCCTGGAGGTTTGGGGCTGAGGTGACTCCTGGAGGTTTGGGGGGTAGGCTGACTCCTGGAGGTCTGGGTGTAGGGTGATTCCAGGAGGTCTGGGGGTGACTCCTGGACGTCTGGGGGTGACTCCTGGAGGTCTGGGGGTGACTCCTGGAGGTCTGGGGAGTAGGGTGACTCCTGGAGGTCTGGGGCTGGGGTGACTCCTGGAGGTCTGGGGCTTGGGTGACTCCTGGAGGTCTGGCGCTGAGGCTAGGAGAGGGCTTGTTGTGCACTGAGCAGCTCAGGGTGATTTCACAGTGGGACTGTGGGAGGTCAAATAAGGATCCAGAATACTTGACTCCTGAAAAGTTCACGAGGATGCTTTTGCTTTGAGTTGCTGATACCACAATATTTAGGTTACTATATGATTAGAAAGGTACACTACGTATCTGTGTCATTAACACATTGGTTACTAACTTGTGTACTATCAGAAGATTGGTATGAGCATTTACTTCATTAAACAACAGTGTAAACCCGTGGGTATATTTGATATCTCATTCTGTGACACAAAAGCAAACTGATGAAAGTCTGCCTCTGTTGCCGACTGGGGCAAACTTGTGCTGCCCGCATTTCCTGTTGTGCCATACTGTAAAGTTCTGAAGGATAGTTTTGCCTGGTAATCAGTGAGCGGCATCTGCTGTGTCTGCCAGGGAAGAGCAGGCCAGGGCACAGCCTTGTCTTCTGAGCTCTGAGGACGACACTCCCCTTGAACGAAACATTGGATGACGTTCCCCTGTGAGTAAATGCTCATTCACACACCAGAGCCAGAGGAAAATGACACACACTCACACACACATACACAATAGGTCCACGTTTGTTTTAGTCTCGCCACCGTGACCAAGCCTATTAGCTAGCATGGTTCTGTCACTGCTAGTAACTACTCTTGGCTGGATAGGATGAAATATGAGGAAATTGGCTGAACTCCCAAAAGACCCACAAATTCCCCCCTTGGTTTAGTGTTCACTCGGACGCGTTCGGTCAGGAAGTTTACAAAGTCTATGTGAATGTAATCAGGGAAAGATTCTCCGTACTAGTTACCCAGGCATTCAGCACAGGCCAAGAACAGGAACGTCTGACGGAGGTTATTCACCACAGCTTGAGTTCAGCTCTGACTCAAAGCAGCCCTGTTATAGACTCCCATGCAACATCTAAATATCAAAGCCATAAATGGCTCCCTGAATAGTCTTGGTACCAGAGCGGTTTGAGTATACGAGTGTAAAGGGATATGACAAGGAGAAACAGGTGGAACAGTAACATTCACTTGAGAAAGTCCCCATTGTGCTCACTTGACTTTCTCAAGTGAATGTTACTGTTCCACCTTTACACTCGTATATGGGTTTGAAAATGGCAGATTTGCGCACTGATAAATCCCTAAATGAAAATTCAGGGGATGTGCAGTAACATGCTATACATGATGTCAGAGCTCTGGCCATTCTGAATTTGACCATGACAAAAAGTTTCCCCCATCCCTCCTGCTAATTGGGCAGCGTTTGCCAATTCTTTCGTTGTCTGAGTGAGGGAAATTATGTAAGTTAAGATGCCTCAATGTATTTTGAAAGATCAAACATTGAGGATTAAAATAATACCGTTTTGATGTCCTAAAAGCAAGCGAAACACCTGTGAGTCCAAATGTGCACTTCACATTTCCACATCATAAAACTCATGTCAGTGTCAGCGTTTATGATCACTATGTTTGATGTACAGTTACAAGATGACATGGTGTCATACCCTGTGTTGTTCTGAATAGAATGAGTCTGTTTGTCTATTGTGAAGAGAATGTGCCGCAGCACACACACCTGAAAGTACTCACGACACTGTTCTATGCGTACCAAAATGACCTTCTGTTTCCCTTAATTAATTACATTGGGAAAGCCTAAGAATGTATTATTGTATTTTATAACTTAGCTAGTCATATTGGCAATATAATAAGCTTCCAAATGATGCCTACCTGACCCAGATTGTGATTTATAGTGGACCATTTTTGGATTGAGTAAACAACAACAGTAATTATATGGTGGCAGGCAGGGTTGTGTTCCAACAAAAACAACTACTAGTCTGCTTACTCTAGTTCCTCAACAGCACAGCTAGGAGAGGTAAAACAAACACCTTATAGTTGACTCTTCTTTGAGTCGTATAAATGCATTGAAATGACTTAGGAACTGTGCACACTTCGGAGAGGTGTGTGGCAAATTGGAGACACCAGTTAGACCTCTCATTCAAACCCTGGCAATTTTTTTTGTCTTATGTTGCACCTACCCCACATTTTCCAGGAATATTTTACTGAATGTATCTAAGATATTTTAAGTTTTTCATTAAGTTTTTCATTATCAATAAATGTGGCGAAAAGTACAGTAAATGTAAAATGCACATCAAATAAATAGTGTAATGTTTAGATTCAGTCTTGTGTCTGTGAACTGACAATGAATGTCCTCACCTTTGGTCTAATCATTTCCCACAATCTCCAGACTGTTCCCTTTCAATTTCTACCATGGTTATGCATTTCATATTTATTTTATAAGAAACATCTCAAATTAGCCCTATGCATATAGGTCAATTCCCTTGAGTGTAAAGGGTTAATGCTGTTTTTAATCATACTTGCTCCTCCTCCTTTCTGGGTTGTTGCAATAAATGGAATGTTCAACATGTTATCAGTGTGTTTATTCTTGGTGTACAAGGCGTATGGTTTGTGTTAGCAGTTAGCGTTGAGTGCTAAGAGGGACATTATACACACTAATTAGCCTGCCTGTAGGCGTATCTACCTGTCTTTAACTAAAGGCCACAGCATCTGCCAGCCTCTCCCTTTACTCTACTGCACTTCCCCCTCTCTTTTCCTCTGTTTCCCCCTCTCTTATCTGATGCATAATGGATGCATGCCTCCTAACTGCAGCAGCTGTTTAATCTCTCTCATCTCCATGTTGACATGGAGCGATAATTGGAAATGGGAGTGATTGAAGGGAATCGGATGTCCCAGTCAAAGAGAGAGGAGAGAGGGGAGCTAAAGAGGAGGCAGATTATATGTAATGTTCCTTTTCAGCGTTCTGATTTAATGTCATGTGGTGTTTAGAGGATGGAGGTGTCATATGGTTTAGGTTTGACAGAAAACCTTCAGAAGAGAAGACTTGTTGTTGTCTGTTCTCTTCAGATCAGTCCACTATCACTGAGCCAGATTAAGCCTACAAATGAAAAGCGTGTTTTAAGCAACTCTCCCCTGAAAGTCAATGATTTAGTCCAGGAGTAGACTGAATCTGGGTCTGTGAAACCATAGAGTAGACCTTATCCTTTCACACATCGTTTCTGTGCTTCCTATCACTACTTTGGATTATGTCCAGTTAGTGGCCAACACGGTCTCAGCATCATGAGTCCTTTCCCACTTTCTCTGACAGTGCGATATAGCAGGATGAACAGGATGTGTTAGAAGGGTTCTGTTCTGTAAAGATGGTTTCCTCTTCCTCAGACTCTCTGTGATCTGATCTTGGGGAGTCTTGTTAGCTCTGTGAGAAGGTTGACAAAGTCCAGCTGCGTTGGTTAGGCCAAGGACTGATTTGTCTAACAGAACATTCCCTGGTCTAACCCTTCTCACTCTCTGGGCTGTCTTAATCCATCCCTGCTTGTCACAGATTAGCTAGCTCACACCCTCCACTGCGTCAAAAGACTCCTTCATCACTTCTAATCTGTCTCTTTGCATCTGGGGTATGCTGTCTTCTGCCTCACTAACTAGCTCACCTTAAGATGTAGAGGAAGATTAACTTTATCATGCTTACCATGTCGCTGTGCCCAAATCAGACAGTTGAGTTGTGTTTGATGATACTGGATCACTGAGCCTCACTGCTAAAGAAGGCAGATATGTTAGCCAAAACAAGCAAGAGTTCCATCAATGACTCTGTCATGGGTGGCTGCACCTCTGTGGACCACCAACATTCTCTACATGCTGTTATTCTTGTTGATTTTACTCCCTGTCTCACTGTTTGTTGTCGCAACTATCTTTTGGACTGGAAAAGAGATACACATTTAATCCCAGTTTCTAGAACACCAAGGTCTCATAAATTGCTAGTATCTGAGATGAATAACATTGACATCTCTCTACAGAGAACAATACATCCTGTTTTCTCCTCAGCCTGGTTGGTTTGACTCAGAAGTCTCCCAGGTCAATGATTGTGTGTGTGTTTTGTAAAAACATAGTTTCACTTTGACATTATGTGGTATTGTGTGTAGGCTAGTGACAAAACATCTAAATGTAATCCATTTTAAATGTTCAATAAATCAAATGTATTTATAAAGACCTTTTTACATCAGCCGATGTCACAAGGTGCTGTACAGAAACCCAGCCTAAAACCCCAAACAGCAAGCAATGCAGGTGTAGAAGCATGGAAAAACTCCCTAGAAAGGAAGGAACCTAGAAAGAAACCTAGACAGGAACCAGGCTCTGAGGGGTGGGCAGTCCTCTTCTGGCTGTGCCGGGTGGAGATTATAACAGTACATGGCCAAGATGTTCAAATGTTCATAGATGACCAGCATGGTCAAATAATAATAATCACAGTGGTTGAAGAGGGTGCAACAGATCAGTACCTCAGGAGGAAATGTCAGTTGGCTTTTCATAGCCTATCATTCAGAGACAGCAGGTGCGGTAGAGAGAGAGAGTCGAAAACAGCAGGTCTGGGACAGGTAGCACGTCCAGTGAACAGGTCAGGGTTCCATAGCCGCAGGCAGAACAGTTGAAACTGGAGCAGCAGCATGACCAGGACTGGGGACAGCAAGGAGTCATCAGGCCAGGTAGTCCTGAGGCATGGTCCTAGGGCTCAGGTCCTATGAGAGAAGAGAGAAAAGAGAGAGAGTTAAAGGGAGCATACTAAATTTCACACAGGACACCGGATAAGACAGGAGATATACTCCAGATATAACAGACTGACCCTAGCCCCCTAACACATAAACTACTGCAGCATAAATACTGGAGGCTGAGACAGGAGGTGTCGGGAGACACTGTGGCCCCGTCTGAATTATGTCTGTAACACAGCAAAATACGGAAAAAGTCAAGGAGTGTAAATACTTTCTGAAGGCACTGTACATTTGGACTGCAACACTGAGGAATGTCCTTGAATTATTATCTATTTACAGAATATGGGATTCAGTATACTTTAATGGACCTGTATTGACTCTGACATGGTTCTGTACTGTACTGTATGCCTGTGTTGACTCTGACATGGTTCTGTACTGTACTGTATGCCTGTATTGACTCTGACATGGTTCTGTACTGTATGCCTGTGTTGACTCTGACATGGTTCTGTACTGTACTATATGCCTGTGTTGACTCTGACATGGCTCTGTACTGTACTGTATGCCTGTGTTGACTCTGACATGGTTCTGTACTGTACTGTATGCCTGTATTGACTCTGACGTGGTTCTGTACTGTATACCTGTGTTGACTCTGACATGGTTCTGTACTGTACTGTATGCCTGTGTTGACTCTGACATGGTTCTGTACTGTACTGTATGCCTGTGTTGACTCTGACATGGCTCTGTACTGTGCTGTATGCCTGTGTTGACTCTGACATGGTTCTGTACTGTATGCATGTGTTGACTCTGACATGGCTCTGTACTGTACTGTATGCCTGTGTTGACTCTGACATGGTTCTGTACTGTACTATATGCCTGTGTTGACTCTGACATGGTTATGTACTGTACTGTATGCCTGTGTTGACTCTGACATGGTTCTGTACTGTACTGTATGCCTGTGTTGACTCTGACATGGTTCTGTACTGTACTATATGCCTGTGTTGACTCTGACATGGTTATGTACTGTACTGTATGCCTGTGTTGACTCTGACATGGTTCTGTACTGTACTATATGCCTGTGTTGACTCTGACATGGTTCTGTACTGTACTGTATGCCTGTATTGACTCTGACATGGTTCTGTACTGTACTATATGCCTGTGTTGACTCTGACATGGTTCTGTACTGTACTATATGCCTGTGTTGACTCTGACATGGCTCTGTACTGTACTGTATGCCTGTGTTGACTCTGACATGGTTCTGTACTGTACTGTATGCCTGTGTTGACTCTGACATGGTTCTGTACTGTACTGTATGCCTGTGTTGACTCTGACATGGTTCTGTACTGTACTGTATGCCTGTATTGACTCTGACATGGTTCTGTACTGTACTGTATGCCTGTATTGACTCTGACATGGTTCTGTACTGTATGCCTGTGTTGACTCTGACATGGTTCTGTACTGTACTGTATGCCTGTGTTGACTCTGACATGGTTCTGTACTGTACTGTATGCCTGTGTTGACTCTGACATGGCTCTGTACTGTGCTGTATGCCTGTGTTGACTCTGACATGGTTCTGTACTGTATGCATGTGTTGACTCTGACATGGCTCTGTACTGTACTGTATGCCTGTGTTGACTCTGACATGGTTCTGTACTGTACTGTATGCCTGTGTTGACTCTGACATGGTTCTGTACTGTACTGTATGCCTGTATTGACTCTGACGTGGTTCTGTACTGTATACCTGTGTTGACTCTGACATGGTTCTGTACTGTACTGTATGCCTGTGTTGACTCTGACATGGTTCTGTACTGTACTGTATGCCTGTGTTGACTCTGACATGGCTCTGTACTGTGCTGTATGCCTGTGTTGACTCTGACATGGTTCTGTACTGTATGCATGTGTTGACTCTGACATGGCTCTGTACTGTACTGTATGCCTGTGTTGACTCTGACATGGTTCTGTACTGTACTATATGCCTGTGTTGACTCTGACATGGTTATGTACTGTACTGTATGCCTGTGTTGACTCTGACATGGTTCTGTACTGTACTGTATGCCTGTGTTGACTCTGACATGGTTCTGTACTGTACTATATGCCTGTGTTGACTCTGACATGGTTATGTACTGTACTGTATGCCTGTGTTGACTCTGACATGGTTCTGTACTGTACTATATGCCTGTGTTGACTCTGACATGGTTCTGTACTGTACTGTATGCCTGTATTGACTCTGACATGGTTCTGTACTGTACTATATGCCTGTGTTGACTCTGACATGGTTCTGTACTGTACTATATGCCTGTGTTGACTCTGACATGGCTCTGTACTGTACTGTATGCCTGTGTTGACTCTGACATGGTTCTGTACTGTACTGTATGCCTGTGTTGACTCTGACATGGCTCTGTACTGTACTGTATGCCTGTGTTGACTCTGACATGGTTCTGTACTGTACTGTATGCCTGTATTGACTCTGACATGGTTCTGTACTGTACTGTATGCCTGTATTGACTCTGACATGGTTCTGTACTGTATGCCTGTGTTGACTCTGACATGGTTCTGTACTGTACTGTATGCCTGTGTTGACTCTGACATGGTTCTGTACTGTACTGTATGCCTGTGTTGACTCTGACATGGCTCTGTACTGTGCTGTATGCCTGTGTTGACTCTGACATGGTTCTGTACTGTATGCATGTGTTGACTCTGACATGGCTCTGTACTGTACTGTATGCCTGTGTTGACTCTGACATGGTTCTGTACTGTACTGTATGCCTGTGTTGACTCTGACATGGCTCTGTACTGTACTGTATGCCTGTGTTGACTCTGACATGGTTCTGTACTGTACTGTATGCCTGTGTTGACTCTGACATGGTTCTGTACTGTACTGTATGCCTGTGTTGACTCTGACATGGTTCTGTACTGTACTGTATGCCTGTGTTGACTCTGACATGGTTCTGTACTGTACTGTATGCCTGTGTTGACTCTGACATGGTTATGTACTGTACTGTATGCCTGTGTTGACTCTGACATGGTTCTGTACTGTACTGTATGCCTGTATTGACTCTGACATGGTTCTGTACTGTATGCCTGTGTTGACTCTGACATGGTTCTGTACTGTACTATATGCCTGTGTTGACTCTGACATGGCTCTGTACTGTACTGTATGCCTGTGTTGACTCTGACATGGTTCTGTACTGTACTGTATGCCTGTATTGACTCTGACGTGGTTCTGTACTGTATACCTGTGTTGACTCTGACATGGTTCTGTACTGTACTGTATGCCTGTGTTGACTCTGACATGGTTCTGTACTGTACTGTATGCCTGTGTTGACTCTGACATGGCTCTGTACTGTGCTGTATGCCTGTGTTGACTCTGACATGGTTCTGTACTGTATGCATGTGTTGACTCTGACATGGCTCTGTACTGTACTGTATGCCTGTGTTGACTCTGACATGGTTCTGTACTGTACTATATGCCTGTGTTGACTCTGACATGGTTATGTACTGTACTGTATGCCTGTGTTGACTCTGACATGGTTCTGTACTGTACTGTATGCCTGTGTTGACTCTGACATGGTTCTGTACTGTACTATATGCCTGTGTTGACTCTGACATGGTTATGTACTGTACTGTATGCCTGTGTTGACTCTGACATGGTTCTGTACTGTACTATATGCCTGTGTTGACTCTGACATGGTTCTGTACTGTACTGTATGCCTGTATTGACTCTGACATGGTTCTGTACTGTACTATATGCCTGTGTTGACTCTGACATGGTTCTGTACTGTACTATATGCCTGTGTTGACTCTGACATGGCTCTGTACTGTACTGTATGCCTGTGTTGACTCTGACATGGTTCTGTACTGTACTGTATGCCTGTGTTGACTCTGACATGGCTCTGTACTGTACTGTATGCCTGTGTTGACTCTGACATGGTTCTGTACTGTACTGTATGCCTGTATTGACTCTGACATGGTTCTGTACTGTACTGTATGCCTGTATTGACTCTGACATGGTTCTGTACTGTATGCCTGTGTTGACTCTGACATGGTTCTGTACTGTACTGTATGCCTGTGTTGACTCTGACATGGTTCTGTACTGTACTGTATGCCTGTGTTGACTCTGACATGGCTCTGTACTGTGCTGTATGCCTGTGTTGACTCTGACATGGTTCTGTACTGTATGCATGTGTTGACTCTGACATGGCTCTGTACTGTACTGTATGCCTGTGTTGACTCTGACATGGTTCTGTACTGTACTGTATGCCTGTGTTGACTCTGACATGGCTCTGTACTGTACTGTATGCCTGTGTTGACTCTGACATGGTTCTGTACTGTACTGTATGCCTGTGTTGACTCTGACATGGTTCTGTACTGTACTGTATGCCTGTGTTGACTCTGACATGGTTCTGTACTGTACTGTATGCCTGTGTTGACTCTGACATGGTTCTGTACTGTACTGTATGCCTGTGTTGACTCTGACATGGTTCTGTACTGTACTGTATGCCTGTGTTGACTCTGACATGGCTCTGTACTGTGCTGTATGCCTGTGTTGACTCTGACATGGTTCTGTACTGTATTGTATGCCTGTGTTGACTCTGACATGGTTCTGTACTGTACTCTATGCCTGTGTTGACTCTGACATGGTTCTGTACTGTACTGTATGCCTGTGTTGACTCTGACATGGTTCTGTACTGCACTGTATGCCTGTGTTGACTCTGACATGGTTCTGTAATGTATTCTATGCCTGTGTTGACTCTGACATGGTTCTGTACTGTACTGTATGCCTGTGTTGACTCTGACATGGTTCTGTACTGTACTGTATGCCTGTGTTTACTCTGACATGGTTCTGTACTGTACTGTATGCCTGTGTTGACTCTGACATGGTTCTGTACTGTAATGTATGCCTGTGTTGACTCTGACATGGTTCTGTACTGTACTGTATGCCTGTGTTGACTCTGACATGGTTCTGTACTGTACTGTATGCCTGTGTTGACTCTGACATGGTTCTGTACTGTACTGTATGCCTGTGTTGACTCTGACATGGCTCTGTACTGTGCTGTATGCCTGTGTTGACTCTGACATGGTTCTGTACTGTATTGTATGCCTGTGTTGACTCTGACATGGTTCTGTACTGTACTCTATGCCTGTGTTGACTCTGACATGGTTCTGTACTGTACTGTATGCCTGTGTTGACTCTGACATGGTTCTGTACTGCACTGTATGCCTGTGTTGACTCTGACATGGTTCTGTAATGTATTCTATGCCTGTGTTGACTCTGACATGGTTCTGTACTGTACTGTATGCCTGTGTTGACTCTGACATGGTTCTGTACTGTACTGTATGCCTGTGTTTACTCTGACATGGTTCTGTACTGTACTGTATGCCTGTGTTGACTCTGACATGGTTCTGTACTGTACTGTATGCCTGTGTTGACTCTGACATGGTTCTGTACTGTACTGTATGCCTGTGTTGACTCTGACATGGCTCTGTACTGTGCTGTATGCCTGTGTTGACTCTGACATGGTTCTGTACTGTATGCATGTGTTGACTCTGACATGGCTCTGTACTGTACTGTATGCCTGTGTTGACTCTGACATGGTTCTGTACTGTACTGTATGCCTGTGTTGACTCTGACATGGTTCTGTACTGTATGCCTGTGTTGACTCTGACATGGTTCTGTACTGTACTGTATGCCTGTGTTGACTCTGACATGGTTCTGTACTCTATGCCTGTGTTGACTCTGACATGGTTCTGTACTGTACTGTATGCCTGTGTTGACTCTGACATGGTTCTGTACTGTACTGTATGCCTGTGTTGACTCTGACATGGCTCTGTACTGTACTGTATGCCTGTGTTGACTCTGACATGGTTCTGTACTGTACTGTATGCCTGTGTTGACTCTGACATGGCTCTGTACTGTACTGTATGCCTGTGTTGACTCTGACATGGCTCTGTACTGTACTGTATGCCTGTGTTGACTCTGACATGGTTATGTACTGCACTGTATGCCTGTGTTGACTCTGACATGGTTCTGTACTGTACTGTATGCCTGTGTTGACTCTGACATGGCTCTGTACTGTACTGTATGCCTGTGTTGACTCTGACATGGTTCTGTACTGTATACCTGTGTTGACTCTGACATGGTTATGTACTGTACTGTATGCCTGTGTTGACTCTGACATGGTTCTGTACTCTATGCCTGTGTTGACTCTGACATGGTTCTGTACTGTACTGTATGCCTGTGTTGACTCTGACATGGTTCTGTACTGTACTGTATGCCTGTGTTGACTCTGACATGGCTCTGTACTGTACTGTATGCCTGTGTTGACTCTGACATGGTTCTGTACTGTACTGTATGCCTGTGTTGACTCTGACATGGTTCTGTACTGTACTGTATGCCTGTGTTGACTCTGACATGGCTCTGTACTGTACTGTATGCCTGTGTTGACTCTGACATGGCTCTGTACTGTACTGTATGCCTGTGTTGACTCTGACATGGTTCTGTACTGTACTGTATGCCTGTGTTGACTCTGACATGGCTCTGTACTGTACTGTATGCCTGTGTTGACTCTGACATGGTTCTGTACTGTATGCCTGTGTTGACTCTGACATGGTTATGTACTGTACTGTATGCCTGTGTTGACTCTGACATGGTTCTGTACTCTATGCCTGTGTTGACTCTGACATGGTTCTGTACTGTACTGTATGCCTGTGTTGACTCTGACATGGTTCTGTACTGTACTGTATGCCTGTGTTGACTCTGACATGGCTCTGTACTGTACTGTATGCCTGTGTTGACTCTGACATGGTTCTGTACTGTACTGTATGCCTGTGTTGACTCTGACATGGTTCTGTACTGTACTGTATGCCTGTGTTGACTCTGACATGGCTCTGTACTGTACTGTATGCCTGTGTTGACTCTGACATGGCTCTGTACTGTACTGTATGCCTGTGTTGACTCTGACATGGTTCTGTACTGTACTGTATGCCTGTGTTGACTCTGACATGGTTCTGTACTGTACTGTATGCCTGTGTTGACTCTGACATGGTTCTGTACTGTACTGTATGCCTGTGATGACTCTGACATGGTTCTGTACTGTACTGTATGCCTGTGTTGACTCTGACATGGTTCTGTACTGTACTGTATGCCTGTGTTGACTCTGACATGGTTCTGTACTCTATGCCTGTGTTGACTCTGACATGGTTCTGTACTGTACTGTATGCCTGTGTTGACTCTGACATGGTTCTGTACTGTACTCTACGCCTGTGTTGACTCTGACATGGCTCTGCATGCTGCCGTGCCTGCAGCAGGAAATCTCCCCTCAATTACACACACACACACACACACACACACACACACACACACACACACACACACAGGATTTAGATGCCCCTTGTAATTAGACTGTTTGTGTGTGTGTCTCTCTTTCTCTCTCTTTATCTCTCTTTTTCTCTCTCTCTGTTTCTCTCTCTCTCCCTCACTCTTGAAGACCAGGGCTTTTCACTTAGTTTGCAGATACATTGAATTGACACAGAAAGGCATTTTCTAAACTTCATTTTCCAGTGAGGTGCCATCCATGTCAGTAGTGATGTCTATGCACTTAATATAGTTATCTAATTTATCGGTGTCTCAGAAACACATTAACTGCTGGGAAGATTAGCATTGATGTTAACATCGCTGATCAATAAAGTTAATTTAGGTTAAGGTTTGGGGGCTCCAGAGGTTCAAAATCAACTTAGGTCATCAGTTAATGAAGACTTTGACGGTATGTTTGCAGTAGTTTGTAGCTTGTAGCTTTTACAGTGTTGGTCAAGTCTGAAGTCACTGTTTGCTGAAATGGTTCAGTCTCTGTACTAACAGGTGACATTGTGACTGTAGTATTCTTTCCATGTAGATATCAGCATTGCCTGGTTCTGTGTTCACAGTCTCACATGGATCTCACATGGATGATCTGCTTGATTGGCTTTGGCTTTAACCTTAGTGGGAACAGAGACAATGTATATGACAGTCAATCAGACACTCCAAGTTCCTATTCATTCATAATCCCCACTCACCAACTCTGAAACCTAGACGGCAATCAGCTTTCTTCTATAACTGTAGCAGTAGCAGTGGGGCAATTCCATGGTAACAGAATTACGCTTTGACTCAAAAAACATTGATTTCAAAGTTTAACAACCATACAACTCTATGTACAAGGACAGCTTTGAAAAATGTACACATACAATTTCACAAAAACATATTTACTGGAAGAACTGTGCAGATGCTTAGTTTGTTGACAGAGTTACGGTGAAATGTCCTTTTTGTGTCCACCTTTTCCAAGAACTCTGTTAAATATCTGCTCTGAATGAAGATTCAAGATGTCTGCAGAAGGAATGGTGTCAGCTATGACATCACACCTTGAGTTTGAAAAAAATCATTTTGGTCCAAACTTGTGAAACATAGACATCTATGATTGCTTCAGATTTGGTCCGGCCAGAGTGGACTGACCACATTTCAACTACTTTTCAACATCCATGGACGTTTGGTGTCGGTCGGTGCTCAGTGGTTGAGTATGCTTGTTACAGTAAATGGAAAGAGGGTAGGTGTCATGGTAGGTGCCAGTAAGAGCCGGGAGAGGTGACATTAACTGAAGAGAGAGAGAAGAGAGAGGGTGGCAAAGAGGGAGAGAGGGAGGGGTTTTCCAGACTGCTTTCACAGTCTTGCTTTGACCACCAGATGACAGAAAGAGAAAGAACACAGTAATGAGCTGAACATTACAGTAAACCAGTGGAAGGGAGGACCATAGCAGGTGACCCCTTCTGTGATTTGTGACTACTATGATTTCCCATTGTAGCCAATTCAATTGCAGTAATTCCATTACTGATTTTTAGGTAATTCAGTAGAGCTGGAGTGTGTTACAGCGTGTTACAGTAGATCTGCAGTGTTACAGTAGAGCTGGAGTGTGTTACAGTAGAGCTGCAGTGTGTTACAGTAGAGCTGCAGTGTGTTACAGGAGTGCTGGAGTGTGTTACAGGAGTGCTGCAGTGTGTTACAGTAGAGCTGCAGTTTGTTACAGTAGAGCTGCAGTGTGTTACAGTGGAGCTGGTGTGTGTTACAGTGTGTTACAGTAGAGCTGCAGTGTGTTACAGGAGTGCTGGAGTGTGTTACAGGAGTGCTGGAGTGTGTTACAGGAGTGCTGGAGTGTGTTACAGGAGTGCTGCAGTGTGTTACAGTAGAGCTGCAGTGTGTTACAGTAGAGCTGCAGTGTGTTACAGTGGAGCTGCAGTGTGTTACAGTGTGTTACAGTAGAGCTGCAGTGTGTTACAGGAGTGCTGGAGTGTGTTGCTGGAGTGTGTTACAGGAGTGCTGCAGTGTGTTACAGTAGAGCTGCAGTGTGTTACAGTAGAGCTGGAGTGTGTTACAGTAGAGCTGGAGTGTGTTACAGTAGAGCTGCAGTGTGTTACAGTAGAGCTGCAGTGTGTTACAGTAGAGCTGCAGAGTGTTACAGTAGAGCTGGAGTGTGTTACAGTAGAGCTGCAGTGTGTTACAGCGGAGCTGCAGTGTGTTACAGTAGAGCTGCAGAGTGTTACAGTAGAGCTGCAGTGTGTTACAGTAGAGCTGCAGTGTGTTACAGCGGAGCTGCAGTGTGTTACAGTAGAGCTGCAGTGTGTTACAGTAGAGCTGCAGTGTGTTACAGTAGAGCTGCAGTGTGTTACAGTAGAGCTGCAGAGTGTTACAGTAGAGCTGCAGAGTGTTACAGTAGAGCTGCAGTGTGTTACAGTAGAGCTGCAGTGTGTTACAGTGTGTTACAGTAGAGCTGCAGTGTGTTACAGTGGAGCTGCAGTGTGTTACAGTGTGTTACAGTAGAGCTGCAGTGTGTTACAGGAGTGCTGGAGTGTGTTGCTGGAGTGTGTTACAGGAGTGCTGCAGAGTGTTACAGTAGAGCTGCAGTGTGTTACAGTAGAGCTGCAGTGTGTTACAGTAGAGCTGCAGTGTGTTACAGTAGAGCTGCAGTGTGTTACAGTAGAGCTGCAGAGTGTTACAGTAGAGCTGCAGTGTGTTACAGCGGAGCTGCAGTGTGTTACAGCGGAGCTGCAGTGTGTTACAGCGGAGCTGCAGTGTGTTACAGTAGAGCTGCAGTGTGTTACAGTAGAGCTGCAGTGTGTTACAGTAGAGCTGCAGTGTGTTACAGTAGAGCTGCAGTGTTTGTGGGGGACACAGTGACAGTGGAGTGGGCTGATTCAACAGTAGAGGTAGCTAGTCTGCTCTTGGAATGTTTCAATTGTTTTATGCACCAGTGCTAATATCCAATCGAAAATGAGAATAATAAAAAAACATGTATTTATTTACCAATATAAACGTGTAGAGTTGGACTTGAACATGATGTTATAATTGCAAATGCCCTCTCCTCTAGCTAGCACTGTGTGAGTACTGCTCTCCTGTCCTAGTGTGTAAGTCTATAGTAACGGTATGGCTGCTGTGCAGACTGACTCACCATGCTGTCAGGGTACTACACTGATCTGACTATCTGTGTCCCAAAATGACACCCCATTGCTTATACACTGAGTGCACAAAACATTAAGAACACCTGCTCTTCATAGACTGACCAGGTGAGTCCAGGTGAAAGCTACGATGTCACCTGTTAAATCCACTTCAATCAGTGTAGATGAAGGGGAGGAGACAGGTTAGAGAAGGATTTTTAAGCATTGACACAATTGAAGCATGGATTGTGTATGTGTGCCATTCAGAGGGTGAATGGACAAGACAACATATTGAAGTGCCTTTGAACGGGGTATGGTAGTAGGTGCCAGACGCACTGGTTTGAGTGTGTCAAGAACTGCAACGCTGCTGGGTTTTTCATGCTCAACTGTTTCCCGTTTGTACCAAGAATGGTCCACCACCCAAAGGACATCCAGCCAACTTGACACAACTTTGTGAAACATTGGAGTCAACATGGGCCAGCATCCCTGTGAAATGCTTTCGACACCTTGTAGAGTCCATGCCCTGATGAATTGAGGCCTAAAGGGGATGCAATGTTTTGTCGAATCCGTGTATAGTGCACTACTTTTGAATAAGTGCACTACATAGGGAACATGGTACCATTTGGGATGCAGGCTATGTCACCTTCATATCCTCCTCCTATCACACACTACATCCTGTCATGTCAGACTTTTCCCTCAGCACATTGAATCTTAATGATCTTTTCTTCTATCTCTCAATTCTATTCAATTCAAGGGGCTTTATTCGCATGGAAAACATATGTTAACATTGCCAAAATAATTAAAGTAGATAATATACAAGAGTGAAATAAACAATAAAATGAACAGTAAACATTACTCTCTCTCTCTCTCTCTCTCTCTCTCTCTCTCTCTCTCTCTCTCTCTCTCTCTCTCTCTCTCTCTCTCTCTCTCTCTCTCTCTCTCTCTCTCTCTCTCTCTCTCTCTCTCTCTCTCTCTCTCTCTCTCTCTCTCTCTCTCTCTCTGTCTGTCTGTCCCCCCCCCCTCTCTCTCTCTCTGTGTGTGCGTGTCTCTCTCTCTATCTGTGTCTCTCTCTGTGTGTGTCTCTCCCTCTCTCTCTCTGTGTGTGTCTCTCTCTCTCTGTATGCCTCTCTCTCTCTCTCTCTTTCTCTCTCTCTATGTTTGTGTCTCTCTCTGTAAGTCTCTCTCTCTCTCTCTCTCGCTCTCTCTGTGTCTCTCTCTGTAAGCCTCTCTCTGTAAGTCTCTCTCTCTCTCTGTGTCTCTCTCTGTAAGCCTCTCTCTCTCTCTCTCTCTGTGTCTCTCTCTGTAAGTCTCTCTCTCTCTCTCTCTCTCTCTGTGTCTCTCTCTTTAAGTCTCTCTCTCTCTCTCTCTCTCTCTCTCTCTCTCTCTCTCTCTCTCTCTCTCTCTCTCTCTGTAAGTCTCTCTCTCTCTCTCTCTCTCTCTGTGTCTCTCTCTGTAAGTCTCTCTCTCTCTCTCTGTGTCTCTCTCTGTAAGTCTCTCTCTCTCTCTCTCTCTCTCTCTCTCTGTGTCTCTCTCTGTAAGTCTCTCTCTCTCTCTCTTTCTGTCTCTCTCTGTAAGTCTCTCTCTCTCTATCTCTCTGTGTCTCTCTCTGTAAGTCTCTCTCTCTCTCTCCCTGTGTCTCTCTCTGTAAGTCTCTCTCTTTCTGTTTGTGATCCACCTGATATTTACTAATATGTGACAGACCCAGAAACAGACTAGTTCACTTCTAGCCATAATAAAGTCCTTATAATAATAAGGGACTTGGACTAGATTATATGTTTGAGTAATTCATATGGTCATATGACTCTCAGCATTACAGCAATCCCATTAAAGAAGCCTGCAATCACCATTAAAGTATTACAGGCTTGGGGTTGACCTTGTATACCAAGAGCGGTAATGTCCGACCCTGCTACCCTCAGCTTACTAAAGTATCATACTGTACATATGGGACACAGCTAGAACATTATGGAGGCCAAGTGTCATTTACTATAATGCTACAATATGAAAACAAACACATCATCATGTCATGTACCTGATGTAAAGGCTGTGTTTATTATTCCATGTGTGGCCACTGGCCAGACAAACAGACTACAAACAAAACCAACAATATCTTCTGGATTGTTGGTACATTTTGTTTTTCACACATCCATCTGCCCCCCCCCCCCTCTCTTTCTCTCTGAGTAGAGTGACACATGTCACATGTTTGCTATTAGACATTTTATTTCTCTGACACTAGAGAGGTAGAGAGAGAGACGAGAGGTAGAGAGACGAGATGAGAAAGACGAGAGGTAGAGAGGTAGAGAGACGAGATGAGAGAGAGACGAGAGAGAGCGAGACGAGAGAGAGCGAGACGAGAGAGAGCGAGACGAGAGAGAGCGAGACAAGACAGAGCGAGACGAGAGAGAGAGAGAGATGAGAGAGAACGAGAGAAAGGAGATGGAGAGAGAGAGTGACGAGAGAGAGCGAGACGAGAGAGAGCGAGACGAGAGAGAGAGCGAGACGAGAGAGAGCGAGACGAGGGAGAACGAGAGAAAGGAGATGGAGAGAGAGAGAGACGAGAGAGACGAGAGAGAGACGAGAGAGAGCGAGACGAGAGAGAGCGAGACGAGGGAGAACGAGAGAAAGGAGATGGAGAGAGAGAGAGATGAGAGAGAGAGAGAGAGAGAAAGGAGATGGAGAGAGAGAGAGACGAGAGAGAGAGAGAAAGGAGATGGAGAGAGAGAGACGAGAGAGAGAGAGACAAGAGAGAGCGAGACGAGGGAGAACGAGAAAAAGGAGATGGAGAGAGAGAGACGAGAGAGAGAGAGACAAGAGAGCGAGATGAGAGGTAGAGAGAGACGAGAGAGAGAGAGACTAGAGACGAGAGAGCGAGATGAGAGAGAGAGAGACGAGAGAGAGCAAGACAAGAGAGAGAGACGAGAGAGAGACGAGAGAGAGCAAGACGAGAGAGAGAGAGAGACGAGAGAGAGACGAGAGAGAGCAAGACGAGAGAGAGACGAGAGAGAGCAAGACGAGAGAGAGCAAGACGAGAGAGACGAGAGAGAGCAAGACGAGAGAGAGAGAGATGAGTGAGAGCGAGACGAGAGAGAGCGAGACGAGAGAGAGAGAGACGAGAGAGAGCGAGACGAGCGAGAGACGAGAGAGAGCAAGACGAGAGAGAGAGAGATGAGTGAGAGCGAGACGAGAGAGAGCGAGACGAGAGAGAGAGAGACGAGAGAGAGCGAGACGAGAGAGAGACGAGAGAGAGCGAGACGAGAGAGAGAGACGAGAGAGAGACGAGAGAGAGCAAGACGAGAGAGAGAGAGACGAGAGAAAGGAGATTGAGAGAGAGGGAGAGAGAGAGAGATAGGGAGAGTGATTTGGAGAGACGAGACTGAGGGAGAGGTGAGAGAAAAGGAAAGAGTTAGAAAGAGGAGAGAAAGAGTGAGGAGAGAAAGAGAGAGAGACAAAAGAGAGAGAGAGATAGAGACAGACAGAAGGTTATAGGGAGAGGGGAGACAGAGAGAGAGAGAGAGAAGTCATGCAGAAGAACTCTCCTGACTTGTTATAACTTTTTGTTTGTTAAGAGCGAGATTGGCGCGTTTAAATTAGCAAAAAAATGTATAGGTAATCAAAATGTACAACTGAAAATCAACACAGGAGGAAAAGATTGACAGAGAGTGAGTTAAAAGACCAATCTTCATCGTACTAGTTAGCCAAATTCAAATCTGCCAGCTTGCCTACCGTCTAGCGCCAACTGTTTACTGGTGGTAACCATAGCAACACGGCCACTGAGGCAGCGCTAGCAGCGACAGAGAATGAGAGACTTTCCCTCCCTTTTTTTGAATACCCAGCAGAAATCAAATCAGAGAAAGGAAGAATCAATTTTAAACACAGAATTCTGAGGGAGAACCCAGAAACTTTGTTTGCCAACTGCTCGTAAAACAGCACTGTTAGAAACCTGTTATTTTACACAGACCACACTACTGCCTGGCATACAGCTGTAACCAGGCATTTCAGCTACAGAGAAAGGCATCTGCAAGAGAAGGCAAATCCATATTTTTGAGGACAGCGAGAAGGACCAGGAAAACAGGTTTCTGATGGTAAAAATGTATCAGAACGGCACTGTCATGGTCCAGGGCTGTGAGGCTGCACTCAGCTCTGTTATGCAGGACTTCCCCTAACGAAGATAGCGGAAAGCAAAAAAGAAAAGGACAGCACCCTGACCTCTCCCCTCACCTCAGGCACCCCTACAGCAGGGCTATCCTCTCCTCTCCCCTCACCTCAGGCACCCCTACAGCAGGGCTATCCTCTCCTCTCCCCTCACCTCAGGCACCCCTACAGCAGGGCTATCCTCTCCTCTCCCTTCACATCAGGCACCCCTACAGCAGGGCTATCCTCTCCTCTCCCCTCACCTCAGGCACCCCAACAGCAGGGCTATCCTCTCCTCTCCCCTCACCTCAGGCACCCCTACAGCAGGGCTATCCTCTCCTCCCCCCTCACCTCAGGCACCCCAACAGCAGGGCTAAAACACAGGATGCACTCCACATCCTGTCCCAGCCTGACTTTGGCACACCAGGCCACATTATTATTCACACCGGCACCAACAACCTGCGAGAGGAGCAGGAGAGAGTAGGCATCCTGGTCAACAGAGTAGCAGAGAGGGTCTCTGAGCGGTTCCCCAACTCCCACATCACCATCTCCACTCTGCTGCCCGGCAAAGACTTTCATCCCTGTACCATTCAGAAAGTCAACTCTGACATCACCAGAGGGTGTGGTCTACTCTCAAACGTGCACGTTGCTCACCACCCGAGGAAGCAGACAGTAGGGATGTTTGCCAAGTCTCTGAAGGACGTGGCACTTGGTAGACAAACACCCCATGCCGCACTGGACAGAGGACCACCCAGAGACCCCTACCAGACCACTGCACCACCAAGGAGCCCCAGGCCCCTTCAACGCCCCACCAGACCCAGCGCACCCCACAGGCCCCACCCACCACCAGAGCATCACCACCTCCATCAGAGCAGCCAGACTGGACCGGGCCCAGCCTACTACCCCACACCAGACCTCCACCTCTACCAGACCAGAGAGGAAGCCCCCCGGCTCAGACCTGGCCCCCCTCCACTCCACAGGGCCCAACAGCAGGATCAGCGCAGCTACGCAGAGGTTATCAGAGGACAGCAGAACCCTGTAGGCTTGAGTGAGATTAAACAGCTCCTCCAATACATACTGGTACATACTGGTCCTCTTGAAGAATACTTAAAAAATACCTATGACCAGGTATTTATTGCTCACGGATGCATGCACATCCGTGAGCAATAAATACCTGGTCATAGGTATTTTTTAAGTATTCTTCAAGAGGACCAGTCAGCATATTATAATCTACAAAAGTTTGATTCTCAAGCCAAGCCATACTGGTGCCTGTTATCTGGTTGTCTGGTAATACTGACATGTTTTTGTTAGAAACTTGTATGATGTGTTTGTGAGTGTATTTCAGTATTTCTGTGTAACAGTCAGTGCCGTGTTGTGCTTTAAATAGCTGTACTGTGCTGCGTTGTGTTGTGTTAATGTGTGATTGGTAATTGTGGGGGTTGTTGCTTGGGCTAAGTCAGCAGTTTGTCTGCCCAGGCTGTATTGATCTGTTTGGGGGAAGACTGGTCCCAGAGAGAGCCTCAGCCTCCAGTTCAATACCCTCAACGGCCTATTATAATAAATTAGAAATGGATATACCCAATACACAATTCACCCAAACCCAACTTCCTATCTCTCTCTCTCTCTCAATTTCTCTTTGATGCAGATCAATGATGGCTTAGTGAATCCACAGTATGTGTGGAATTTGTGAATAAATTTGTGTGTGTCTTGGTGCGGGTGTGCGTGTATGTGTGCAAGCGTGTGTCCACTAGAATATTTACGGTGGGGACCCCTACACTCCTAGAAAAAGGATTCCAAAAGGGTTCTTCGGCTGTCCCCATAGGAGAAACATTTTTGGTTCCAGGTAGAACCCAATCTGGAACGGAACCCAAAGAAGTTCTACTTGAAACCAAAAAGGGTTCTTCAAAGGGTTCTCCTATGGGGACAGCTGAATAACCCTTATTGGTTCTAGATAGCACCTTTTTTTCTGAGTGTATAGTTTCCTTACATCCCCTCAGACAGATTCACCAAGCTGTAATGTGATCACACCCTGCATGAAGTCATGATAACGAACATTCCCAGCCAGCCAGGCACACATTACATTACTATTAATAAATGTGCCTATTTACCAACACACACTAGGTCTGCAGAGACGATATATGGTTTTCATTCAGATAACAATACAGTACAAACACATATTTTCAGGTCAATATAGTGTCACGAACCGGCTCAAAGCCCGTAACAAAGGGAGACAACGTGGAGATAAGGAGTAACAAAATATATATTTATTAACTAAAGCAACTAAGGAAAATATACAATGATGTGTGTAATCAGTAATCAGTAGCGTAAGTGAGTGCTTTGCATGCATGAATGTGATAATGCAGGGTGTTGAACGAACAAAAGGCCACCAAGAACCACAACACAATCTACAAATGTCTGCATGGAGAGAGTCTCCCCCATGAATGGGGAAGGGGTGTATTTATCCTGGGAAACACCTGGGCCCAGGTGTTTCCCATGTAGCTGACGACCCTCTCAACTCCGCCCACCGGCATCCTAATAAGGAAACAAGAACAAAGACAAAATACGGCAGACAGAGTGGGAGGGTCGTCACATTCCCCCCCATAAAACCGGGGACCAACAAGGACCCCGGAACAACATACCAGCCCCTGCAGTCCCAAATTGACACAGCCTCCTGCGTCCCAAATTGGTGAGGGGTTATGTGTTAACACTTACAATTTACCCCAGCCAACCTCCTCCCCAAACCTCAGCAACCTTCGCACAGGAAGCAACATTTAAGAGGAACGAAGAAAACAAGACCAGGAGAGAAAAGACAGGACAGAGAGAACATGACAATAGGAAGCAATGGTCAGTCCCGTAAACATTTAGGAGCAGGGTGCACGAGAGAGCGCATCAGCAATCACGTTTCCAGACCCCCTGATGTGCCGCACATCGAGATGGAATGATTGTAAAAATAAACACCATCGCATTATCCTCTGGTTTGGACACATCATGGACCTCAAAAAAGTGAGGGGGTTGTGGTAAGTGTAGACCACAATAGGTATTACCCCCGACCCGACATACACTTCGAAGTGTTGTAGCGCCCAAATGAGTGCTAGTGCTTCCTTTTCAATAACCGAATAGTTCAACTGATAATCGTTAAACTTTTTGGAAAAGAAACTAACAGGCCTCTCAACCCCAGACACATCTGCTTGCAGCAAAACTGCACCTGCCCCCACATGACTAGCATCCACCTGCAAGGTAAATTACAAATCCATGCGAGGAGCAGCCAGCACCGGAGTTGAGGTAAGCAACCTCTTTGCATCTTCAAAAGCGTGTTGACAACGAGTAGACCAAACGTAAACAGCCTTAGCTTTCAGCATATCGGTCAAGGGAGCGACCACAGTAGAGAAGTTACTACAAAAACTATGGTAATAACCAATCATGCCCAAGAAACGCATCAGTTCCTTTTTAGTAGTTGGTGATGGAAAAGCATCAATAGCCACCACTTTAGCCCGAACAGGACGCACTTCACCCTGCCCAACCACTTTTCCAAGGTATGTAACGGTTGCCTGAGCAAACTCACATTTAGCCAGATTGATTGTGAGGCGAGCCGCAGCCAGACGTTCAAACAAGGCTTGAATACGGGACAGATGTTCTTCCCAAGTATCTGCATATATCACTACATCGTCCAAATAAACAGCGCACCCGGTCAGACCGGCGACAACCCTGTTCATAAGTCGCTGAAAAGTCGCAGGTGCATTACGCAGACCGAAACTCATAACCGAATATGAGTACAGACCAAAGGGTGTAATAAAGGCAGAGATTTCACGTGCCCTAGTCGTCAGTGGCACCTGCCAATAGCCTTTTAACAGGTCAAATTTGCTCACAAACTTAGCTGCACCAACTTGATCAACACAGTCCTCCATCCTAGGAAGAGGAAATGAATCTGGCTTTGTGACACTGTTTACCTTATGGTAGTCCGTACAAAATCGGTTTGTTCCATCCGGTTTACTGACCAAGATACAGGGAGAAGCCCAACTGGAGAAAGAAGGCTCTGCTATCTTACTCTCCAGCATGTACTTGACCTCAGCATCCAGACAACGTAGTTTCTCTGAAGAAACTCTATAGAACCGCTGACGAATGGGGTCAGCATCTCCAATGTCAATATCATGTTCCATTAAGTTTGTACGTGTAGGTGTATCAGAAAACAAACCTGGAAATCTCTGAATCAGACCAACCATCTCTTTCCGCCCATCAACAGGTAGGTGAGTGAGAAGACTGTCTAAGATATCCAGTGTTTCTGAATTTTTCAATCTACCCTGCAATATACAATCGTCAGGACCAGGAACATCTTCCTCCTCATGCACAGATCTAGCACGACAAGAACCCAAGGAAACAACGGTATCAGCCAAAAGAACAGGTTTAGCGTCCTCTGCAGAATCCCACTGTTCAGTCTCAGAGGAACGTGCATAATAGGGTTTTAACAGATTTACATGGCACAGCTGGTGTGCTTTCCTTCGTTCTGGAGTGGCCACTAGATAATTTTGCTCAGTGTACTTGCGCAACACTGTATATGGACCTTGAAACTTGGCTTGAAAAGGAGAACCAACAATTGGCAGCAGAGCAAGAACCTGGTCACCCGGACTAAATTGACGAGGCTCAGCTCGGCGATCAAATATGCCCTTCATCCTCTCCTGTGAAGATGATAACTTCTCTTTAGCCATTTCACCAGCAGGCATACAGCCGTCTCCGGAAATCACACACATACGATAACAGGGACTGAGGAGGCTCGGGAGACTTCCAGTCATCCTGGAGAACAGATAAAAGTCCACGCACCCTATGTCCAAACACAAGGTCATTTGGACTGAAACCCGTGCTCTCCTGTGAAACCTCCCTAGCGGCTAACAGTAACCAAGGCAACCCCTCCTCCCAATCCTTATCCATCTCAGTACAATAAGCTCTCAACAAAGACTTTAGAGTTTGATGGAAACGTTCCAGTGCTCCTTGACTTTGCGCGTGATAGGCGCTAGACAAATTGTGTTTAATATGGAGTTGTTGAAGAACCTGACTAAACAGATTAGAGGTGAAATTAGATCCTTGATCACTCTGAATGACCTTAGGGATTCCAAACAATGAGAGAAACTGAGTCAAAGCCTTTAACACAGATTTAGTTGTGATAGATCGTAGAGGATAGGCAGCAGGAAACCTAGTGGTCTGACACATCACAGTGAACAGGTAACTGCTACCCTTTTTAGAACGAGGCAGGGGACCCACAGTCAATAATCAGATACTCAAAAGGTTGGCTGAGTACAGGAATAGGAAACAATGGTACCGGTTTAATAGCTTGATTAGGCTTACCAGTTAATTGACAGGTGTGACAAGTTTTTATAAAATCAGAAACATCCCTCTTTAATCTAGGCCAAAAGAAATGTCTTAAAATGCGATTGTAGGTTTTCCTCACCCGCATATGTCCAGCAACGTCGCTGTGGGAAGTTTCCAACACCAACTCACAAAGCTTAACTGGTACAACAACCTGACTAATTGCCTCCCCCAGAAAACAACTATCATGAGACACCCACTTTCTCATCAGGACATCCTCTTGGAGAAAATAGCCATGGGCGACATCTCCCAACTGTTCTACAGGCACAATTTGGTCACGCAACTCTTCTAACGTGGGGTCATCCCATTGCGCATTAATTAGATCTGAGCGGGTTACAGATAACGGAATAACAGGGAAAACAGTGGCATACTTCTTTGTATTATTATCATTAGTCGGCGCAGTGACCAATTCGCCACGGCTCATAGAACGTGTCACTGCACACGCAGAGAACACCTCTGGGAAGCTCTGTACACTCTCATCAGGAATCCCAACAAATGACGGCTTAGTGGAAACCACTAGAGATGGAAACATGGCAGGCCATACACGCTCACCAGCCAAGTTATTCCCAAGGATAACGTTGATACCCTCAATAGGCAACGAAGGCCGCACCCCCACAACAACTTCACCAGTCCACAATCCAACATCAGTTTATGCAATGGAACTGACAGAGTGTTCAAACCTATTCCCCTAATTAGAACACTATTCCCCGAATCAGTCTTAGCAGAAAAGGGTAACACAGATTCCAACACAAATGATTCAGAGGCACCTGTGTCTCTCAGGATCTTCACTGGCACTAGGTCTTTACTTCCTAACATAGACACAAAACCTTCCGTAATGAAAGGAAAATAGTCTGGATCAATATGGACTTTCACATTCTCCTGGGCCTGAGGAAATGAGTCATGAGTGAACTGATGTGGAACAGGTGCAGCTAACGCGGTAGACTTGGATTTAGCGTAAGCACCCTTTGACCTGAGAAGTGGACATTCGTTTTTCCAATGACCTGAACCTTGACAGTAGTGACACTCCTGCCCAAAGTCAGCTTTACCATGGGAGTCAGGCTCAACCCTAGTTGAATAGAACTCTGCCCGTGAACCAAAGTATCTCGGTGAGCGAAGCCCAAATCTATCCGAACGCCCCCACTCTTTCCGAATACGGGGCTCTGCAAAGACACTTTTGTGAGTCAACACATACTCGTCCGCCAAAACCGCAGCTTCAGCGACATTCTTTACTTTCTGTTCGTTAATATACGTGGCAATACGATCAGGAATTGTGTCCTTAAATTGTTCTAACATAATCAGATCACACAGCCCTTGGAAAGTCACAACTGCAGAGGCGGAACACCAGCGATTAAACTGTAAAGATAATTGTCGCGCAAATTCAACATGAGATTGCTTATCATCCCTTTTTAATGTTCTAAATCGTTGGCGGTAAGCCTCAGGGACCAATTCATAAATCTGTAACACAGCTGTTTTAACTTTATCATAATTGGCACTGTCGTGTACACTAAGAGCTGAATATGCTTCCTGCGCTTTACCAGTCAGCACACACTGCAACATTAAAGTGCGGTCAGAATCAGGCCAACTCCTAGCGTCAGCAACACGCTCAAACAACGAAAAGAATGTCTCGGGATCCCTTTCATTAAACTGAGGCAATAACCGTAAGTTCCCAACAATATCAAATGTCTCTGGGGCACGACCAAAAGAGGAACTACCCCTAGGTAAATCTGGATCACCTTCCCAAAACAAACTCTCCCCTGAGATCTTTCCTTCCCTAACCAACTCTATACGTTATTGTTGCAACTTGATTTTAGCACGCTCCATATCTTGTTTAAATGGCAATTCCTTTTCATACTTTACACGATCATGCTCTAGCTTCTCACGATCACTTTGCCGATCATGCTCTCTTTTCACGATCATGCTCCAGCTGTAACAAAAGCAGTTCTTTCTGCTGTTCAAAAAGAAGGCTACTTGGACTAACCGATGGAATGGCCATTGTAACGTTATGGGGAGACGACAAACTCTCAGCAGAGGCTGGCCCAGTGGTAACTTCAAGAATACCACTCTCCATCAGATTGGCCTTCAATATCAACCTAATAGAATTCTTTAGACGTTTATCACTAATCTCAATGTTGTAGTGTTCAGCGACCTTCAACAGCTGTTCTTTAGTACCTAAATCTAACAATTTCTCCGATGGAAAGCGAATGAATTCATCTATATAAGATGCCATAGTTACAAAAAAAAAAAAATCTTGCTCTTCCCCTCTGCTGAGCACACCAGACCACAACCCGAGAATTGACAATCACCCTGAGCACCACAGAAGAGAGATGAGATACGGAGCTTCCCCAAAACCTACAATAACTCAACCCTAGTCTTCGTGCAGATTTGCAGTGGGAATTTACACACTGTAGCCCCTAAGCCTATCAGGGGAAAAAGGCTATAGCTCCAGGTAGCAAGTTCCACTACCCTACCCAAATCTCCCACTGAGGTACACAGCCGATTACTCACCTCAGACTGATGTCCCAACAGAAAGTAGAACAAACGTTTCCAGGCTAGGCAGGGCCTGGAAACTAACCATTACACTCTCTCCAACGCAGCACACAACCCAAACAACAAAGGCAACCAATACTGGGCCTATTAAACTCAAACACAATATGCAAACAAACACGTACTTCCACGTACTTCCACGTTTCCCATGTAGCTGACGACCCTCTCAACTCCGCCCACCGGCATCCTAATAAGGAAACAAGAACAAAGACAAAATACGGCAGACAGAGTGGGAGGGTCGTCACAATAGCCTCATTCCTACTATAAGGTCATAGGAAATCATTATTCCTTCATATAATACACAGCATTTATCCGTTTTCGGGAGAGAAGGGAAAGCTCCATTTTTTTGTGCGGCGCTAAAATGTACAGATTTGTACAGTCATGTCCGTGTGGTAATGGATTTAGTTTAATCTCTGGGTAACGCTCTGTTTTTTTTATCAGTGATAGAAATGGCAGATCAATTGTTGATGCTTATCCCAAAACATTATTTATGAGTCTTATGCTAGTTACAATGTTTAGGTACTGGTCTGCCAGGTTCTGGGTAATAATATTCATTTTTCCATCACTACCAAATTCCTCCTCCTCTTCCTCCTCCTGTCTTCTTCTCTTCTAGTCCCTGGGTTTCTCTGTGTGATGTGGTGAGGGCCATGACTCAGTGCATGACTCCCATATTAGGAAGACAGAGTAGATTTTACATCATCACTCTGCGACAGAGCCTTTAATGGAAATCTTTGTTGAGCCTACAGGAGTTTTGTTGTTTATGATTGATCATTTTCCTTCCTGATCATTAGGACCCTTCTGGGTTGTACTCACTCAGCTTCTTGGCAAAGAGAAAGAGAAGCACCCTGCATAGTAATGTTGTAGGCGTGGGAGGGGAGGTATGTTTGTTAGTCTGGAGGTTTGCTCTGCTCCTCTCTTATTAGAATGCCACAGGCAGGTAGAAAGTCTGGTTAAGGAGTTTGAGGTTTGAGAACCCGACCAGGTCACTGTGGCCCTGTTCTGAACGCTTGCCAGCTAACTGCCTGCCAATAGGTAGGAGGGGTCATAGCAGGGTCAGAGAATGATCCAGCGGTCACATCATGACACTAAGAACTGTCACACACTGGGAGAGCATGTCCAAACTCTCACCTCGGGTTCCCTCTTAGAGAGCTAGCCTTCCAAGTGGCCTAACAATGTATTAAATCAGACAGCTACTCTTGACCTTAACTAGGCTTTGATAACATAATACTGCAGCAGCAGTGCAATAACCCTTTGTTAAGTACCTTTGAACAGGCTTGTAAGTACATGCGTTTATGCTGCATTTGCTACTTCTGTTGTACACGTTATAGTGTTTACTTAGATTACAATAAGTAGCAGTGGTAAGGACTATGAAACTACCGGTACTTACATACCTGGTACAAGATGATGACACCAGTTGTTGCCAACAGTATGTGAGGTAAAACGTTGCCAATGAGGCGTATACAGTAATGGGAGTCTTTCAAAAATATGTTTTGAATAGATTTCACCTGACTACTGCCAGAAACTGAGGCTGATATTCATCAGAAACTCCAAATGAGAAATAGTGGGGAATTCTACATTCTAAATAAGGGATTTCTAAATGATGAATTCTAACTCTGTACACTCTACACCTATTGCACAAAACATTAGGAACACCTGCTCTTTCCATGACATAGACTGACCAGGTGGATCCAGGTGAAAGCTGGACCCTTATCGATTTACCCTGTTAAATCCACTTCAATCAGTGTAGATGAAGTGGAGGAGACAGGTTAAAGAAGGACTGTTAAGCCTTGAGACTGTTGAGACATGGATTGTGTCTGTGTGTCATTCAGAGGGTGAATGGACAAGACAAAATATTTAAGTGCCTTTGAACGGGGTATGGTAGTAGGTGCCAGGCGCACTGGTTTGAGTGTGTCAAGAACTGCAACGCTGCTGGGTTTTTCATGCTCAACAGTTTCAGCCAGCCAACTTGACACAACTGTGGGAAGCATTGGAGTCAACATGGGTCAGCATCCCTGTGGAATGCTTTCAACACCTTGAAGAGTCAATGCCTCGACAAATTGAGGCTGTTCTGAGTGCAAAAGGGGGTGAAACTCAATATTAGGAAGGTGTTCCTAATGGTTTGTCCACTCACTGTCTACCAGGAGCAATCTAGCTCCGTCATTCTAATGTGAGCTGTAGTGTAGTTGTAGTTTCTCCACATCTCTCTAGGTTCTATGGAGACTACAATGCACAAAGACCCATCTCCTGCTATTTCTAAAAAGGAGTGATTAAAAATGCATGGGAACAATCACTTATAGTCCATTAGCTATTCATTAGACTCTGAAGATCCATCAATTCACACTGAGTAAAGACACATTATTCAAGAAAGCCATTTGATGACACTCAAAATAAAGGATTAATGCTGAAATTAATAATTCAGTAAGGACATGCAAGATTAATAGAATATGAGGGGGAAGGCTTTGTCTCCTCACACACAGTGGAAATATTAGATATTTCTGGGTTCCGTCAACATCTCAGCATCAACATTGAGCATTTGAGAATGGCAAAGAGAAAGGGTATTGAAATAGTTTGTTAATTAATGGTTGTGAGTGATAGAGGTTGACAATAGTATGACTGAGGCACAATAACCTACATATTATTGGCTCAATAAGAATAGAGAGGATATGAATCATTGTGTTTTCAGTGAGAAAGCACATCACACACACTGACTGTAGGCCTACTGTACACTGTACTCTCTCTCTCTCTCTCTCTCTCTCTCTCTCTCTCTCTGTCTCTCTCTCTCTGTCTCTCACTCTCTCTTGCTCTCTCTCTCTTTCTCTCATCACCCACTCGCTCCGTGTGTTAGTCTCTGAGGGGTAATATAACTCGTCTTCCTCCTACTGCTGCTGTTATCCCACTGACCTTCTGGCTGGCTGCTGTAATTTCACTGACCTTCTGGCTGGCTGCTGTTAACCCATTGACCTTCTGGCTGGCTGCTGTTAACACACTGACCCTCTGGCTGGCTGATGTTAAAACACTGACCTTCTGGCTCGCTGCTGTTAACCCACTGACCTTCTGTCTGGCTGCTGTTAACCCACTGACCTTCTGGCTGGCTGCTGTTAAAACACTGACCTTC
Source organism: Oncorhynchus clarkii lewisi (assembly GCF_045791955.1). Taxonomy (NCBI): domain Eukaryota; kingdom Metazoa; phylum Chordata; class Actinopteri; order Salmoniformes; family Salmonidae; genus Oncorhynchus; species Oncorhynchus clarkii. The sequence goes on from NC_092153.1 coordinate 67,470,178, forward strand.
TGGCTGGCTGCTGTTAACCCACTGACCTTCTCGCTGGCTGCTGTTATCCCACTGACCTTCTGGCTGGCTGCTGTTAACCCACTGACCTTCTGTCTGGCTGCTGTTAACACACTGACCCTCTGGCTGGCTGCTGTTAACCCACTGACCTTCTGGCTGGCTGCTGTTAACCCACTGACCCTTTGGCTGGCTGCTGTTAACCCACTGACCTTCTGACTGGCTGCTGTTAACACACTGACCTTCTGTCTGGCTGCTGTTAACCCACTGACCTTCTGGCTGGCTGCTGTTAAAACACTGACCTTCTGGCTGGCTGCTGTTAACACACTGACCCTCTGGCTGGCTGCTGTTAACACACTGACCCTCTGGCTGGCCCTCCCATGATAGAAGAACAATTGACACTTATGTTTAAGGAGCGTTCCTTTAGAGTAAAACCATAGCCTCATGCAGAGAGAGAGAGATACATCATCCCATATATTACACACACATAATCCCTTCAGCCTCCCAGCGTCGCTGCTATACCTAGTCCTGATGGTTGGATGCATGGTGTTGGTAACACTAAGGTTTCTGATTTGATTCCCTATGAGTCATATATTTATTTATTTTATTTTATTTTACCTTTATTTAACTAGGCAAGTCAGTTAAGAACAAATTCTTATTTTCAATGACGGCCTAGGAACAGTGGGTTAACTGCCTGTTCAGGGGCAGAACGACAGATTTGTACCTTGTCAGCTCGGGGGTTTGAACTTGCAACCTTCCAGTTACTAGTCCAACGCTCTAACCACTATGTGTCATAATGATTAGTATACATGGCTGTGTAAAACCGTATTTTCCAGGTGCAAGGAATACTTTTCATCATTACTTCCACTGTGATTTATATGGAAAAATAAATCACATTAAAAGAAGAGTAGACTATGCATCTCCCTGGCTTTCTCCAATAAATCTCTTGTTTCATCTACTACATCACATGCACATGTATGCACACACACACACACACACACACACACACACACACACACACACACACACACACACACACACACACACACACACACACACACACACACACACACACACACACACACACACACACACACACACACACACACACACACACACACACACACACACACACACACACACACACACACACACACACACACACACACACACACACACACACACACACACACACACACACACACACACACACACACACACACACACACACACACACACACACACAGAGACATTAAGTCCGACCTCAGGTTATTTAGGCAAAGCAGACCAATACATCAGCATCCTGAGTCACTGAGCTATCTGATGTTGACTATCTGACATTGACTCTCTGACGTTGACTATCTCAGGTATCTGAGGTTAATTATCTGAGGTTAACTATCTCAGGTTAACTATCTCAGGTTAACTATCTGAGGTTGACTATCTGAGGTTGATATCTAAGGTTGACTATCTGAGGTTGACTATCTGAGGTTGACTATCTGAGGTGGACTATCTGAGGTTGACTATCTGAGGTGGACTATCTGAGGTGGACTATCTGAGGTGGACTATCTGAGGTGGACTATCTGAGGTGAACTATCTGAGGTGGACTATCTGAGGTTAACTATCTGATGTTCGCTATCTGAGGTTCGCTATCTGAGGTTCGCTATCTGAGGTTCGCTATCTAAGGTTCACTATCTGAGGTTCACTATCTGAGGTTCACTATCTGAGGTTCCCTATATGAGGTTCACTATATGAGGTTAACTTAGGGATCAGTGTCCCTTCCACGGGATGGTTGAGCTAAGGTAGGCTGATGTGATTAGAATGAGGTTGTAAGTAACAAGACAGTTTCCCAGGGCATAGACATACTGTATCTTATATTGGCAGAAAGCTTACATTCTTGTTAATCTAACTGCACTGTCCAATTTACAGTAGCTGTTACAGTGAAAGAATATCATGCTATTTTTTGAGGAGAGTGCACAATTTTGAACATGAAAATGTATTAATTAACAAATTAAGCACATTTGGGCTGTCTTGATATAAAATTCTGAACAGAAATGCAATGGTTCATTGGATCAGTCTAAAACTGTGCACATACACAGATGCCATCTAGTGACCAAAATCTAAATTGCACATGGGCTGGAATAATGCATTATGTCCTTTCTCTTGCATTTCAAAGATGATGGAATAAAAAATACAAAAGGACAGTTGTTTTTTGCTTTGTTTTATCTTTTACCATATCTATTCCGTTATATTCTCCTACATTTCTTTCACATTTCCATAAACTCCAAAATGTTTCCTTTCAAATGGTACCAAGAATATGCATATCCTTGCTTCAGGTCCTGAGCTACAGGCAGTTAGATTTGGGTATGTCATTTTAGGAGGAAATTTAAAAAAAGGGGCTAATCCTTAAGAGTAAAATTATCTGAGGTTCACTATCTGAGGTTCACTATCTGAGGTTCACTATCTGAGGTTCACTGTCTGAGGTTCATTATCTGAGGTTCACTATCTCTGGTTAACTATCTGAGGTTAACTATCTGAGGGTAACTATCTCTGGTTAAGTGTGTGTGGAGTAATACGGAGTCTTCCTCATAGAAGAACACCTTCAATATATCACATTACAAATGGCCAAGTGTGTAGTTCCCTAGAATATAAACTGTTACAAACGGATGCTGGACATGAAAAATTTGAATGTCTTGCAAAGCTAACGGTGACATTGGGACATTTTAATATGGCCACCCGGGCCACATTCTGTGTTTTAATGCTGAGCTTGGGAAATATGGATCTAATTAGGATGATATGAGTGACTGAGGAGCTACGTCTCTCCTCCCTCGCAATAGGAGGGAGGGAGAGAGAGGGGGAGGAAGGGATGAACACTGGGGGAGTAGGGGAGGGAATTGGGAAGGAAGAGGATGAAGAATGGAGGGAACAGGATAGAGAAGAGAGTGAGGAAGGGAGGGAGGGGTACTGATGTGCTGGCTGTTATACCTGAATGGCATACAACATACGTCCTTTGTCTATAATCCACCTCCACTCCTCCTCCACCCAGGCAGGTCCCTGGGAAATTACTCTCCCTGGGAACTACCTGGGACATGACTCTCCCTGCCAGACCTCAACAGAAGCTGGGGATCATTCAGACCTTAGTCTGGGGCCCAGCAGCATAGCCACATGGGTCTCTGTTATACTGCCTTCCCATAGGGAGAAAGCAAAAGGGATGGAGAGAGAGAGAGAGAAAATGAGAGGGAGAGTAAGAGAGAGAGAGAGGGAAACAGCTAAATAATCTGAGCCTTGCAGTTCTGTTAGGCAAGGGAGCATGAGAGAGAGCGTGAGAGAGAGAGGAGGGGGTGAGAAGAGTGACAGTGATAGAGAGCAATTGTGTGTGTGAGAGAGAGGAGAGAGGGTGGTTACAGCATGCATTCTCAAGGAGAGAAAGGAGGACAGCAATTACTATATCTAACACCAATCGGCTTCTTCCTGGCACTGGGTTAGCTAGCCAGCTGCTCCCCCCTCTCTCTCTCTCTCTCTCTCTCTCTCTCTCCATCCCTCTCTCTCCATCCCTCTCTCTATATCCCTCTCACTCTGTCTGTCTCATCTGTTATATGATTGATCCGGTGGAGGATGCTGAAGTTCCGTGCGGACCGGAGGGTTAGGTAGGTAGGGGGACAGCGAAGTGGCTGAGGCTGGGGGGAAGTGGTCTCTTCTGGGGCTGCCTGGCAACGTGGTGGTGGGAGAGGGAACCAGAAGCTGGAGGTCAGAGAGTACTGCAATGCAGTGCTGCTGTAGAGAAAGCACAGATATCTGGTTTATGGCTTTTATTGGGCAGTTGTGTGAGGCAGGGACTGATACAGTAGATCTGATATGTGTATAGGAATGTGTGTGTTTGTTTGGGCTATGGCTTGATTTTCATGCTAGCGTAAGTAGCCTATCAGGAATGGCTAAAGACTGCTAGCATGTGTTCACCCTATAACGTGACTACCTCAGAGGACAGTCAATGGAACTAGTCCCTAGTTGTTTTTCTAGTCATGTTGGAGTCCATTTTTTGGTCATATTAAGGACACTGTGATGTTACCGTATGCTGTTTAGCCATTTGTTTGTCCATATGTAGAAACAGGCAGTGATGCGGTCTCTCTCTATATAGGTTTGTAGGTTACGCATGAACAGGCATGCTCAGTCTCAGGACGCTCTGAGACCAAGTCACACACGCGTGCGCGTCAGCAGCAGCAGCAGCTTGTCCTGTCCCCATGCCCAGGCAGGCTGTAGAAGGTTTGTCAGGGGGTTGTTATGGTTAGCTGCACACAGGCAGAAGTGCTCTGGTGTGTGTTCCTTTGACATCAGGAGGTGCATGCCTTCTGTCTGACTGTGCTCTCGGCTGGCTGCCCTTGTCCTCTCTACCTATCATTGTGTGTGTGTGTGTGTGTGTGTGTGTGTGTGTGTGTGTGTGTGTGTGTGTGTGTGTGTGTGTGTGTGTATGCATGTGTGTGTGTGTGTGTGTGTGGAGTATACCATGATTCTCTGCATGGCAGGGTCTGGGCCAGATGCCACTAACATTCTATCATCCAGTAGCGGGCAGAGCCAGAGACAGATCCAGATCCAGAGGCAGAGGCAGACAGGCTGTGGGGGTGGAAGTGTTCTGCCCTGCTTTACATAGAGCAGTGTTTTTCAAACCTGGTTCTGGACATCCACAGGGTGTGCAGGCTTTTGTTCAAACCCAGCACCAAAACATCTGATTCAGCTAGTCAATGAATTCTCAAGAGTGAGTAGCTGGATGTGTTACATGTATTGATGGGCTGGAACAAATCCCTGCACCCCCCCTGGTCCCAGGAACAGTGCCTAAGTATAGTGTACGGCAAAAGACTACCATATGGAGCCTGTTCTCGTCAAAGGGTCAGGGCCCTGCTCTGGGCCTAGCTAGGTGCAGTCCTGAGGCTGCACTATGGACTATTCTTACAGACTTCCCGTGTTCTAATTCTTTGCCTTGGGCCTACAATATGTTTCCTCTTAGGCTGTAAAACTAGTAGGCTGGCTCCCCTAAGGCCTTGGATGAGCAGAGAGAAGCTTTCAGTTTATGGACCATAGCCTATATGTTTAGGTGAGAAGGGTGTGTTCCTATAAACATCTTTCTGACTCCAGGCCTTTCCTCAGGTCCAGTCTAAGCAGCCCATTCATTTGATCTGGCCCTCATGTCTAGTAGCTACGTTCAGCCTTCCTTTCAGACCAGCAGCAGGTGTATTCCGCAGGAAGTTTAGGGGGAACACTCCTGTATGATTTATAAATCCACTTAAGAGATGAAGGGCTCTATTTTGGTTTGGCATTAAGCCAGCGTAATTGTCAAACGCACGCTAGTTTGCAATTTTGACCTGTAAAAGCTGGCACACTTCTATTTTCAAACCGTAGCACCAGGATTGGTAATTTACCTATCTTATATGAGTTTTGCACCGAAGTTGAAGGGATGGCAACATCTGAGGTATGTCCTTAAGAACGTGTGCCAAAGTGCTCATTTCAGTATGCTCCGGGGGGGACAGTTAACACCAACCGAAAGCTGGTCTAGGCTATTACACTGTTATAACCAGCTCCTGTTATTATTGTGGATGTGTGTAAAACCCCTCCATGTAGACTATATGCCCAGCATGGAGCGTGAGGTGAGATCATATGATTTCAGTTTAGTTTGATTAAAAATCAATCCATAGTAGGCTACCCTTACCCTACTAAACTGGAACATGCTTAACACCCCAGCCATCCTACAATCTAAGCTTGATGCCCTCAATCTCACACAAATTATCAATGAACCTACCAGGTACCTCCCCAAAGCCTTTAACAAAGGCACCCTCATAGATATCATCCTAACCAACTTGCCCTCTAAATACACCTCTGCTGTCTTCAACCAAGATCTCAGCGATCACTGCCTCATTGCCTGCATCCATAATGGGTCAGCGGTCAAACGACCTCCACTCATCACTGTCAAATGCTCCCTGAAACACTTCAGCGAGCAGGCCTTACTAATCGACCTGGCCGGGGTATCCTGGAAGGATATTGATCTCATCCCGTCAGTAGAGGATGCCTGGTTATTTTTTTTAAATGCCTTCCTAACCATCTTAAATAAGCATGCCCCATTCAACACATTTAGAACCAGGAAAAGATATAGCCCTTGGTTCTCCCCAGACCTGACTGCCCTTAACCAACACAAAAACATCCTATGGCATTCTGCATTAGCATAGAACAGCCCCCGTGATATGCAGCTGTTCAGGGAAGCTAGAAACCATTATACACAGGCAGTTAGAAAAGCCAAGGCTAGCTTTTTCAAACAGAAATTTGCTTCCTGCAACACAAACTCAAAAAAGCTCTGGGACACTGTAAAGTCCATGGAGAATAAGAACACCTCCTCCCAGCTGCCCACTGCACTGAAGATAGGAAACACTGTCACCACTGATAAATCCACTATAATTGAGAATTTCAATAAGCATTTTTCTACGGCTGGCCATGCTTTCCACCTGGCTACTCCTACCCCGGTCAACAGCACTGCACCCCCCACAGCAACTCGCCCAAGCCTTCCCCATTTCTCCTTCTCCCAAATCCAGTCAGCTGATGTTCTGAAAGAGCTGCGAAAAATCTGGACCCCTACAAATCAGACGGGCTAGACAATCTGGACCCTTTCTTTCTAAAATTATCTGCCGAAATTGTTGCCACCCCTATCACTAGCCTGTTCAACCTCTCTTTCGTGTCGTCTGAGATTCCCAAAGATTGGAAAGCAGCTGCGGTCATCCCCCTCTTCAAAGGGGGTACAGTCTTGAACCAAACTGCTACAGACCTATATCTATCCTACCCTGCCTTTCTAAGGTCCTCAAAACCCAAGTCAACAAACAGATCACCGACCATTTCGAATCTCACCATACCTTCTCTGCTATGCAATCTGGTTTCAGAGCTGGTCATGGGTGCACCTCAGCCACGCTCAAGGTCCTAAACGATATCTTAACCGCCATCGAAACATTACTGTGCAGCCATATTCATTGATCTGGCCAAGGCTTTCGACTCTGTGAATCACCACATCCTCATCGGCAGACTCGACAGCCTTGGTTTCTCAAATGATTGCCTCGCCTGGTTCACCAACTACTTCTCTGATAGAGTTCAGTGTGTCAAATCAGAGGGTCTGCTGTCCGGACCTCTGGCAGTCTCTATGGGGGTGCCACAGGGTTCAATTCTTGGACCGACTCTCTTCTCTGTATACATCAATGATGTCGCTCTTGCTGCTGGTGAGTCTCTGATCCACCTCTACGCAGACGACACCATTCTGTATACTTCTGGCCCTTCTTTGGACCCTGTGTTAACAACCCTCCAGGCAAGCTGCCAAACAACTCTCCTTCCGTGGCCTCCTCTTAAATACAAATAAAACTAAATGCATGCTCTTCAACCGATCGCTGCCTGCACCTGCCCGACTGTCCAACATCACTACTCTGGACGGCTCTGACTTAGAATAAGTGGACAACTTCAAATACCTAGGTGTCTGGTGTCTGTAAACTCTCCTTCCAGACCCACATCAAACATCTCCAATCCAAAGTTAAATCTAGAATTGGCTTCCTATTTCGCAACAAAGCATCCTTCACTCATGCTGCCAAACATACCCTTGTAAAACTGACCATCCTACCAATCCTCGACTTCGGCGATGTCATTTACAATATAGCCTCCAATACCCTACTCAACAAATTGGATGCAGTGTATCACAGTGCAATCCGTTTTGTCACCAAAGCCCCATATACTACCCACCATTGCGACCTGTACGCTCTCGTTGGCTGACCCTCTCTTCATACTCGTCGCCAAACCCACTGGCTCCATGTCATTTACAAGACCCTGCTAGGTAAATTCCCCCCTTATCTCAGCTTGCTGGTCACCATAGCATCACCCACCTGTAGCACGCGCTCCAGCGGGTATATCTCTCGGGTCACCCCCAAAACCAATGCTTTCTTTGGCCGCCTCTTCTTCCAGTTCTCTGCTGCTAATGATTGGAACGAACTACAAAAATCTCTGAAACTGGAAACACTTATCTCCCTCACTAGCTTTAAGCACCAACTGTCAGAGCAGCTCACAGATTACTGCACCTGTACATAACCCATCTATAATTTAGCCCAAACAACTACCTCTCCCCCTACTGTATTTATTTTTTATTTATTTTTATTTTGCTCCTTTGCACCCCATTATTTGTATTTCTACTTTGCACATTCTTCCACTACTTTGCCACCATGGCCTTTTTTGCCTTTACCTCCCTTATCTCACCTCATTTGCTCACATCGTATATAGACTTGTTTATACTGTATTATTGACTGTATGTTTGTTTTACTCCGTGTGTAACTCTGTGTCGTTGTATGTGTCGAACTGCTTTGCTTTATCTTGGCCAGGTCTCAATTGTAAATGAGAACTTGTTCTCAACTTGCCTACCTGGTTAAATAAAGGTGAAATAAAAAACAAAATAAAAATACTGGAGCGGAAGCTGGTTCAACAGCAATGCACCTATACTCGTTGAAGCCAGTTACAACAATGTTGATTGTTTACACTTCAAACACATTAAGCAATGTTGAGCAATGTGGATGTTTTTTTACTGTTGCTATCCCTCGTTGCTGTAGCCTTTACTATTTAATAAAGTGTAGTATTAATCCACAATGGACCAGGAGCAGAATACTCTGTGCCCCAAGCCAAATTGGAGTTGATAACAATGCCAAGACACAACTTGAGACAAAGGAAAGCAGTATTAAAGGGCCATTCTACCACGTTTGAACCTCATTGACATGCTCTCCAACACCATACCTGTGTCTACATATGTGAAAACCACACATACAGTATCTATGTTTTGTCAAATCTACCTGATGACATCATCGAAAGTGACAGTTCTTTTTTCTTCTTTCAACCCTACTCTGTGATGTCACAGACAAGCATTTTTCACAGATAATTGAAATGCTCTGTTTTCACATATTTAGACACTGGTTTGGTGCTGGAGATCATTAATATGAGGTTGAAAAGTGGCAGAATTGCCCTTTAAGCCACAGAATGCCATGACTCGCCAGTGAGTGGCCAAGGCCTCATCACACCTACAACTTGATTATTCATCAAAACCCAGCCCTTTCCCGCCACCGCCAGCTATTGGGCTCGTAATTCTGGGTGTGAAAATAATACAAAACATTCCTGACACACCCCCTGACCTAAGTACTACCAGCAGAGCTTAGATGTACCATTGCATTAGGTTTGTTAAAATAGAGCCACAAAAGTGATCCACTGGTATCTTTCACATACAAAAGTGCTGTTCGTTTAGCATAGGGGTCAATCTATGTGTACTGTATTTTTTTTATTTTTTTTATTTATTCGTTATTTTACCAGGTAAGTTGACTGAGATCACGTTCTCATTTGCAGCAACGGCCTGGGGAATAGTTACAGGGGAGAGGAGGGGGATGAATGAGCCAATTGTAAACTGGGGATTATTAGGTATGTGTGTGAGCGGAGCAGGTTATGTCTATGTGTGCATGTGCGACGTGAGTGTGTTTAGGTATACATGCTAGTATGTTCATGACTGTACATGACTGGGTGTGTAAGGGTTTGCATTTGTTTGTATCAGTGGAGGCTGGTGGGTGGAGACAAAGGAGGCTTATTGTAATTAATGGACTGGTGTAATAATGGTTTGATACCATTCCAGTCCAGCCATTACGATAAGCCTGTTCTTCAGTATATCTACAGTATGCCCTCCAGCCTCCTCTGGTTTGTGTTCATGTGACTGAGCCAGGTTGTGTTTCTATTGAATCTAGTCTACAGTAGAAGTAGCCTGGTTGATCAGATTAAATATTGAATAGAGTTCATTATATATCTGGTGAGGAGAATATCTGGGGTGTCAGACCCACAAAGGGAGGCAGGCTACCACACTGCACCGCTTTACCTATAAAACAACGGATATTTACCACTGGTTAGATTACACTGTGCATCAGAAATAAGAGTTGTGCACACACACACACGCACGCAGGCACACACACAGTTAGCGGTTGTAAAATCAATAGCAGGGAAGGACACACAGATCACAGAAACACATCCACACCACACTAGACCACACCAGACCAGACCACTCCACAGCACACCACACTAGACCACTCCACAGCACACCACACCAGACCACTCCACAGCACACCACACTAGACCACATCAGACCAGACCACTCTACACTAGACCACACTAGACCACACTAGACCACACCATACTAGACCACACTAGATCACACCATACTAGACCACACTAGATCACACCATACTAGACCACACTAGACCACACCACAATAGGCCACACTAGACCACACTAGACCACACCATACTAGACCACACCACACTAGACCACACCATACTAGACCACACTAGACCACACCACACTAGACCACACCACACCACACTAGGCCACACTAGACCACACCACACTAGACCACACCACACTAGACCACACCATACTAGACCACACCACACTAGACCACACCATACTAGACCACACTAGACCACACCACACTAGACCACACCACACCACACTAGGCCACACTAGACCACACCACACTAGACCACACCATTTTATTTATTTATTTTATTTTTTATGTCACCTTTATTTAACCAGGTAGGCTAGTTGAGAACAAGTTCTCATTTACAACTGTGACCTGGACAAGATAAAGCGTAGCAATTTGACACATACAACACAGAGTGGAATAAACAAAACAGTCAATAATACAGTAGAACAAAAGAAACAAAAAGTCTATATGCAGTGAGTGCAAATGAGGTGAGATAAGGGAGTTAAGGCAATAAAAAAGGCCATGGTGGTGAAGTAATTACAATATAGCAATTAAACACTGGAATGGGAGATGTGCAGAAGATGAATGTGCAAGTAGAGATACTCAAATCAAATCAAATCAAATCAAATTTTATTTGTCACATACACATGGTTAGCAGATGTTAATGCGAGTGTAGCGAAATGCTTGTGCTTCTAGTTCCGACAATGCAGTAATAACAAGTAATCTAACTAACAATTCCAAAACTACTGTCTTGTACACAGTGTAAGGGGATAAAGAATATGTACATAAGGATATATGAATGAGTGATGGTACAGAGCAGCATAGGCAAGATACAGTAGATGGTATCGAGTACAGTATGTACAAATGAGATGAGTATGTAAACAAAGTGGCATAGTTTAAAGTGTCTAGTGATACATGTATTACATAAGGATACAGTCGATGATATAGAGTACAGTATATACGTATGCATATGAGATGAATAATGTAGGGTAAGTAACATTATATAAGGTAGCATTGTTTAAAGTGGCTAGTGATATATTTACATCATTTCCCATCAATTCCCATTATTAAAGTGGCTGGAGTTGAGTCAGTGTCAGTGTGTTGGCAGCAGCCACTCAGTGTTAGTGGTGGCTGTTTAACAGTCTGATGGCCTTGAGATAGAAGCTGTTTTTCAGTCTCTCGGTCCCAGCTTTGATGCACCTGTACTGACCTCGCCTTCTGGATGATAGCGGGGTGAACAGGCAGTGGCTCGGGTGGTTGATGTCCTTGATGATCTTTATGGCCTTCCTGTGACATCGGGTGGTGTAGGTGTCCTGGAGGGCAGGTAGTTTGCCCCCGGTGATGCGTTGTGCAGACCTCACTACCCTCTGGAGAGCCTTACGGTTGAGGGCGGTGCAGTTGCCATACCAGGCGGTGATACAGCCCGCCAGGATGCTCTCGATTGTGCATCTGTAGAAGTTTGTGAGTGCTTTTGGTGACAAGCCGAATTTCTTCAGCCTCCTGAGGTTGAAGAGGCGCTGCTGCGCCTTCTTCACGATGCTGTCTGTGTGAGTGGACCAATTCAGTTTGTCTGTGATGTGTATGCCGAGGAACTTAAAACTTGCTACCCTCTCCACTACTGTTCCATCGATGTGGATAGGGGGGTGTTCCCTCTGCTGTTTCCTGAAGTCCACAATCATCTCCTTAGTTTTGTTGACGTTGAGTGTGAGGTTATTTTCCTGACACCACACTCCGAGGGCCCTCACCTCCTCCCTGTAGGCCGTCTCGTCGTTGTTGGTAATCAAGCCTACCACTGTTGTGTCGTCCGCAAACTTGATGATTGAGTTGGAGGCGTGCGTGGCCACGCAGTCGTGGGTGAACAGGGAGTACAGGAGAGGGCTCAGAACGCACCCTTGTGGGGCCTCAGTGTTGAGGATCAGCGGGGAGGAGATGTTGTTGCCTACCCTCACCACCTGGGGGCGGCCCGTCAGGAAGTCCAGTACCCAGTTGCACAGGGCGGGGTCGAGACCCAGGGTCTCGAGCTTGATGACGAGCTTGGAGGGTACTATGGTGTTGAATGCCGAGCTGTAATCGATGAACAGCATTCTCACATAGGTATTCCTCTTGTCCAGATGGGTTAGGGCAGTGTGCAGTGTGGTTGAGATTGCATCGTCTGTGGACCTATTTGGGCGGTAAGCAAATTGGAGTGGGTCTAGGGTGTCAGGTAGGGTGGAGGTGATATGGTCCTTGACTAGTATCTCAAAGCACTTCATGATGACGGATGTGAGTGCTACGGGGCGGTAGTCGTTTAGCTCAGTTACCTTAGCTTTCTTGGGAACAGGAACAATGGTGGCCCTCTTGAAGCATGTGGGAACAGCAGACTGGTATAGGGATTGATTGAATATGTCCGTAAACACACCGGCCAGCTGGTCTGCGCATGCTCTGAGGGCGCGGCTGGGGATGCCGTCTGGGCCTGCAGCCTTGCGAGGGTTAACACGTTTAAATGTCTTACTCACCTCGGCTGCAGTGAAGGAGAGACCGCATGTTTTCGTTGCAGGCCGTGTCAGTGGCACTGTATTGTCCTCAAAGCGGGCAAAAAAGTGATTTAGTCTGCCTGGGAGCAAGACATCCTGGTCCGTGACTGGGCTGGATTTCTTCCTGTAGTCCGTGATTGACTGTAGACCCTGCCACATGCCTCTTGTGTCTGAGCCGTTGAATTGAGATTCTACTTTGTCTCTGTACTGGCGCTTAGCTTGTTTGATAGCCTTGCGGAGGGAATAGCTGCACTGTTTGTATTCGGTCATGTTACCAGACACCTTGCCCTGATTAAAAGCAGTGGTTCGCGCTTTCAGTTTCACACGAATGCTGCCATCAATCCACGGTTTCTGGTTAGGGAATGTTTTAATCGTTGCTATGGGAACGACATCTTCAACGCACGTTCTAATGAACTCGCACACCGAATCAGCGTATTCGTCAATGTTGTTATCTGACGCAATACAAAACATCTCCCAGTCCACGTGATGGAAGCAGTCTTGGAGTGTGGAGTCAGCTTGGTCGGACCAGCGTTGGACAGACCTCAGCGTGGGAGCCTCTTGTTTTAGTTTCTGTCTGTAGGCAGGGATCAACAAAATGGAGTCGTGGTCAGCTTTTCCGAAAGGGGGGCGGGGCAGGGCCTTATATGCGTCGCGGAAGTTAGAGTAACAATGATCCAAGGTCTTTCCACCCCTGGTTGTGCAATCGATATGCTGATAAAATTTAGGGAGTCTTGTTTTCAGATTAGCCTTGTTAAAATCCCCAGCTACAATGAATGCAGCCTCCGGATAAATCGTTTCCAGTTTGCAGAGAGTTAAATAAAGTTCGTTCAGAGCCATCGATGTGTCTGCTTGGGGGGGGGATATATACGGCTGTGATTATAATCGAAGAGAATTCTCTTGGTAGATAATGCGGTCTACATTTGATTGTGAGGAATTCTAAATCAGGTGAACAGAAGGATTTGAGTTCCTGTATGTTTCTTTCATCACACCATGTCACGTTGGCCATGAGGCATACGCCCCCGCCCCTCTTCTTACCAGAAAGATGTTTTTTTCTGTCAGCGCGATGCGTGGAGAAACCCGTTGGCTGCACCGCTTCGGATAGAGTCTCTCCAGTGAGCCATGTTTCAGTGAAGCAAAGGACGTTACAGTCTCTGATGTCCCTCTGGAATGCTACCTTTGCTCGGATTTCATCAACCTTGTTGTCAAGAGACTGGACATTGCAAGAAGAATGCTAGGGAGTGGTGCGCGGTGTGCCCGTCTCCGGAGTCTTACCAGAAGACCGCCTCGTTTCCCTCTCTTTCGGAGTCGTTTTTTTGGGTCGCTGCATAGGATCCACTCCGTTGTCCTGTTTGTAAGGCAGAACACAGGGTCCGCGTCGCGAAAAACATATTATTGGTCGTACTGATGGTGAGTTGACGCTGATCTTATATTCAGTAGTTCTTCTCGACTGTATGTAATGAAACCTAAGATGACCTGGGGTACTAACGTAAGAAATAACACGTAAAAAAACAAAAAACTGCATAGTTTCCTAGGAACGCGAAGCGAGGCGGCCATCTCTGTCGGCGCCGCACTGGGGTGCAAAGGAGAAAGATAAATAAATAAATACTGTATGGGGATGAGGTAGGTAGATAGATGGGCTGTTTACAGATGGGCTATGTGTAGGTGCAGTGATCTGTGAGCTGCTCTGACAGCTGGTGCTTAAAGCTAGTGAGGGAGATATGAGTCTCCAGCTTCAGAGATTTTTGCAGTTCGTTCCAGTCATTGGCAGCAGAGAACTGGAAGGAAAGACGACCAAAGGAGGAATTGGCTTTGGGGGTGACCTGCTGGAGCAAGTGCTACGAGTGGGTGCTGCTATGGTGACCAGTGAGCTGAGATAAGGCGGGGCTTTAGCTAGCAGAGACTTGTAGACTTGTAGACCATACTAGACCACACTAGACCACACCACACTAGCCCACACTAGCCCACACCACACCAGACCACACTAGACCACACCACACCACACTAGACCACACCACACAAGACCACACCACACTAGACCACACTAGACCACACCACACTAGACCACACTAGACCACACCACACTAGACAACACTAGACCACACCACACTAGACCACACTAGACCACACTATTTAGACTATCCTACTGAGTTCGATGGAAAGTGGAGCGAGAACTCATATTGCTGCGCACAATTGGCACAGCGTCATCCGGGTTAGGGTTCGGCCGGGGTAGGCTGTCATTGTAAATAAGAATTTGTTCTTAACTGACTTAACTGACTTGCCTAGTTAAATAAAGGTTAAATAAAAAAATCACTATATCATGCTGACCACAAGCCACACTCTGCTGCTGTTGGATATTGAAACATTTCAGGTGGCTGAGGTGCTGTGTGGCTGCACAGCACCTCAGTAGACGTCAGTAATCAACATGATTAATAAGTTATCGATCAGCTCCTCTCACCATGTCTGACAGCTTGACAGCATGGGTCCACCAATATTCACCTCTCTTTCTTTTTCTCATTTTCTTCCTCTCCTCGTCTCCAGCCAAAATGATCTGAGTGGACCAGCTAGACAGCCAGTGAGCCAGATCCAGCTGGAGGAGACTGGAACCATTCACGCATACATAACGTGAGTACAAAATTAATCTGACTTTGATACAACCTTACCGTAACCTAACCTGGAACAGTAAAGACACACATAACGTAAGTGCAAGATTAATCTAACTTTGATACAACCTAACCCCAACCTAACCTCGACCAATAAACACATACCTGACATGAGTACAACCCAGTTATAACCATAATAGTATAATCTTAAACCAACATAACCCTAAACAGACTGATTCACAAATAGCTGACGTGACTACAATCCAACCTCAACCTTAATACAACCTAATCGTGACCATATAACAACACAACCTTAAAACCTACACATACCGTGTACAGTTACTACATTGAGTAAAACTTTAACCCAATTTAAATCTCTACACCAGGGTTCCCAACAGGCGACCCATGGGCCAAATTTGGCCGATGTGTGATTTTATTTGCCCCCCCCAAGTTTTCTGAGCAAAAATAAATACATATTTTATTTTTATTTTTGGGTGACTGTAAAAACACCAGCAAATTATCTCCAAGTGATTTTAATTTGGAGATAACTCCCTCGCACTATAGAGAGATTTGTGTGATCGTATACAAATGTAGGCAAGGTTTGAAATTATTATGTTTTAGTCAAATAATATATTTGTTTGAGCTTGAATTTGCAGTCTACAAATGATTTGTAATTACGTTCTGGCCCCCTGACCATCTGCTCAAGAAAAAAATTGGCCTGCGGCTGAATCTAGTTGATGATCCCTGCTGTAGAGACTTACCTGCAGGGAGTATACATCAAACTTGAACCCTAATGCCCATGTAACCTTTACTTGTGGTCTGCATCACCAGCAATGCAGAAATGTTGCAGAAAACTTGTGAAAAATCTCTGCAGTTCCCTTCAAAGTGTTGCTGTATTGAGATAATAAATTAAACATCCCATTCACTCAGCTTTGCAGCCAACCTAACACTAACTCCTGACACCAGGAAAAAAAAAAGTTGAGACAAACATGATGGTGTCACGCACACAGAAAAATGGGCTATGATATGTGACATGGAGAGACAGTTTGTGTGAGAGGGGACAGAGATGGAATAGAGTAGCAGGTTTCACAGAGTCACTTTGTCACCCTGTCACTATGGGGGGAATGCACTGTGCTATTGTTACAGGAAAGCATTTGAGCTGATGGGAATTAGCAATCTGATAATTATGCAGAGTCCTGGGGTCTGCTAACTCACAAAGTGTGTTCATGAGAGGGTTACCTGGGTTTAGACCCCGAGGACTATGACAATGATACCCCACCCATAATGTAATATAACGTATAACAATAATACCAGTAATTCCACATCCCTGACAGCTAGATAAATGCCCCCAGTGGTGTTAAGACAATACTCCCACCCCCTTCATGGTGTGTTCCCCACCACGATCAATACTGTATCGAGCTGATGATGCATTGACATTAATAATATATGATGTTACCTGTGAAGAGGCTGTGTTTTACTGTAAGTTATTCAAAGCGTCAATATAAAACACAGGGAGTAACTCTTACAATGGGGATATTTAATATTTACCTTCAGTTTACTAGGGGAGTTGATGGAGAACAAGCCTCGCAAAGCCACCTGATCCTGCAAGCTTACATTAAATGCTTCATGGATAGCTTTTAATGTAAGCTGGCGGGATCAGGCAGATTTGAAGAACACTCTTTTATAGCAAAAAGCTGAGGAAGTGTTGCAGTGGAAGGAAAAGGGTTCAATTATTAAACTGGAAGATCTAGGGAAGATTACTTTGGCATAGTTTAAAGGTCAGGCTGGACATGTAGTCAGGACATCACCTGGTTAACACCTCTACTGTCATCATAACTGTCATGGGGATCTACAGGTAAATGACAAAATAAAGGAAATACTTGAGGAAATGAGGGATACAAAGTATATTGAAAGCAGGTGCTTACACACATGTATGGCTCCTGATTTAATTATGCAATTAACATCCCATCATGCTTAGGGTCATTTAAAGAAAATGGCCATCTACCATGGCTAGAAGAGATGTCAGAAAGAGGGGTCTCAAAGGAGCATGGGTTTAAAAGAATGTGTGTGTGTGTGTGTGGGGGGGGGGGGGGGGGGTGTGTGTGTGTGTGTGTGTGTGTCTCAGTCACCAGATATCAACCCGTTTGAACACATATGGGAGATTTTGGAGTGTCTCCTGAGACAGCGTTTTCTTTCACCATCAAGTTATAGGATTTATTGTGGAACAATGGTGTCGCATCCCTTCAATAGAGTTCCAGACTCTTGTGGAATCTATGCCAAGGTGCATTAAATCTGTTCTGACTCGTGGTGGCCCAGCACCTTATTAGGAAGACACTTTATTGTGGGGTTTCCTTTATTTTGGAAGTTACCTATACAATGACCATTGAGAGTCAGGACCTCGTTATGCACCTCAACACATCTCATCATAAGTGGACTCTTATGTTAGTGTGGACTGACCGTATTCTGGTGAAACAACTGGAGAAAGTTTATATGGGATTTCTTGTCATATCTGTGGCTTTTTCTGTGCATCAGAGCAGTTTGTTTGTGTCTGTATCATGTGTGTGTGGGTGTATTTATGAAAGAAAGAAAGAAAGAAAGAAAGAAAGAAAGAAAGAGAGAAAGAGAGAGAGAAAAAAAAAGATAGATTTAGAGTTAGATAAACTTAGTTTTTTTTTGTCAGGAACATATAAAGGATGCTACCCTCTACAACATAACCTTCACTCCAACTCAATACTCAAAACCTACAAGGCAATAAGGCAATAAGGTAAGGCAATAAATAGGCCATAGTAGCGAAGTAATTACAATTTAGAAAACTAACACTGGAGTGATAGATGTGCAGATGATGATGTGCAAGTAGAAATAATGGTGTGCAAAAAAGCCAATAAAATTAATATGGGGATGAGGTAGGTAGTTGGATGGACTATTTACAGATGGGCTGTGTACAGACGCTGCGATCGCTGATGTTTAAAGTTAGTGAGGGAGATATAAGTCTCCAACTTCAGTGATTTTTGCAATTCGTTCCAGTCATTGGCAGCAGAGAACTGGAAAAAAAAGCGTCCAAAGAGGTGTTGGCTTTGGGGATGACCCGTGAGATATACCTGCTGGAGCGTGTGCTACAGGTGGGTGTTGTTATGGTGACCAGTGAGCTGAGATAAGGCAGAGCTTTACCTAGCAAAGACTTATAGATGACCTGGAGTCAGTGGGTCTGGCGACTAATATGTAGCGAGGGCCAGCCGATGAGAGCATACAGGTCGCAGTGGTGGGTGGTATAAGGGGATTTGGTGACAAAACGGATGACACTGCATTCAGTTTGCTGAGTAGAGTGTTGGAGGCAATTTTGTAAATGACATCGTCGAGGATCGGTAGGATAGTCAGTTTTACGAGGGTATGTTTTGCAGCGTGAGTGAAGGAGGCTTTGTTGCGAAATAGGAAGCCGATACTAGATTTAATTTTGGACATGCTTAATATATATATATATATATATATATATATATATATATATGTATATATATATATATGTATATATATATATATATATATATATATATATATATATATATATATATATATTGTTACCTTTATTTAACTAGGCAAGTCAGTTAAGAACAAATTCTTATTTTCAATGACGGCCTGGGAACGGTGGGTTAACTGTCTTGTTCAGGGGCAGAACGACAGATTTTTACCTTGTCAGCTCGCGATTCAATCTTACAACCTTTTGGTTACTACCACTAGGCTACCTGCCGCCCCAAATATGAGTCTGGAAGGTGTCTAGCCAGACACCTAGGTATTTGTAGTTGTCCACATATTCTAAGTCAGAACTGTCCAGAGTAGTGATGCTAGTCGGGCGGGCAGGTGTGGGCAGCGATCGGTTGAAGAGCATGCATTTAGTTTTACTAGCGTTTAAGAGCAGTTGGAGGCCACGGAACGAGTGTTGTATGGCATTGAAGCTCATCTGGAGGTTTGTTAACACAGTGTCCAAAGAAGGGCCACATGTATACAGAATGGTGTCATCTGTGTAGAGGTGGATCAGGGAATCACCCGCAGCAAGAGCGACACCGTTGATATATACAGAGAAGAGAGTCGTCCCGAGAATTGAACCCTGCCCCATAGAGACTGCCAGAGGTCCGGACAACAGGCCCACCAATTTGACACACTGAACTCTATCTGAGAAGTAGTTGGTGAACCAGGCGAGGCAGTCATTTGAAAATCAAGGCTATTGAGTCTGCCGATAACAATATGATGATTGACAGAATCGAAAGCCTTGGCCAGGTTGATGAAGACGGCTGCAGAGTAATGTCTTTTATTGATGGAGGTTTAGATATCGTTTAGGACCTTGAGCATGGCTGAGGTGCACCCATAACCAGGTCTGAAACCAGTTTGCATAGCGGAGAAGGTATGGTGGGATTCGAAATGGTCGGTGATCTGTTTGTTGACTTGGCTTTCGAAGACCTTAGAAAGGCAGGGTAGGATAGATATAGGTCTGTAGCAGTTTTGATCAAGACTGTACCCCCTTTGAAGAGGGGGATGACCGCAGCTGCTTTCCAATCTTTGGGAATCTCAGACGACACGAAAGAGAGGTTGAACAGGCTAGTAATAGGGGTTGCAAAAATTTCGGCAGATAATTTTAGAAAGAAAGGGTCCAGATTGTCTAGCCCGGCTGATTTGTAGGGATCCAGATTTTGCAGCTCTTTCAGAACATCAGCTGACTGGATTTGGGAGAAGGAGAAATGGGAAGGCTTGGGGGAGTTGCTGTGGGGGGTGCAGTGCTGTTGACCGGGGTAGGGTGGCCAGGTGGAAAGCATGGCCAGCCGTAGAAAGATGCTTATTGAAATTCTCAATTATAGTGGATTTATCGGTGGTGACAGTGTTTCCTATCCTCAGTGCAGTGGGCAGCTGGGAGGAGGTGTTATTATTCTCCATGGACTTTACACTGTCCCAGAACTTTTTTGAGTTTGTGTTGCAGGAAGCAAATTTCTGCTTGAAAAAGCTAGCCTTGGCTTTTCTAACTGCCTGTGTATATTGGATTCTAGCTTCCCTGAAAAGTTGCATATCAAGGAGCTGTTCGATGCTAATGCAGAACGCCATAGGATGTTTTTGTGTTGGTTAAGGGCAGTCAGGTCTGGAGAGAACCAAGGGCTGTATCTGTTCTTAATTCTACATCTTGTGAAAGGGGCATGCTTATTTAAGATGGTGAGGAAATTACTTTTAAAGAACAACCAGGCATCCTCTACTGACGGGATGAGGTGAATATACTTCCAGGATACCGAAGGACAGGTCGATTAGAAAGGCCTACTCGCAGAAGTGCTTTAGGGAGCGTTTGACAGTGATGAGGGGTGGTCATTTGATCTCGGACCCATAATGGATGCAGACAATGAGGCAGTGATCGCTGAGATCCTGATTGGAAACAGCAGAGGTATATTTGGAGGGCAAGTTGGTCAGGATAATATCTATGAAGGTGCCCATGTTTATGGATTTAGGTTTGTACCTGGTGTGTTCCTTGATAATTTGTGTGAGATTGAGGGCATCTAGTTTAGATTGTAGGACTGCTGGGGTGTTAAGCATATCCCAGTTTAGGTCACCTAACAGAACAAACTCTGAAGATAGATGGGGGGCAATCAATTCACATATGGTGTCCAATTCACATATGGTGTCCAAATGCTCTGAAAACTAAGGAAACCTGAAAACACCATCCAACCTGGAACTGAGTGAATAATGTTTAATCTGAAGCTATATTTTATTTCCAAAAGCCAAGAAGAAAAATACAATGAATTACTTTGTAAGGACTGAAAGCTAAATTAAGGCTGCCAAGCTTGATACAACTTCAATTAGCACTGACGTGTCAAGTCAGAGGTGTCAAAGCCCTTTAGCCCAACAATGGCAGGAGAGTCGAACAGTCAACTCCAACAAATGGAGAGGCCTTAGAAGCTGCCTCCCACGGTTGAGAGGTAATTAAAATGCAGTACCCTGTGTATGTAAAGAATGATAAGGCAAGAAAAGATCACAAAATGAAGCTCCTTATGGAAAATCAAGAGACACTTTTTGCTGACTGTTATAAAAATGGGAACATCAGCAACCTCATCTTCCACACAAACCATCCCCTGGCATGGCACAGCCTATATTAGCACACTCCCCCTCTGTTAAGAGGGGTGGAAACTCAGGATACTAGACAACGAGGACTCTGAGTCAGCTAATATAAATCTCTATAAGTCTGGAACAGTATTAGTACAGAGCAACCCCAAACAGTTTCAGCTGGACTTTCACCTCATCAAAGAAATAGCCCAGCAGGAGAGGCTCTCACTTGGGAAAGATACCCCCACCCCGAGCAGGTCAGATCAGACCTCTTCATTATATAACCCCATAGATGAGCAACCCCAAGCGGAAAGTCAACCTCCCAGCACAAAGTACTACCCCCCCATTGAAATGAAGGACACATTTACCCAGCTGGAGGTAAGGCAGGTGGAGCTGGAACAGCAGGTGATTACACTTCAGTCAGCACAGACCCAGACAACAGTCCAGCACAACAACACCCCCTTAACCAGACCCTGAGAGCTGGAGGTGGAGAGGCATATCTGCACTGGACTGTGGTGAGACAACATCAACAATATAAAAAGCAAGAGCATGAGAAGAACAGAGCACGAGAGGAGAGGATCAGACTGCTGGAGGAGAGGTTGAGGGTGGTGGCGTGTGACAGAGAACAACCAACTAGAGAGGTGGCCACCCCTGCAGAGAAGCCAGCAGAACAGCCCACCTCAGTTTCTGACAAAAGTCTTGACACCACAGCAGAACAGTCCACACCAGACCCTGATTATAGCGTCAACACCACAGAAGAACAGATCCCACCCCCTCTGAGCAAACCCCCTGTCCGCCACCCTGATTTTGATAATTAGTGGGTATCGGCCTAATTCTGCTCTGCATGCATTATTTGGTGTTCTACGTTGTACACTGAGGATATTTTTGCAGAATTCTGCATGCAGTCTCAATTTGGTGTTTGTCCCATTTTGAGAATTCTTGGTTGGTGACTGGACCCCAGATCTCACAACCGTAAAGGGCAATGGGTTCTGTAACCGATTCAAGTTTTTTTAGCCAGATCCTAATTGATATGTCAAATTTTATCTTCCTTTTGATGGCATAGAAGGCCCTCCTTGCCTTGTCTCTCAGATCGTTCACAGCTTTGTGGAAGTTACCTGTGGCGCTGATGTTTAGGCCGAGGTATGTTTCGTTTTTTGTGTGCCTAGGGCAACGGTGTCTAGATGGAAATTGTATTTATTCTCTCTCTCTCTCTCTCTCTCTCTCTCTCTCTCTCTCACTCTCTCTCTCTCTCTCTCTCTCTCTCTCTCTCTCTCTCTCTCTCTCTCTCTCTCTCTCTCTCTCTCTCTCTGTCTCTCTCTCTCTCTCTCTCTCTCTCCATCTTCCCTCTCCCCATTACTCTAAAAGCATTATTATCAAGGGTCATTTTTGACACTACAACATCAAGCAGGTGTTCTCAGAGATAGTGACATAAAGATAGTAGACAATATACTGTCTTTGCATGTGTTATTTTTGTTGGCTGTGTGAGTCATTAACTTTATCTCTTTGTCTCTCTGTGTCTCTGTAGGAGCTGTGATTTGGAGATGAATGGGAAGGCGGGAGGTAGAGGACCTGTGAGTTCACCCAACGACATCAACTCCAACAGCTCCACCATGGTATCAGACCTATCCTCCCCTGAATCCCAGACCCAGTCCCAGCCCTTCACACCCCGGGTCAGTGTGCGCACGCACACGCACGCACGCACGCACGCACACACACACACACACACACACACACACACACACACACACACACACACACACACACCTCACTACACCTTTACACTTCACTACATCATACACCAAGTCAAGGTTTTCTGACAGATTCAATGATACAGAGAGCTCCATTCGGTTCTCTCATCTTCCCTCTCTCCTGCCCTACTTTCCTCTCTTCACTCTCTCCTTCCCTCCTGCCCTCTCCAGGCATCTCGTACTCCAAGGAAAGCTGCTACATTTGGGAAACGTTCTAACTCCATGCGGAGGAACCCTAAAGCGGAGGTGACCAAACAGGGCTGGCTATACAAACAGGTAAATCAGCTCTATACACTACACTGTAAGTAACATGAGGCAGTGTCCCCTCAAATACTCAATAATACCCCATGAATACCCCATAAATACCCCATAACTAGGACCAGATATAGCTCTTCTTCCAATATACCTAGTCTCTTCCATTTGTTTTGATACAGTATGTCTCAGACACTAACTTTGTTTTGGTCCAGTGTTGCTTTCTCTCTCATGTTGTTTTGGTCTCATATCTGTCTTCCTTTTCTTCACATAGGGCAGTATTTCTCACACTGTTTTGGTCCGGTATTAGTGTTACCCCTGACATTGTCTAAACTGTTGTGTCTTCTCTCTGGACTTCAATCCATCTCACTGTGTGTGTAATTCCCCCTGTTTCTCCCTGTAGGCCAGTTAAGCCCATCTCACGGTGTGTTATTTTCTCACTCTCTCTCTCTCTCTCTCTCTCTCTCTTACTCTCACTCTCTTACCCTTACTCTCACTCTCACTGTTTATCACTGTCTCCCCATAGGCCAGCAGTGGAGTGAAACAGTGGAACAAGAGATGGTTCGTCCTCACTGACCGATGCCTCTTTTACTACAAAGGTAGACTGATAGCAAGGTCTTCTTTCTTTTAGTTCTCTTTTCTTTGTTTCATAGCCCATCGTCACCCTTCACTGGAGGACAACTTTATCATTGTGTTTTATTCTATTGCATTTTATTGTATAATTTAGTCAGAAATATTTGAACTAATATAATATTTATTGTTGTATTTTACTGTAAGTATACATTTTCTATATAACCTTTATTTGAACCAGGAAGTCCCACTGAGACATGGGTAGTGTGTCAACTGCCAACCTATTCCCTATAGAGAACCCTAAACAGAGCCTTTGTGGCTATAGAATGTATTTTCAAAGGAAGACCTGGCTAAGACGAGTCACTACACCTGCTACTTCAGTCTCTCTCTCTACTCTGTCTATTTAAGAGTCCTACTCTGTGGATTTGTTTGATTGTATCTGGATTGCAAACTGGAAAGCTTTTATCCATTCTTGATTTGGTTCTACTTTTGTGGGCTGGTGTCACATTTAAAACTCTTCTCTTGTTTGTGTTTTTTACCATACCTACCTGATGTCATGTCAGTGTGTTAGTTCTGTTGGCTGAGTAGAGGGCTGTGTGTTTGGCGCATATCACCACTGTGTCAGGACTGTTGACTTGTTCGAGGTGCTTTAATACCACACAGAAACACTTGTCAAATTCTCCTAACAATCTCTACTCTCCTCCATGCCAAGTCTCTGAGTGTTTGCGGTCCTCATCCGTTATCCTCTGAGCCACAGTCAGGAGAATAAACAATCTGTTATTTGAATATGGCACACGGCTTGACGTGTCTTCAATGTTGATGTACGAGCTATGTGTGTGTGGGTTTATGTGTGGCTCTGTGGAAGTGTGTAGAGATATGTTTCACTGCATATTATAGTCTTTAAGGATGGACATTTCACACGGACAGACACAGACATGTAAACACACACCCACACAAACACCCACATACACACACACATACAAACACACACACTCTCCTTATACAGCTCAGTCTCTCCCTCTCAGTGGTGAAGGTGACATTGATAGCACACTAGGTGAAGCAATTGTGGGATAGTGGAGTCTGTTGCGCTTGCAGGCAGGCAGGCCGGCAGACAGTCTGTTGCGCAGGCAGGCAGGCCTGCAGACAGTCTGTTGCGCAGGCAGGCAGCCCGGCAGACAGTCTGTTGCGCAGGCAGGCAGGCCGGCAGACATTCTGTTGCGCAGGCAGGCAGGCCGGCAGACATTCTGTTGCGCAGGCAGGCAGGCCGGCAGACATTCTGTTGCGCAGGCAGGCAGGCCGGCAGACATTCTGTTGCGCAGGCAGGCAGGCCTGCGTGACTTGCAAGATCAAGAAGATGAAAGGAGATGATAATGATGAAAATAACGTCATTTTGCCTCTTGTCTTCAGCACACATCAGTATTTTATGCCCTGCTGGACTTGTTGTCTGAGTGAGACAAAGCAGGAGCCATACCTACAGTAACTTGTTTACCACCATACCTATTCTTATCAGCACAGAATCCACAGTGTCTGTCACGTTCTGACCCTAGTTCTTGTGTTATTTGTTTGTTTTAGTTGGTCAGGACGTGAGTTGTGTGGGCATTCTATGTTTTGTGTTTCTAGGTTGGTTTTCTGTGTTCGGCCTAGTATGGTTCTCAATCAGAGGCAGGTGTCGTTAGTTGTCTCTGATTGAGAATCATACTTAGGTAGCCTGGGTTTCACTGTTGTT
The DNA here is from genome assembly GCF_045791955.1 of Oncorhynchus clarkii lewisi. Classification (NCBI taxonomy): domain Eukaryota; kingdom Metazoa; phylum Chordata; class Actinopteri; order Salmoniformes; family Salmonidae; genus Oncorhynchus; species Oncorhynchus clarkii. Next base: position 67,495,938 of record NC_092153.1, read on the forward strand.
TTGTGGGTGATTGTTTCCATGTCTGTGTTTGTTCGCCACACGGTACTGTTTAGGTTTTGTTCACGTTTATTGTTTTGTATTCATTGAGTGTTCAGTTTGTTTTTAAATACACAACCATGGACACTTACCACGAAGCATCTTGGTCCTAACATTGCTACACCAGATGAAGAGGAGGAAAACCCTTACAGTGTCAATGTAATTGTTTTTTAAAAGCTTGTGTGAGGCCCCGCATACAGATTTAGAGAGAGAAAATGAGAGAGCAGAAAAAGAGGGAGAGAAAGAGGGAGGGAGAGAGGGAGATGAGGGGAGGAGAGAGAGAGAGAGATAGCAGAAAAAGAGGGAAGGGAGGGGAGAGATAGGAGATAACAGGAGGGGAGGAGAGAGAGATAGGAGATAACAGGAGGGGAGGAGAGAGAGAGAGGAGATAACAGGAGGGGAGGAGAGAGAGAGAGGAGATAACAGGAGGGGAGGAGAGAGAGAGAGGAGATAACAGGAGGGGAGGAGAGAGAGAGGAGATAACAGGAGGGGAGGGGAGGAGATAACAGGAGGGGAGGGGAGGAGAGAGAGAGGAGATAACAGGAAGAAAGGGGAGGAGATTAGGAGAAATCTGGTGTGATTTTCCTCTTAGCAACCCCTCAAGCCCATTTTGTCCTTAAATGTTTTTAAGACCTACACCACTAAGCCTCATCACAAGTGAGAACACCTGGGGCAGCTACTTTGGATAATATTTTATGTTTTGCCGTTTCTCTTGTTCCTCCATCCCTGTTCAGTTTTCCCTAGGGGGCTGTAGTAGTAGAATATAATTCATCATGAGATGTGGTGACATTTCCCTCCCCAGGGACAAAGATGGTCTGTACTCAAACAGCTGGAGTAAAGGTGCTGTCTAAAATATATACATATTGAAGGATGACTGAGGATTTAGTTTTAGTACATCTTGGTGCCTCTTTCCCCTCTATCTCAGGACATAGTATATTCTGTAATTTATTTATTTCATCTTTATTTAAGCAGTGAGTCATGTGAGCTATGTCGAGACCCTCCCTGCTCACACAGTCATAGAGGGTTGAACTTTGACCCCTTGCATGTGCGCGTTAGAACTTCATGAGGGTGTGGAATTTGTGTACTGTATGTGTGTGTTTGGAGCACTGCAGCATTTCGCTGTGTTACCGTAAACATTCCCTACAACATAACCTAGCAACATGCCATAGCAACATGACCCCGGGATTGCATGTGAGAGCCATGTTTAGTGTGTGTGGTGTGTTGGTGTGTAACTGGGAGAAAGCGTGCTTGTGTGCATGTTTTTGTATGTGTGTGTTTCTATCATTTGCTTTGTACAGTACATGTTGTACAATGGGCAGCCTTCTTCTTATGCTTCTTTAACAGTTCAGTGGACTTATTGCCCCTACCAATCAGATGATGATATTCTGGTGCCATGATGTTGTGCAGGCTGTGTCTGTCTGTCTGTCTCTGTCTGTCTGTCTGTCTGTATTTAGTTACTGTAGGGCTGGTTCGTATCTCTGTCAGAGTCATAATCTATCCATTACTGCTGTTACGGTTCCATCAAAAGCAACCTGCCCATTACAACCAAGGACAAGATCTTAACAGCTACTGTAAATGAATCCGTGTGTGTGTGACACGATTCTTCCCTGTTGACTTAGTCCAAACACACCTTTTCCTAGTCCTGAGAGAGTGTGAACTCCAGGTTAAAAGTTGAACAAGATGAGTGAATGTGTTAGTGGATCTACCTGTATCCTGTGAACTACAGGATGCAACTAGGACATTGTTTTAATACTAGAGGGTGATATCACGCCAGCGGGAGAGGAAAATATTTTGGGTATTTCAATTGTTCTGGCAATTCTCACGGAGCAACTTAATTGGGAGGAAGGTTTGATTATTTTAATTTTTTACATTGTATCACAAACCTTGTTTTTAAAAATCATGATGAAAGCGGCCATTTTAGGCCCTTTTTAGACCTTGACATGCCTCCTGTAAGACCCTATGATCTGTGAACCACACATGATACACAACATCTTGGTCTCGTTATACTCCTTATAGTGTGCACTAACATATGGAGTATGTCTAGATTCTGAAAAAAAAAAGTCACATTCATGAATTCAACATAAAACATTGATGTTAGTATCTAAAAACGACTCTTTTTGATTTTGTTTGTTTAAAAATGCATTGTTGGGAACAATATACAAGTACATCAAATTTCAGAGATTCTCTGCTAATTCTGAATGTATGATACATTTTATGAGCACCACCAACACAGTGAACGGGAAAATAGATTTAAAAGGAACTCTGCTGGTGATTTGCTGAATGTGCAATCCCAAAGGAGGGCTGTGATTGGTAAATGAACTATAATTGGTCATATCATTAAAAGTTCCAGAGAGCCCACTCTGGAAATGTGACGTTTGAAGAGTATATTTAAAAAAATAAGCTACATCAAAAAGGGTCGTTTTAAGATATTAATATGACTAGTTTTAATGTTGAATAAATTCATGTTGTATTTCAGAATGTAGTTAACCTGGCCCTGTTGTCTACTCTATCCCGTACACACAGATGCAAATCTGACCTGAATAAGGAACGCAAAGAAGATAAATTAAATGATAAGAATAGTCAGGAAAAAATCCCTGCTTGCGTCTTTCATATGGAATTGTTCCAGTTGTTCTGTGATTTAATAGCTCAATGTGGAGTCACTGTCATTTTTCCACATTCACATTCAGCAACTGGACCCTGAGCCACACTCACTTTTCTACTGGTTCTCCATTTCTTCACCCCTTCTCTTGATGACATTACAATCATTTAGCAGACACGCTTACCCAGAGCGACTTACAGTCGTGATATATATATTTTTCTTCATACTGGGAATCAAACCCACAACCCCCACCCTGGCATTGCAAGCCCCATGCTCTACCAACTGAGCCACATGGGACTCTTCTTCTGGTTACAGTGATTCCTCTCTCTGGATTCAGCACACGTCTCATGGGTTGTTTTAGTCTCCCGCCCTTCTCTCCTAGTTGTGTTGTGGAAAAAGAGAGAGGAAGGGAGGGAGACATGACCATGGAGAATGTGTGACTGTGCAGTTTACTGCCACGGTCTCCATGCCAGCAAGGAGAGAGGGGCGAGAAATGGGCAGAAAGAGGCCCAGGTCTTTTGTTGTTGGGACTTGGGGACATATTGTCAAAGCGTGCCAGCTGTCCTGGCCAGGAGAGGTGGAGTAGTGGCGGTGGTGCTCTGGACATTAGGAGTGTGTCTATAGGTTTTCCCCACCCGGGATTTGAACCTGCATCCCTCCAGGTCTGTATCTCTAACAACTAGCCTACATACCACACCCATCTCTAAAGTTTCTCAAAACATCCTGACTGTCCAGAACTGTATGTACAATCAAGGACTTTACTTCACTAGTTACTTCGCCAATGTCCGAGCTGCCCCGGGCATACACCTAGAGTAACTCTCAGTGAAATAGAGTGTTAGCCCTTTATGTAACTGCCATCTTCAGAAGTGTTGAGCTGCTGTTGTTTTGGGATGCTAATACACAGCTGTCAGAGAGCTGATTTACTACTGCTGACCCTTCATCCACACACACGTGTGTGTACGTGAGGGAGTCTGTGTGGTGTCAAACAGGTGTGACAGTAGCAGCAGCAGGGAATGCAAGCCAGGAGTCAGACTGCCATGGTATGAGTCAGAATGAGGTGACATTTTCACAGGGAAACCTGTCATTGTAGGGGACCTTTCAATTACTGTGTTTCTTCAAAAGTGTGTGTGCTAGCAGGAGTGTCTTCAGAAATGTGTTTTTCCAGAGTTGTTTGTGTGTGTGTGTGTGTGTGTGTGTGTGTGTTGCTTCTGCCTCTGTGTCCATGGGTGGGGACAGGATTGGTTGTTGAATGCTGAGAGGCTCTGCCACATGTTTCCCAATAACAACTCTATTTCTCCTCACCAAGTTTCTCCTCAGGATGTGAAAGGCTGTTTGGCAATAAATCACATTGTTTCTTATTACATACATTATTTGTGTATGTTTGTATGATGCCGTATATTTAGTACAACTTGGTAGCCTACAGTATATGTGAGATATTTCATTTATTTTCAGTTATTGTGTGTTTGAGAATGAGCATGTGTCTCTTACCATGCATGTGTGTGTGAGAGTTTTTGCATGAAATACAGAACATGTGAGGTCAGGTTTGAATTTGTTTGTTTGAGAGATGGGGAGAGAGGGAGACAGGAAGAGAGAGGGAGACGTGGCTATTTACCTGTCTGGGTGTAGCAGAACACCCTGCTCTCTGATTGTTGGAGAGAGGGCAGGTACAGTTGGCTGGAGGCCAGAATTCAGGATTCCAGCAACACTGAGTCACATGGGCTGATCGCTAATACAAACACACACGCACACTCGCACACACACAGAGAGCACAGCGCAGAGAGTACTCTATGATAACACAAACACCATGCCTCCCCCTCCCTCCTCTCGCTCCCTCCCTCCTCCCCCTGTCTCTCGCTCGCTCGCTCTCTCTCAAACACACATATGAGATCTGCAAGAGAGAAAGGCTCGTGTCTATGCAGTACAGCTCTGCTAGAGAGAGAGAACGAGACAGCGAACAGCCGAGCGAGAGAACGAGAAAGCCAGGCAGAGTGAGAGTGAGACAGAGACAGAGCGAGAGGGCAGTAGCTACAGTGGACACCCTGCCAGCCTCATCTCCAGCCCCCGAAATGGTCATCATCTGCTCCATTATTTAATCAGCACAAGTACTTCTCTTGCACTCCTCCTTTTTCCCAGCACTCTGCTTGTTTTTTTTCTGCCTATCGTTGGATCTACACCAGTATGTGTGAGTGTGTTGAAGAGAGTGTGAGTGTACTATCACTTCGCACTGGACTGCTGGACCAACATGGATATCTATTCTAGGATTCCACTAGAGTGGGACGGAGGTCTGTTGTTCCAGAGAGGTTCTATGGTACTCACTGAGCCAGCTACAGCCACAGCTACAACTAGAGGAGAGGACCGACTGTCACAGCAGAACTGACTGTGTTTACCATTCAGTCCTCTTTACTCACTGTAGGTTGAGACCCATCAGATCATATTAGATCTGTTTCTCAGATTTGTTGTTTATTTTGATCTTCATTTGTTCTCTTTTTTCCTCTTCCTCCAATCCAGACGAGAAGGAGGAAGGAGTGTTGGGAAGTCTTCCTCTGCTCAGCTTTGGGATTGGAGGAGTGCAGACGTCGGATAACATCAGCCGAAAGCACGCCTTTAAGGTCAGTACCCTGAAGATGAGGCAGTACGATGAGTACAGTATACGATTATCACCCTGGACAGAGAGCACAGAAGTGATATTGGGGCCATTTAAATAGTCTATCTAGGATTGGGGCTGATGGATTTGTTGGGGTTTGGATGCTGGGGACACGTGATTGTCCCTCAGACAACCCAGGGAGAAGTGGTGACATTGTGGACAGTAGGGGCAGTGTACAGTGGGGATAATAGGGAATAAGCAGAGATGTCTGGCAGCCTGTCAAAACCAAACACCCTTATTTATTTATTCTCTCTCTCTCTCTCTCTCTCTCTCTCTCTCTCTCTCTCTCTCTCTCTCTCTCTCTCTCTCTCTCCTCACACTGTACTTTGCATCGAAGTGCGCATTAATAAATATAATGCTGAGAGAGAGACACACACAGATAGGCTAAGTGAGCGAGGGAGAGACAGAGAGAGAGGGAGAGAGAAAGTGTCCTGTGTTCTTCTTCTGGTCTTCCAGGCAGTAGCTGAGGGGTGAGAGAGAGAGAGAACAATCTCATACAAACAACCATATAAGCATGATATATAATATCACGTTCATTCAAATGGTTCATAACACAGCCAATGCATATTAATCAATGTGGAGCTCAAGTACCAGCTAAAAGCTATTTCCCAATATAGTCCCTGCCACTAGTCGTATGTCACAAAACATCTCTATGCAATCACTGTTAAAGTATAACCTGTTTTGGGATTTCCCACACAGTCTGTTTCAGAAAGGTGAAACAATACCATTTTGCAACATGCTTTAGTTAAATCTCTTCTTCAGATGATTCAGATCAGCAGGTTCATTTGGTTTCTGTGATTAAGATGTATGGGTTGTACAATATGTGTGTTGCAGTGTTTCATTGCAGTGTATTGTTTGTTGTTGCCCCAGCGTCTGTGTGTCGGTGTTGATATGAGAGCTGCTGTGAGTGTCGTGGTGACATGGCATTTGCCTGCCGGTCCTATGAGGCAGTAGACTATACTGTAGAGCGGTAGACTATACTGTAGAGCGGTAGACTATACTGTAGAGCGGTAGACTATACTGTAGAGAGGTAGACTATACTGTAGAGAGGTAGACTATACTGTAGAGAGGTAGACTGTACTGTAGAGCGGTAGACTGTACTGTAGAGAGGTAGACTATACAGTAGAGCGGTAGATTATACTGTAGAGCGGTAGACTATACTGTAGAGAGGTAGACTATACTGTAGAGCGGTAGACTATACTGTAGAGAGGTAGACTATACTGTAGAGAGGTAGACTATACTGTAGAGAGGTAGACTATACTGTAGAGAGGTAGACTATACTGTAGAGAGGTAGACTATACTGTAGAGAGGTAGACTGTACTGTAGAGCGGTAGACTGTACTGTAGAGCGGTAGACTGTACTGTAGAGCGGTAGACTATACTGTAGAGAGGTAGACTATACTGTAGAGCGGTAGACTATACTGTAGAGCAGTAGCTAGTTGGAGGTTTTACCCAGCTACATTGGCTCCTCTGTAGTACACATGGTTGTAGAAACAAATGGCAGTAGATGAATAGGCAAAATAATCAAATGTAATGTTCTTACAGTACATTGACACAGTACTCTGGGTTCAGCTGGATGTTGTGGTGGTGCTGGTAGTGCTGGCCAGTAAAATGTGATTTGTCTCCTTCCCTCCCTGTTGTTAGCCTGCTGCCTGGTGTTGATTCTACAGGGAGGCAGTGTGAGACAGTATGAATGAGTCATGAGTCATCAGACCAGCCAGTGATTTCTAGGTATTAACAGTGTGGACTATAACTGGATGCGCTAAGTGCTGCGTAGGTCTACAAAAGGCTGTCTGTGTTTCTGATGCTATAATACTGGAGCTTTACAAGCTATGAGATGGATCTTAATGCTCTATGTTAACACCACTATGCTGCTCTGTACCATCACTCATTCATATATCCTTATGTACATATTCTTTATCCCCTCACACTGTGTACAAGACAGTAGTTTTGGAACTGTTAGTTAAATTACTTGTTGGCTATTACTGCATTGTCGGAACTAGAAGCACAAGCATTTCGCTACACTCGCATTAACATCTGCTAACCATGTGTATGTGACAAATAAAATTTGATTTGATTTGATTTAACAAGTCAACCAAGTACATGGTTTTCAATGTTGCTTTTAAGGGCTTTGTACTGTACTGTACTGTATTGTTCTGCACTGTTCTGTATTGTACTGTACTGTTCTGTATCGTTCTGTTCTGTTCTGTATTGTACTGTACTGTACTGTTCTGTTCTGTACTGTACTGTATTGTTCTGTATTGTACTGTACTGTACTGTTCTGTACTGTACTGTTCTGTACTGTACTGTTCTGTACTATATTGTACTGTTCTGTACAGTACTGTACTATATTGTACTGTACTGTACTGTATTGTACTGTACTGTACTGTACTATATTGTACTGTACTGTTCTGTATTGTTCTGTTCTGTTCTGTATTGTACTGTACTGTTCTGTTCTGTATTGTTCTATATTGTACTGTACTGTTCTGTATCGTTCTGTTCTGTTCTGTATTGTACTGTACTGTACTGTTCTATATTGTCCTGTCCTGTTCTGTATCGTTCTGTTCTGTATTGTACTGTACTGTTCTGTTCTGTATTGTTCTATATTGTACTGTACTGTTCTGTATTGTTCTATATTGTACTGTACTGTACTGTTCTGTACTGTTCTGTATTGTACTGTACTGTTCTGTATTGTACTGTACTGTACTGTTCTGTATTGTTCTGTTCTATATTGTACTGTACTGTACTGTACTATACTGTTCTGTATTGTATTGTACTGTACTGTATTGTACTGTACTGTATTGTTCTATATTGTACTGTACTGTATTGTACTGCACTGTTCTGTTCTGTATTGTACTATACTGTTCTGTATTGTACTGTACTGTATTGTACTGTACTGTTCTGTACTGTTCTGTATTGTTCTGTGTTGTACTGTACTGTAATGTTCTGTACTGTTCTGTATTGTTCTGTATTGTACTGTACTGTTCTGTTCTGTATTGTACTGTACTGTACTGTACTGTTCTGTATTGTATTGTACTGTACTGTTTTGTTCTGTATTGTACTGTACTGTACTGTACTGTTCTGTACTATATTGTACTGTACTGTACTGTTCTGGATTGTTCTGTACTGTACTGTTCTGTACTATATTGTACTGTACTGTACTATATTGTACTGCACTGTACTGTACTGTACTGTACCGTATTGTATTGTATTGTACTGTACTGTGCTGCACTGTACTATATTGTACTGTACTGTACTGCACTATATTGTACTGTACTGTACTGTACTGTATTGTTCTGTATTGTACTGTACTGTACTATATTGTACTGTACTGTACTGTATTGTACTGTACTGTATTGTACTATATTGTACTGTACTGTACTATACTGTATTGTTCTGTATTGTACTGTACTGTACTGTTCTGTATTGTTCTATATTGTACTGTACTGTTCTGTATCGTTCTGTTCTGTTCTGTATTGTACTGTACTGTTCTGTTCTGTATTGTTCTATATTGTTCTGTACTGTTCTGTATCGTTCTGTTCTGTTCTGTATTGTACTGTACTGTACTGTTCTATATTGTACTGTCCTGTTCTGTATCGTTCTGTTCTGTTCTGTATTGTACTGTACTGTTCTGTTCTGTTCTGTATTGTTCTATATTGTACTGTACTGTTCTGTATCGTTCTGTTCTGTTCTGTTCTGTATTGTACTGTACTGTTCTATATTGTACTGTACTGTACTGTTCTGTACTGTATTGTATTGTATTGTATTGTACTGTACTGTATTGTTCTGTATTGTACTGTACTGTTCTGTATTGTACTGTACTGTACTGTTCTGTATTGTTCTGTTCTATATTGTTCTGTATTGTACTGTATTGTACTGTACTGTTCTGTACTGTTCTGTATTGTTCTGTATTGTTCTGTTCTGTTCTGTATTGTACTGTACTGTTCTATATTGTACTGTACTGTTCTGTACTGTATTGTATTGTACTGTATTGTTCTGTATTGTACTGTACTGTTCTGTATTGTACTGTACTGTACTGTTCTGTATTGTTCTGTTCTATATTGTTCTGTATTGTACTGTATTGTACTGTACTGTTCTGTACTGTTCTGTATTGTTCTGTTCTGTATTGTACTGTACTGTACTGTACTGTTCTGTATTGTATTGTATTGTATTGTACTGTACTGTTCTGTTTTGTATTGTACTGTACTGTACTGTACTGTACTGTACTGTTCTGTTCTGTATTATACTGTTCTGTATTGTTCTGTATTGTATTGTACTGTACTGTCCTGTTCTGTATTGTACTGTACTGTTCTATATTGTACTGTACTGTACTGTTCTGTACTGTATTGTATTGTATTGTACTGTACTGTATTGTTCTGTATTGTACTGTACTGTTCTGTATTGTACTGTACTGTACTGTTCTGTATTGTTCTGTTCTATATTGTTCTGTATTGTACTGTATTGTACTGTACTGTTCTGTACTGTTCTGTATTGTTCTGTATTGTTCTGTTCTGTTCTGTATTGTACTGTACTGTTCTATATTGTACTGTACTGTTCTGTACTGTATTGTATTGTACTGTACTGTATTGTTCTGTATTGTACTGTACTGTTCTGTATTGTACTGTACTGTACTGTTCTGTATTGTTCTGTTCTATATTGTTCTGTATTGTACTGTATTGTACTGTACTGTTCTGTACTGTTCTGTATTGTTCTGTATTGTTCTGTTCTGTATTGTACTGTACTGTACTGTTCTGTATTGTATTGTACTGTACTGTTCTGTTTTGTATTGTACTGTACTGTACTGTACTGTACTGTACTGTTCTGTTCTGTATTATACTGTTCTGTATTGTTCTGTATTGTATTGTACTGTACTGTACTGTTCTGTATTGTTCTGTATTGTACTGTATTGTACTGTATTGTTCTGTACTGTTCTGTATTGTTCCAGGAACGTGGCTCTCTGTATTAGCCAGGTATTTGGGATAGTATACAGTACATGGGGGTCAAGATATATCACAGTGTCTAAGTAATGGAGGATGTGCAGCCAGATATTGGGTAAGTGCTGTTATATTGTAAGACAGACAGACAGTACAGGTATGTCATAGTGTTTAAGTGTTCTCAGTACTAATACCGGGTGGTGGTCTGATCTGGTCAGGCTCTTGTGAGTGGGGGGAAGGGAAGGTGTGTTTTTGGGCTGGCCACCCTCGTCTGGTCTGGTGGGGCCCCTCGGGCTGAGGAGGGGTTGGGACGGGTTGATACGGGACAGGAGGGGAGTCGAGTCTGAGCACGCTCCTGGAGTCTGCTGGGATTCCTGTAGAACTACATCTTTATGACGCCTGTTACTTCAAACCGACCAATGAGAGAGAAGCAGGGAGCGGGGGAAAGGGAGGGGAGACTCTAAAGTACATTTTAGCTTTGATTATAAGATTACCTTTCAAAGGTGAACTGCTTTGACTTGACTTTTCAGTACCTAAATATTTTTGGGGGGCATGAAGTCATGAATACTTCATTAAATGAAAGGGTATAATCTCTAACACTTTAGATATGAGCCTAATCAAGCCTATTCAATAGCACTATCAGATTGTTAGGTCTTTGAAGAATGATGTTTTGCTGTGAGCTCCCAACAGAGAGAGCAGCCTGGGTGTGTGGTGTGTGGTCTTCCGGCACCCCTCACAGCCTTTTTCCTCTCTTGGTTTCTTCCTAGGTTCTGGCCTTTCTAGGGAGTTTTTCCTAGCCATAGTGCTTCTACACCTGCATTGCTTGCTGTTTGGGGTTTTAGGCTGGGTTTCTGTACAGCACTTTGAGATATCATCTGATTTAAGACGTTCTTTACAAATACATTGGATTTGATTTGGTGTGGTGTGTGGTCTGTGGTCTGTGGTGTGTGGTGTGTGGTGTGTGATGTGTGATGTGTGGTGTGTGGTGTGTGGTGTGTGGTGTGTGGTCTGTGGTCTGTGGTGTGTGGTGTGTGGTGTGTGATGTGTGGTCTGTGGTGTGTGATGTGTGGTGTGTGGTGTGTGGGTGTTTGACTGGTTTACTAGCATCTTAAGATTAAGTTACAGCTATGTGTGTGTGTGTGTGTGTGTGTGTGTGTGTGTGTGTGTTTTCTGACAGTGAACAGTGCCGCATATCAGGTGGCTTATGGAAGGGGATCGTTACTTCCTGCGGGCCTTTGTGCTACTTCCTGTACAGGTGCTTTTGTCCACTGTGTGTCATTATTGTGTTAGACATGTTAAAAAAGTGCAGTCTGAGGTAATAGAAACAAAGATGTGGTTGGAACATGGAATAGATCTTACTTATGACCGGGGTCACCATGACAACACTACCCGTCTTACCCTGGGTGGTTTAAACGTGGTTCAACCCTACCTGCCCACACATAGTTCAACCTGGTGTGGTTTAGATGCGTGTGGTGTGTGGTCTGTGGTGTGTGGTCTGTGGTGTGTGGTGTGTGGTCTGTGGTCTGTGGTGTGTGGTCTGTGGTGTGTGGCATGTAGTGTGTGTGTTTGATTGGTTTACTAGCATCTTAAGATTGAGTTACAGCTATAAGTGTGCGTGCGTGTGTGTGTGTGTGTGTGTGTTTCTGACAGTGAACAGTGCCACATATCAGATGGCTTATGAAAGGGGATCGTTACTTCCTGCGGGCGTTTGTACTACTTCCTGTACAGGTGCTTTTGTCCACTGGGTGTCATTATTGTGTTAGACATGTAAAAAATGTGGACTGTGTGTGTGTACATACGTTCATTTGTGTGTGTACATGCGTTAATTTGTGTGTGTGTGTGTATATGTGTGTGTACATGCGCTAATTTGTGTGTGTACATGCATTAATTTGTGTGTGTGTGTGTGTGTGTGTACATGCGTTAATTTGTGTGTGTGTGTACATGCGTTAATTTGTGTGTGTCTGTGTGTGTGTGTGTATGTACATGCGTTCATTTGTGTGTGTCTGTGTGTGTGTGTACATGCGTTCATTTGTGTGTGTGTGTGTGTGTGTGTGTGTGTGTGTGTGTGTGTGTGTGTGTGTGTGTGTGTGTGTGTGTACATCCATTAATTTGTGTGTGTGTGTGTGTGTGTGTGTGTACATCCATTAATTTGTGTGTGTGTGTGTGTGTGTGTGTGTGTGTGTACATGCGTTAATTTGTGTATGTGTGTGTGTGTGTGTGTGTGTGTGTGTGTGTGTGTGTGTGTGTGTACACAACCATACGTCTACACCTCCAGAGATTGCACTAGTTATTATTAAACTCCATGGTGAGACTGAATGTCATGGTCTATACCACATTCACTCAGAGGGGTGTCACCTGAGTGGCAAATATTCCCAAATTAAATATTCTCAGAGACTTTTGGAGATTCTGCATTCCACAGTGGAAGTGTGTATGTGTCTATTTGTGTTATGAGAGAGAGTAGAAGAGGGAGAGATAGGAAGAGAGAGGGGCAGAAAGTGTTGAAAATGAACAGTCGGAGTGAGAACACTGCACAACACCAACACTGTACAACACCAACACTGCACAACACCAACACTGCACAACACCAACACTGTACAACACCAACACTGTACAACACCAACACTGCACAACACCAACACTGTACAACACCCACACTGTTTAACACCAACACTGTACAACACCAACACTGCACAACACGAACACTGCACAACACCAACACTGTACAACACCAACACTGTACAACACCAACACTGCACAACACCAACACTGCACAACACCAACACTGCACAACACCAACACTGTACAACACCAACACTGCACAACACCAACACTGCACAACAACAACACTGCACAACACTGTACACACCAACACTACACTAACAACCCAACACTGCACAACACCAACACTGTACAACACCAACACTGTACAACACCAACACTGCACAACACCAACACTGTACAACACCAACACTGCACAACACCAACACTGCACAACACCAACACTGCACAACACCAACACTGCACAACACCAACACTGCACAACAACAACACTGCACAACACCAACACTGTACAACACCAACACTACACTACACAACACCAACACTGCACAACACCAACACTGTACAACACCAACACTGTACAACACCAACACTGCACAACACCAACACTGTACAACACCAACACTGCACAACACCAACACTGTACAACACCAACACTGCACAACACCAACACTGCACAACACCAACACTGTACAACACCAACACTGCACAACACCAACACTGCACAACACCAACACTGTACAACACCAACACTGCACAACACCAACATTGCACAACACCAACACTGTACAACACCAACACTGTACAACACCAACACTGCACAACACCAACACTGCACAACACCAACACTGCACAACACCAACACTGGACAACATTTTGTATGGACATGTTGCCTGTCCCAGACTAGCTAAGGGTTTTGGTCACATTTACATTTGAGTAATTTAGCAGACACTTTTATTCAGAGAGACTTACAGGAGCAATTTGGGTTAAGTGCCTTGCTCAAGGGCACATCGGCAGATGTTTACACCTAGTCGGCTCAGGGATTTAACCCAGCGACCTTTCCATTTCTGGACCAATCAATCAATCAATCAATCAATCAATCAAATGTATTTATAAAGCCCTTTTTACATCAGCCAATGTCACAAAGTGCTGTACAGAAACCCAGCCTAAAACCCCAAACAGCAAGCAATGCAGATGTAGAACACAGTGCTCTTTACCGTTAGGCTACCTGCCGACCTTGATCACAGATGGAAAACACAGATACATACACTCTCGCGGCCATGTACATGCAGTGAACACACACACACATGCAAGCAAGAATGCACACACACACACACACTTTGTTTTTATGAAATGTCAGGACTTTTTGGAGTGTAAAAATGTTTGACCATTAAAAATTATATTTTCCCCAAAACTCTAAAACTAACCCTAATGCTAACCTTAAACCTAACCCTAATGCTAACCTTAAACCTAACCTTAACCCCAAAACCCTAATTCTAACTGTTAAGCTTAAAATATAATTTGAACAAATTCAGGACCTGAAAAAAGGAATAACCCCCCCACCAAAAAATTCTACCATTTCAGGACATTCAGGTAAAATGTTAGGACTTGGGGTCCTGCTAATGTAGAAAAACGCACGCACGCACGCACGCACGCACGCACGCACGCACGCACGCACGCACGCACGCACACACACACACACACACACACACACACACACACACACACACACACACACACACACACACACACACACACACACACACACACACACACACACACACACACACACACACACACACTCTCTCTCTGTAGGTCCGGCCTCAGAATAGTGCTCATAGAATATTCATGAAGAGGTCTTACATAAGTATAGTGCAGCAGTGTATCAGTCTGATGTCATCAGTCTGATGTCTCTCTATCTCTGCTAGAACTACCCCCTTCTGCGTGTGTATTTACCCAGACCCAGATTCATAGACGTACACAAGCAACACTCATTGGGAGCTACACTTAGAAATTAATAGGCTAGACTCAGAAAACCCATTATTTTGTCACAGCCCTCAAATAATTCCTGTCAAAGGCATATATTTGGATAAATATATAGCACTGATTACTAAATAATCATTATACAAAACATAAACACACACACACACACACACATTCTCCCGCCAGCCCAGAACAGACAGTGAGACTGCCAGTGATAAGGTATTCATTAAGATGGTGACGTTGTCATTCAGCAGGTTTAAAACTGATAAGGTTATATCGTGTTTTGTGATGAGCACATTCCATATTCTTTGGGGTGAGAGGGGCCATTCCCAGCCCAGGACATACTCTAGATATGCCAGATATAGATATGTAGAGTATAGATGTGGGGCACATTCATATACTGTAGATATGCAGAGGTCCAGAGGGATTTGTATTACAGCAGGACATAGATATGCAAGGCATAGAGACTGTAGGGAGAGTCCATGTTGTATAAATCTAGAGAGCTGTGCATTGTAGGGGGACGAACATAGATATTAAAAGCCTAGATACTGTAGGGAGGGCCCATGTTGTAGAGATATACAGAGCTGTGCAGTGTAGCAGGTATAGATATGGAGGGTAATATGTTGCAGTAATACAGAGGTGCTGAGGGATGCTTGGCTGGGGTCAATCTCTTATTTTCCCTCCCCTGATGCAGTCCCATTCTCCCTTTCCCAACAGCCTGCCCAGCCTTTGAGTGTATGTGTTTGGAAAGTAAGTTTGTTCTTTTTGTCTGTCCTCTCTTCGTCTCACACTCCCTTTGTCGCCACTCCATAATAAATAATTAGGTGGGTGCTTAGATTTGTCCTATTTCACACAAGTGGGGTCACGGATCAGCTGTTCTCAGTGGCATCCCTGGACCCCCCCTTCTCTCTATTTCAATCTCTCTCTTAACTAGCACCTGTTAAGAAGAGCTCTTCTACAGTACTGAATGATAGGATGACTGTCAGTGGCATGCTGGCTCAGAGCGTGACTTCCTGGACTTATTTACCACTGGAGAGGGAGGGAGAGAGATGCTTTTTCTTCCTCTTCACCCCAGAGAAGCGTCTCATGACATGGAGATGTGATGCCAATGTACCCCAGGGCATGTTTGACTAGTCAGGCACACTCTGTATTGTATCTCTGCATCCGTCGCCTTGGTGTTTACACACACACCCAAGAACAAACACATGCACACAGGTTAGATCAGAAAGCAACAGAGTCTCACGAAGCTTGTGAGCAGTGCATGGAAGAACTAACGGACTTATATTTACTGACATTTACAAGAATGTTAGCGAGAGCAATGGGTAGTTGGGGAGGAGGAGGAGGGACAGCAGGGAGGTGGCATAGTATAGAGAATACAGAAGACGAGAGGAGAGGAGAGAGGGAGGACAAGGTTGGAAAGAGAATAGAAGAGGTTTAAAAGGGATGGAAGAAAATGAAAAGGGGAGGTAGGAGAGGAGAGGAGAGGATGGAGGAAAGGAGAGGGGGGGGGGGGCATGTTTCCCTGTTTTAACAGTGCCCTCATCTGGCACATCTTTCTGTTCCCTGTTCGGCGTTCCCATCGCCTCCTGTTAGAATCCTTGTTCAATGGAGTGAGCTGGGAGTATTCCATGAACCTCAGTTACACCTCAGTGTCTATTACACTGTTATCCCAACAGTATATACACCTCTCCTCCCTCTCGCTGTCCTCATCACTCATCACTCAACTCTCCCACACCCCTCCCCTCTCTTCCCTCCCTCATCTCTCATCTCTCTCCCCCCTCCATGCAGTGCCCAGGGACAGAATATAATCATACACCTTTAAACCAGACCCATGTTACCAATGACCTGCAACCCTGACCTTATTACTGCTAGAATAACAGAGAGAGACAGAAAGAGAGAGAGATGGTGAAAATAGATATGTGTTTAGAGGGGGAGAGAGAGGGGAGAGAGAGAGATGGTGAAAAGAGATATGTATAGAGGGGGGAGAGAGAGATGGTGAAAAGAGATATGTGTATAGAGGGGAGAGAGATGGTGAAAAGAGATATGTGTATAGAGGGGGGAGAGAGAGGGGAGAGAGATGGTGAAAAGAGATATGTGTATAGAGGGTGGAGAGAGAGGGGAGAGAGATGGTGAAAAGAGATATGTGTATAGAGGGGGAGAGAGACAGGGGAGAGAGAGATGAGGCTATAAAGTAGGTAGAGAGGGCAGAGGGAGAGAACATTTTGAGAAAGGGATCTCTGCCTTGATTACTGTCCATACATTTACAGCATTATCTGTGTATTAAATTCATAAAACTGTAAAAAAAAAAGTTTAGACACACCTGCTCATTGAAGGGTTTTTCTTTATTTTTTTACTATTTTCTACATTGTAGAATAACAGTGAAGACTTCTAAACTATGAAATAGCACATATGGAATCATATAGTAACCAAAAAAGTGTTAAACAAATCTAAATATATTTTGTGCAAAAAATTTGCACACTTGGTATTTATTCTCTCAATCAACTTCATGAGGAATGCTTTTACAACAGGCTTTAAGGTCTTCCTTTCCTGTGGCAGTCCTCATGAGAGCCAGTTTCATCATAGCGCTTGATGGTTTTTGCGACTGCACTTGAACAAACATCAAAGTTCTTGAAATGTGAATGTTTTAAAGTAATGATGAACTGTTGTTTCTCTTTGCTTATTTAAGCTGTTCTTGCCATAGTATGGACTTGGTCTTTAACCAAATAGAGCTATCTTCTGTATACCAACATCATCTTGTCACAACTAAACTGATTGTCTCAAACGCATTAAGAAGGAAATAAAATCCACAAATTAACTTATAACAAGGTACACCTGTTAATTGAAGTTCATTCCAGATGACTACCTCATGACGCTGGTTGAGAGAATTCCAGGAGTGTGCAAAGCTGTCATCAAGACAAAGGGTGGCTACTTTGAAGAATCTCAAATATAAAATATAAAATATATTTTGATTTGTTTAACACTTTTTTGGTTACTAAATGATTCCATATGTGTTATTTCGTCGTTTTGATGTCGTCACTATTATTTTACAATGTAGAAAATAGTAAAAATAAAGACCCTTAAATGAGTAGGTGTGTCCAAACTTTTGACTGGTACTGTATTTTTTTTCAAACAATTTCTGCGAGGGGCTCCAGAAAAAAAATATCCCTCCAAGAATGAAATGTAGCCCCGTTCTTGCTGGACCATGTCATATACATACAGTATAACCTACTGGTGCTGATGCTGTTACTATGGTGTTGCCATGGCTTGCATCAGCATCCTCTCTTAAGGAGGAGGTATACCACCGTGGCAGGAAATTACATTTATGGCATCATAGGCACATGACCTCAGCATCTCTCTCTCTCTCTTTCTCTCTCTCTCTCTCTCTCTCTCTCTCTCTCTCTCTCTCTCTCTCTCTCTCTCTCTCTCTCTCTCTATCTCTCTGTCTCTGTCTCTGTCTCTCTCTCTCTATCTCTCTGTCTCTGTCTCTGTCTCTCTGTCTCGCTCTCTCTCTCCCCTGTATCCCGCCACTCAACCCCCACCAGCTCAGAAGGGGATGGAGAAACAACATAAAGATCTTATTTCCCGCTACCTTGCTGAACTATATTTTAAAGTAACAGTCAATGGTTATGATTCAGAATGTTGAAACATCATCATGATCTTACTACAGGTATCATCAACTAGATTCAGCTGCGGGCCAATTATTTCATGAGCGGATGGTCTGGAGGCCGGAACGTAATTACAAATAATTTGTATACTGTAAGAAGCACAAACAGATATAATAAAATAAAACATTTGTTTTATTTATGTTAAAATACAATCACACAATTGTATCATCTTATTTCCCCCTCCAGTAAAATTTGATTCTGATATTCTGTGGTTATGATTAAGGATGTAGAAATGATTTCAAAGCAGATTTTGCATGCAGTATTAAAATTTTGACTTGTAGGGTAGAAGGGAACCAGTGGGTCTCAAAGAGCTGGATGGAGGAGGAGGATGGTAGGGTTATGTTGAAGATTGGGGGAGGTAGGAAGAGTTCGATATCAAGAGACGATAAGGCTCCAGACATAGACACACCCACGCTCACATGCACTCACAACACACACACTCTGTCGATCTCTTCTCAGGCACGGATGACTGTTCTCTAGGTCCAGGCTATAATTAAACAGCCAAGGATAAGTATAGAGCTTCACAAATAACAACCTGACAGAAACACTCTCATCACACACAAACACACTCGCACACACACATATGCGCACGCATGTACACACGCACACATGTATACACGCACACACACATTGATGAGAGAGGATGAGAAGAAGGAGAGAAGAAATATAAGGGAGGATGGCTTGGAGATAGGCATTGGTCATCATGGTCATCCAGTCCAGCTTCAGTGATTCACCTGGTCCTTGGCCTCAGTGATTCACCCGATCCTTGGCCTCAGTGATTCACCAGATCCTTGAACTCAGTGGTTCACCAGATTCTTGGCCTCAGTGGTTCACCAGGTTCTTGGCATCAGTGATTCACCAGATCCTTGGCCTCAGTGATTCACCAGATCCTTGGCATCAGTGATTCACCAGATCCTTGGACAGTGATTCACCAGATCCTTGGCCTCAGTGATTCACCAGATCCTTGGCCTCAGTGATTCACCAGGCCTGGAAAAGACTCTGCTCTTTACCAAGCATGACTCACAGCTGGATATTGATTTAAATAATTTGACCTTTTTTGAACAAATATTACATTTGATTACTTTGACAATCATGCCTAATACACTATCTAATTGACCTGCCACTATTTCTATAAGGAAGGGTATTTTGCTGCAGTTGCCAGACCAAACTGCTTACTGTAGAAATCATGCAAACCAGCAACTGCCAAGTCGACTTTAATCTAAGTAAACCCCCTAGCTAGCTAGCAGGAGCTGCCGTGCCATGGCCCTCACAGTCAATGAGTCACAACAACATAGGAGGGAGTGTTTTTCTCCTGATCACTGACAAGCCTCCTGAGTCCTGCCCCAAATGTGTATGGGTGTGTAGGGGATCCTCGGAAACACACACACACACACACACACACACACACACACACACACACAGCTCGCTGTGTTAGTGTGTGCAGGACCGGTTTGACCACTGCACCGGGGGTGTGTGTGAGTGGTGTAACAGTTTGAGATCACACACCTGTACTTATGGTTGTTTTAGTCTTGGTGAGGCCGTTGAAGCGATGTGATGAATGACAAGACATGCCAGGTCGTTCCTTTGAAATGATTTTTCTAGAGCGACCAGCTTTTCTTCTTGTTGCTGTTTTGACCTTGACAATGTACCATTCAGACAACTTCTATTGATAAACGAGATCTGAAACAGTCAGTCAACCTGTCAAGCTTTACGAGATGCATATGGAAGTAGGACTATAATAGTAATTATTATATGTTATTATATTGTGCATTATCTTGTTACATCATAAGTCAACAGAGATAAATAAGACAAATATGATCAGCTACTGAGTTAAAAGGACACAGGTGCGCGGAAACACATCTGATGTGTCCTAAACGGGGTGCAGGTAAGTTGAGCCATAAAATGGTTTGTTTCTATGTACCTAGTTCAAAACATGTAATTTTGTAGGCATAGTACCCATTCTGTCAGTTACATATAGACCTTGGACCTCAAACTCCTCAACTAGAAACCCCTAAGTACTTGGTATATATGTGAGGAATACTGCCTCTGGTACTGGCTGGCCGCTGTCACAGAGAGACATTATCTCGTGTAGCCATACCTCAAAATGACATTGTTGGCAGGCCTCATTTGGACTTTTGGAGAATTTTGTATTAGCCTAAACGGCTACGATGTTCTGCCTCGAGTGACTACATTTTTGGGGGGATGTTACATTTGAAGAACCCCTCCCACATGCCCGTAGAAAGGATGTTATGTTCGTCACTGTTTTCAGATCGGGTAGGACACATTTTACAGAGAGTTGTTGGATATGCTGGATTGTAACATTGCAGAAAATGGAAGAAAACCTGCAAGAAAAACTGAATTCTGTTTTGCCAGAACTGTGCTCTACACACAACTGAGTCGATGAAGGCATTAACACCTCTCCGTCCAAGCAAGGCATTTGATTGGTTTGACACATTGCGAGGCGTCACTGATTTACACTTGATTTACTCCATTTTTTAGCTACTTTCTGCCATTGACTTCAACAGGCTTTCTGATTAGGAAAGCCTGGTTCTCGACGAGGCTAGGGAGTGCCTAACGAGGTTCCAGAGTAGCTAGTGTTACGTCCTAATCAGTACAAGATAGAAACATAAAGCATTGATTTGCTCAATCATGCAAATGTTGACTTTAAGGTAATTAGTCTTCTTAGTGAAAGCCCTCCAGAAACCTTCTGCCTCTGTCAACTTGCACGGTTCAGGGAGTAGGGAGAACGCGGTCAACAGCGCTCAACAACGGTCGAGAACAGTCAACGACGGTAGAGAACGGTCAACGTCAAAATTCCAAACGCAATACAAAGATCTATTGTATGAACGGTCAACAACGGTCAACATCAAAATTCCAAACGCAATACAAAGATCTATTGTATGAACGGTCAACAACGGTCAACATCAAAATTCCAAACGCAATACAAAGATCTATTTTATGAACGGTCAACAACGGTCAACATCAAAATTCCAAACACAATACAGAGATTTATTGTATGAACGTGGCAAAGAGATTCAGTTTGAGACAGAAATATTGAGCAGTAGCAGCAGTGAACTAGGGTTTGACAGAGCTACAGCAGGCCTATAGATTCAGTATACAGTACAGTGTCTGGCAAACTACCTTCCATGTTGGCATCAAACACAACAACAATATTCTAATCTACATTCTAAATAGAATGTAGCCAAACTGTCTTGGAACTCTGGGTGCCAGCATGGCATACATTCCTATACTCAATCTCCAACCAAGTTGGCCAAGTTGTCTCTGAGGCCAGTGTGTGTGAACATATTTTTCATCCCTTTGTCCTTCTGTCAGCACATTAACAGTCTGCCTAAGAAAATAGCAACTCCACAGCAGCCGGAAGGTCTGGGACTAGGGAGGGTTGAGACACACATCACAACAACACTATAATTAAAACAGCTATTAGAGCCCAGAGAACAACAACACGATTCTAGTCCCAAGACACAGAACACTACTGGCTGTTATAGCTTGACAGGTTGACTGACTGTTTCAGATCTCGTTTTCTCCATTTCCGCCTGAATGACGTGCCCAAAGTAAATTGCCTGTTGCTCAGGCTCTGAAGCCAGGATATGCATATAATTGGTAACATTGGAAAGAAAACACTTTGAAGTTTGTAGAAATTGTAAAATAATGTAGGAGAATATAACACAATAGATATGGTAGGAGAAAATCCAAAGAAAAACCAACCTGAATCTTTTTTATGTTGAGAGACCATGCTCTTACAATGGCAAGTATAAGGGCATACTGAAAATTAGCTCCCAGGATGCAATTCCTATGGCTTCCACAGGGTGTCAACAGTCTGTGTTCAAGGTTTCAGGCTTGTAACTTCCAAAATGATTAAGAAATATCAGTTTTAGTACAACGTCTCCATGAAGACAGGACACACCTGCCAAAATCGGTTTCCTATTGAACATACTTCACACAAAAAAAACATATTGTTTTATTACATTTGATTGTATCTGAGGAGTAAATAGAAACATATTTTGACTTGTTGAAAGAAAGTTTAAGGGTAGATTTTCGGATTCCTTTCTCTGCATGTTGAACGAGTGGATTACTCAAATCGATGGCGCCAACTAAACTTTTTGGGATATAAAGAAGGACTTTATCTAACAAAACGACACTACATGTTATAGCTGGGTCCTTTGGATGACAAGTCAGAGGAAGATTTTCAAAAAGTAAGTGAATATTTATTCGCTATTTGTGAATTTCTGAAACCTGTGCCGGTGGAAAAATATTTTGATGTCCTCATACAATTGCATGGCATGTTTGCGCTGTAATAGCTACTGTAAATCGGACAGTGCAGTTAGATTAACAAGAATTTAAGCTTTTAACTGATATAAGACCTAAATGTACCTAAATGTTTAATATCCATCATTTGTATGATTATTTATTTGAATTGCGCGCCCTCCAGTTCCACCGGAAGTTGTCCCGCTAGCGGGATGCCTAGGCTTAGGAAGTTTTAACCTGATATGGTTCTACTGACCTCATGTGACTGATGAAAGAAATTACCGTAAATATCACCCACGTTACCTTTGCATGTTGATGTTGTGTAGATTAGAACAGAGTGTGAGCTATTTTACCAATCACAATGACATCAGGGAAGAGACAGGACAGCTAATGGATGTATTTTCTCCTTAAAACCAGTTTTTCTTTCAGGATAGCAGTTGTGGCATGATATTTGTGGATCCTTGAGTTTCACAGCAATATGAGGCTGTGTCTAGGATAGGATCCTTACCCTTACCTCTGTCTAGGACATGAACCTCACCCTTACCTCTGTCTAGGATAGGATCCTTACCCTTATCTCTGTCTAGGATAGGATCCTTACCATTACCTCTGTCTAGGATAGGATCCTTATCCTTACCTCTGTCTATGATATGATCCTTACCCTTACTTCTGTCTAGGATATGATCCTTACCCTTACTTCTGTCTAGGATAGGATCCTTACCCTTACTTCTGTCTAGGATATGATCCTTACCATTACCTCTGTCTAAGATATGATCCTTACCCTTACCTCTGTCTAAGATATGATCCTTACTTCTGTCTAGGATATGATCCTTATCTTTACCTCTGTCTATGATATGATCCTTACCCTTACCTCTGTCTAAGATATGATCCTTACCCTTACCTCTGTCTATGGTACTAGACTTCCTGACCGGCCGCCCCCAGGTGGTGAGGGTAGGTAACAACATCTCCACCCCGCTGATCCTCAACACTGGGGCCCCACAAGGGTGCGTTCTGAGCCCTCTCCTGTACTCCCTGTTCACCCACGACTGCGTGGCCACGCACGCTTCCAACTCAATCATCAAGTTTGCGGACGACACAACAGTGGTAGGCTTGATTACCAACAACGACGAGACGGCCTACAGGGAGGAGGTGAGGGCCCTCGGAGTGTGGTGTCAGGAAAATAACCTCACACTCAACGTCAACAAAATTAAGGAGATGATTGTGGACTTCAGGAAACAGCAGAGGGAACACCCCCCTATCCACATCGATGGAACAGTAGTGGAGAGGGTAGTAAGTTTTAAGTTCCTCGGCGTACACATCACAGACAAACTGAATTGGTCCACCCACACAGACAGCATTGTGAAGAAGGCGCAGCAGCACCTCTTCAACCTCAGGAGGCTGAAGAAATTTGGCTTGTCACCAAAAGCACTCACAAACTTCTACAGATGCACAATCGAGAGCATCCTGTCGGGCTGTATCACCGCCTGGTACGGCAACTGCTCCGCCCACAACCGTAAGGCTCTCCAGAGGGTAGTGAGGTCTGCACAACGCATCACCGGGGGCAAACTACCTGCCCTCCAGGACACCTATACCACCCGATGTCACAGGAAGGCCATAAAAATCATCAAGGACAACAACCACCCGAGCCACTGCCTGTTCACCCCGCTATCATCCAGAAGGCGAGGTCAGTACAGGTGCATCAAAGCTGGGACCGAGAGACTGAAAAACAGCTTCTATCTCAAGGCCATCAGACTGTTAAACAGCCACCACTAACATTGAGTGGCTGCTGCCAACACACTGACTCAACTCCAGCCACTTTAATAATGGGAATTGATGGGAATTGATGTAAAATATATCACTAGCCACTTTAAACAATGCTACTTAATATAATGTTTACATACCCTACATTATTTATCTCATATGTATACGTATATACTGTACTCTATATCATCGACTGTATCCTTATGTAATACATGTATCACTAGCCACTTTAAACTATGCCACTTTGTTTACATACTCATCTCATATGTATATACTGTACTCGATACCATCTACTGCATCTTGCCTATGCCGCTCTGTACCATCACTCATTCATGTATCTTTATGTACATATTCTTTATCCCTTTACACTTGTGTGTATATGGTAGTAGTTGTGGAATTGTTAGCTAGATTACTCGTTGGTTATTACTGCATTGTCGGAACTAGAAGCACAAGCATTTCGCTACACTCGCATTAACATCTGATAACCATGTATGTGTATGTGACAAATAAAATGTGATTTGATTTGATTTGATATGATCCTTACCCTTACCTCTGTCTATGATATGATCCTTACCCTTACTTCTGTCTATGATAGGATCCTTACCCTTACCTCTGTCTATGATATGATCCTTACCCTTACTTCTGTCTATGATATGATCCTTATCCTTACTTCTGTCTATGATATGATCCTTACCCTTACTTCTGTCTATGATATGACCCTTACCCTTACCTCTGTCTATGATATGATCCTTACCCTTACGTCTGTCTAGAATATGATCCTTACACTTACCTCTGTCTAGAATATGATCCTTACCCTTACCTCTGTCTAGAATATGATCCTTACCCTTACTTCTGTCTATGATATGATCCTTACCCTTACCTCTGTCTAGAATATGATCCTTACCCTTACCTTTCTCTCTAGGACCCTCACCCGTACCCCTTGCCCACCATAACCCTCTGCGTACCCCTCCAATTAAAGTGCTCTGACCTCTGAACTTTCACCTTTATAACCTCGGACCCTCACCAATTTCTCCTCTCCTTCCTCACTCCCCAAACTGCGAGGACCCCCGGGCATAGCTGTCTTCCATTGTGCCTGTGTAGAGTTACCCAGATGATCTTGTTCCATGTAGGTAGTTTCACCCTTTATTCACCCTTTCTCTTCTCCTTCTCCCAACTGCATGCTTACTCTGCTCACTGCATGGTGTTGGTCACTAACTGTTAAAGAGTGAGATGCTGGATTCACCTGGTTGGTTTTACTGTCAAGAGTCTGTGGATCCGGACAATGGTTTTATACTACATATTATTGGGCTTTGACATGTTGCAGGCAACATTGCAGGCAAGACACAATTGACTGATCTACAAATCACCTTTCATTATAAACAACTAGTTATTATTTTTTGTAGATCAGTCAGTCACAATTTATCCACAATGCATGACAGATTTGATAAGTGCCATCTAAAGGCTGGATACTCACAACTAACCTGGACTGTTTTCTGAGTAATCTAAACTGACTGTGGTTTGAATATTGTGACTATTCACCAATACATCAGTCAATTAAACATTTTGTGCAGTATTTGCTGATATTAGCAATGTAAATACAACTATTTCATCTTACTTCACTATACTAGTCAAGCTGTGTACTAGTCAAGCTGTCTATTAGTCAAGCTGTTTATTAGTCAAGCTGTCTATTAGTCAAGCTGTGTACTAGTCAAGCTGTTTATTAGTCAAGCTGTATTTGTTGATCATTGACAATTATTCAATGCAACATTAAAATACATGCATGTGTTTGAGACCTGTGACCATGTTTTTTTGCATCACAGCACAGTATGTGATGATGATGATGATGATGATGTTTCATATTCAGGAAGGCTCTGGCTAACACTGTGTCTCCTCTCTGTCTGTCTATTACAGGTTTGGTACGAGGAAGAGGAGGAAGGTGAGATTAAGGGCCACATTGTGTTCTGTATGCAGGCTGAACACGCAGGAACACGCACGTACTACTTCAGCGCTGAGACTGCTGAGGAACAGGAGGAGTGGGTCGACGCCATGAACGAGGCAGTCCACATACTCCCTTCATGGAGGTACGCACACATAGTGTACAAGCACACACGCACGCACACACGTAAGCAAGCACGCACGGACTCACACACACACACACACACACACACACACACACACAAAAACACACACGCGCACACACACACACACACACACAAAATAACACACACACACAGGCACACACACACACACACAAAATAACGCACACACACAGGCACGCACACACACACACGCACGCACGCACACACGCACGCACGTAAGCAAGCATGCACACACACACACACACACGTAAGCATGCAAACACAGGCATGCAAACACACACACGTAAACAAGCATCCAAGCACACACGTAAGCACGCACACGCATGCACACACTCATACTCACATAAGCAAGCATGCACACACACACACACACGTAAGCATGCAAACACAGGCACGCAAACACACACACACGTAAACAAGCATCCAAGCACACACGTAAGCACGCACACGCATGCACACACTCATACTCACGTAAGCAAGCATGCGCACGCACACACACACACACACACACACACACACACAACCACTTAATGTATTGTAAGATCTGTTGAAAAATGTATTTTCATACATTATAAATATAAATATTATAACGTATATTATTGGCTTAATTCTTGCAGGAACCCAGAGTAGCTGCTGCCTTGGCATGTACCATTGGGGATCCATATTAAAATACAAATACACGTTCAAATACACACATACAAACACACAAATACACACACACGCTAACTCTCTCCCTTCTCCACAGGACCACCAACTCAGAGGCCACCACACCCACAGCGGAACTCCATGGTAACACCTTGGTAACCAAAGGACCTGAACCACACACCCAGACACACACATACATCGAGGACAACAGCCAGACGACGGACTTCCAAGACCCAGAGCCCGGACCACGAAAACCCGCCTATCACAAGGTCAACGGGGTCGATGCCATGGAAACGCCCCTTCCCTCCACCAGCAACTCAGAGCAGGAGGGGAGGATGGAGGGAGAGAGGACAGGAGGGCCTGGACCTGGGAGTGCACACCATCCTCATCACCAACCCAATGGGTTTGGCCCCTACGGTCCCCCAAACGGACCCCCCCAGGGTAACGGGCGGCCGCTCCAGGGACCTCCAGAGGGAGGGATGACAGAGGGGAGGGAGGTGAGGGAGCAGCCTGAGAATGTGGTGCTGAGACGGGGCTTTGTGCCACGGACGAACCCTGAGAGACAGGCCCAGAGGAAGAGCTCCATGACCCAGCTACAGCAGTGGGTCAACCAGCGCAGAGTCATGGCTGTACAGGAGGACATGAACAGGTGAGAGAGAGAAAGAGCGAGCGAGAGAGAGGGATGGGAGCGAGAGGATAGAGAGAGAAAAAGAGAGCAGGAGAGAGAGCGAGAGAGAGGAGGGGATGGGAGAGAGGATGAGTAAGAGAGCTGTTTTCGTGTGTCTACAACTACATGTCTCCCTTCAACCATCTTTCTGTCTCTCTCTTTATCTTCCTCCAGTACCTCCCGTTACTACACAGTGAACCGGGGTGTTCCAGCTGACTACTACAGCATCTACGGTAGCGTGGTGGGTGGTCCGGGCTACGTGGAGCAGTACCCCCTCTACCCCTTGGGCGTACGCCCTGACAGCATCTGCTCTGTGTCAGCCGTGGGCTACGACCGCCTGGGCCCCCCTCGCTGGACCAACGAGGACAAGAGATGCTCACTACGGGACGGACCCCCGCCCCCTCGAGACCCATACGGTCCCCCACCCGGCCCTGCCTATTACAACCAGATGGATGTAGCCCAGACCTCCATGAGGCGTCTCTCCATTCAGCCCAGGTCTAGGTCCGTCCCCAGGTCCCCCTCCTCATCCTCGGGTGGTCCCTGCTCACCCGGACCTCATAGCTTTGCCTCGCCCATCCGCTCACCCTCGGCCCGGTTTGACAGAGGACCAAGCAGGCTACAGGAGGATGTGATCTACGCTGACCCCTCTGTGTACGGACTGAGGAGATCACTGAGCTCACCCAAGGTGAGAGGGGGGAGAGGGTGTGTGTGTGTGTGTGTGCGCGCGCTGTGTCAGGGTATGTTTGTTATGCCTGACGATCATTTTTGGGGAAAAAGACCAGATGGTAGATGTGTTACAATTTTCTACAATCACTTTGGCACAAATTTCCGATCCTTGAGGTCATTTTTCAAAACTCTAGACACAAAACTCAAAACGGTCATCACTTGTAACACAGTCTGTTCAATGGTCAAAACATTGCATTGTGCATTCATATCTTTAAAGAAACCTTGCACATGCAGAATAATTTTTTCAAATATCTTGTTTATCATGAAATACCATAGGAACATTCATTTAGATCACCCACACACAAGATACTGATAGTTTCACTGTGTAGTAGTTTGTACAATCATTAAATATTCTAGTACCAAATATGTGATGTTTCATTATGGTACTACACATAAATACATCACTGTAAAATGACTAGTAGAGAGAATACAACAGACACAGTGGAATCATTTAACAAAATATTAAATGTATTGATGAAATACAATAAAATCACAACATAGGTTTCTTTGAATCAAAGAAAAAATAATTAGCTTCAAAAAAGAAAAAACTACAGTAAAACGTCAGCTGCAGTGTTCCTCACCTGGCTTACTGTAAAAAACAAAACAAAGGATTGATTACTGTACTTCTATATTTCCATCAACCCTGTCTTGTGGATTTGGCCACAGGTTCTCATCCACATCACAATGGATGTTTTCATTGGCCAAACATCCTGGGAAGAATCTTCGGGCAGGGTGAATCCAGGCCTGACACTGGTCTGCCGTGATGTCATTGCATACATCATCCATGGCCTGGAGAAGGGTGGCTTGTTCCTGAGGGCGCCTATCATATACCTTTCACCTCCACTTGGAGAAAAATGTCTCAATCGGGTTAAGGAAAGGAGAGTATAGGGGTAAGTACAGGGTGATAAAATGTGGATGGGCCTGAAACCATGCTTGCACCATTTGAGCATGGTGGAACCTGACATTATCCCACGCAATGACATAGGTCACGACATCAGCTCTACAGACCTGATTTATGTAATCAAGAAGGTTACACAAGGAGAGCTGCTTTATATGATCCAATACGAGGTCTGCATCCCACCACGACATCAGCTCTACAGACCTGATTTATCTCATCAAGAAGGTTACAGGGAGAGCTGCTTTATATGATCCAATACGAGGTCTGCGTCCCACCACGACATCAGCTCTACAGACCTGATTTATGTCATCAAGAAGGTTACACAAGGAGAGCTGCTTTATATGATCCAATATGAGGTCTGCGTCCCACCACGACACCAGCTCTACAGACCTGATTTATCTCATCAAGAAGGTTACTCAAGGAGAGCTGCTTTATATGATCCAATACGAGGTCTGCGTCCCACCACACCGTCTTCCGATATAGCTGCACACATGGTGATGTTGGCCCCATGTTGTCCAGGTACTTGGTTGGTTGCCCGCTGGCCAATGAAATTCCACCTCTCCTCCTTGTCTTGGCCAGGTTGAAGCCTGCCTCATCCAAAAATAGGAATTTGTGAAGGTTTTCATCAGCATCCAGCTCCATCACCCTCTAGAAATACATTTTGGAAAGAGAATTACAATGATGTAGAATTTTGGGGGAATTTTTCACAACAGGCATCAGGAACATACTCAGTCCTCAGTTGCTTCACTCTGTCTGCATTTCTTTCAAAAGGCACACGGTATAGCTGTTTTTCTTTCAAAAGCCACACGATATAGCTGTTTTTCTTTCAAAAGGCACACGATATAGCTGTTTTTCTTTCAAAAGGCACACAATATAGCTGTTTTTCTTTCAAAAGCCACACGATATAGCTGTTTTTCTTTCAAAAGGCACACGATATAGCTGTTTTTCTTTCAAAAGGCACACGGTATAGCTGTTTTTCTTTCTAAAGGCACACAGTGTAGCTGTTTTTCTTTCAAAAGGCACACGGTATAGCTGTTTTTCTTTCAAAAGGCACACGGTATAGCTGTTTTTCTTTCAAAAGGCACACGATATAACTGTTTTTCTTTCAAAAGGCACACAGTATAGCTGTTTTAGAGACCCCTGGTGCCTTTTCAGCATGCGTGCAATAGTCGGCAAATTTATGGCTTCCACATTGTTGAACATGTCATCATTGTCCAAGATGTGCCGCCAAATTTCTGTAAGGTGAATATAATTTCTGGCCTGAACCAAATTGACCACAGCCCGCTCTTGATGGTCAGTCAGAATTCTGCCTCTGCGTCCCCTATTTGGCCTAGTCTCAATTCTGCAGGGAAAATTACAGTAAGAACACATTTAGTCACATCACCTACTCTGTGGTACACATTGGCATGTAGTATACAGTCATTTGACAATTGAGAGTAGCCTAATGTTTAGTGCATTCTGAAGACTTACTGGTTCTCATTGTGGAAAGTTCTGATGATTGAGGCCACGGATGATCTTCTGAGGTTCGGTTGAATCATTGTAGCTGCCTCAGTCATCATGCCATGATTTACGACATGGTCTACAACTATTGCTCGGATTTCATTGGACACTCTTTGCTGCTGCTGCCGCTGTCTTGGTCCGTGGCATTGTCCTATACCACGTTCTCCCACACCTCTCAAACGAGGCCCACGACCACCTCTCAGAAGGGGTGCTTGTCCCCTGACATTTGTTTGGCCACTACTATCTTCCTCGTCTTCCTCTTCCCACTGATTGACCTCTGTTGTGACCTGGATCACCTGCCGGCTCCATGTTATCGCTATGTTGTTGTAGGTGGATACCACTCATTTCACTATATACTCATACCACAATGTGAAATCAATCATCAGTAACGAGTTGTCAGTATTGGGAAAGCAATTACAAGGCCCTGCATACATACAGTGGCCCTGCATACATACACTTTATTAGGTACACCTGCTTGTTAACGCAAATAGCCTGCTCCTTCGAACAGCAAATCATGTGGCTGCCTGCAACTCAACATATAGAGTAGAGAGCTTTAGTTATTGTTCGACCAAACATTAGAACGGGCAACATGCGTAATCTCAGCAACTTTGACCGTGGTATGATTGTTGGTGACACACATGGTGGTTCCAACATCTCAGAAACAGCTGCCCTCCTGATTCTTTTTTTTTACACACTACAGTCTCTAGAGTTTACAGAGAATGGTGCGATAAACAAAACACATTCAGTGAGCGGCAGTTCTGTGGGCAAAAACACCTTGTTAATGAGAGAGGTCAGAGGAGAATGTCCAGACTCATTCAAGCTAACAGAAAGGCCACAAATGGTCAAATAACATCTGTTTAAAACAGTGGTGTGCAGAAGGGCATCTCTTACCGTACAACACCGTGAATAATTCAGGCTGTTGTGGAGTTAAAAGGGGGGTCCTAGCCAGTACTAGATAGGTGTACCTAATAAAGTGGCCGGTGAGTGCACTGTCAAATGTCAGTAATGTCAAATCTGAAAACATGGTTCGGAAAAGTGGTACATGGGACATAGAAACAGTGTCTGATAAAGAATGATGATGAAATATTACATCCATAGATAGTGTAGTCCAATTGGTTCATGTTCCACGGTAATTGGTGTCAATGGATCTTGATATCCTGACACTTTCATGATCTAAACATGGAATATTGTTCGTCAGTTTCCATAAAACGATGCATTAAGAGTAATGCAACATTTACTTATCATGTTGAGAAGTTGTATCAATTGATAGTTAGATCATTGTAATGAAATTAATAGACAGTCATTTCAATTGTAATGTGTGAATTGCATTTTGAAATGGTAACACTGAGGTTAAGTTGTGTCATTTTGAACAGGTGATTTTAGTTCAATGAACAAATGATCTTAGCTTTATGTGTATTGTATCCAAGCAATTGGATAAGTGTTAGAGTTTTGAAAAATTTGCATTTTGATCATCGGATGTGAGTTCTGTGTCTTGAGTTCTGAAAAATGACATCAAGGTTCTGAAATGAGTGCCTAAGCGATTGTAAAGATGTGTAATTTGTGAAGATTTTTCTTTGTGTTGCTAACCCAGTGATCATAGAACATCCCGGTTATTTCTCTTATTTCAGTATGATTACCCTGGAGACAGGAGGTCGCTAAGCCAAGGAATGTACCACTACAACTACCCTGCCTCCCCCTCTCTCCACAGCAAAATGGTACGTCCTCCCAAAGCGTGTTACACTATCAAGAGACACAGACCAATGAGTCCAATGTCAAGTTTGTGAGACACTTGACTACAGCCCTCACACACACAAGTACACAAGCTTAGCGGGAAAATTGTCCTCGACAGCCACCTGTGCTTAAAATAAGATCAGCAGTGTCACTAATGGTATGTTGTAGCTGTGCTTCACTGCTGTAACTGGTGTGAGTTCATATGTCTGTCCAATCTTCTGTCTTCTCTCTTTCTGTCTTCTCTCTTTCTGTCTATCTTTTGTTTTGTCTCTGTCACTCTTTCACTCTCTCTTTCTCTGTTTGTCTGTCTCTTTCTTTATTTCTGTCTCTGTTACTCTCTCTTTTTCTCTACAAACACAACTCTCTCTCCTTGTACTCTTTGTTTATGTCTCTGCATCTGCTGGTGCCACTGATGCTGTTGCTACTGGTTTCACTGGTTTCTCTGGTACTGGGTCTTGCACTGTCCTCGTCCTTGTCACTGCTGCTGCTTGTATCAGGAGGACATTTTAGACTTGCAGCTCCAGAGAAACCTGGAGTACCTCGATCAACAGGTATGTGCCGTAAGCATCTCTGAGCACAGCTCTACCACTACCTCTACTCATGCACATGAACACTAACACACTAAACAAAATTAAATATATTTTACACATACGTGCTATGTCACAATACATTGTAAAAGCTAGGTAACTAACAAATTACTTGGAAACAACGTTGATTCAACTAGTTTGTACCCAGTGAGAAAGCTTGGTAACTTATAGTGCCTTCGGAAAGTATTCAGACTTGGACTTTTTCCACATTTTGTTACGTTACAGCCTTATTCTAAAATTGATTGAAATTGTTTTTTTTCTCATCAATCTACACACAATACTCCATAATGATAAAGCAAAAGCAGGTTTTTTAGAAATGTTTGCGAATTTATATATTTAAAAAAAAAAACGGGATTGTGAGATTTACATAAGTATTCAGACCCTTTACACAGTACGTTTTTGAAGCACCTTTGGCAGCAATTAGAGCATTGATTCTTCTTGGGTGTGACGCTACAAGCTTGGCTCACCTGTTTTTGGGGAGTTTCTCAGATTCTTCTCTGCAGATCCTCTCAAGCTCTGTCATGCAGGATGGGGAGTGTTGCTGCACAGCTATTTTCAGGTCTCTCCAGAGATGTTTGATTGGGTTCAAGTCCGGGGTCTGGCTGGGCCACTCAAGGACAGTCAGAGACTTGTCCCGAAGCCACTCCTGCATTGTCTTGGCAGTCTGCTTAGGGTCGTTGTCCTGTTGGAAGGTGAACCGTCGCCCCAGTCTGAGGACCTGAGGGCTTTGGGCCAGGTTTTCATCAAGGATCTCTCTGTACTTTGCTCCGTTCATCTTTGCCTGGATCCCAGTCCCTGTCGCTGAAAAACATCCCCACAGCATGATGCTGCCACCACCATACTTCACTGTATGGATGGTGACAGGTTTCTTCCATACGTGACTCTTGGCATTCAGGCCAAAGAGATCAATATTTATTTGATCAGACCAGAGAATCTTGTTTCTCATGGTCTGAGAGTGTTTAGGTGCCTTTGGCAAACTCCAAGCGGGCTGTCATGTGCCCTGAGGAGTGGCTTCCGCCTGGCCACCATAAAGGCCCGATTGGTGGAGTGCTGCAGAGATGGTTGTCCTTTATCATTCTGGAAGGTTCTCCCATCTCCACAGAGGAATTCTAGAGCTCTGTCAGAGTGACCAGCGGGTTCTTGGTCAGCTCCCCAACCAAGGCCCTTCTCCCTTGATTGCCCAGTTTTGCTGGGCGGCCAGCTCCTGGAAGAGTCTTGGTGCTTCCAACCTTTTTCCATTTAAGAATGATGGAGGGCCACTGTGTTCTTGGGGACCTTCAATGCTACAGACATTTTTTGGTTCCCTTCCCCAGATTTGTTCCTCGATTCAATGCTGTCTCGGAGCTCTGCGGACAATTACTTTGATCTCATAGCTTGGTTTTTTCTCTGACATGCGCTGTCAACTACAGGGCCTTATATAGACAGGTGTGTGCCTTTCCAAATCATGTCCAATTAATTGAATATACCACAGGTGGACTCCAATCAAGTTGTAGAAACATCTCAAGGATGATCAATGGAAACACTCTGAATACTTATGTAAATAAGGTATTTCTGTTTTTGCTTTTTCATTATGGGGTTTTGTGTGCAGATTTCTGAGGATTTTTGTTTATTTAATACATTTTAAAATCAGGCTGTAACATAACAAACTGTGGTAATGTCAAGTGGTCTGAATACTTTCTGGAGGCACTGTAGCTACTGAGAACAGAGAAGGGTGGGGAAGGTAGAGTCTAGACGTCTTGAGAACATGAGAATAATTACATTTGGATCACCCATAAACTGTTGGTTACACTAAACCCCTCACAAAGTGTGGTTGACAGCATTTGTGTGATGTTTGCCACAGCATTCAGATATATTGTCGTGTGGAAGATGTATTGTCCATGTTGTCCACACTGCTACCTGCTAAAAACCTGTTGTTTCTCACAACCACATTCCAGATTCACTCCCACTATTACCCTCTCTCCACTGTCTCACTGTCACTGACTGCTTACACCTTATGGTTATGACCAGTCTCTGGTAATGCAGTATACACACCCCATCAGATCTACAAGTACTGGAACTCTTTTTTCAACATTAAACACAAACAGAAAGTTGTCTCTTCGATTTAACCAATTTGATTCTCAAATTCAAATTAGAATAGAACCACACTAGTCAGGGACTGTTACTGCGGCCAAGCTCCTGTCTTTACTGTGACAACCAGGAGAATGCATGATAGTGTGTTTCGCGCCAGGTGAGCGGTGGAGATCACCTTGTCGGCATGGTAACCAGAATGGTGGAGCAATCCTCCTCTAGAGCAAATCTCTTCTCACAAGTAAGAGAGGAGAGAGTGTCCCAGAGAGGCAGGTTTCAGCAAGACCCACAGGCCCCACAGTGGTCCCCAAATTATTTTCTTTCCACTGGGACCCACCTAAAGCCTTTCAACTTTTCGCATGAGTCATCATGGAAATACAAATAATGTTTATAACCATGACCCAGTCACGCCATAACCCAAAGGAAGGAAACATTACCACTCAAAGACCCCTATACCCTCACAATATTCCCCTTCCCCTAATATGCGTTTCCAAGATGTCTGGATCATTGTAGCACAGGTTGTTTGCCTTGTAGCCACATGGTTTCTGGTATCAGAGTATAACTCCTTGTGCAGGCTCTCTCTTTCCGCAGAGGTCAACTACTGCCCTCTTCAGGGCTTTTCTTGTCACTAGTGATTTAGGGCGTGGGGCTCAGGTGTAGTCTAGACAGAATCAAATCAAATTGAATAAAACTTTATTTGTCATATGCGCCGAATAGGTCTCATAGGGCTGTGCACAATTGTCTGGGTTAGGGGAGGGTTTGGCCGGGGTAGGCCGTCAATTGTAAATAAGAATTTGTCTTTAACTGACTTGCCTAGTTAAATAAAGGTTAAACAAATAAAAACAACAATGCAGTTGAAGAAAGAGCTAAGAAAAGTTTTTAATAAATAACCTAAAGCAAAAAATAATAAAAAGTAACACAATAAAATAACAAAAACGAGGCTATATACAGGAGGTACCGAGTCAATGTGTGGGGGTACAGGATAGTCGAGGTAATTTGTACATGTAGGTAGGGGTGAAGTGACTATGCATAGATAATAAACAGCGTGTAGAAGCAGTGTAAAAACAAATGGGGGCGGGGGGGTCAATGTAAATAGTCCAGGTGGCCATTTGATTATTGTTCATCAATCTTATGGCCTGGGGGTAGAAGCTGTTAAGGATTTTCCCCTCCCACTCCATAGTCTCCCACAAGCTCTACACAGCCCAATCCTACTCACCCCTATTCTAGAATGTGGCTTTTAGATGCTAGGCTCTATCCACAAAACTGGCTTTTGGTTTCTTTGTCTTACCAATTCATTTGCGATTTTAGTTCTCCATGTTGCTTCACAGTGCTTTATGTTTCTTTGTCTTTCCATCTGTGTTCTATGTCATATCCTGTCTTGTGCTGTAGCTTAATAGTGTGTCAGTGCTTTACAACATCCCCAACCACCCTCCCTCTTTGTTGTACCCCTCTTTCTCCACTGTGATGTCATATCCTCCTTCATATACCATCCAATCACAGTCCCCCATAAGGACATAGATCAGTGTTTCCCGACCTTGGTCCTCAAGTACCCCCATCAAAACACAGTTTCGTTGTAGCCCTTGACATACAAACCTCATTCAACTCATTGAGGGCTTGATGATTAGTTGACAAGTTGAATCAGGTGTGCTTGTCCAGGGATACAATAAAAATGTGTACTGTTGTGTGTACTCGAGGACCAGGGTTGGGAAAACTGAAATAGATGACCTGGATATGAGCTTTGACATTTTGACAGAGGGGGTAAGCATTCCAGTTCACCCTACTGCAGGGATCATGAACTGGATTCAGCCGCGGGCCGATTATTTCTTGAGCGGATCGTTAGGGGGCCAGAACATAATTACAAATAATAAGTAGAATCCAAACTGACCGCAAGAAGCCCAAATGTGTAGGAATACATTTGATAAGATTTCCAGGGCCTCCCGAGTGGCACAGCGGTCTAAGGCACTGCATTGCAGTGCTTGAGGTGTCACTACAGACCTGGGTTTGATCCCAGGCTGTGTCACAGCCAGCTGTGGCCGGGAGACCCATGAGGCGGTGCACAACTGAACCAGCGTTGTCCGGGATAGGGGAGGGTTCAGCCGGCTGGGATTTCCTTGTCCCATTGCGCTCTTGTGGCGTGCCGGGTGCTGGCAAACTGACTTCTGTCGCCAGCTGGACTGTGTTTCCAGCCAACACATTGGTGTGGCTGGGTTAAGTGAGCAGTGTGTCAAGAAGCAGTGTGGCTTGGCAGGGTTGTGTTTAGGAGGATGCATGACCTTCGTCTTTCCCGAGTCCGTAGGGGAGTTGCAGTGATGGGACTAGATTGTATCTACCAATTGGGGAGAAAAAGTAAAAAAAAAAAAAAAAATTCTAAAATGAAAATCACTTGGAGCTGATTTGCTGGTGTCTTTAGTCTTTTACGTCCAACATGAAAAAATATAAAAAATTGGGGGGCCAAATAAAATATGCAGAAAACTTGGGGGGGGGGGCAAATAAAATCACCTGCAGGCTAAATATACTATGCATGTACTACGCACATGGTATGGTATGGTGTTGTTATTACAAGTTCTGTTCTGTGCTACACCCTTGATAAAATGTTGTTTACAACTGGGTGAGTCTGGGCCATTCCTACTGTATGGCTCACTGAAGCCTTCTGTAAAATGATGTGTGTGTTGTTTACAACTGGGTGAGTCTGGGCCATTCCTACTGTATGGCTCACTGAAGCCTTCTGTAAAATGATGTGTGTGTTGTTTACAACTGGGTGAGTCTGGGCCATTCCTACTGTATGGCTCACTGAAGCCATCTGTAAAATGATGTGTGTGTTGTTTACAACTGGGTGAGTCTGGGCCATTCCTACTGTATGGCTCACTAAAGCCTTCTGTAAAATTATGTGTGTGTTGTTTACAACTGGGTGAGTCTGGGCCATTCCTACTGTATGGCTCACTGAAGCCTTCTGTAAAATGATGTGTGTGTTGTTTACAACTGGGTGAGTGTGGGCCATTCCTACTGTATGGCTCACTAAAGCCTTCTGTAAAATGATGTGTGTGTTGTTTACAACTGGGTGAGTCTGGGCCATTCCTACTGTATGGCTCACTAAAGCCTTCTGTAAAATGATGTGTGTGTTGTTTACAACTGGGTGAGTCTGGGCCATTCCTACTGTATGGCTCACTGAAGCCTTCTGTAAAATGATGTGTGTGTTGTTTACAACTGGGTGAGTGTGGGCCATTCCTACTGTATGGCTCACTGAAGCCTTCTGTATAATGAGGTGTGTGTTGTTTACAACTGGGTGAGTCTGGGCCATTCCTACTGTATGGCTCACTAAAGCCTTCTGTAAAATGATGAGTGTGTTGTTTTACAAACCATTGGTCCACGAAGGATTAGTTTGATTAGGATCTGGTTGATATAATGTAAGTATTAAGA
Source organism: Oncorhynchus clarkii lewisi (assembly GCF_045791955.1). NCBI lineage: Eukaryota > Metazoa > Chordata > Actinopteri > Salmoniformes > Salmonidae > Oncorhynchus > Oncorhynchus clarkii. Next base: position 67,534,718 of record NC_092153.1, read on the forward strand.
ATCCTGTCTCTGTTTTCCCAGGTGCCTCCATTCCATGACCCCTACAGGGAGCTGCACCCTACACTGAAACTCAACGAGATGGAGACCAGCGTAAGGCCCTGTCCCTCCATCAAACTGTCATATAAACAGCCTCAACCTTCAGCCACCTCAACCTTCAGCCACCTTACTCGCTCTCACCTTACTCGCTCTCTCTCTCTAGAAACTTCTGGGTCGTCTGTGTGAGCAGAACAGGATTCTAAAGGACCAGGAAGCAGTGGTCCACAGGCTGAGGATGGACAAGGTAGATAGAGAAGTTTTACCACTAAAATCTTCCCCTCGTACTGTGCCAGCTCCAGCATTCTAAACATGTCAAAGTCCAGGCGAGTCCAGCTGAAGACACCGCATGTCTATTGGTATATCCTTTTACAAAATGTATTGTATTTATTTATTTATAAGGGACAATGCACATTAATCAACATCAATTTTACAATAATGCAAAATCCATGTAAATGTGCCAAGGTTAGCCAAAAGCTCATTTGCAACTGTTGTCCCTGGGCAGGTAAGGGCCTACACAGCCACTATACAAATACTCACTAAAACAATACAACATACAAATACATTACATTCAACAATATATAATTCTAACAACAACCTCAACTGTTATCTTACATGAGGAACCACAGATAACTCGTGTACTGGTTTGGATAGATTTGAGCAACAATCAGTGCAACTTCTCAAGTCCATGGGCATTGCATTCCAGTATTCCAGTATATTGTAGCTCTAACAGAGAAGGCCGATTTACCAATTTTACTGTGTTAAAAAGGGACAACACAACCCCTCGAGTTACTGTTCTTGTTATCCTGGAGGGGCTTTCCTTGGGTATGATATGCCGGTATAGGGGTAGAGGGGCTTTCCTTGAGCATGATATGCCGGTTTAGGGGTGGAGGGGCTTTCCCTGAGCATGATATGCCGGTATAGGGGTGGAGGGGCTTTCCTTGAGCATGATATGCCGGTTTAGGGGTGGAGGGGCTTTCCCTGAGCATGATATGCCGGTATAGGGGTGGAGGGGCTTTCCTTGAGCATGATATGCCGGTTTAGGGGTGGAGGGGCAAGAACATGCAGGATGTTAAAGACCAGGCTTGCATCGACATAATACTTAAACTATCCTGACTAAATAAATGATGTTTGTAAATTATATGACAAAGGTGACAAATGTTTGGTTTGTTATCAAAACTCTTAAGTGTTTGTTTGTAGAGTGATTCAATTGGTTTCAGAATAGTAGCTCCTGCTTGTGACCAGCATGTGAGGCAATATCTCAGGTGTGAGAAGATCACAGCATGCATGTATAGTTTGGCGTCCTCCAGAGGAAGGAAAGGTCTTACAAACCTAAAGTTGAATAATCCAATCTTGACAGTGTTAATCACCTTCACATGTTTCTTAAATGTCAAGTTGGAGTCCAAAATGATGCCGAGATACATGAAGTTAGATACAACTTTCTGATTCTCCCCATTAACAAGAACAGCTAGTTGCCTCCCGGGTGGCGCAGTGGTTAAGGGCGCTGTACTGCAGCGCCAGCTGTGCCATCAGAGTCCCTGGGTTCGCGCCCAGGCTCTGTCGCGACCGGGAGGTCCGTGGGGCGACGCACAATTGGCCTAGTGTCGTCCGGGTTAGGGAGGGATTGGTCGGTAGGGATCTCCTTGTCTCATCGCGCACCAGCGACTCCTGTGGCGGGCCCAAGGTTGCCAGGTGCACGGTGTAGCCTCCAACACATTGGTGCGGCTGGCTTCCGGGTTGGATGCGCGCTGTGTTAAGAAGCAGTACGGCTGGTTGGGTTGTGTATCGGAGGACGCATGACATTCAGCCTTCGTCTCTCCCGTACGGGAGTTGTAGCAATGAGACAAGATAGTAGTAGCTACTACAACAATTGGATACCATGAAATTGGGGAGAAAAAAGGGGTAAAAAAATAAATAAATAAAAAATAAAAAAGAACAGCTAGTTGGGAAGAATCAATTGATTTCTTAGAGAAGTACATACAGTCTTGTCGATTTGTTAAAATTACATTTGAACCGTTTGACCTCTAAATACAAATACAAATGCAGGCAAGAATTAGTCATTCATTTAGAAACATGTAGCATAGCTAGTTGTTAACAACTAGTTGTCTATTTTCTGAGTGTACATACATAACTGTATTTTCTGCATACATCTGTATGTTAACTTGTGGGCAAGCAAGTGGGAGATCATTTATATAGATGGTAAACAGAACTCCATAAAAGTAGCCAACCCATGGTCTGACATGTCCGATGTTACCTGCTGTTCCCAGGACAGCCTAGAGGGTGCGCTGGTGGCCACACACCAGGAGATGGAGCTGTACCGGGGTCAGCTGCTGGCTGCAGACAAATTACAGCTGAAGAAGGAGACACTGCAGAACCAGCTCATCAACATCAGAGGAGAACTCTCCCAGGCATCCAGCGTAAGAAAAACACATAGCCAGGGATAATTCATGATAATCCATAGTGATCCATTAGATATCATCTACAATCTATAGATCTATAAAGGATATCCCTTTAAGGTATCCTGTATAAATTACATGGGGGATGAATCTAAAATATGACAATATCTCATCTATAAGATCTGATCACCATCAGAGGACAACTCTCCTACTCCAGTGTGATAGATATTGTATGGTTGCTTTAGAAAGTGACTATAAGGCTGGAGGCTTCAGCATACAGTCAGGGTTTTTCATGCGTATGAAAAACTGTGCCTATTGCCACACCCACCAACTAAGCCTCTTTTTGATTTAGGAAAAACACGGATAGTGTTCATAGTTCCAGGGTCTAAGTGTGTGTTCCAGGATCTGAGTGTGTGTTCCAGGCTCTGAGTGTATGTTATCTCCCCTGCTGTCCAGGTTCTGACCACCAGTCGGATGGAGTTTGAAGCTTTGGAGGACGAGGTCAATGCTATCCATGGAGACCTGTGGGAACAGCTCAACACAGGCGGGCAGGTACATTGGCCACTTAATCTATGACCCACCTAAAGCTTCTGATGTTTTATTGTAGCGTACAAAGTTACCAAAACCTGTGTTTCTAACCAGTCGCCAGTCGAACACTGAATATGAAGCTTTGAAAGGAAATTACTAGAATGGAACTCTAATCTCTAATCTCACCTGCTCATGAACACACCTGTGTGGTTCCATTTTAAAGTTTCTATTGCTGTTCGTTGGCTAATTTCCAGTCACTTACCACAGTGTTATCCTAGTTTGCTAATAGGTGAGTCCAACCTTTCCTCCTAATCAGTCATTTAAACCGAATATGAATCACTCATCAACAATAAATTACCACAAACATTCATTTTCATCATGTCCTATTTATCATCACACTTCTGATGATATCACCTAGAATGTATAAAGTACAGGCGTGGCCAAAAGTTTTGAGAATGACACAAGTATTAATTTTCACAACGTTTGCTGCTGAAGTGTCTTTAGATATTTGTGTCAGATGTTACTATGGAACACTGAAGTATAATTACAAGCATTACAAGTGTCAAAGGCTTTTATTGACAATTACATGAAGTTGATGCAAAGAGTCAATATTTGCAGTGTTGAACCTACTTTTTCAAGACTTCTGCAATCCGCCCTGGCATGCTGCCAATTAATGTCTGGGCCACATCCTGACTGATGGCAGCCCATTCTTGCATAATCAATGCTTGGAGTTTGTCAGAATTTGCTGGGTTTTATTTGTCCACCCGCCTCTTGAGGATTGACCACAAGTTCTCAATGGGATTAAGATCTGGGGAGTTTCCTGGCCATGGACCCAAAATATTGATGTTTTGTTCCCCGAGCCACTTAGTTATTACTTTTGCCTTATGGCAAGGTGCTCCATCATGCTGGAAAAGGCATTGTTCGTCACCAAACTCTTCCTGGATGGTTGGGAGAAGTTCTTCTCGGAGGATGTGTTGGTACCATTCTTTATTCATGGCTGTGTTTTTAGGCAAAATTGTGAGTGAGCCCACTCCATTGGCTGAGAAGCAACCCCACACATGAATGGTCTCAGGATGCTTTACAGTTGGCATGACACAGGACTAATGGTAGCGCTCACCTTGTCTTCTCCGGACAAGCTTTTTTCCGGATGCCCCAAACAATCGGAAAGGGGATTCATCAGAGAAAATTACTTTACCCCAGTCCTCAGCAGTCCAATCCCTGTTTCTTTTGCAGTCTGTCCCTGATGTTTTTCCTGAAGAGAAGTGGCTTCTTTGATGCCCTTCTTGACACCAAGCCATCCTCCAAAAGTCTTTGCCTCAATGTGCGTGCAGATGCACTCACACCTGCCTGCTGCCATTCCTGAGCAAGCTCTGTGCTGGTGGTGCCTTGATCCCGCAGCTGAATCAACTTAAGGAGACGGTCCTTCTTCACAACAATTGAACCGCTCTCCTTGAAGTTCTTGATGATCCGATAAATGGTTGATTTAGGTGCAATCTTACTGACAGTAATATCCTTGCCTGTGAAGCCCTTTTTGTGCAAAGCAATGATGACGGCACGTGTTTCCTTGCAGGTAACCATGGCTCACAGAGGAAGAACAATGATTCCAAGCACCACCCTCTTTTTGAAGCTTTCAGTCTGTTATTCGAACTCAATCAGCATGACAGAGTGATCTCCAGCCTTGTCCTCGTCAAAACTCACACCTGTGTTAACGAGAGAATCACTGACATGATGTCAGCTGGTCCTTTTGTGGCAGGGCTGAAATGCAGTGGAAATATTTTTTGGGGATTCAGTTCATTTACATTTCAAAGAGCGACTTTGCAATTCATCTGATCACGCTTCATAACATTCTGGAGTATATGCAAATTGCCATCATACAAACTGAGGCAGGAGACTTTGTGAAAATGTATATTTGTGTCATTCTCAAAACTTTTGGCCACGACTGTACAGTCAACCTGCCCCATTAAATACCTGTCTGCCCCCCTCCTCTCCATGGAGTTTCACCTGGCTCATAGTGGTGAACTGTTAAGTGAATGTCCATAAGAGTGCAGTGTCTGTGATCCACTCAATAAAACTGGGTTGTTTTCATTAGGAATGAAACAGAAGCAAACGTGCCAAAACGGGAAGGGGGGACCTGAACTTGTCCAATAAACAAAAAAACATGTTTAGGTTTTCATTTGTGAAATTGTTGCTACATTTTGTTATAGTGTGACCCTGTTGTTTTCTTAGACAATAAGGCTACCTGGTGTCACTCTCTCACACTACCTCTGGTCTTATAGCTGCCTAACTGCTGCTACATCACTCCCTGACTTGTTTTCTAATAGAAGACTACAATAACAACAAGTTATTAACAGTATTACATCTATTCAGTATTATACTTCAAATGTTCTTCTCTCCTCTATCCTTCTACAATCACCTTTACTTCCCTCATCTTGTCTACATACTCCACCCCTTCTCTCCTCCATCAGAGTGAGATGATCCACAGACACATTCAGAAGGAGTTCTGGAGAGTTCAGGATGTGTTGGAGGGACTCCACAAGAGCAACCTTTCCAGAGGCACAGACACAGCCAAACACCGGGGTATGCATGCACCTCACAGTAACATAACCTACAGTATATTCGTACATGCAGTGCTTTTGGAAAGTATTCAGACCCCTTGACGTTTTCAACATTTTGTTACGTTACAGCCTTATTATAAAGTTGATTAAAATGTTTATTTTCCTCATAAATCTACACACAATACATCGTAATGGCAAAGCAAAAACCGTTTTTTATGTTATTTTAGCAAATGAAAATTAAAAAAAAAATTAAAATACCATTTACGTAATTATTCAGGCTCTTCACTCGGTACTTTGTTGAAGCTCCTTTGGCAGCGATTACAGCCTTGAGTCTTCTTGGGTATGACGCTACAAGCTTGGTACACCTGTATTTGTGGAGTTTCTCCCATTCTTTTCTGCAGATCCTCTCAAGCTCTGTCAGGTTGGATGGGGAGCATCGCTGCACAGCTATTTTCAGGTCTCTCCAGAGATCAAATCAAATCAAATGTATTTATATAGCCCTTCGTACATCAGCTTATATCTCAAAGTGCTGTACAGAAACCCAGCCTAAAACCCCAAACATTAAGCAATGCAGGTGTTGAAGCACGTTGGCTAGGAAAAACTCCCTAGAAAGGCCAAAACCTAGGAAGAAACCTAGAGAGGAACCAGGCTATGAGGGGTGGCCAGTCCTCTTCTGACTGTGCCGGGTGGAGATTATAACAGAACATGGCCAAGATGTTCAAATGTTCATAAATGACCAGCATAGTTAAATAATAGGTCTGGGACAGGTAGCACGTCCGGTGAACAGGTTAGGATTCCATAGCCGGCCTCCCGGGTGGTGCAGTGGTTAAGAGCGCTGTACTGCAGCGCCAGCTGTGCCATTGGAGTCCCTGGGTTCGCGCCCAGGCTCTGTCGTAACCGGCCGCGACCGGGAGGTCCGTGGGGCGATGCACAATTGGCCTAGCGTCGTCCGGGTTAGGGAGGGCTTGGTCGGTAGGGATGTCCTTGTCTCATCGCGCACCAGCGACTCCTGTGGCGGGCCGGGCGCAGTGCGCGCTAACCAAGGTTGCCAGGTGCACGGTGTATCCTCCGACACATTGGTGCGGCTGGCTTCCGGGTTGGATGCGCGCTGTGTTAAGAAGCAGTGCGGCTGGTTGGGTTGTGTATCGGAGGACGCATGAATTTCAACCTTCGTCTCTCCCGAGCCCGTAAGGGAGTTGTAGCGATGAGACAAGATAGTAGCTACTACAACAATTGGATACCACGAAATTGGGGAGAAAAAGGGCTAAAAAAAAAAGGATTCCATAGCCGCAGGCAGAACAGTTGAAACTGGAGCAGCAGCACGGCCAGTTGGACTGGGGACATCAAGGAGTCATCATGCCAGGTAGTCCTGGGGCATGGTCCTAGGGCTCAGGTCCCCCGAGAGAGAGAAAGAAAGAGAGAAAGAGAGAATTATAGAGAGCATACTTAAATTCACACAGGACACCGGATAAGACAGGAGAAGTACTCCAGATATAACAAACTGACCCTAGCCCCGGACACATAAACTACTGCAGCATAAATACTGGAGGCTGAGACAGGAGGGATCAGGAGACACTATGGCCCCATCCGATGATACCCCCGTACAGGGCGAAACAGGAAGGATATAACCCCACCCACTTTTCCAAAGCACAGCCCCCACACCACTAGAGGGATATCTTCAACCACCAACTTACCATCCCAGAGACAAGGCCGAGTATAGCCCACAAAGATCTCGGCCACGGCACAACCCAAGGGGGGGGCGCCAACCCAGACAGGAAGATCAAGATATTGGATTGGGTTCAAATCCGGGCTCTGGCTGCGCCACTCAAGGACATTCAGAGACTTGTCCCGAAGGAAGCCACTCCTGTGTTGTTTTGGCTGTGTGCTTAGGGTCGTTGTACTGTTGGAGCAGATTTTCATCAAGGATCTCTCTGTACTTTGCTCCGTTCATCTTTCACTCAATCCTGACTATTCTCCCTGCATCTGAATAACATCCCCACAGCATGATGCTGCCACCACCAGGTTTCCTCCAGATTTGACGCTTGGCATTCAGGCCAAAGAGTTCAATCTTGGTTTCATCGGACCAGAGAATCTTGTTTCTCGTGGTCTGTGAGTCCTTTAGGTGCCTTTTGGCAAACTCCAAGCAGGCTGTCATTTGGCTTTTACTGAGGAGGGGCTTCGGCCCGGCCATTCTACCATAAAGGCCTGATTGGTAGAGTGCTGCAGAGATGGTTGTTCTTCTGGAAAGTTCTTCTATCTCCACAGAGGATATCTGGAGCTCTGTCAGAGTGACCATCGGGTTCTTGGTCACCTCCCTGACCAAGGCCCTTTTCCCCGATTGCTCATTTTAGCCGGGGCGGCCAGCTCTACGAAGGGTCTTGGTGGTTCCAAACTTCTTCCATTTAAGAATGATGGAGGCCACTGTGTTCTTGGGGACCTTCAATGCTGCAGACATTTTTTGGTGCACTTCCTCAGATCTGTGCCTTGACACAATCCTGTCTCGGAGCTGTTCGGACAATTCCTTCGACCTCATGGCTTGTTTTTGCTCTGACATGCGCTGTCAACTGTGGGACCTTATGTAGACAGGTGTGTGCCTTTCCAGATCATGTTCAATCAACTGAATATACCACAAGTGGACTCCAATCAAGTTGTAGAAACATCTTAATTAAGGATAATCAATGGAAACAGGATGCACCTGAGCTCAATTTTTCGAGTTTTATAGCATAGGGTCTGAATAGTTATGTAAATAATTTATTTATGTTTTTTATTTTTAATACATTTGCAAAAATTTATATAAAACGGTTTTTCGCTTGGTCGTTATTGGGTGTTGTGTGTGAATTGATGAGGAAAAATGTTTACTTAATCCATTTTAGAATAAGGCTGCAACCTAACAAAATTTGGAAAAAGTCAAAGGATCTGAATACTTTCTGAATGCTCTGTACAGTAATTTCCACTTACTCTATGTTTTTTTCTATCTGTCTGAACTGTAGCTGAATCTCTAGCTGAAGTAGATGATAAATGAACGAATAGGAGTATATCGATGAAGAGTGTTCTGCATGCATTTCTAACTCCCTCCCTCTCCTCTATCTCTCTGTCTCTCTGTCTCTCTATCTCTCTGTCTCTCTATCTCTTTGTCTCTCTGTCTCTCTATCTCTCTGTCTTTTTGTCTTTCTATCTCTCTCTCTCTCTCTGTCTCTCTGTCTCTCTATCACTCTGTCTCTCTATCTCTCTGTCTCTCTGTCTCTCTGGCAGTGGCCAGTGGAGCATCAGGTTCTTTTAGCACCAATAGTCCTGACAGTCCCATGAGCTCAGTAAGCCTCACCAGTCCACTCAGTCCCTTCTCCCCAGTGCTCTGTTCGCAGGCCTCCCCCTCCAAACAACTGGGTCCGGAGGTAAGCATCGCGTCCTCTTACTATCCACGCACCCACCTGGGTCCCCACCCAGGTCCTCCAACTAACACCCACCTGAGTCCTCAACGTAACACCCAACCATGTTTTGATCTAAATGCCCAACTGAATCTAACACTCAACCAGGTCCTGATCCAAATAGACCAGTCTCTGAACCAAACACCCATCTGGATCTTGACCCAAACACCAAAAACCCTCCAATACACTCCTTACCTTGTACCCATCCCAGGCCCCTCAGTCCTGAAACACAGTGCCAGGTCCTGTACTTAGGCACCCAGTCCCATCCTGAACTTAAATCCCTACCTAACACCCAAACAAGTCCTGAGCCAAGTAGGCACACTGGTCTTGAACCAAATATACACAGGGTCCTGAGCCAAACTCCCACCCATGCACTAGCCAAGTCAACCAGCTAGCCCCTGTAGAGAGTACAGACACCAAGCAACATGCACAACCGCACACCTCCCAAGCCAACCAACATGACCTTAGAAACACAGTGGACACCTAACCAAATCAAATTGATTTATATAGCCCTTCATACATCAGCTGATATCTCAAAGTGCTGTACAGAAACCCAGCCTAAAACCCCAAACAGCAAGCAATGCAGGTGTTGAAGCACGTTGGCTAGGAAAAACTCCCTAGAAAGGTCAAAACCTAGGAAGAAACCTTGAGAGGAACCAGGCTATGAGGGGTGGCCAGTCCTCTTCTGGCTGTGCCGGGTGGAGACTATAACAGAACATGGCCAAGATGTTCAAATGTTCATAAATGTCTAGCATGGCCAAATAATAATAATCACAGTGGTTGTCGAGGGTGCAGCAAGTCAGCAGCTCAGGAGTAAATGTCAGTTGGCTTTTCATAGCCGATCATTAAAAGTATCTCTACCACTCCTGCCATCTCTAGAGAGTTGAAAACAGCAGGTCTGGGACAGGTAGCACATCCGGTGAACAGGTCAGGATTCCATAGCCGCAGGCAGAACAGTTGAAACCGGAGCAGCAGCACGGCCAGGTGGACTGGGGACAGCAAGGAGTCATCATGCCAGGTAGTCCTGAGGCATAGTCCTAGGGCTCTCGTCCTCCGAGAGAGAGAGAGAAAGAAAGAGAGAAAGAGAGAATTAGAGAGAGCATACTTAAATTCACACAGGACACCGGATAAGACAGGAGAAGTACTTCAGATATAACAAACTGACCCTAGCCCCCGACACACAAACTACTGCAGTATAAATACTGGAGGCTGAGACAGGAGGGGTCAGGAGACACTGTGGCCCCATCCGATGATACCCCCGGACAGGGCCAAACAGGAAGGATATTACCCCACCCACTTTGCCAAAGCACAGCCCCCACACCACTAGAGGGATATCTTCAACCACCAACTTACCATCCTGAGACAAGGCCGAGTATAGCCCACAAAGATCTCCGCCACGGCACAACCCAAGGGGGGGCGTCAACCCAGACAGGAAGATCACGTCAGTGACTCAACCCACTCAAGTGACGCACCCCTCCTAGGGATGGCATGAAATAACCAAACACAGACCCAACACCAACATCAACCGCCAGCACCAGCCAAGCCATCCAGGCAGTCCCTAGTGACAGTGCACAGCCACACAGCCACCAAGCCAACTCTGGAGTTCCACTCCCCCATGAAGCCAGCCAGAGCTCCACTCACTCACCCACCCACCCTGCCAAACTGACCAATCAACAAGCTCCTACAGGCAGTAACCCACCAACACACCCAGCTAGCCAGTGAGCTTGCCTTTCAGCCGAAACAGCAAGCCATTGGCTACAGGAAAGATCTTCTCCCAGAACCACCTTCCTACCAAGCTAGTTACCCCAACTTCCTCAGTTACCCACCTCAGCGCATCCACCTGACATTCCCTGAGACTCAGTACTCATTTTCCTGCCAAAACTCCTGTCTTGATAGCCAGCTAGCCTATAGCCATAGCTCAGAGCTCCGTACACACTCCCTGTCACCTTGCCCCGTGTCCAGGGCCCTCAGTCCTGAAACACAGTACCTTGTCCTCTGCTTAGCCACTCAGTCCCGAGAACGACCCCTTCTTGTGCCCACCCACTCACCTTCCCCAAAAACCAGCTTGATCTTAGTGACGGTGCTTTCCTTACATCCCAGACCCCGGTACCATCCCAGACCCCGGTAAAACCACACACCCCGGTACCACCACACACCCCGGTACCACCACACACCCCGGTACCACCACACACCACGGTACCACCACACACCACGGTACCACCATACACTCCGGTTCCATCACACACCCCGGTACCACAGCCACCCAAACATCAGGCCTTGGGCTAGACTCAGTGTACTTGCAGACCCATCTCTTGACCTGGTGGACTGTCCTGTAATATTTAAGATGTTTAAGGTGGGTTGCAACAGTTGTAACCCACACCAGACAGACTTGATAGAATAACAGTTGTATACACTTACTGTATTATGATGATGCAGCTTATAGTACTTTGTTTTGCCTATAGTAAGAAGCAAAGCTAGAGGTTTGAAGCAGAATGTGTTATGCTTTCTGAGGTAAAGTATATAGCTGAGGGTGACTAATGGTCCTGGTCAGTAAGTGGTTAATCAAGTTCTGTATCCAGCAGGATCAGGGAATCCTCACTGACATTATCAGAGAAAAAGGAGTCAGCATTTCTCAGCCTGCATAACATGTCGTTAAATAATTATGTATAGTGTCATGTCAACATCAATAAGCTCTTTCTCTGCCAGAAATTATGAGGTCAAAAAAGTTATGTGTAGCACTGTCTCCCTTAAGGAATCAGATAAGAAACCAGACAGACCTGTTACTGTAAATTATTTATAGAAACCTCATTGGGAGGTGGAGCAGAAATGTGACAAATGTTCTCCTTTTCCTTCATGCCATCTCTCACCATGTGGAACATGGTACTTAGTGGTGGGTCATTCCATGTCATTTAAGCCATCTCACCCACCAGGTTGTTAGATTGGTTATTTTCACCATGAGCAAAGGAAATTGGTTTTCTACACAAAGTTGCAAAGAAAATGTTGTGATCCATTTAATAACCCCAAGAGGGATAAAACGGGGACTTTCCTCTATAGTGCTTAATCAATCAATTAAATAATTGATATCAAGGAATATGATAGGCCAAGAAATCAAGTAAACTGGTTATCCCAGGTCCATAACAGTTCATTGATTAAAAGAGAGGGATGTACACTGAATAAAAATATAAACGCAAAATGCAACAATTTCAAAGATTTTACTGAGTTACAGTTCATATAAGGAAATCAGTCAATTGAAATAAATTCATTGGGCCCTAAACTATGGATTTCACATGACTGTGAATTCAGATATGCGTCTGTTGGCCACAGATACCTTAAACGAAAAGGTAGGTGTGTGGATCAGAAAACCAGTCAGTATCTGCTGTGACCACCATTTGCCTCATGCAGTGCAACACAGGCAGTTTAATAAAAAAATAATATTTATTAGGATCCCCATTAGCCGACGCCAATGGTGACACCTAGTCTTACTGGTGTCCGACATATAATTAAAAAGACATTACAGACAAAATTCTTTACAATTTACATACATTTAAAAACATTAACATGTAGTGTGTGTGCATCTATCAGTTCCACATACAGTGGGGCAAAAAAGTATTTAGTCAGTTCTCCCACTTAAAAATATGAGAGAGGCCTGTAATTTTCATCATAGGTACACTTCAACTATGACAGACAAAATGAGAAAAAAATCCAGAAAATCACATTGTAGGATTTTTAATTAATTAATTTGCAGATTATGGTGGAAAATAAGTATCTGGTCAATACATTTTATCTCAATACTTTGTTATATACCCTTTGTTGGCAATGACAGAGGTCAAACATTTCTGTAAGTCTTCACAAGGTTTTCACACACTGTTGCTGGTATTTTGGCCCATTCCTCCATGCAGATCTCCTCTTGAGCAGTGATGTTTTGGGGCTGTTGCTGGGCAACACAGACTTTCAACTCCCTCCAAAGATTTTCTATGGGGTTGAGATCTGGAGACTGGCTAGGCCACTCCAGGACCTTGAAATGCTTCTTACGAAGCCACTCCTTCGTTGCCCGGGCGGTGTGTTTGGGATCATTGTCATGCTGAAAGACCCATCCATGTTTCATCTTCAATGCCCTTGCTGATGGAAGGAGGTTTTCACTCAAAATCTCACGATACATGGCCCCATTCATTCTTTCCTTCACACGGATCAGTCCCAAAGCATGATGTTACCACCCCCATGCTTCACAGTAGGTATGGTGTTCTTTGGAAGCAACTCAGCATTCTTTGTCCTCCAAACCCAAACACGACGAGTTGAGTTTTTACCAAAAAGTTATATTTTGGTTTCATCTGACCATATGACATTCTCCCAATCTTCTTCTGGATCATCCAAATTCTCTAGCAAACTTCAGACGGGCCTGGACATGTACTGGTACAAGTCTGGCACTGCAGGATTTGAGTCCCTGGTAGGCTTTAATACTTTGGTCCCAGCTCTCTGCAGGTCATTCACTAGGTCCCCCTGTGTGGTTCTGGGATTTTTGCTCACAGTTCTTGTGATCATTTTGACCCCACGGGGTGAGATATTGTGTGGAGCCCCAGATCGAGGGAGATTATCAGTGGTCTTGTATGTCTTCCATTTCCTAATAATTGCTCCCACAGTTGATTTCTTCAAACCAAGCTGCTTACCTATTGCAGATTCAGTCTTCCCAGCCTGGTGCAGGTCTACAATTTTGTTTCTGGTGTCCTTTGACAGCTCTTTGGTCTTTGCCATAGTGGAGTTTGGAGTGTGACTGTTTGAGGTTGTGGACAGGTGTCTTTTATACTGATAACAAGTTCAAACAACTGCCATTAATACAGGTAACGAGTGGAGGACAGAGGAGCCTCTTAAAGAAGAAGTTACAGGTCTGTGAGAGCCAGAAATCTTGCTTGTTTGTAGGTGACCAAATACTTTTTTCCCACCATAATTTGCAAATAAATGCATAACAAATACTATAATGTGATTTTCTGGATTTTTTTTCTAATTTTGTCTGTCATAGTTGAAGTGTACCTATGATGAAAATTGGTGGCTGACTAAATATGTTTTTGCCCCACTGTACATGTCAGTACATACACACGGGTTGATTGTGGCATGTGGAATGTTGTCCTCTTCAATGGCTGTGCGAAGTTGCTGGATATTGGCGGGAACTGCAACATGCTGTTGTACACGTTGATCCAGAGCATCCCAAATATGCTCAGAGGGTGACATGTCTGGTGAGTATGCAGGCCATGGAAGAATTGGGACATTTTCAACTTCCAGGAATTGTTTACAGATCCTTGCAACATGGGGCCGTGTATTATCATGCTGAAGTATGAGGTGATGGCGGCAGATGAATGGCAGGACAATGGGCCTTAGGATCTCGTCTCATGATCTCTGTGCTTTAAAATTGCCATCGATAAAATGCAATTGTTTTCATTGCCCGTAGCTTATACCTGCCCATACCATAACCCCACCGCCACCATGGGGCACTCTGTTCACAACGTTGACATCAGCAAACCAATTGCCCACAAGACGCCATACACGCTGTCTGCCATCTGCCCAGTACAGTTTCATCTGTGAATAGCACACTTCTCCAGCGTGCCAGTGGCCATTGAAGGTGAGCATTTTCCAACTGAAGTCGGTTACGACGCCAAAATGCATTCAGGTCAAGACCCTGGTGAGGACGACGAGCAGATGACCTTCCCTGAGACAGAGAGTTTCTGACAGATTGTGCAAACAGTTTCATCAGCTGTCCGGGTGGCAGGTCTCAGACAATCCCGGAGGTGAAGAATGATGTGGAGGTCCTGGGCTGGCATGGTTACACGTGGTCTGTGGTTGTGAGACTAGTTGGACGTACTGCCAAATTCTCTAAATGCACGCTAGAGGCAGCATAAGGTAAAGAAATTAAAATTAAATTATCTGGCAACAACATCTGTGGAATTGAGTTGTGTGACAAAACTGCACATTTTAGAGTGGCCTTTTATTTTCCCCAGCACAAGGTGCACCTGTGTAATGACCATGCTGATTAATCAGCTTATTGATATGCCACACCTGTTAGGTGGATGGATTATCTTGGCAAAGGAGAAATGCTCACTAACAGGGATGTAAAGAAATGTGTGCACAACATTTGAGAGAAATAAGCTTTTTGTGCATACTGTAAGGAACATTTCTGAGGTCTTTTATTTCAGCTCATGAAACATGGGACCAATACTTTACATGTTAAACTTAATATTTTTGTTCAGTATAGAAGAAGAAGCACTTTGGGACTGGGGTTGGATCCTCCTGTTTTAGTATTAAACCCATGTGAAACCTACAGTGTTCTGCCTTCCTCTGGCTCTCAGCCAACTCTCTCTGTTGTGCATGAAGCTCATAATCACACAATGCTGAAATTTGAATTATAGTGTTCAAGAGCAGAAATGTTCTATTTTGTGAATCTGATAAACCCATGTAACATTTGTGTTGCTTAATGGTTGTAACTGATTACTGTGTCTGTACTCATTCAACTGAAACATATAATGTTGGAAATTGTAGTGGTACTTTCTATCTTGTTTTTCACATTCAGCAGCAGTCAGTGGTCTGTATCAGTATTACTAATCTGATTAGAATTGATCAGTATGTGCATTCATGCTAGCTCTCAGTGCAGGCATCTCGTTGAACCCCTGAAGTTCATTGGGGTCGGGGCTACATTCCTCATATCGTTTCATGATCCTCTCTGCTCTGCGCTCTGCCTGGCTTTTGTTACTCTTCCTGATGCACAGTGCTCTCTCTTCCTCCTCCTACCATCATCCTCCTTCCTTTCTTTTTTTCTTCCTTCCCTCTCTTCCTCTTATTCTTCCTACTTTCTTCCTGTGGCTGTAGGACATTGGCCCGCCACGGCCACCACTTCCCAAATCCTACTACCCCCTGGAGTCGCTCCCCTCCCTTCCCCCCTCCCTCCCCCCTCTGCCCTTCGACAGCTCCACCTGGCTACGCAGCCTGGGCCTGGATGACGGTTACCTTGACGATGAAGAGTCCCGCGGCAGAAAGGTATTTGGAGAAGGGAGGGTGGGAGGGAGTTCCCATCCCTGCCACGCCCCCTGTCACTCACGCAAGCTGGTAAATGTGGTCCATAACCACTGATTCAGCGACATAATCATTTGCATCCCCCTAATGGGTAAAGTAAGGATAGGGGCTGGAGTAAGCTGATCTGTGGTAAAGTGCAACTCCCAGTTGACACATGTCCTATAGAAGTCATCCCTGTCGTCCCCATAAACACTTCCGGACCCCTAAACACTTCCGGACCCCTTCTTTCTTCTCTCTCTCTCTTTCTCTCTCTCTTTCCCTGCCTCTCTGCCTCCCTGCCTCCATGCCTCCATCACAGCCTATATCTGCTCTCCAACAGCACTTTCACTAGAAGTGATTGTTCTGGCTCTGACTTTTCTTCAATCACTTACTATGGTTGATACCAAAAACTCTTCATTAAATTTGAATTGAATCAGTTGATATGTAATTATTCAATAGGATCTAAAGCAACAATACCAAACAAATAGGACAACCAATTTTAAGTATTTGAAATATTAGCCATTCTAGTGTACTGGGTGCTTTTGAATGCTAAGACTTAGCTTAGGGCGAGTTACAGGTTCCCCTATGAATGGTAAGGTTGTGATGGATGTGTGGTGTGTGGATCTTTCCACAGCTAGTGGTTCCTTTACCATACTGTCTGTGTGCCAGTCATTCTAGTGATGTGCTAGTGCTGTGTCTGTCCTGTAGTGTGTAGACCGTATGCTTTGGCTTATGCCGTATCTACATCCCACCATTGAGCTCTGGAACCCGCCATATCTGGCAATAACCCCATCATTGCATTCCACACTAATGCATATTATCTAATGCATTCTGTGTTTAGGTAACTATATGGCCAATAGTTCCGACACTCTCCCAGTACGTAAATATCTTACTGTTGATTGGCTGATGATGCAGCATTAGCTCTTCCTCCTACTCTGTGTTACAGCACAAGTACGGTTATCGACAGGACATGTCACCGGAAGAATGGACTAATAACAACGAAGCTCAGGAGCTGGATCAGGATCGACAGGCCAACATGAATAAAGGTACAGGAAGCAAGAGAGCCTGGGTAATGGTGTTCTGGTGTGTCAGTAAGTCTGCAAAGCTGGGTCATTCCTACAATGCAGTACCATTTTGACCTCAAAACATTTTAATTTTTACAAATATGTACATAAAAAAAGTATTCTTTCAGAAAAACATATTGGTCAAGCTCAGGCACATAACATTTTTTGGGGGATGCATTTTCCAATTTGTTAGGTGCATAATCCTAAAAGGGTTGACCTATCAGGGTGGAAATGTTGAACCTAAATTAGCCATAGCTCTGTGAGTGAACAGACTGAGCAAACATAGTGGTAAACACTTAAACAGGATTTTAACTTCTCTATCAACCATATTTTAACATTTGGAATTATTATTTATATATATAATTTAGCCTAAAAAGGTGGAAATGTATGAGTGGGACATACAGACTAAGAACATGAACAAATGGATAAAAATGAGGGTTTATATTTATTTAGCTTTGCACCATAGGAATTATGACTCTTCCTGAAGGTGGGGTCATTGTAGGAAGGGATTGTTTTCTGAAATGGAGAATTACAGCAAACTAAAAGGGTGGAAAGTGGTATCAGGGACACACAGAAAATCTTAAATGAAATAATAAGAAATACAATAATCATTAACTTGTTTTTATTATTTTATGGCTTATGTTTATTCTTTATTTTTAAGAGGTAGATCAGCTTAAATATTGCAGAGATTGTGGCTTCCATCAATGTAATTGTCTGCATCATTTCCAATCCCCCATATTTTCTTTGTAAATACCAGTAAGACATTTGGACAATCCTACTCATTCTAGGGTTTTTCAATATTTGTACTATTTTCTAAATTGTAGAATAATAGTGAATACATCAACAGTATGCAATAACACATGTGGAATAATGTAGTAACCATAAAAGTGTTAAACCAATGAAAATATGTTTTATATTTGAGATTCTTCAAAATAGTCACCCTTTGCCTTGATGACAGCTTTGCACACTCTTGGCATTCTCTCAACCAGCTTCATTAGGTAATCCCAGCGCAAACCAGATGGGATGACGTATTGCCGCAGAATGCTGTGGTAGACCTGCTGGTTAAGTGGGCCTTAAATTCTAAATAAATCACAGACAGTGTCACCAGCACCTATTATCTATTTGTGCTAACTTTCTATTAAAATTTATCGTAGTGAGGTAATTTCTTTCACGATATGAATATCGAGTATGTCCACCTCACCGTCAGACCATTTTATTTGGTTGTAATCCAGAGAGGTTAGAAAAAGCATCTAGATCATCTATGAGGCTGTGGAGAGATCCAAATTGTGAATTTAAAAGAAAACATGAATCATCAGCATAAAATTACGTCTTTGTTTTTATGGCGAAAACTAAAGTAGGGTGGTTGGTTGGGGTGGATGGATGTATGGGTGGGCTTATAACATGAACGTTTAGCAAGCCAAAACTTTGTTTGAATCTCATCACGGACAACTTTGGCATTTAGCTAATTAGCAACTTTGCAACTACAGTACTTAATACATTTGATCTAACTTGCAACTACTTAGCATGTAAGCTAACCATTCCCCTAACCCTAACCTTAACCTTATAACCTAATCTTAAGCCGAGCTAGCAACTGAGAAGAGCTTGCGCCATTTTTTTTTTTTTCCTCTAGAGGAACTCCTGGCATCAACAGGTTTTAAGCACACAACACAGGATGTTTAAAAGACTGAAGCATTAGAAGCATTATTGTTTTTATGTATTTAAGCTTTATTTTATCAGGGAGTCCCATTGAGATCAAGTCCTCGTTTCCAGGGCAGCACTGCAGGAACACAACTGACAAAATGTACAACAAACACAATGTAGTAAAACATACAGTATTACAAGCAATTTAAGAACAAACACATTCCTCAACACTGCGCCACCCGGGAGGCTCCATTTGAACTGTTCTGATTGGTCCCAGAAACCGATGGGTTGGGCCAGAACGAGAACATACCAGTGGATGTCATTAAGAAAAATAGTAAAACATTGAAAAAGTTATAATTTTTTAGATTAAACTATATTAAATATATTCACATGTCACCAAATAATTGGTTAAAACACACTGTTTTGCAATGAAGGTCTACAGTAGCCTCAACAGCACTCTTTAGAGTAGCACCATGTTGTAGCCAGAGGACAGCTAGCTTCGTTCTCCTCCTGGTACATTGACTTCAGTACAAAACCTAGCCATCAACAAATGAATTTCTTCAAAAATGAAGGAGAAACAAGAGATAGAAAGAGAGAGTTCATAATTTTTTCAGTTTCACTTACTTAGCTAGCAAATACAGTTCGCTAGTTTAGTTACTCAAACACCCGGCTCAAACAGAGGGATGCTATGTAAGCTAGCTGGCTATGACTAACCAACACAACACTGGAACTCGTCCAAGTCAAGGTAAACTTTTGTTTTTCTGAATTTATTGCCACTTGGGCCCGCCGGTGTAATTGCTTACTAGCTATACACTGTAATGTTACCGCATTTTTGTAGCCAATTTACTAAACCCATTAGTTCTGTTAGCTATGTTGACTAGGACATTACT
This sequence comes from Oncorhynchus clarkii lewisi, assembly GCF_045791955.1. Classification (NCBI taxonomy): domain Eukaryota; kingdom Metazoa; phylum Chordata; class Actinopteri; order Salmoniformes; family Salmonidae; genus Oncorhynchus; species Oncorhynchus clarkii. The sequence continues at coordinate 67,554,285 of NC_092153.1, forward strand.
TTAACTAATACGGGGACAACTGTGTGTAGCGGTTATGACATGGTTTGGCTTGGAAAGGTTATGTCGCCTGGTCACATACAGCTGATGTGTTGTTCATTGAAGTCCACAAAAGAAGGGAAAAGGTGAAATGAGGAGAGTGCATAGAGGCGAGAAGGAATACAATGTGGCTGCTATGAAAGTGAACTGTTTTATGCATAATCAGGGGTGTATTCATTCCACCAATTCTGTTGAAAACGTTTCTTAAATGGAAACGAAACGGGGGATAAAAATACCTGAATTTGTCCAAGACAAACTCTCGTTTGCAACTGTTGGACTATTGATTAAACCCTAGATAAGCTAGATGCAGGCAAGAGTGTGCAAGGCCGTATTGAATGTGTCACTGTCTGTCATCTCAAATGTTTATCTCGACCTATATGCACCTACATGTGTAAACTTTAATTCATAGGCTAGGTTGTAGCAACCTCATGATGGGTATAGGGGAATATTTGAGTATCATGTAGTAGCCTAAACCTACTGATGTTACATTAAACTGGGTGAATGGAATATGAATGACAGTCATCCAACAATTCTGTAATAGAAATAAGGCCATGCATGCTCATTCAAACAATTATCGTCCTCACTCGTCATAAACGGCACTGACCACCACAGGAACCCACGTGGTGATATGAAAATGTGTCATTGGCTTTGATACTCTGATACAACACCTCTCATTTTGACGTCACCCCAAACGACTGAATCGATGGCAGTCTCAGTCTGAAGTATGTAGCAAACATATATCAGCGTAAGAATTCAGTTTGAAGCATCAGGCAAAAGTTATGTACCACTAGATTTGATGTTATGACACTGGTTAAAACCTCTCTAGGCTAGATGGAATGCTACCGTCCCACCTGACCAACATCCTGTGAAAGTGCAGGGCGCCAAATTCAAACAACAGAAATCTCATACTTAAAATCCCTCAAACATACAACTATTATACACCATTTTAAAGATAAACATCTTGTTAAAATAAGTTGCGACGAGCAAACCCGTATCATGGAGCGTAATCATAGCCTCAAAAGCATTAGCATAACGCAACGGACATAAATACCCCTAGAAACTTTTCCTATTCGTGAAAATCGCAAATGAAATGAAATAAATATATTCAAACACAAGTTTAGCCTTTTGTTAACAACACTGTCATCTCAGATTTTCAAAATATGCGTTACAGCCAACGCTAGACAAGCATTTGTGTAAGTTTATCATGGCATAATGCTATGCTAGGCTCTGCTGGCAGCAGGCAACATTTTCACGAAAATAAGAAAAGCAACCAAATTAAATAATTTACCTTTGAAGAACTTCAGATGTTTTCACTCAGGAGACTCCCAGTTAGATAGCAAATGTTCCTTTTTTCCCAAAATATTATTTTTGTAGGCGAAAAAGCTCCCGTTTCTTCACCATGCTTGGCTGAGAAATCGAACGAAAAATGCTACAACTATAACGGCAAACTTTTTTCAAAATTAGCTACATAATATATACAGAAACACGGCAAACGTTGTTTAGGATCCATCCTCAAGGTGTTTTTAACAAATATATTCGATAATATATCCGTCGAGGCAGTTGGTTTCTCATAAGAAGCGATTGGAAAAATGGCTACCTCAGTATTTTACGCAAGGTTTTCTGCGTGAGACACCATGTGACCACATGCCATATATGGTCCCTTACAGTCATTCTTCAAGGGAAATGCCTAAAAAGACGTCACAATGCTGTAGACACCTTGGGGAAAACGTAAGCTCATTCGTAGCTCATTCACAGACATATAAGGAGTCATTGGCATGAGGCGGTTTCAAAAAATTATTTTCGTGACAAATTATCTTGTTTAAAACTGGAACATTTTTCATCCAAAAATTAAAATAGCGCCCCCTAAATCCAACTGGTTAATCCAACCACAGTGTCCAATTTCAAAAAGGCTTTACTTGCCGAAAGCATACATTGCGATTATCTGAGGACAGCCCCTAGTCACAAAAAAACATACAGCCATTTTCCAGCCGAAGAGAGGAGTCCCAAAAAGCAGAAATAGAGATAAAATGAATTACTAACCTTTGATGATCTTCATCAGATGGCACTCATAGGACTTCATGTTACACAATACATGTATGTTTTGTTCGATAAAGTTCATATTTATATCCAAAAATCTCCGTTTACATTGGCGAGTTATGTTCAGTAATGTTTTGCCTCCAAAACATCCGGTGATTTTGCAGAGAGCCACATCAATTTACAGAAATAGTCATCATAAATGTTGATGAAAGATACAAAGGTTTTACATAAAATTAAAGATAAACTTCTCCTTTAATGCAACCGCTGTGTCAGATTTCAAAAAAGCTTTACGGCAAAAGCACACCATGAAATTATCTGAGTACAACGCTCAGTCACCAAAACAAGCCATACAGATACCCGCCATGTTGTGGAGTCAACAAAAGTCAGAAATAGCGTTATAAATATTCACTTACCTTTGATGATCTTCATCGGAATGCACTCCCAGGAATCCCAGTTCCACAGTCAATGTTTGTTTTGTTCGATAAAGTTAATCTTTATGTCCAAATACCTCCTTTTTGTTTGCACGTTTAGTTCACCAATCCAAATGCACAGAGCTGGGGGGCTGGATGGCAGACCCCCAGTGTGAGGACTGAGCAGCCCAGCAGCTAGGTATAGCCTGAAGAGGTATCTCCCCTGACGTGGTCATGTTTTCAATACAGACTCTGTCTTACTGTATTTAGTACAATGCCTCTATACATAACTTTACATTTCTGTCATCTATCGTGACATTGTGGGAGGATAACCAACCTTCCAATTAATGACAATGTATTTCTTAGCCACTAAAAATGCTAGGTTACACAGTTTCTCCTGATAACAGTCTCCAGTATCAACATTTAAAAGCAAACAAAAACAGAGAGAATATTCATTTGTAGACATGCTGAGATTAAAGAGCATACTCTTTGCCAGAATTCAGACAGCTTTTCACAAGACACATGACCTTTTAAATGCTTCCAGTGCTTCAGTCTTTTAATCTTTTAACTTTTAATGTTTGTTTACACTTTGTTTGGCAGAACTTTAACTGGCCCATTAAAGGTAGTAACTCTTTAAACGTAATTGGATAATTCAGCGAAGTGTAATGGGATAGTTCAGCGAAATATTAAATGTAATGGGATAGTGCAGATGTTTGTTTCCATTCCTCTCAAGCACTTTATGAGTGCTCTAATGAGTGACTGCAATCCACACTTTGGTTTTGGTGGAAAAGTCTGCCAACAAATGCTAATGTTACAATTTTCTGATTTTTTAAAATACTTTATACAGCATCAAAGTGTTTACTGTTTTGGATAAAAAAATGTCAATATATTTTTCCAAACATCCTCTGTATTGTGTGATATGTTCTAGGGGCCATTTTGAGACCTTAAGGAGCATCACGTACTGCTGGAATGCCTACCAATGGCATTTCCATATTTTTGTGAGAAATAACACTGCTCACTCAAAACATTTTAAAAAAAGTATTTATGAAGTATAAATAGACCAAAAATATTGAACTAATGATTAGTAAATGAGGACTCATATTGAACATCTTATGAATAATTATGAAATACTTTCAAAGTTGTTTATAAATGTCTGAATACCTAGCTCACTAACCCTACAGATGTGAGAGTAATGATTCATAAATGATGAATAAACTATTTAATAATCTATTATAAATGCTTTATTACAAGGGAGTGTTATGGGGGTATTATTACAAGGGAGTGTTATGGGGGTATTATTACAAGGGAGTGTTATGGGGGTATTATTACAAGGGAGTGTTATGGGGGTATTATTACAAGGGGGTATTATGGGGGTATTATTACAAGGGAGTGTTATGGGGGTATTATTACAAGAGAGTGTTATGGGGGTATTATTACAAGGGAGTGTTAAGGGGGTATTATTACAAGGGAGTGTTATGGGGGTATTATTACAAGGGAGTGTTATGGGGTATTATTACAAGGGAGTGTTATGGGGGTATTATTACAAGGGGGTATTATGGGGGTATTATTACAAAGGGGTATTATGCTAACTTTTTCTGATCTAATCCCAAACTGTTAGATAACAGACTCATTGGAATGAAATCCTGTTTATAATCAGAAATGAAAGAACATCATCATCTAAAATATCAGAGTATTTACTGTATATACAAATATAATTAGATTACTAGTCCTCAGAACTAGGTGTACCTTATTAAAGTCAATTGTTTACATAATAATAGATTGGATTATGTAACCCCAATGACTGATCCTCTGTTAGCTGCGTCCCAAACGGCACCCTATTGCCTACATAGTGCTCTATGGGCCCTGATCAAAAGTAGTGCACTACATAGGAATGTGGTGCCATTTGGGACACACCCTGTGTCATCCTCTGACATGCTGTTTGTCTCTCTCCTGTCCAGTGGGGATCGTTCCTCCCAGGACTAAGTCTCCCCTGGAGGACCAGGGCCAATCCTACGACCATGGAATCTCCCAACGCAACTGCAAGGTGCCTAATGGAATCTCCAGGGTAGGCAGCATGCCAGAGAGGGCTTTATGGAGCTCAGGAAACTCACAAACTATATGCATTATATTATATGATACATACACATTATGTTTTGTAACTACACTGTATTAGGATAGTGTTACTCATTGATGTTGCCTTTATGTTGTGGTGGTGGGCCTATGTCAGATATGGTGCTGTCAAATTTATCTTTTATAGAGCAATACATTTGATGCTTCATCATATGATGGACAAGTTATTCCCATGTCATTCCCCTCTCCCAGGAGCGTCCGAAGAGTGCGGTGTTCCCGGCGGAGGTGAAGTCCAAGATGAGCATTGAGGAGCAAAACAAGCGTATCCGTAGGAACCAGAGCAGCTCCGTCAGGGACAAGAGACGCAGCCTGAACCTGGGTAGCCAGGCTGGTACCAATTACAGAGTGGTAGGCTCTCTCTTCTATTTACATGTACAGTACCTGTCAAAACTTTGGACACATCTACTCATTCAAGGGTTTTCTTTATTTTTACTATTTTCTACATTGTAGAATAATAGTGAAGACATAAAAACTATTAAATACCACATATGGAATCATGTAGTAACCAAAAAAGTGTTAATAAACAAACATTTTGAGATTCTTCAAAGTAGCCAGTCTTGCCAGCCTTTGCCTTGATGACAGCTTTGCACACTCTTGGCATTCTCTAAACTAGCTTCACCTGGAATGCTTTCCAACAGTCTTGAAGGAGTTCCCACATATGGTGAGCACTTGTTGTCTGCTTTTCCTTCACTCTGCAGTCCAACTCATCCCAAACCATCTCAATTGGTTTGAGGTCGGGTAATTGTGGAGGTCAGGTCATCTGATGCAGCACTCCATCACTCTCTTTCTTGGTCACGTAGCCCTTACAAATCAAATCAAATCAAATGTGTCACACATCAGCAGATGTTAATGCGGGTGTAGCAAAACGCTTGTACTTTGAGTTCTGAAAGTGCAGTAATATCTAACAAGTACTCTAACAATTCTCCAACAACTACCTAATATGTACATGTAAGTATATGGATGACCGATGGCTGAGCGGCATCCTGGAGGTGTATTTTGGATCGTTGTCCTGTTGAATAACAAATGATAGTCCCACTAAGTGCAAACCAGATGGGATTGTGTATCGCTCCAGAATGCTATGGGAGCCATGCTGGTGAAGTGTGCCATGAATTCTAAATAAATCACGGACAGTGTCACCAGCAAAGCCCCATCACACCTCCTCCTAAATGCTTTACGGTGCCACCCACGCGTGGAGATCATCCGTTCACCTACTCTGCGTCTCACAAATACACGGCGGTTGGAAACAAAAATCTCAAATTTGGACTCATCAGACTAAAGGTCAGATTTCCACCGGTCTAATTGATCGTGTTTCTTGACCTAAGCAAGTCTCTTATTATTATTGGCATCCTTTAGTAGTGGTTTCTTTGCAGCAAATCGACCATGAAGGCCTGATTCACCCAGTCTCCTCTGAACAGTTGCTTTGAGATGTGTCTGTTACTTGAACTATGTGAAGCATTTATTTGGGCTGCAATTTCTGAGGCTGGTAACTAATTAATTTATCCTCTGTTAATTGAAATGCATTCCAGGTCACTACCTCATGAAGCTGGTTGAGAAAATGCCAAGAGTGTGAAAAGCTGTCATCAAGGCAAAGGGTGGCTACTTTGAAGAATCTAGTATACAATGTAGAAAATATTGAAAATAAAGAAAAACCCTTGAATGAGTACATGTCCAAACTTTTGACTGGTACTGTACATGTACCTCTATGAGCTAGACACCAGGAATATGTACTGTATGTTGAAATGTATTACAAAGGAAGATCCAGTATATTGCTCTGGCCTCTTGTCTATCTTTCCGGGCCATGTTGATTGGCTGAGCCCTTGGCTCTGCCTTTTAGTCTCTTTCCTGATTGGTTATCTCTGTGTGTGGGTGTCCAGGTGAGGCGGAGGCTGACAACCCATGAGGTGGACATCAATGACCTGGAGGCTGCAGTACGGGGCGAGGGGGTACAAGAGTCACCCCGGGAGGAGATTGCTCGCCTCAGACGGATACAGATGGAACCTGACCAGTACAACCTGGACATCAGCAAAGAGGTTAGACACACTCTGACCAACAACCACACTATGTGATACAATCATTATGTGACTATGATCCAATCGTGATGTGATATAGTTGTGCTCAGTAACACTTCATTCTGTGGAGCTCTTTCAGCTGGTATTTGTCTGGTATAAAAAAAATTCAGTGATAATTAACAATTTAGAAGATGTTTTTGTGGGTGTAGTGAAATGCTTGTTTTCCTAGCTCCAACAGTGTAGTAATATCTAACAATTCACAAGAACAAACACAAATCTAAAAGTAAAATAATGAAATTAATAAATAAATAAATATTAGGATGAGCAATGTCGGAGTGGCATTGACTAAAATACAGTAGAATAGAATACAGTATGTACATATGAAATGAATAAGCGGTATGTAAACGTTATTCATTCTTAAGGATTAGTGTTCCGTCAATGGGACAGTTGTAAATCATGCAGCTATCAAGATGCAGCTATCAAGATGCAGCTATCAAGATGCAGCTATCAAGATAGCATATTTTAGAATAACAACAAATGTTGGTGCATAAAAGTGTCTTATATCGGCTGAAAGCTTAAATTCTTGTTAATATAACTACACTGTCCTATTTACAGTAACTATTACTGCAACAAATGCCATACTATTGTTTGAGGAGAGCTCCCAACAACAAAACACCTTTTTCAACCCAATAGGTTTGATAAATTCACCTTTGAAGGTGAAATTTATACTTACATTCTGAAATCTTGCCCTGATTTATCATCCAAAGGGTCCCAGAGATAACATGAAGTATCGTTTGTTAGATAAATTTATTTTTCATATCCTAAAAAGGTCCATATATCGCGGGTGATCGATTTTGTGTTTCCACTTGTTCAATTTGCAAACAAAGGAATCTGTGAAAATCTCACCCTAATCGTTGTTTGAACGAGTCAAATCACGTTTGTATGTATTCCTCCGATATCCTAGATGGTAACAAGACTTCACTATATATATCATTAGGGGTGTAGTATATCCTATGGACACCATATTTGGTCAGAGAGCGACGCCTTCATGGCACGCCGATGACGCGGGCGGCCATCACTTGAAGGACTGTATCTTTGTCAAATAAGCACCAATCGGGGTCAAGCTAGATAGCCAATGAGCTGGGCTTTACGGGAGTATCCAGAAACCCTGTCTCGGTCGCAAAATGTAGGCGCTAACCATTTATTTTTTTGAATTTTACCCCGTTTTCTCCCCAATTTCGTGGTATCCAATTGTTTTAGTAGCTATTATCTTGTCTCATCGCTACAACTCCCGTACTGGCTCGGGAGAGACGAGTTTACTTTCAAATAGTACCAAGGATATGCATTTCCTTGTTTCAGGGCCTGAGCTACAGGCAGTTAGATTTGGGTATGTCTTTTAGGCGAAAATTGAAAAAGATTGGGCTATTATTAAAGTGACCAGTGATTCCATGTCTATGTACATAGGGCAGCAGCCTCTAAGGTGCAGGGTTGATTAACCGGGTGGTCACTGGCTAGTGATGGCTATTTAACAGTCTGATGGCCTTGAGATATAAGCTGTTTTTCAGTCTTTCTGTCCCAGCTTTGATGCACCTGTACTGAACTCGCCATGTGGATGATGGCGGGGTGAACAGACTGTGGCTCGGGTGGTTGATGTCCTTTATCTTTTTAGCCTTCCTATGACATCGGGTGCTGTAGGTGTCCTGGAGGGCAGGCAGTATGCCCCCGGTGATGCGTTGGGCAGACCGCATTACCCTCTGGAGAGCCCTGCGGTTGCGGGTGGTGCAGTTGCCGTACCAGGCGGTGATTCACCACACTGTGTTGGTGGACCATTTCAGATCGTCAGTTATGTGGAAGCCGAGGAACTTGAAGCTTTCCACCTTATCCGCCGTGGTCTTGTCAATGTGGATAGGGTCGTGCTCCCTCTGCTTTTTTCTGCTTCTTTGTTTTGTTTGACGTTGAGGGAGAGGTTATTTTCCTGGCACCACTCCGTCAGGTCCCTCACCTGTTAGTACACACTAAGTGGTAATGAAGATGTAGAGGAGGCGGCTCATTAGAATCTTTTGGGGCATGGTTTGATCACAGCTCTTTTTGTGCAGCCGCGAGTTAGTCATTCCAGTTGATTTCATCTGTTACATGTTAAATATGATCATTGTTAGTGATGGTGTTTTGTGAAAGACTCATGTATGGCTTGTGTCAATTGAAAGTGATGTGTAAATCAGTGGTTCTCAATTCTCTCCTCAGGGACCCCCAGTCGTTTCAGATCTAGCACACCTGTTTCAAACTCACAATAATTAAACCTATGGAATTGTAACAATATAATATTGCTATCCAGAAAAAGTAACCCAGTATTGTTCTTCAAATGGTTATTTCTAGGACATTGAAATGGTTCTATACAGTACCAAAAAGGGTTGTGACAATAGCAGAATTTTTGTGGTTCTTTATTGCACCATAAACGGTTCTGCTATTATTACGAGCTAAATAATCCTTATTTGGCCCTATATAGAAAAGTTTGTTTTTAGTGTGTGCTGGCTTCAAATAATTTCCCACAATTGGTCACTACTTGTTTACGTAATGTTTTTTCTAATTGCAAACCAAGTAAATAGTGGGCCATAAAATAAAAGATGATCAAACCTCATCTGTAACTCGTTGTGTCCTCAGCTGTGTACTCCAGACAAGGTTCTGATTCCGGAGCGTTACCTGGACGTGGACACTCCTCTCAGCCCAGAGGAGCAAAAGGAGAAACAGAAGAAAGTAGAGAGGATCAAGACGCTCATTGCCAAATCAAAGTATGTACAGACACTACTGAACTACTATCTAACACAGCTCTCACACAGTACAGCAGTGTATTTAGCCAAAGTTTGGCTAAACGTTCTCCCCTCTACTGATTATCTGATTCATATCTGAATGATGGGATGCCACATATTCTGTATAAAAAGGTATAATTTAATCTCCTTTCTCTTGCGCTCTACTTATTTTCTTTGTCACTCTCTCGCCCTCCTCTCCCCCTCCTCTCCCCCTCCCCTCTGCCCATCACTCCCTCCAGTCTCCAGAACGTGGTTCCCCTATTGGATGGTCCAACTGAGGGGGTTGGTTCCCACCACCAGGGTAACCCAGAGCAGCAGCTCCAGGACCAGGAGAAGAGGATTGAGATCTCCTGTGCCCTGGCCACCGAGGCCTCGCGACGCTCCCGTCTACTCTCCGGTGAGGACGCCACCACAGCCTGCCGCCCCACCGCCACCACACCGACCACCTTGTCGCTACGGTTATCCCCCTCACGGTTATTGTTGCCCACCCCGGGCCCGTCGCCCCCCTGTCATTGAAAGGACCCCCCAGCGACGAGTGGTGATGTGTTGCTGCAACACCCCCCACCGCCATCCAAAACCCCTTCTCTCTCTGCCACTATGATACACATGTCCACCACCAACCACACGTGTTCAAACCTTCTCCAGCTGTTTGCATCACACTCAACATCCCTAACTGCTGTGATGGGATTAGATTGGAGGTTAACCTAGTCGAACTGCCTTGTTATAAAAATACATCTGGGGATAAAATATACAACGAGGGCCATTTCCATCAACTTTAAAATCCCAATGTAACCTCAATGTGACCTCACTGTCAACTGTCTGCAAACGACTCCACTATCCAACACTTATGAAAGTGTTGCCATGTTGGCACCAGATGTTCCAGGGTGATAATCTTCCATTGAGAAATGCAAGTTAGAATGGAATGTTATGGAACGTCTGGTGCTAGCAGGGAAGATAGTTCACCAAACCCTTATCTCTGGCTCTGCCTGTTTCACAGTCTGTCTCACTACCCCCACTTTCCACTCTCCACAATATTCACTGTGTGTCTCACTACCCCCACTCTCCACAATATTCACTGTCTGTCTCACTACCCCCACTCTCCACTCTCCACAATATTCACTGTCTGTCTCACTACCCCCATTCTCCACTCTCCACAATATTCACTGTCTGTCTCACTACCCCCACTCTCCACTCTCCACAATATTCACTGCATGTCTCACTACCCCCACTCTCCACAATATTCACTGCATGTCTCACTACCCCCACTCTCCACAATATTCACTGTCTGTCTCACTTCCCCCACTCTCCACAATATTCACTGTCTGTCTCATTACCCCCACTCTCCACAATATTCACTGTCTGTCTCACTACCCCCACTCTCCACAATATTCACTGTCTGTCTCACTACCCCCACTCTCCACAATATTCACTGTCTGTCTCACTACCCCCACTCTCCACTCTCCACAATATTCACTGTCTGTCTCACTACAACACTCCTCCACTCTCCACAATATTCACTGTCTGTCTCACTACCCCACTCCCCCACTCTCCACAATATTCACTGTCTGTCTCACTACCCCCACTCTCCACTCTCCACAATATCCACTGTCTGTCTCACTACCCCCACTCTCCACAATATTCACTGTCTGTCTCACTACCCCCACTCTCCACAATATTCACTGTCTGTCTCACTACCCCCACTCTCCACTCTCCACAATATTCACTGTCTGTCTCACTACCCCCACTCTCCACAATATTCACTGCATGTCCCACTACAACACTCCTCCACTCTCCACAATATTCACTGTCTGTCTCACTACCCCCACTCTCCACTCTCCACAATATTCACTGTCTGTCTCACTACCCCCACTCTCCACTCTCCACAATATTCACTGTCTGTCTCACTACCCCCACTCTCCACTCTCCACAATATTCACTGTCTGTCTCACTACCCCCACTCTCCACTCTCCACAATATTTACTGTCTGTCTCACTACCCCCACTCTCCACAATATTCACTGCATGTCCCACTACAACACTCCTCCACTCTCCACAATATTCACTGTCTGTCTCACTACCCCCACTCTCCACTCTCCACAATATTCACTGTCTGTCTCACTACCCCCACTCTCCACTCTCCACAATATTCACTCTGTCTCACTACCCCCACTCTCCACTCTCCACAATATTCACTGTCTGTCTCACTACCCCCACTCTCCACTCTCCACAATATTCACTGTCTGTCTCACTACCCCCACTCTCCACTCTCCACAATATTCACTGCATGTCTCACTACCCCCACTCTCCACTCTCCACAATATTCACTGTCTGTCTCACTACCCCCACTCTCCACTCTCCACAATATTCACTGTCTGTCTCACTACCCCCACTCTCCACTCTCCACAATATTCACTGTCTGTTTCACTACCCCTACTCCTCCAATCTCCACAATATTAACTGTCTGTCTCACTACCTCCACTCTCCACAATATTCACTGTCTGTCTCACTACCCCCACTCTCCACTCTCCACAATATTCACTGTCTGTCTCACTACCCCCACTCTCCACTCTCCACAATACTCACTGCATGTCTCACTACCCCACTCCTCCACTCTCCACAATATTCACTGTCTGTCTCACTACTCCCACTCTCCACAATATTCACTGCATGTCTCACTACAACACTCCTCCACTCTCCACAATATTCACTGTCTGTCTCACTACCCCCACTCTCCACTCTCCACAATATTCACTGCATGTCTCACTACCCCACTCCTCCACTCTCCACAATATTCACTGTCTGTCTCACAACCCCCACTCTCCACAATATTCACTGCATGTCTCACTACAACACTCCTCCACTCTCCACAATATTCACTGTCTGTCTCACTACCCCACTCCTCCACTCTCCACAATATTCACTGTCTGTCTCACTACCCCCACTCTCCACTCTCCACAATATTCACTGTCTGTCTCACTAGCCCCACTCTCCACAATATTCACTGCATGTCCCACTACAACACTCCTCCACTCTCCACAATATTCACTGTCTGTCTCACTACCCCCACTCTCCATTCTCCACAATATTCACTGTCTGTCTCACTACCCCCACTCTCCACTCTCCACAATATTCACTGTCTGTCTCACTACCCCCACTCTCCACTCTCCACAATATTCACTGTCTGTCTCACTACCCCCACTCTCCACTCTCCACAATATTCACTGTCTGTCTCACTACCCCCACTCTCCACAATATTCACTGTCTGTCTCACTACCCCCACTCTCCACTCTCCACAATATTCACTGCATGTCTCACTACCCCCACTCTCCACTCTCCACAATATTCACTGTCTGTCTCACTACCCCCACTCTCCACTCTCCACAATATTCACTGCATGTCTCACTACCCCCACTCTCCACTCTCCACAATATTCACTGTCTGTTTCACTACCCCTACTCCTCCAATCTCCACAATATTAACTGTCTGTCTCACTACCTCCACTCTCCACAATATTCACTGTCTGTCTCACTACCCCCACTCTCCACTCTCCACAATATTCACTGTCTGTCTCACTACCCCCACTCTCCACTCTCCACAATACTCACTGCATGTCTCACTACCCCACTCCTCCACTCTCCACAATATTCACTGTCTGTCTCACTACTCCCACTCTCCACAATATTCACTGCATGTCTCACTACAACACTCTCCACTCTCCACAATATTCACTGTCTGTCTCACTACCCCCACTCTCCACTCTCCACAATATTCACTGCATGCCTCACTACAACACTCCTCCACTCTCCACAATATTCACTGTCTGTCTCACTACCCACACTCTCCACAATATTCACTGTCTGTCCCACTACCCCCACTCTCCACAATATTCACTGTCTGTCTCACTACCCCCACTCTCCACTCTCCACAATATTCACTGTCTGTCTCACTACCCCCACTCTCCACAATATTCACTGCATGTCCCACTACAACACTCCTCCACTCTCCACAATATTCACTGTCTGTCTCACTACCCCCACTCTCCATTCTCCACAATATTCACTGTCTGTCTCACTACCCCCACTCTCCACTCTCCACAATATTCACTGTCTGTCTCACTACCCCCACTCTCCACTCTCCACAATATTCACTGTCTGTCTCACTACCCCCACTCTCCACTCTCCACAATATTCACTGTCTGTCTCACTACCCCCACTCTCCACAATATTCACTGTCTGTCTCACTACCCCCACTCTCCACTCTCCACAATATTCACTGCATGTCTCACTACCCCCACTCTCCACTCTCCACAATATTCACTGTCTGTCTCACTACCCCCACTCTCCACTCTCCACTCTCCACAATATTCACTGTCTGTCTCACTACCCCCACTCTCCAATTTCCACAATATTCACTGCATGTCTCACTACCCCCACTCTCCACAATATTCACTGTCTGTCTCACTACCCCCACTCTCCACAATATTCACTGTCTGTCTCACTACCCCCACTCTCCACTCTCCACAATATTCACTGTCTGTCTCACTACAACACTCCTCCACTCTCCACAATATTCACTGTCTGTCTCACTACCCCACTCCCCCACTCTCCACAATATTCACTGTCTGTCTCACTACCCCCACTCTCCACTCTCCACAATATCCACTGTCTGTCTCACTACCCCCACTCTCCACAATATTCACTGTCTGTCTCACTACCCCCACTCTCCACAATATTCACTGTCTGTCTCACTACCCCCACTCTCCACTCTCCACAATATTCACTGTCTGTCTCACTACCCCCACTCTCCACAATATTCACTGCATGTCCCACTACAACACTCCTCCACTCTCCACAATATTCACTGTCTGTCTCACTACCCCCACTCTCCACTCTCCACAATATTCACTGTCTGTCTCACTACCCCCACTCTCCACTCTCCACAATATTCACTGTCTGTCTCACTACCCCCACTCTCCACTCTCCACAATATTCACTGTCTGTCTCACTACCCCCACTCTCCACTCTCCACAATATTTACTGTCTGTCTCACTACCCCCACTCTCCACAATATTCACTGCATGTCCCACTACAACACTCCTCCACTCTCCACAATATTCACTGTCTGTCTCACTACCCCCACTCTCCACTCTCCACAATATTCACTGTCTGTCTCACTACCCCCACTCTCCACTCTCCACAATATTCACTCTGTCTCACTACCCCCACTCTCCACTCTCCACAATATTCACTGTCTGTCTCACTACCCCCACTCTCCACTCTCCACAATATTCACTGTCTGTCTCACTACCCCCACTCTCCACTCTCCACAATATTCACTGCATGTCTCACTACCCCCACTCTCCACTCTCCACAATATTCACTGTCTGTCTCACTACCCCCACTCTCCACTCTCCACAATATTCACTGTCTGTCTCACTACCCCCACTCTCCACTCTCCACAATATTCACTGTCTGTTTCACTACCCCTACTCCTCCAATCTCCACAATATTAACTGTCTGTCTCACTACCTCCACTCTCCACAATATTCACTGTCTGTCTCACTACCCCCACTCTCCACTCTCCACAATATTCACTGTCTGTCTCACTACCCCCACTCTCCACTCTCCACAATACTCACTGCATGTCTCACTACCCCACTCCTCCACTCTCCACAATATTCACTGTCTGTCTCACTACTCCCACTCTCCACAATATTCACTGCATGTCTCACTACAACACTCCTCCACTCTCCACAATATTCACTGTCTGTCTCACTACCCCCACTCTCCACTCTCCACAATATTCACTGCATGTCTCACTACCCCACTCCTCCACTCTCCACAATATTCACTGTCTGTCTCACAACCCCCACTCTCCACAATATTCACTGCATGTCTCACTACAACACTCCTCCACTCTCCACAATATTCACTGTCTGTCTCACTACCCCACTCCTCCACTCTCCACAATATTCACTGTCTGTCTCACTACCCCCACTCTCCACTCTCCACAATATTCACTGTCTGTCTCACTAGCCCCACTCTCCACAATATTCACTGCATGTCCCACTACAACACTCCTCCACTCTCCACAATATTCACTGTCTGTCTCACTACCCCCACTCTCCATTCTCCACAATATTCACTGTCTGTCTCACTACCCCCACTCTCCACTCTCCACAATATTCACTGTCTGTCTCACTACCCCCACTCTCCACTCTCCACAATATTCACTGTCTGTCTCACTACCCCCACTCTCCACTCTCCACAATATTCACTGTCTGTCTCACTACCCCCACTCTCCACAATATTCACTGTCTGTCTCACTACCCCCACTCTCCACTCTCCACAATATTCACTGCATGTCTCACTACCCCCACTCTCCACTCTCCACAATATTCACTGTCTGTCTCACTACCCCCACTCTCCACTCTCCACAATATTCACTGCATGTCTCACTACCCCCACTCTCCACTCTCCACAACATTCACTGTCTGTTTCACTACCCCTACTCCTCCAATCTCCACAATATTAACTGTCTGTCTCACTACCTCCACTCTCCACAATATTCACTGTCTGTCTCACTACCCCCACTCTCCACTCTCCACAATATTCACTGTCTGTCTCACTACCCCCACTCTCCACTCTCCACAATACTCACTGCATGTCTCACTACCCCACTCCTCCACTCTCCACAATATTCACTGTCTGTCTCACTACTCCCACTCTCCACAATATTCACTGCATGTCTCACTACAACACTCTCCACTCTCCACAATATTCACTGTCTGTCTCACTACCCCCACTCTCCACTCTCCACAATATTCACTGCATGCCTCACTACAACACTCCTCCACTCTCCACAATATTCACTGTCTGTCTCACTACCCACACTCTCCACAATATTCACTGTCTGTCCCACTACCCCCACTCTCCACAATATTCACTGTCTGTCTCACTACCCCCACTCTCCACTCTCCACAATATTCACTGTCTGTCTCACTACCCCCACTCTCCACAATATTCACTGCATGTCCCACTACAACACTCCTCCACTCTCCACAATATTCACTGTCTGTCTCACTACCCCCACTCTCCATTCTCCACAATATTCACTGTCTGTCTCACTACCCCCACTCTCCACTCTCCACAATATTCACTGTCTGTCTCACTACCCCCACTCTCCACTCTCCACAATATTCACTGTCTGTCTCACTACCCCCACTCTCCACTCTCCACAATATTCACTGTCTGTCTCACTACCCCCACTCTCCACAATATTCACTGTCTGTCTCACTACCCCCACTCTCCACTCTCCACAATATTCACTGCATGTCTCACTACCCCCACTCTCCACTCTCCACAATATTCACTGTCTGTCTCACTACCCCCACTCTCCACTCTCCACTCTCCACAATATTCACTGTCTGTCTCACTACCCCCACTCTCCAATTTCCACAATATTCACTGCATGTCTCACTACCCACACTCTCCACTCTTCACAGTATTCACTGTCTGTTTCACTACCCCTACTCCTCCAATCTCCACAATATTAACTGTCTGTCTCACTACCTCCACTCTCCACAATATTCACTGTCTGTCTCACTACCCCCACTCTCCACAATATTCACTGTCTGTCTCAATACCCCCACTCTCCACTCTCCACAATATTCACTGTCTGTCTCACTACCCCACTCCTCCACTCTCCACAATATTCACTACAAACGCTGATGCTCCACTGTCTTAACCAAGAAATCTACTATATAGTCCTTGAAGATCGCAAAGACTATATAGTTAGATCGACAGTTTTCGTTTGCTCAAAACTATGACTCAATTTTTTACTGCTTACCCTTTGTCTCTGCCCCCCTACCCACAACCAACCACATATTCACAATGGCATCACAGTTAACTTTATGATTACGGGAAATTGAACATCATCTTGTCAGCTTTAAGTGATGAGCTGTTGAAAAACAAAACTGGCTTGATTTATTAACTCTTATCAGCTTCCTCCCTCACCTCGTCCCTCGTCCCAGCCTGGGCTCGAACCAGGGACCCTCTGCACACATCAACCACGAAGTATCGTTACCCATCGTGCCACAAAAGTCGTGGCCCTTGCAGAGCAAGGGGAACAACTACTTCTAGGTCTCAGAGCGAGTGACGTCACCGACTGAAACACTATTAGCGCGCACCACCGCTAACTAGCTAGCCATTTCACCTCGGCCACACCATTAGTATTCAGTCATTCTATGTGCTGCCTGCTGTCAGTCATGGTCATAAAAACATGGTCCAGCTGCACAGAGTTCAAACCAAGTTTGCGCTTTATACCGTATCTGTGTTTCTCTGGTGATGCCAGATAGCAACTATTTTTTTTTGTCTAGCCTCCTTAGGCTCCAGAGCCTAAGTGCTCTGAACGTGTGTAGGTGAACTCCAGATCTAGGTGCAAAGGCTTTATCATAGTACACATGCTACATCCTCTTGCTTCCTCAGTACAGAGCTACAGGCTAAGCACCATTTATCTTATGCTAGTGAGGTGATGTGAGTGCACAGTCTCCCCTGTTTTATCTCCCTCACTCTACCTACCCTTTTTAAATTGCTTTACACCTTTATGTTTTGCTATTTGTTTTGCTCGTTCTCACGTCACACCCCAATTCCATTCCAGCCCAGTGCGCCCCCAGCCCCCTCACCTCCCCGACCAGCCTGGCCCCTCCCCCCTCCTCCACTGGTTTCTCCGACTCCGCCCACATCATGAAGGTGTGAGTCTGTGAAGGTGAGTCCCCGCCCACCGAACACACCTTCCTCCTCCCTTAACCCCCCACTCCCCCTTAACCCCTCGCTGGTTACCGTACCTCCTACCTCTCCTGGTTAGGGCAGGGCTCTCTGTTTTCCCTCAGGTGATGTCTTGACCAATTGCAGCAGGTGGACATCAAGGGATCTTTTATTGTTACCTTTTATTACTATCTGCTTTGCTCAATTGTTTCACTAACTGGAAAACAATTCAGAATGCACTCAATGGCCAGTGCTAACATGAGATTTTTGCTAAGTGTACCAAAATAAACATACACCAACAGTATATTACTACCAGTCCTTTCCATATACTGTACTATTTTTAAGGTAAGGAAACCATTAATCAATACAGATATAGCAGTGAACTATCCTTTTAAGATTTATGGCTGTTATTATTAATATCACTGTGTCAGATCAGTATGGATAAGCTGTTATTACTATTGTCACTGTGTCAGATCAGTATGGATAAGCTGTTATTACTAGTATCACTGTGTCAGATCAGTATGGATAAGCTGTTATTACTATTATCACTGTGTCAGATCAGTATGGATAAGCTGTTATTACTATTATCACTGTGTCAGATCAGTATGGATAAGCTGTTATTACTAGTATCACTGTGTCAGGTCAGTGTGGATAAGCTGTTATTACTAGTATCACTGTGTCAGATCAGTATGGATAAGCTGTTATTACTATTATCACTGTGTCAGGTCAGTGTGGATAAGCTGTTGTTACTATTATCACTGTGTCAGGTCAGTGTGGATAAGCTGTTATTACTATTATCACAGGGTCAGGTCAGTGTGGATAAGCTGTTATTACTATTATCACAGGGTCAGATCAGTGTGGATAAGCTGTTATTACTATTATCACTGTGTCAGGTCAGTGTGGATAAGCTGTTATTACTATTATCACTGTGTCAGATCAGTATGGATAAGCTGTTATTACTATTATCACAGGGTCAGGTCAGTGTGGATAAGCTGGTATTACTATTATCACAGAGTCAGATCAGTATGGATAAGCTGTTATTACTATTGTCACTGTGTCAGGTCAGTGTGGATAAGCTGTTATTACTATTATCACAGAGTCAGATCAGTATGGATAAGCTGTTATTACTATTATCACTGTGTCAGATCAGTATGGATAAGCTGTTATTACTATTATCACAGGGTCAGGTCAGTGTGGATAAGCTGTTATTACTATTATCACAGAGTCAGATCAGTATGGATAAGCTGTTATTACTAGTATCACTGTGTCAGGTCAGTGTGGATAAGCTGTTATTACTATTATCACTGTGTCAGATCAGTATGGACAAGCTGTTATTACTAGTATCACTGTGTCAGGTCAGTGTGGATAAGCTGTTATTACTAGTATCACTGTGTCAAGTCAGTGTGGATAAGCTGTTATACTAGTATCACATCATCAGATCAGTGTGGATATGCCGTTATTACTATTATCACAGGGTCAGGTCAGTGTGGATAAGCTGTTATTACTATTATCACAGGGTCAGATCAGTATGGATAAGCTGTTATTACTATTATCACAGGGTCAGATCAGTGTGGATAAGCTGTTATTACTATTATCACAGTGTCAGATCAGTGTGGATAAGCTGTTATTACTATTATCACAGGGTCAGATCAGTATGGATAAGCCGTTATTACTATTATCACAGGGTCAGATCAGTGTGGATAAGCTGTTATTACTATTATCACAGTGTCAGATCAGTGTGGATAAGCTGTTTTACTAGTATCGCATCATCAGATCAGTATGGGTAAGCTGTTATTACTATTATCACATCGTCTGATCAGTATGGATAAGCTGTTATTACTATTATCACAGTGTCAGGTCAGTGTGGATAAGCTGTTATTACTATTATCACAGGGTCAGATCAGTGTGGGTAAGCTGTTATTACTATTATCACTGTGTCAGATCAGTGTGGATAAGCTGTTATTACTATTATCACTGTGTCAGGTCAGTGTGGATAAGCTGTTATTACTAGTATCACTGTGTCAGATCAGTGGGGCTAAGCTGTTATTACTATTATCACTGTGTCAGGTCAGTGTGGATAAGCTGTTATTACTAGTATCACTGTGTCAGATCAGTGGGGCTAAGCTGTTATTACTATTATCACTGTGTCAGGTCAGTGTGGATAAGCTGTTATTACTAGTATCACTGTGTCAGATCAGTGGGGCTAAGCTGTTATTACTATTATCACTGTGTCAGATCAGTGTGGATAAACTGTTATTACTATTATCACAGTGTCAGATCAGTAGGGATAAGCTGTTATTACTATTATCACTGTGTCAGGTCAGTGTGGATAAGCTGTTATTACTATTATCACAGTGTCAGATCAGTAGGGATAAGCTGTTATTACTATTATCACTGTGTCAGGTCAGTGTGGATAAGCTGTTATTACTATTATCACAGAGTCAGATCAGTGTGGATAAGCTGTTATTACTATTATCACTGTGTCAGATCAGTGTGGATAAGCTGTTATTACTATTATCACTGTGTCAGATCAGTAGGGATAAGCTGTTATTACTATTATCACTGTGTCAGGTCAGTGTGGATAAGCTGTTATTACTATTATCACAGAGTCAGATCAGTGTGGATAAGCTGTTATTACTATTATCACTGTGTCAGATCAGTGTGGATAAGCTGTTATTACTATTATCACTGTGTCAGATCAGTGTGGATAAGCTGTTATTACTATTATCACATGGTCAGATCAGTGGGGCTAAGCTGTTATTACTGACAACACTCAGTGGTTTTGGCTCTGCATGCCTGATGTTGCTCCATGTGTGTCCTAAATGGCACCCCATTCCCCATTTTGTCCAGAGGCCTATGGGACTAGGGTGGCATTTGGGATGCAACCTCTATTTTTCTGCCTTGGACCAGTCAATTTAGAGCTATTCACGTTGAATAAAGCCAGGCTTCCACATCCAACACATATTCAGCAATGAACCCAGATAATGATAAACTGCTGTTTCAGACTTTGAAGATAACAGACATCACATTCAACTAATAATAAGAGGATCGCTCTGACTGTCAGCACTTTAGTTTTATCATATCAGACTGGGATGAATACCAGATATTTGAGTTAGTTTAAATATTCAGGGATCGACACTGGGTGGTTGCGACGGTAATGCAACCATTATCTTTATAAGCCCTCCAGAAGACATTCTTGTCATTTCTTGTCAAGAAATCAAACCTCAAAAACTATACTGATTTATTTCCCTTTCATTGTGTTTGGCAAAAACAACTCAAGATATCCGCCTTACTTTTAAACATTGGCAGGATCACACATGGCCCTTACAAAAACCAAATGCACAAATTGAATGCAGACGTACACCAATAGCACAAGACTGCAATGCCTTAAAATACCTTGAAGTCCATGGGTAGTATTAGGTTCAAACCTAATGTCTTTCTGCTTGGCTTATGATGTTCAGGGTCTATTGTCCATAAACTCACACCAAACATACTTCCATGACTTTCTATGATCATTGTTGTTGTTGTTTTTTTGATAAATCAGCACATTTCCTAAGACCATTGTGGACTTGTTTTACCCAAAATTACAACTATGCAGGAAAAGTATGTTAGCTGGAAAATTACTCAAGTTGATGTTGCGCTGCGGCTTTCTTGGCCTGGTTGTGACAGCTATTGAATCCCTTCAATAACCACTCTCCCACATAACAGGGGCACTTCCTGTACTGTGCGACAGGATTCTCAGCTGTGATTGGTTCAAACTGGCCTGGAGCGGTTTACCAAAATGAAGCAGCACAGAGAGTTGTCCTGTGGTCAAATTAGCATTTAGAGTCACACGAAGACATAACAGAATGGGATCTCATATGAGTTCGAATGCATTTCCTTTCCTTGCTTTCAGTTTTCATTGTGTCTCTGTTTGAATGTTTTTTAAGAGTTTTATTGGAGTTAAAGTGTATTCTCTCTCTCTCCTTCCCGTCCTCCCTCTATCTATCACTGTCTATCTATATTACTGTCTCTATCTCTGTGTCTATCTCTGTGTCTGTCTCTGTGTCTATCTCTATGTCTATTTCTGTGTTTATCTATGTGTATATCTATGTCTCTATCTCTGTGTCTATCTCTGCACCTATGTATGTATCTATCTCTGTCTCTATCTATATCACTGTCTCTATCTCTGTGTCTGTCTCTGTGTCTGTCTCTGTGTCTGTGTCTATCTCTATGTCTATTCCTGTGTTTATCTATGTGTATATCTATGTGTCTATCTCTGCACCTATGTATGTATCTATCTCTGTGTCTATCTCTGTGTCTCTCTGTGTCTATCTCTGCCTCTAACACTGCGTCTATCTCTGTCTCTATCTCTGTGTATCTCTGTGTCTATCTCTGTCTCTGTGTCTATCTCTGTCTCCATCTCTGTCTCTATCTCTGTCTCTATTCCTGTGTCTATGTCTATCTCTATCCCTGTCTCTGTCTCTATCTCTGTCTCTATTCCTATGTCTATCTCTATCCCTGTCTCTGTCTCTATCTCTGTCTCTATTCCTATGTCTATCTCTATCCCTCTCTCCCTTTTTCATGTCTAGCTCAAGCTCTGGCTGCCGTTAGGTTTGATGGAGCATCCTTCTGAGGATCCACTGGAATATAAAGAATAAGCCCAAAGAAACTGGTTTTGTTTAGTCTCTGACCGCACGCCCGCCGGTGTATAAACCCAACGACTTCCACAACAACACAACAGGAAAAAGGAAGCTGTCACAGGAAGTCTGGAAAGTTGGCCACCTGAGGACGTCTTCAAGCCAAACAGACTAATGATGGAGAAATGTAAACTTAATGTGCACACCTCCCACCCACCCCAGGGGCTGCTATAACAGCAATCTCCACTCTCCCTCTGTCAATTACCACACTTACACTCTTCCTCTCAGCCTAGGCCTGGTAGAAAAGAGCTTCTCTATGAGGGCAGGAAAAGCAAACAAAACACAATGTTGTAATTTTCACAATTTTCGGTGTACACAATTTTTTGAAGCTACTAAACTAGCCATAGAGCATGGGGTGTATACAGTACATTACTCTAACATGGCCTCCGCCATGCTAAACAGACAGTGAGACAGTGTTTCTCTGTTACTCAGCTCAGAACGGTATCTGCTATGGAAAGATTAGAAGGACCACAGAGACCAGAAGCCAAGGACAGTAGAGTTTTGTGACTGAACGGTTCAGGAGGGCACTTATTGTATGTGATGCACAGATCTCAGTTAAGATGATTAGGGAAGAGGACTGGCTGAGCTGGACTTTAGGAAGAATGGAGGAATGTTTTTATTGGTGCAGAGAGTAGTAGAACAAATCAGAGACTGATGTGTTTAGTGTAACAGAAAAAGGTCACAGAGGAGAAGGAGGTGAACGGAGGGGTGGTTCAAGAACCATAAAGAGATAAAAGTAGTAACAGTAACAGAACGGTACCAGAACAGAATACGGCATCTTAAGAGCAATGTGGTCTTCTCTCTATTTGACCCCTGGGTCATATAGTCTTGATTCTGATTGGCCCCTGGGTCATTGTCTCTAACTCAGTTAAACAGCCCTTGACCCTCAGAGGCTATTAGTGGGGAGAGCTGTACTGCATGCAAGCACAGTGTCGCACAGTAAACACACACACACCCTTCGTTCCCACCTCAATCCACTGGTGTGGATGGGTGTATAGCAGTGCTTGATGAGCCCCCCCCCCCCTCTCTATTCCTTTCCAACCCTCTCATCCCTGGTGAGGAACACACCTGTTGAACACTTACCTGTCCCACTGTGCCTGCCTCCCAGCCCCTTCTCCAGGCTTGGCTATCCCCTTCGGCTCCCTCTTCTGCCTACACCCCGAGCTGGTTGGAACCTGGATGTGTATGTGTGTGACTGTCTACAGGAAGACCCATTCTGACTCTGGTAACTGTGAATCTAGATGTAAGTAAAGCCCAAACACCTTTAGCAATAAAGTCACTGTCTTCTCTTACTCCTCTCACTGCTAGGACCTTTCTTCAGTGGTATAGTACGTCAATAGCTAAATGTCTGGAGAAAATCCATGCATACAGTCAGTACCAGTCAAAAGTTTGAACACACCTACTCATCCCAGGGTTTTTCTTTATTTTTACTATGTTCTACATTGTAGAATAATAGAGAAGACATCAAAACTATGAAATAACACACATGGAATCATGTACTAACCAAACAAGTGTTAAACAAATCAAAATATGTTTTATATTTGAGATTCTTCAAAATAGCCACCCTTTGCCTTGATGACAGCTTTGCACACTCTTGGCATTCTCTCAACCAGCTTCATGAGGTAATCACCTGGAATGCATTTCAATTAACAGGTTTGCCTGTTTAAAAGTTAATTTGTGGAATTTCTTTCCTTCTTAATGCGTTTGAGCCAAAGTTGTGCTGTGACAAGGTAGAGTTGGAATATAGAAGATAGCCCTATTTGGTAAAAGACCAAGTCTATATTAACTCAAGAACACCTCAAAAGATCAATGACAGGCCATCATTACTTTAAGACATGGAGGTCAGTCAATCCGGAAAATGTTAAGAACGTTGAAGTTTCTTCAAGTTGCAAAAATCATCAAGCGCTATAATAAAACAGGACACCAATAAGAATAAGAGACTTGCTTGGTCTAAGAAACACGAGCAATGGACATTAGACCGGTGGAAATCTGTCCTTTCGTACTAACATGCGATTTTTGGTTCCAACCGCCATGTCTTTGTGAGATGCAGAGTAGGTGAACGGATGATATCCGCATGTGTGGTTCCCACCGTGAAGCATGGAGGAGGTGTGATGGTGTGGAGGTGCTTTGCTGGTGCCACTGTCAGTGATTTATTTAGAATTCAAGGTACACTTAACCAGCATGGCTACCACAGCATTGTGCAGTGATACACCATCCCATCTGGTTTGTGCTTAGTGGGACTATCATTTGTTTTTCAACAGGACAATGACCCAAAACACACCTCCAGGCTGTGTAAGGGCTATTTCACCAAGAAGGAGAGTGATGGAGTGCTGCATCAGATGACCTGGTCTCCACAATACCCGACCTCAAACCAATTGAGATGGTTTGGGATGAGTTGGACCGCAGAGTGAAGGAAAAGCAGCCAACAAGTGCTCAGCATATGTAGGAACTCCTTCAAGACTGTTGGAAAAGCATTCCAGGTGAAGCGGGTTGAGAGAATGCCAAGAGTGTGCAAAGCTGTCATCAAGGCAAAGGGTGGCTACTTTGAAGAATCTAAAATCTAAAATAAGTAAAACATTTTATAACACATTTTTGGTTACTACATGATTCCATATGTGTTATTTCATAGTTTTGATGTCTTCACTATTATTCTACAATGAAGAAAATATTAAACATAAAGAAAAACCTTTGCATGAGTAGGTATGTCCAAACTTTTGACTGGTACTGTATATATACAGGTATAAAAATATATATACATACAGTACAGTATAAAGTATGTGGAAAGATGTCAGTGGAAAAAAGAAGTGACCTTAGAATTGTAAGTCTGCTAGTTGAAACATGTTAAGATGGACCAGCAACTTGCATCACAGCCAGCTTACAGTGCATAAATATCAGAAAACAAAATGCATCCTACATGTATCATATCCCTAATATTAAACAGTGCCATGATGAAGTCTGAAGCTATTTTAGCATATAGAGATGGTTGATCATGTCATTCTGATCAGACAGATAAACAGATAGAGATATCCTGGTAAGGGTTGGAGGAAAGGATTTCTATCTGGAGTGAAGGACGTTTAATGGTGCAGTAATGTGCCCTATTCTGCTTCTACTGCATTCCTACCATGCAAGTTGTTGACCTATCCTTTGTATTTGGTCTGTCTCTCTTGACACAAAATCTGTTTGTGTGTCAGTTGATTACTGTCAGTGTTTCCAGATCTAACCTGTGGCCTTTGAGAAAGTCCAGCCCTTTTTATTGCCTTTCATTCATCCTCCCTCCTATCACTATCCACCCATTTCTTCCTGTCTCTTTTTCCCATCCCTCCCTCTGTTTCTCTCTCTCTTTGTCATATTGGCTCAAGAGGTAATGTTGTGTCTGTACAGAAAGACATGTTTCTTCAGACCAGCCAAGATGTTTGATGGTAGGTGAAACGTGTAAACACAAAGCAGATTATCAATCTCACGAAGCAAAAAAAACAACAGCAGGTCTGAGGAAAATAGTTATATTTTTTCTTGTTTTGAGAAAGGGAAAACAAGGTGAAAAAGATGCACTACATATTTTTTTAGACACATGGGTATTTTATGATTCAAATAAGACATTACATTTTTAACAAGTAATCAGGAATGTTTAGCATTTTTTATGACATTGGGGAACAATTGTTGGAGAAATATTTTATTTAGGCTATTTATTGCTTTTAAGAATTGATTTTGGAAATGATTGATTTTGGTCGATTTTGAAAATATAGGTATTTTTGAAACAATTGGCATCAGATGTGTTGAGAAATACAAAACAGCCAAATAAGGGGTGTCCAATATTTGATAACAAATAAAGCATTTATGGCTAATAATGATGTGGAGAGATTTAGCACATTGGTCAATGTACATATTTCTTATTTCAACTACGTATATCTTAATAATAATATTAACTGCTACTATTTTGGGGAAATACACAAACTGCTTGAACTATGCAAATAAAAAAGTGAAAAATCATATGCTTGCTTAGGAAAACCTTGCAATAAAGTGAATGTATTCAATAAAGTATGTTTTACTCTTTTAGATGCTTTTGGAATATTCACTCCGTACTTTATAAGAAAAATGATTATCCTAATCATTGATATTATTAGCGTTATTGTTTTGATCATGTTATTGATGTTGACTAGGCCTATCACTGCCAAAATAATCACACTACAGAGATTGATTGCTCACCTTTTTGTCTGTTATATTAATAGACCTTTACTTAAAATAACATAATGACTCTGTTATATTATATCGTGTGTATGTCTGGATAAATAAACCTGATGATATCATGTAGACTTTGAAGACTGACTGGATTTGTGGAAAACACTGTATCATTGTCCCTTGACTTTCAGTATTTCTTTGAAACTCTTCTCTTCTGCATCTCGGACACATTTGACTGACAGATTATCACCATGGATACACCATGGATTGTAAATAAGAATTTGTACTCGACAAAACACGGAGGTCAAACTTCATTGCTTCGCATGGGGAGCACTTTCTGGATTGTGCTATGGTCAAGAGCCTGCTACTATTCACAGGGAACTCCTCTATTAAAGTATACTTTCATTTCTATAAGGTAAAGCGATCTGTCATCTGTTTGTTCTTATTGACATTGGTAGCCTAGTGGTAGAGTTTGGCAAAGCAACAAAGCATCTTGTCATCGTTTATGCCACAAACAATTAGATATTTTACTAATGAAGTAAGTTGCAGGCTGTTGAGAGAGGCGGATCTCACATTGACTAAAGCTATGATTTGTGTCATGCCAGTGAAAATACATTCAGTCAGGTTAAAATGCTCAATGAGGAAATTGAAGTACACAAGATAAAAGTGTACAGTGTTGGCAAAAAGATTTGAGACTGACACAAATCTAAATTTCCGTAAAGTTTGCTGCTTCAGTGTCTTTAGATATTTTTGTCAGATGTTATTATAGAATACTGAAGTATAATTACAAGCATTTCACAAGTGTCAAAGGCTTTTATTGACAATTGCATAAAGTTGATGCAAAGAGTCAATATTTAGGGTGTTGACCCTTCTTTTTCAAGAACTCTGCAATCTGCCATGGCATGCTGTCAATTAACTTCTGGGCCACATCCTGACTGATGGCAGCCCATTCTTCCATAATCAATGCTTGGAGTTTGTCAGAATTTGTGGGGTTTTGTTTGTCCACCTGTTTGTTCACCTGCCTCTTGATAATGTTAACTTTCACTGCTATGCGGATGACACACAGCTAGCTGTACATTTCAATGAGACATTGAAGCATGTGTTTCAGACAAAAGGAAGTGGATGGCTGCAAACTTTCTACTTTTAAACTCGGACAAAACAGAGATGCTTGTTCTAGGTCCCAAGAAACAAAGAGATCTTCTGTTGAATCTGACAATTAATCTTAATGGTTGTACAGTCGTCTCAATTAAAACTGTGATGGACCTCGGCGTTACTCTGGACCCTGATCTCTCTTTTGAAGAACATATCAAGACTGTTACAAGGACAGCTTTTTTCCATCTATGTAACATTGCAAAAATCTGAAACTTTCTGTCCAAAAATGATGCAGAAAAATTATTCCATGCTTTTGTCACTTCTAGGTTAGACTACTGCAATGCTCTACTTTCCGGCTACCCAGATAAAGCACTAAATAAACTTCAGTTAGTGCTAAATACGGCTGTTAGAATCCTGACTAGAATCCAATAATTTAATCATATTACTCCAGTGCTAGCCTCCTTACACTGGCTTCCTGTCAAGGCAAGGGCTGATTTCAAGGTTTTACTGCTAACCTACAAAGCATTACATGGGCTTGCTCCTACCTATCTCTCTGATTTGGTCCTGCCGTACATACCTATACGTACGCTACAGTCACAAGACGCAGGCCTCCTAATTATCTCTAGAATTTCTAAGCAAACAGCTGGAGGCAGGGCTTTCTCCTATAGAGCTCCATTTTTATGGAATGGTCTGCCTACCCATGTGAGAGATGCAAACTCGGTCTCAACCTTTAAGTCTTTACTGAAGACTCATCTCTTCAGTGGGTCATATGATTGAGTGTAGTCTGGCCCAGGAGTGGGAAGGTGAACGAAAAGGCACTGGAGCAACGAACCGCCCTTGCTGTCTCTGCCTGGCCTGTTTCCCTCTTTCCACTGGGATTCTCTGCCTCTAACCCTATTACAGGGGCTGAGTCACTGGCTTACTAGTGCTCTTTCATACCATCCCCAGGAGGGGTGCGTCACTTGAGTGGGTTGAGTCACTGATGTGATCTTCCTGTCTGGGTTGCCATGGCAGAGATCTTTGTGGGCTATACTCGGCCTTGTCTCAGGATGGTAAGTTGGTGGTTGAAGTTATCCCTCTAGTGGTGTGGGGGCTGTGCTTTGGCAAAGTGGGTGGGGTTATATCCTTCCTGTTTGGTCCTGTCCAGGGGCGTCATCGGATGGGGCCAGAGTGTCTCCTGACCCCTCCTGTCTCAGCCTCCAGTATTTATGCTGCAGTAGTTTATGTGTCGGGGGGCTAGGGTCAGTTTGTTATATCTGGAGTACTTCTCCTGTCCTATCCGGTGTCCTGTGTGAATTTAAGTATGCTCTCTCTAATTCTCTCTTTCTCTCTTTCTTTCTCTCTCTCGGAGGACCTGAGCCCTAGGACCATGCCTCAGGACTACCTGACATGATGACTCCTCACTGTCCCCAGTCCACCTGGCCGTGCTGCTGCTCCAGTTTCAACTGTTCTGCCTGTGATTATTATTATTTGACCATGCTGGTAATTTATGAACATTTGAACATCTTGGCCATGTTCTGTTATAATCTCCACCCGGCACAGCCAGAAGAGGACTGGCCACCCCACATAGCCTGGTTCCTCTCTAGGTTTCTTCCTGGGTTTTGGCCTTTCTAGGGAGCTTTTCCTAGCCAACGTGCTTCTACACCTGCATTGCATGCTGTTTGGGGTTTTAGGCTGGATTTCTGTACAGCACTTTGATATATCAGCTGATGTACGAAGGGCTATATAAATACATTTGATTTGATTTGATTCTTGAGGATTGACCACAAGTTCTCAAAGGGATTAAGGTCTGGGGAGTTTCCTGGCCATGGAACCAACATATTGGTGTTTTGTTCCCTGAGCCACTTAGTTATCACTTTTGCCTTATGGCAAGGCGC
The DNA here is from genome assembly GCF_045791955.1 of Oncorhynchus clarkii lewisi. Classification (NCBI taxonomy): domain Eukaryota; kingdom Metazoa; phylum Chordata; class Actinopteri; order Salmoniformes; family Salmonidae; genus Oncorhynchus; species Oncorhynchus clarkii. The sequence continues at coordinate 67,584,299 of NC_092153.1, forward strand.
TCCATAATGCTGTAGAAGGCATTGTTCGTCACCAAACTGTTCCAGGATGGTTGGGAGAAGTTGATCTCGGAGGATGTGTTGGTACCATTCTTTATTCATGGCTGTGTTCTTAGGCAAAATTGTGAGTGAGCCCACTCCATTGGCTGAGAAGCAACCCCACACCTGAATGGTCTCAGGATGCTTTACTGTTGGCATGACACAGGACTGATGGTTGCGCTCACCTTGTCTTCTCCGGACAAGGGAGACAAAGGGGATTCATCAGAGAAAATGACTTTACCCCAGTCCTCAGCAGTCCAATCCCTGTACCTTTTGCAGAATATCAGTCTGTCCCTGATGTTTTTCCTGGAGAGAAGTGGCTTCTTTACTGCCCTTCTTGACACCAGGCCATCCTCCAAAAGTCTTCACCTCACTGTGCGTGCAGATTCACCCACGCCTGCCTGCTGCCATTACTGAGCAAGCTCTGTACTGGTGGTGCCCTGATCCCACAGCTGAATCAACTTTAAGAGAATGTCCTGGCGCTTGCTGGACTTTCTTGGGCGCCCTAACGCCTTCTACACAACAATTGAACTGCTCTCCCTGAAGTTCTTGATTATCCGATAAATGGTTGATTTAGGTGCAATCTTACTGGAGGCAATATCCGTCTGTGAAGCCCTTTTTGTGCAAAGCAATGATGACGGCACGTGTTTCCATGGTTGACAGAGGAAGAACAATTATTCCAAGCATCACCCTTCTTTTGAAGCTTCCAGTCTGTTATTCGAACTCCATCAGCATGACAGAGTGATCTCCAGCCTTGTTCTCTTCAACGCTCACACCTGTGTTAACGAGAGAATCACTGACATGATGTCAGCTGGTCCTTTTGTGGCAGGGCTGAAATGCAGTGGAAATGTTTTTGGGGGATTCAGTTCATTTGCATGGCGAAGAGGGACTTTGCAATTAATAGCAATTAATCTGATCACTCTTAGTAACATTCTGGAGTATATGCAAATTGCCATCATACAAACTGAGACAGCAGACTGTGAAAATTAATATTTGTGTAATTCTCAAAAGTTTTGGCCACGACTGTAGAACTCCCAAGAACAGAGCAAAGGCAGCTCAAGATGAACAAAAAAAAATATATAAATTGCAACAGATGTGGTTACAAGCACGAGTACAGAAAATTCCCAGCCTATGTTCAAGTATGTAAATCCTGCCAAAAGAAGAATCACTTTGCCAAGATGTGCAAATCACAGAGCCAACAAAGGAAAATGCCTGCAGTTGAGCAGAGTGAAGACAATGACAGTATGTTCCTAGGCACAGTTGAGATTGAGATGACTGAAAAATTCAAACACATTGAAGTTGTCACTGCAGATGTGGACAATGACAAAGCGAAATAGACTGAGAAACTGAGAATAGGAAGGCCATAAAGATCATCAAGGACGACAACCTGAGAAACTGAGAATAGGAAGGCCATAAAGATCATCAAGGACGACAACCTGAGAAACTGAGAATAGGAAGGCCATAAAGATCATCAAGGACGACAACCTGAGAAACTGAGAATAGGAAGGCCATAAAGATCATCAAGGACGACAACCACCTGAGCCACTGCCTGTTCACCCCGCTACCATCCAGAAGACGAGGTCCAAAGGCGAGGTCAGTACAGGTGCATCAAAGCAGGGACCGAGAGACTGAAAAACAGCTTCTATCTCAAGGCCATCAGACTGTTAAACAGCCACCACTAACATTGTGTGGCTGCTGCCAACACCAGCCACTTTAATAATGGGAATTGATGGCAATTGATGTAAAATATATCACTAGCCACTTTAAACAATGCTACTTAATATAATGTTTACATACCCTACATTACCCTACATTACTCATCTCATATGTATATGTATATACTGTACTCTATATCATCAACTGCATCTTTATGTAATACATGTATCACTAGCCACTTTAAACTATGCCACTTTGTTTACATACCCTACATTACTCATCTAATATGTATATACTGTACTCGATACCATCTACTGCATCTTGCCTATACCGTTCTGTACCATCACTCATTCATATATCTTTATGTACATATTCTTTATCCCTTTACACTTGTGTGTATAAAGTAGTAGTTTTGGAATTGTTAGGTTAGATTACTCGTTGGTTATTGCTGCATTGTCGGAACTAGAAGCACAAGCATTTCGCTACACTCGCATTAACATCTGCTAACCATGTGTATGTGACAAATACATTTGATTTGATAAAAAAAAGATGTGACATTCAAGCTTTACACCGGTATTGAGTGCAAAGTAATGTCTTCAAAGATCTTCAACTCACTTGGACTGAAAGAAAAGTTTTGGGTGGCAGGTAGCCTAGTGGTTAGAGCGTTGGGCCAGTAATCAAAACATTTCTAGATCGAATCCCTGAGCTGATGAAAAAATCTGTTATTCTGCCCCTGATACAAGGCAGTTAACCCACTGTTCCTAGACTGTCATTGTAAATAAGCAGTTGTTCTTAACTGACTTGCCTAGTTAAATAAAGGTTAAATAAATCAAATTAAAAACAAATAAGTTGAAGATGTTCACCTGCAAACAGTTTGCCTTTTCTGGCCACCAGATTGTGCCATTGGGTCAGAAATCATTAACCTGTGTGTACAAAGGACAGAGACACAAGGTAAAGTTGAAGATCATTTAAAGACATGCTCCAGCAATTCTCAGAAGAGACACAAAAACTAGGCATGGTGAAGAGAATACATGATGTTAGAGTCAAAAACAATGACATACTGAAAGACTTTGAAGATAAGTTTTCTGATCTCTGTTGCATGATGGAACAACATAATATACAGTTAGATCCTACAGTTGCACCAGTTGTGCATGCCCCAAGATAGTTTCCAGTTGCTATCAAAGACAAGATCGTTGTGGAACTTCACGGAATGGAATAAATGGAAGTGATCACTAAGCAGACAGAACCGGCAGACTGGGTTAGTAGTGTGGTCAAACTAAACAAGATACGGATTTCTATGGATCCACTGGACTTGATCAAAGTGATCAAACGGGAACACTACCCACTCCTCATTGTTGAAGAAGTTGTATCCAGCATGCCAAATGCTAAGATATTATCTGTACTGGACACGAACCAAGGACTCTGGCAGATAAAACTGGACAACGAGAGTTCTGTACATTCAACACACCCATAGGAAGATATTGATTCCTGTGTTTACCCTTTGGTGTCTCATCTGCGTCTAAGGTGTTCCGGAGATCCGTGGCACAGATGATTGAAGGAGATGTCAACATCATCAATGATTTGTTGGTCTGGGGTGAAACTATGGAGGGACTTGACCACTGACTGAATAAGCTGCTACATAGAGCGAGAGTACAATCTCAAACTAAACAGAAAGTAATGTAATATCAGAACGACAGAGATAAAGCACATTGTAACAATAGTCTGAAACCAGATGATGAGAAGGTGAGGGCTGATGTGCACATGCCTCAACCTGAAGAGATTCATGGGCATGCTACAGTATCTTGCCCAACTCAATCCCAACCTGTCTGAAGCTAGCACTCCACTCAGAAAGCTCCTCGAGAGTGTCACTGAATGGCATTGGGATCAAAAACAGAAGAACAGTTTTGAGAAACTCAAAAGTCTGGGAACAATGGCGCAAACACTGACGTTCTATGACATGAATAACTCCTAATACTGTCAGTAGATGCCAGTTCAGGAAGTATAGGAGCAGTCATACTCCAAGATGGTAGATCTGTTGCATATGTGGTTCTCGATCATTCACACACTGTCAACGTAGATACAGTATGCACAGATCTAGAAGGAACTACTTGCTATTGTTTACGGATGTGAGAGGTTCCATCAGTATGTGTATGGCAGAGAGGTACAAGTTGAGAGTGATCACAAGCCCCTTGATGGCATATTCAAGAAGCCGCTAAATCAATCTCCTTCAAGACTGCATAGGATGTTGTTCCGACGTCAAAGATACAGTCTCAATGTAACCTACAAACCAGGCAAAGAAATGCACATAGCAGATGTGCAAACAAAATGATGTGCAAACAAGATGTGCAAACAAAATGAAGAATGAGGAGTTGGAGGTAAACTGGATAACACCTCAGCTGCCAATCAGAGGAGAAGCTACAAGCGTTCAGGAAAGCAACGGTACAAGATCCCGAACGATGAGTGGATGGCCCAGTGAAAAGTGTGTAGTTTCCAAAGAAATCCATCCATACATTCAAGGAGGAAATCAGCTACACATCAGGACTGATGTTCAAAGCCATAAAGTTCATTGTACTACATCAAATGAGACAAGAAATGCTGAACAGAGTTAACGAATCACACCTGGGAATAGTCAAGTGCAAAGAAAGAAAAAAATACATTCTATATTGGCCAGGTATGTCAACACAGATTGAGGACATTGTGCGGTGTCTGTACCGCCAAAAAGAAAAGCAACCCGAGAGAGCCATTGCTTCCACACACTCCACTAGAAAGACCAGCACTGATCTGTTTCACTACATTGGCTCAGAGTATCTTCTCTATGTCGAAAATTACTTCAAAGATCCAGAGATCACCAAACTGAGTGAAACTACGAGCAGTAGTTTCATCACAGCCATGAAGTCTACATTCGCTAGGCATGGCATAGCAGATGTTGTCGTTTCCGACAGAGATCCACAATATGCAAGCATTGAGTTCAGATGTTTTGCTGAAAGCTCAGTCAAATGGACAATCGGAGATGACTGTGCAAACAGTCAAGAACCTGATCAAGAAGGCACAAAGTAGCAAGTGACCCCAACAAAGGTCTACTGGAGTACCGCGACACACCACTAGAGGGCATAGGTTTATCACCAGCCGCACTACTAATGGGATGGTGACTGAAGTCCAAGTTGCCAACCTTTACCACCCTAGCGACTCCTAATGATAATGTTCATCTCCAAGACAAGCTGAAGAACAGACAGCTGAAACAAATCATATCAAATTGTATTGGTCACATTCACATGATTAGCAGATGTTAATGTGAGTGTACTGAAATGCTTGTGCTTCTAGTTCCGACAATGCAGTAATATCTAACAAGTAATCTAACAAATTCCCAACAACTACCTTATACACACAAATGTATGGTATGAATAAGAATATGTACATATAAATATAAATATATGGATGAGCGATGGCCATGCGTCATAGGCAAGATGCATTACATGGTATAGAGCAGTATATAGTAGTACATATGAGATGAGTGATGTAGGATATGTAAACATTATTCAAGTGGCATTATTTAAGGTGACTAGTGATACCTTTATTACGTCCATTTATTAAAGTGTGCCTTGAATTAAGTGTGCCTTGAATTCTAAATGAATCCCTGACAGTGTCGCCAGCAAAACCCCATCACACCTCCTCCTCCTCCATGCTTCACGGTGGGAACCACACATGTAGAGATCATCCGTTCACCTACTCTGCGTCTCACCATGACATGGCATTTGGAACCAAAAATCTCAAATTTGGACTCATCAGATCAAAGGACAGATTTCTAGTGGTCTTATGTCCATTGCTTGTGTTTCTTGACCCAAGCAAGTCTCTTCTTATTATTGGTGTCCTTTAGTAGTGGTTTCTTTGCAACAATTTGACCATGAAGGCCTGATTCACTGATCGTGAAGGCCTCCTCTGAACAGTTGTCGTTGAGATGTGTCTGTTATTTGAACTCTGTGAAGCATGTATTTGGGCTGCAATCTGAGGTGCAGTTAACTCTAATGAACTTATCCTCTGCAGCAGAGGTAACTCTGGGTCTTCCATTCCTGTGGCGATCCTCATGAGAGCCAGTCCCATCATAGAGTTTGATGATCTTTGCGACTGTACTTGAAGAAATGTTCAAAGTTCTTGACATTTTCCCGATTGACTGACCTTAATGTCTTAAAGTAATGATGGGCTGTCATTTCTCTTTGCATATTTGAGTTGTTCTTGCCATAATATGGACTTGGTATTTTACCAAATAGGGCTATCTTCTTTATACCAACTCTACACAACTGATTGTCTCAAATGCAATAAGAAGGGAAAAAAATCCACAAATGAACTTTTAACAAGGCACTCCTGTTAATTGAAATACATTCCAGGTGACTAACTCATGAAGCTGGTTGAGAGAATGCTAAGAGTGTGAAACGTTGTCATCAAGGCAAAGGGTGGCTACTTTTATATATTTTCTGGTTACTATATGATTACATATGTGTCATTTTATAGTTTTGATGGCTTCACTTTTATTCTGCAATGTATAAAATAGTTTAAAAATAATAATAAACTGAAATGAATAGGTGTGTCCAAAGATTTGACTGGTACTGTACATGCAAGAGAAAAGTCAGGATTCAGAGAGGAGAGGTGTGGCAACCAGCTGTCGCGTGCTGAAAAGACATGAGCAGCTAAGGTCATTTGTTGTTCGTATGCCGGATGGAAGAATCTACCGGAGAAACAGGAAGCATCTGCTGAAGACAGGCGAATGAGCGTTTTCACAAATGGAGTCAAAGAGAGACATTAGTGCTGACTCTGGGATCACAAACACTCATGTGTGTGATGATGATGATCAGTCAGCATCGAACAAGATCACATACCAGCCTGACATACCTCAGAGACACAACTGAGGGTGGTTGGACGTACTGCCAAATTCTCTAAAAAGACGTTGGAAGTGGCTTATGGTAGAGAAATTAATATTAAATTCTCTGGCAACAGCTCTGGTGTACCTTCCTGGAGTCAGCATTCCAATTGCATGGTCCCTCAAAATTTGAGACATCTGTGGTATTGTGTTGAGAAAAAACTGCACATTTTAGAGTGGACTTTACTTGTCCCCATCACAAGTTGCAGCTGTGTAATGATCATGCTGTTTAATCAGTTTCTTGATATGCCACACCTGTCAGGTGGATTATCTTGGCCTCATTAACAGGGATGTTAACAAATTTGTGCACAAATTTAGAGAGAAATACGTTTTTCTGCACATTTCTGGGATCTTTTATTTCAGCTCATGAAACATGGGACAAACACGTACATGTTGCATTTATATTTTTGTTATTTATGGCAAAAACTAAAAATCTCCAATAGAATGCTATTGTCATACGACATGTGTTGCTAACACAGAGAATAGTATGCAAACTCTGTTTAGTGGCTCTGGGTATTGGGTGGTCTATGGACTACTGGTAATGACTATCTCTACAGCAGGGGTTCCCAAATTATGGGTTCATGACACAAACTGTTCACACCCCTCTTGTTGGTGGAGAGAATTTTGCAGGTTTAAAGCTTATTTCCTGAAATTCTACACATTTTGAAGTTTTGATGCAAATTTTCTTGAAATTCTTTTATATATAATTTTTTACAATTTTTCTCCCCAAGTTCGTGGTATTTACAGTCTTGTCTCATCGCTGCAACTCCCGTACGGACTCAGGAGAGGCGAAGGTTGAGAGCAATGCATCCTCTGAAACAAACAACCACACCAAGCCTCGCTGATTCTTGACACACTTAACCTGGAAGACATCCACACCAGTGTGTCGGAGGAAACACCATGCACCTGGCGACATGTCAGCGTGCACTGCGCCCGGCCCGCCACAGGAGTCGCTAATGCGCGATGGGACAACGACATCCCCGCCGGCCAAACCCTCCCCTAACCCGTATGACGCTGGGCCAATTGTGCGCTGCACCATGGGTCTCCCGGTCGCGGGCGGCTGCGACGTGCCTGGACTCAAACCCTGAATCTCTAGTGGCACAACTAGCACTGCGATGCAGTGCCTTAGACCGCTGCGCCTCCGGGAGGCCCCTTTGCAATTCTATACATTTTGCCATGTCTAATGTGTATTCATATGAAATTTGAGTGACAAAAATTACAACAATATCTATGGGCTAAAAAAACTAAATATAAAAATGATATCAGAGATGGGCTAGTTGATCTGGACATTTCTGACAAGTTATAAATAGCTCTCTAAGGTATGCAATGACTAACATGGCAAGAGGAACTGATGATGCACTACCCAATTCAAAAATGATACCTTGTGCATTCTACTATTACAACTTTCAAGAGGAAGTTTAAAGCCAGACCCACACACAGAGACGTACGCACGCACGCATACAGACACATACCCACACACATTCTCTCTCCTTCTCTCTCTCTCTCTCTCTCTCTCTCTCTCTCTCTCGTGACTTCAGATTCTGAAGTTTGTACACATTTCTCCAACTCCAACACCCTGGACACATTTTTGGTTGAGTTAAGAGTTCATGTTTGGGAAGAGTTAAAACAAAAACACCTTCAAGGTTAAGTTTAGGCATTAAGATTGAACACGCTAACCACTGAGCTTTGTCTCGCGGCTTACGCCTGTCCGCCTTACCTGTCCACATGCCCTAGCAAAATCCAAGCCAACTTGATGGTAATAGCTCTCACTGTTGCCACTAGTGGCAGGTTTTGAAGACATCTCCCGACGACCTCCCGACGTTCACACTGTGGACACTATCCTGCTGCTTTTCCAACATTGTCCACTGTAGCCTGCTTCATTACTCAAACACAGGGCGAGACGAGGTTAAACTCTCTCGGGTCTGTACAACCTCAAGTGTACACATGATGCTGGGTATCTTGTTTCTTCACAAGTAAGACTTTGCAGTGCCTGTAGCCTTTTTTGAAAAGATTACAACCATTCCAGAACAATCCCACTGAGTCTGTGAAAACTGTGAATCTAACGATCATGGTGGAGAGAGGAGCCTCTGACAAACCAATCAGTTGATAACAAGCCTACAGAGGCAATCAATTTCACATCCACTCTATCAAAACATGTAAATTGCCTCCTTTATAAAAATAGGGCCATTAAAAACAACATGTATGATTCCTTGATTGAAACTAGGAAGTCCCATTATGATAAACTGGATCTGTTTTTCAAGAGAGACCAAGTCAGGAAGGCAGCTTAAGAACAAATCAATGGATAACCCCCCCTAGTCTGGTTGATGATCACCTAGCACGCAGGATGTGACAGCACAGTTCAAAGGTTACCGAAGAGAAAGGAGGTGCACAGATCTACACACCGATCACAAAGAGAAGGAAACATAGAGAGAGAGAGAGAGAGAGAGAGAGAGAGAGAGAGAGAGAGAGAGAGAGACGCAAGAAGGGGGAGAGAAGGAGAGAGAATTCAGGGTAAGACAAGGACATCATGGTTTCAATCACGGAGACTCAGAGTGAGTGGTTTACAACAGCCTTTCTTACAATCAGTTTGTTTTTTATTAACTTGCAAGGATTGCTCAGGTAAATCTGCTAGTCGACATATTGTACCTGGACATGAGTTATTTTGTTGTGAACGTTTAACTTTGAAGTGTGTCATGGTGAAAGCCTACAAGGCTATGGATACTGTAAGTTTGAACTCTGTAGACTAAATGTAGGAACAGACTGTAGAGACTGTAGAGCTGTATGTGTGTGTCTCTCTCTCTCTATGTGTGTGTGTTTCTCTCTCTATGTGTGTGTGTGTGTTCCAGAGATTGGTGTTGGTCTCACGGGCTTTGGCCTCTTCTTCCTGCTCTTTGGCGTGCTGCTGTACTTTGACTCTGTCTTGCTGGCATTTGGGAATGTAAGTAATGATCTTTCTAATTTGAAAATAATAATACAAATATATATTTTGAACACAATAAAGAAAATAAATGATGGATCAACATCTAAATATTGCTTGATCTGACTGAGTTCTAATCGCGCCTGCCTCTTTGTGAACAAGTGGAATCTTGAACAATGGTTTGTATGTTATGTTGGCCTGCGTCTTCTGGATTCGCCTCCCAGATTTGCCTTTTTAGAAGCACATTCACCACTCTCTCAGACAGCTAACTCCGCACTCTTGGGTCACATGCAGAGAGCCTGAAACATGAAACGAACTACCCCAGTTCGGAATCGGCTCCCCTCTAGGCAACTATACTGTTGGCGGCGACAGTGTGTTTGTTAGTCAGGTGGCTAGCTGCCGGCAGAGACTTCTATTGCAGTCACGTTGAAGGGCTCCTGAGGGGGAAGAGGCGTTGTCGTGCCCTCTTCACAACTTTGTGGGTATGTGTCAAACATATTAATTTCGTAGTGACGTGGACACCTTTGGAACTTGAAGATCTCGACCCACTCCACTACAGCTCATTAATGTGAATGGGGGCGTGCTCACCCCTCCATTTCCTGTATTCCACTATCAGCTCCTTTGTCTTGCTGCCGTTGAGGGACAGGTTGTTGTCTTGGTAACACACTGCCAGGTCTCTGACCTCCTCTCAAACTTGATGATGGTGTTGGAGTCGTGGGCCAGGCAGTCACGGATGAACAGGGAGTACAGGAGGGGACTAAGCACACTCTGTTGAGGGGCCTCGTATTTATGATTGGATATGTTGTTGCCTAGTCTCATCGTCTGGGGGCGGCCCATTAGGAAGTCCAGGATCCAGTAGTAGCGGAAGGGGTTCAGTCCCAGGGTCCTGAGCTTAGTGATGAGAGTGAAGGGGACTATGATGTTGAACTGTTGTACTCAGTGAACAGCGTTCTTATCCTGAACAAAAACATAAATGCAACATGCAACAATTTCAAAGATTTTACTGACTTACAATATATATAAAGAAATCAGTGAATTGAAATAAATGTATTAGGCCCTAATCTATGGATTTCACATGACTGGGAATACAGATGTGCATCTGTTGATCACAGACACCTGTAATAAAAGAAGGGGTGTGGATCAGAAAACCAGTCAGTATCTTGTGTGACCATCATTGCCTCATGCAGCGCGACACATCTACTTCGCATAGAGTTGATCAGGCTGTTTTGGGGACTTTGGACTTCAATGGCTGTGCAAAGTTGCAGGATATTGGCAAGAACTGGAACACGCTGTCATATACGTCAATGCAGAGCATCACGTCTGGTGAGTATGCAGGACATGGCGCTGTGGATTATCATGCTGCAACATGGGGTGATGATGGCGGATGAATGGCACAACAATGGACATCAGGATCTTGTCACTCTATCTCTGTGCATTCAAATTGCCATTGATAAATACAATTGTGTTCATTGTCTGTAGCTAATACCTGCCCATACCATAACCCCACCAAACACAAGTGAAGTGTTGGTCCCATGTTTCATGAGCTGAAATAAAAGATCCCAGAAATGTTCCATATGCAGAGTTGGCTGAGAGCCAGAGGAAGGAAGAACACTACAGGTTTCACATGGGTTTAATACTAAAACAGGAGGATCCAACCCCAGTCCCAGAGTTCTTCAATATCTTCTATACTGAGGGAAAATATAAAGTTTAACATGTAAAGTATTGGTCCCATGTTTCATTTGTTGAAATAAAGATCCCAGAAATGTTCCATACAGTATGCACAAAAAGCGTATTTCTCTCAAATGTTGTACACAAATTTGTTTACATCCCTGTTAGTGAGCATTTCTCCTTTGCCAAGATAATCCATCCATCTAACAGTTGTGGTATATCAAGAAGCTGATTAAACAGCTTGACCATTACACAGGTGCACCTTGTGATGGGGACAATAAAAGGCCACTCTAAAATGTGCAGTTTTGTCACACAATACAATGCCACAGTTGCCTCAAGTCTTGAGGGAGGGTGCAATTTGCATGCTGACTGCAGGAATTTCCACCAAAGCTGTCATTTTTCTACCATAAGCCACCTGCAACTTCATTTTAGAAAATTTGGCTGTACGTCCAACTGGCCTCACAATGGCAGACCATGTGTAACTACTCTAGCCCAGGTCCTCCACATCCAGCTTCTTCACCTGCGGGATCGTCTGAGACAAGTCACCCAGACAGCTGGTGAAACTCAGGAGTATTTCTGTCTGTAATAAAGCCCTTTTGTGGGGAAAAACTCATTCTGATTGGCTGGGCCTGGCACCCCAGTGGTTGGGCCTGGCTCCCAGGTGGGTGGGCCTATACCCTCCCAGACTCACCAATGGCTGTGCCCCTGCCCAGTCATATGAAATCCATAGATTAGGGTCTAATGAATTTATGTAAATAGACAAATTTCCTTATATGTACTGTAATTCAGTAAAAATGTTGAAATTGTTAAACGTTGCGTTTAAATTTTGGTTCAGTATAATTTAAGAAAATAGTTATCTATGGAAAGTGTTCATGATTTTATGCAATTCATCATCACAACTCACTGAACAGTCTCTGATGCTATTTTTTTTTACATTTATTTAACTAGGTAAGTTAAGAACAAATTATTATTTACAATGATGGCCTAGGAACAGTGGGTTGCCTGTTCATGGGCAGAATGACAGATTTGTACCTTGTCAGCTCAGGGATTTGAACTTGCAACCTTCCGGTTACTAGTCCAATGCTCTAACCACTAGGCTACGCTGCCGCCCAAGGGTATGTGTCAGTGTGAATAATCCCCATATTTCCCCCCTTCTCAGTCGTATAACATTACAATTGTATAGCTAATAGGCTACGTGTTTGTAGATCGACTGAGATTTAATGAAAATGTTATGTGGAAAAATGTTGTCTTTGTTGAAATATCTGGGGTATACCCAAACATCTAGTAGTCTTGGAGACGGGCTCATGTATTGTTATTGTTTTTCCGTTGCTTTGAGAGCCCAAACAACGCTTCCCATATTTACTGATGGATCTCAGCTAAGGTGGCGACCGCAGAACTCTAACTCTGTCGGCAATTCCGTTGCATGACAATAGCCACAGTAACAGGAAATAACAGTGACAATAATAGCATCACAAACAGGAAAACAGTTTTCTATATTTTCAAACAGAACTTGTTTCATACTTCTTTCCTTTAGGTTCTGTTTCTGACTGGTCTGACGTTCATCATTGGCCTAAGGAGGTCGGCCGGTTTCTTCTTCCAGAGACAGAAGCTCAGAGGCTCCACCTTCTTCCTGGGGGGCGTGGCCTTGGTGCTGTTCCGCTGGCCAATCATCGGCATGGCCGTGGAGAGCTATGGCTTCGTGCTCCTGTTCAGGTGAGTTCAAAAGCACATCTGGGGTATTGATAGAGAGGACATTTTAGATGTTACATTTTTTTTGTTGTCATTCAGCAGACACTTTCATCCAGAGCGTCTTAGAAGACGTGTTTTCTAGAATGCAAGGTGGAACAACCACATAGCAACAGGAGAGCTGGGAGACGATTAGGTTATATGAGAGACATACAGTACCTTGGTGGCAGCATCGTACTTTTAAATGCCTGCTTCTCCTTGTTAACTTTCTTTGATGCCAACTGATTGGAAAGTTCCAGGGGAAAGCAGTATCAACTTTCCCAGACCTCTCAACTATATTGGCCTTCAATTTAAAACAGACAAAGCAAAGGAGGGATTCCATTTAAGGTAGTTGGGAAAAAGTACGTTTAACACAGCAGCTAAATAACTGATGCCATGCCAACACTGTCAAAATGAACGCCCAGTTTGGAAGATCACAGACGCTACCACGTCAGAGTTTCTCTTCCACCTTATCCAAGGTTCTGACATGACTGAAGGGTCAAAGAAAGCCAACATCACTTTACTGACCGCGTCCAGGGACCAGCCTTGGACCACTTTCTGAGACAAACTGTGGTCAAAGCACGTGAGAAAGCGTCAAAAAATAATTTCTGATATCTCTACAGAGATATTTGTCTTGGGCATTCAAGTTCTGAAGTTCTGTATCCTGGGCAACACCACAGACAGAATCACTCTGTGGTAGTTGTAAGCTGAAGTGACAGTGTCTGCTGGGTTGAAATGTTCACACTTCTTATGCATGTCTATATCTCCTTCCAGGTCATTCTTCCCTGTGGCGTGTGGATTCATTTTATCGTTGGTGAATATACCCTATCTCAATGTGGTGAGAGCAACAATCCTTCTATTTTCAACTGTGACTGTCACTAAAGCCAGACTCATCACTTTGAATGAACACAATACATTATGATTTTTTTCATTCTCCCACAAAATAGCCGAGATCCATCAGTAAATATGAGAAGCGTTGTTTGGGCTCTCAAAGCAATGGAAAAACAACAACAATACATGAGCCCATCTCCAAGACTACTAGATGTTTGGGTACACCCCAGATATTTCAACAAAGACAACATTTTTCCACATAACATTTTCACAATGTGTCTAGTGGCAAGTTGTAGTCTCCCGGTAGTGCTGCTTCATGAAAGACTGAAATCTCTCTCTCTCGCTTCTCTTTTGTTTCTCCAAGGGAAACAGCTCCTCTATAATCTGAGGGAAGAGAAAGGGAGTGGAAGCTCTCTATATTTATCTCACTCTTTCTCTCTTCTTTCATGTCCCAGTTGTACAACAGCTTCCTAGGAAGTAGCCCTTCTATTGTCTGAGGAAAGGGAGAGAGAGAAGCCAAAAAAGAAGAGAGGAGGAATGGAAGTGATGGATGACAAAAGGAGAAGTGTATTTGGGCTCAGACTGGCTATAACCTTTGACAGAGACTGATGGAGCGGGGAGGGCTTAGAGCCTTCCCCCATCAACAACCATGAACCAACCAATGGACTCTTCTTCTTGAAATGTTTACATAAACATGAACCAACCAATGGACTCTTCTTCTTGAAATGTTTACATAAACATGAACCAACCAATGGACTCTTCTTCTTGAAATGTTTACATAAACATGAACCAACCAATGGACTCTTCTTCTTGAAATGTTTACATAAACATGAACCACCACATGATGTGTGGCAATGACTAGCTGCCATACCCCTAATGTACATGGTTGGGAGTAACCGATTACATGTAATCAATGACGTAATCATTTACACGAAACTGTAACTGCAATCAGTTACGTTACAAGCAGAAATATTGTAATCAGATTACAGATACTTTTGAAAAACTAGGTGATTAGTTCTTGGATTACTTTTACATTTAGAAAGGATGTTTGCAGAAAAAAATACATTATGACACCTTTCTGTTTTCTCAATTCAGCATTGACAAAAAGGCATGTTTGAGTTTCTTCAGCCTGAGAGAGTCTGACCACAAGTCAGAGACCACTATGATGCGTTTGATGGATCCTTTTTGTCTTCTTCTAATGCCTCTTTAGAGGAAAGGATTCAAAAAGAAACTGAAAGTTATCAGATTATTACTTAGTTTGAGTAATCATTTAGAAAGTAACCTACCCAACCCTGCTTATGTATTTATAATAAAACCATATTTTTGATCTACAGTTTATCATACCCTTTACTATAGTTGTAGTCAAGCAATTCCGAGCCCTTTTGTTAAACACACTTTGGGCTCGATTCAATCCATAGTGCTGAAGTGCGATAGAAATGTGAAGTCAATATTCCGCCGTTCGAAGAGACTGCATTTATGGTTAATGCTGTATATGTTGGTTCAATCGGAATTAACTTTACATTTCCCTCTAAAGTGTGGATCTTCAGCGCTACGGATTGAATCGAGCCCTACACATATTTATTTACAGTGCATTCGGAATGTATTCAGACCCCTTGATTTGTTCCATATTTTGTTACGTTACAGCCTTCTAAAATGTACTAAATAATATCATCCCCTCATCAATCTACACACAATACACCATAATGACAAAGCAAAAACATGTTTTTAGAAATTTTTGCAAATGTATTACAAATAAAAAACAAGTATTCAGACCCTTTGTTATGAGACTCAAAATTAAGCTCAGCTGAATCCTGTTTCCATTGATTATTCTGAAGATGTTTCTTAAACATGATTGGAGTCCACCTGTGGTAAATTTAATTAATTGGACATGATTTGGAAAGGCACAAACCTCTATATAAGGTCCCACAGTTGACAGTGCATTTCAGAGCAAAAACCAAGCCATGAGGTTGAAGGAGTTGTCCATAGAGCTCAGAGACAGGATTGTGTTGAGGTACAGATCTGGGGAATGGTACTAAATAATTACTGCAACATTGAAGGTCCCCAAGAACACAGTGGCCTCCATCATTTTTAAATGGAATACATTTTGAACCACCAAGACTCTCCCTAGAGCTGGCCGCCAGGCCAAACTGAGCAATCGGGGGAGAAGGGCCTTGGTCACGGAGGTGACCCGATGGTCACTCTCACAGGGCTCCAGAGTTCCTCTGTGGCACTCCACCAATCAGGTTTTTATGGTAGAGTGGCCAGACAGAAGCATGATAGCCCGCTTGGAGTTTGCTAAAAGGCACCTAAAGACTCTCAGAAACAAGATTCTCTGGTCTGATGAAACCAAGATAGAACTCTTTCGCCTGAATACTAAGCGTCACGTATGGAAGAAACCTGGCACCATCCCTACAGTGAAGCATGGTGGTGGCAGCACCATGCTATGGGGATGTTTTTCAATGACAGGGAGACTGATCAGGATCGAGGGAAAGATGAACAGAACAAAGTACAGAGAGATCCTTGATGAAAACCTACTCCAGGTCAGAACGGCAGATTTTTACATTGTCAGCTCGGGGATTTGATCTAGCAACCTTTTGGTTACTGGCCCAACGCTCTAACCACTTATCTACCTGCCGCCCCAGGTATACAAATAATATATATATTTTTAAATCCATTTTAGAATAAGGCTGTAAGGTAACAAAATGTGGAAAAAAGCCAAGGGGTCTGAATAGTTTCAGAATTAACTGTATATCCATGGTATGTTGTACATTTAGAAAGTGTTTTGTGTTACCTTTAGAACATTTACTTATGTGATAATGCCCGAGAAGCCGGTGTTTGGAGGATATACAGTACCAGTCAAAAGTTTGGACACGTTGACAAGTTGAGAAATGGCTGGGCTAATAAGACAATGCGTTGCGCAGTCAGATGGAACAGAGTAAATAGGCATTTTAACATCATAGATTTAGCCAATGGTAACTTCTGGAATAGACACCGGCTGGAATGTGGTTTTAACCAATCAGCCTTCAGGATTAGACCTCCCATTGTATAATAGTAGATATGCCTTTGATTATCAGAATGTCTAGTGAATGACTTTTTCCACTCCTTTTTGGGGGGAAATGGACTAGCAAATGTAGCCAGTGCTATTTTGTAACATCCCACCCCCCTTTTGTGTAGTTTAAGTACAAGGAACAACATCAAGAAGACATTGGGTATGGGGCTACATATTCATCAAACCACTTCTCCTTTGCAATGTTCCATTATTTTGTTTATTGTCCAAATGATCTTGACATGTTCCATTATTTTGTTTATTGTCCAAATGATCTTGACAGGTTCCATTATTTTGTTTATTGTCCAAATGATCTTGACATGTTCCATTATTTTGTTTATAGTCCGGATGATCTTGTCATAAAACTTTATTACCCTGCATTATGTGCTGGACATGTCTAAATACAACTAAATTACCCTGCATTATGTGCTGGACGGGTCTAAATACAACTAAATTACCCTGCATTATGTGCTGGACGGGTCTAAATACAACTTAATTACCCTGCATTATGTGCTGGACATGTCTAAATACAACTAAATTACCCTGCATTATGTGCTGGACGGGTCTAAATACAACTTAATTACCCTGCATTATGTGCTGGACGGGTCTAAATACAACTAAATTACCCTGCATTATGTGCTGGACGGGTCTAAATACAACTAAATTACCCTGCATTATGTGCTGGACGGGTCTAAATACAACTAAATTACCCTGCATTATGTGCTGGACGGGTCTAAATACAACTAAATGACCCTGCATTATGTGCTGGACGGGTCTAAATACAACTAAATTACCCTGCATTATGTGCTGGACGGGTCTAAATACAACTAAATTACCCTGCATTATGTGCTGGACGGGTCAAAATACAACTTAATTACCCTGCATTATGTGCTGGACGGGTCTAAATACAACTTAATTACCCTGCATTATGTGCTGGACGGGTCTAAATACAACTTAATTACCCTGAATTATGTGCTGGACGGGTCTAAATACAACTTAATTACCCTGCATTATGTGCTGGACGGGTCTAAATACAACTTAATTACCCTGCATTATGTGCTGGACGGGTCTAAATACAACTTAATTACCCTGCATTATGTGCTGGATGGGTCTAAATACAACTTAATTTTGTCCAATTCAGGGGATTCACTTCTGAGAAATTCTGGCAATCACCAAACAGAAGAGAGAACAGGGGGATGAAAGGAGAGATAGAAAGAGGGAGGAGGTCCAAGCACACCAGGTTACAACACAGGGATGATGACGCAAGTGGTCACCCTACAAAAGCCCCTTTGGGGTGGGTAGTGAGGACACAGTCGGAGTGGTCTACATATCTTTCCTCTTCAGGCTCCACAGGGAAACAGGTAAGCCAATGTTGTTCCTCCCATGGTAGATTTTGTTATGGTGAACAGAATATGTATGCCATTGCCTTGAAACTGAGTGGTTTGTCAACTTGGTGTTGAAATCAACCACATTGATTGCTCCTGGTTCTAAACAAACAAGATATTTGGCCTAAATTTCAGCAAGTAGAATTCAAGAAAGAAACTGGGTTTCCAGGAAGTTCAAGATGTCAAGAATCACCTATTTTTGTCAGTCTATCTTTCTCTTTATTTACATTCAATGTACTGTACATATGCCTTGTCAAGGTTTTCAGGAACGTAGTGAAGGTTGTGGTTAGTGTGGTGTACTGTAATGCACCAGAGGAGTGCCAGGTTAACCAGATCCACAGCTGAGGCAGTCAGTGATCAGTATCTTTGACTTTAGCGGAGCATGGAAAGCAGATAAACTACTAGGTTACAGGCCTCTTTAGTGTTTAACGAGCCAGAAGAGTCAAGGCTTGAGTCAAGGTTCCCCTCCATCAAAACCACAATCTGGAGGTTTCTGAAGATAATATTATTTTTAGGCTATTCTATTTGCTATTCTATTTTTTAATGCATTTTAACAGACACTTTTATCCAAAGTGACTTACAGTCATGCATGCATACCTTTCTTTTTTTTTCTTTTCTTTTTTTTTACATATAAATGTGTTCCTGGGAATCAAACCCACTATCCTGGCATTGCAAGCATCATACTCTACCAATTGAGCTACATAGCACCATGTTTAATTTGAATTTATGAGTAATGTGTGGAATAGATACATTCAACTGGTTACTGAAAATATTCTATGTGGGTCCAAAGTGGATTTTTTTTTAGATCGTTAATATGATTCACGATTTATTGGTATATGAAAACCTTTAAAAACATTTGTAGCTAATGTTTCCCTTCCGCTTAACTGTCCAAAGTAAGCAAGTCAGGAAAAATAATTAGCCAATAAAAAGTGATTCAGGGCTCCCTGGAAAGCTCCTTGAATATGAAAGATTTGGAAATGTTTACTTTCTCATCGTTACAATGTGGTGTTTGGGCAGAAATGGGACTCTAGCAGTGAGTAAACAGAATAGTTGAATATCAAGCGCATCCCTTCAGTCAGCCAGAGATAACTGAGGAAGTAGTGGTTGGTAATGATGTCACAGACCTTTGATGCTCCTGTTTGAAGTCAACTGTTGAGTTTTTGAGAGAGAGTGTGTAAGTGTGTGTGGCGCGTCCGTGCGTGCATGCACAATAATCTGGGAGTATTCAGTCAGCTGTGGGAGGTCAATACCCCAACCTTTCCCCTGTGTTCCTCCTGTGTGCTCTGCAGGGTGAGTTGCTTTCATCTCCACAGAGCAGGTGTCATGAGTTAACACTGAGGTCACATTGGCAAGTTGCCCAGCAACCACACACATCCCTGACACATCAAACTGCCTTTTACATACATCCCCAATACATCAAACCGCCTTTTACACACATCCCCAATACATCAAACTGCCTTTTACACACATCCCCAATACATCAAACCGCCTTTTACACACATCCCCAATACGTCAAACTGTCTTTTACACACATCCACAATACATCAAACTGCCTTTTACACACCTCCCCAATACATCAACTGCCTTTTACACACATCCCCAATACGTCAAACTGCCTTTTACACACATCCCCAATAAGTCAAACTGCCTTTTACACACATCCACAATACATGAAACTGCCTTTTACACACATCCCCAATACATTAAACTGCCTTTTACACACATCCACAATACATGAAACCGCCTTCATTGAAGGCCATCATTGAAAATAAGAATTTGTTCTTAACTGACTTGCCTAGTTAAATAAACATCAACTGACTTTTACACACATCCCCAATACGTCAAACTGCCTTTTACACACCTCCCCAATACGTCAAACTGCCTTTTACACACACCCACAATACCTCAAACTGCCTTTTACACACCTCCCCAATACGTCAAACTGCCTTTTACAAACCTTCCCAATACATCAAACTGCCTTTTACACACATCCCCAATACCTCAAACTGCCTTTTACACACCTCCCCAATACGTCAAACTGCCTTTTACACACCTCCCCAATACCTCAAACTGCCTTTTACACACATCCCCAATACATCAAACTGCCTTTTACACACATCCCCAATACCTCAAACTGCCTTTTACACACATCCCCAATACATCAAACTGCCTTTTACACACCTCCCCAATACCTAAAACTGCCTTTTACACACATCCCCAATACATCAAACTGCCTTTTACACACCTCCCCAATACCTCAAACTGCCTTTTACACACATCCCCAATACATCAAACTGCCTTTTACACACATCCCCAATACATCAAACTGCCTTTTACACACCTCCCCAATACGTCAAACTGCCTTTTACACACATCCCAAATACATCAACTGCCTTTTACACACATCCACAATTTGTCAAAATGCCTTTTACACACATCCACAATACATTAAACTGCCTTTTACACACATCCACAATACATGAAACCGCCTTCATTGAAGGCCATCATTGAAAATGAGAATTTGTTCTTAACTGACTTGCCTAGTTAATTAAATAAACATCAACTGCCTTTTACACACCTCCCCAATACGTCAAACTGCCTTTTACACACACCCACAATACCTCAAACTGCCTTTTACACACCTCCCCAATACATCAAACTGCCTTTTACACACCTCCACAATACGTCAAACTGCCTTTTACAAACCTTCCCAATACGTCAAACTGCCTTTTACACACACCCACAATACCTCAAACTGCCTTTTACACACCTCCCCAATACGTCAAACTTCCTTTTACACACCTTCCCAATACATCAAACTGCCTTTTACACACATCCCCAATACCTCAAACTGCCTTTTACACACCTCCCCAATACGTCAAACTGCCTTTTACACACCTCCCCAATACCTCAAACTGCCTTTTACACACATCCCCAATACATCAAACTGCCTTTTACACACATCCCCAATACCTCAAACTGCCTTTTACACACATCCCCAATACATCAAACTGCCTTTTACACACCTCCCCAATACCTCAAACTGCCTTTTACACACATCCCCAATACATCAAACTGCCTTTTACACACCTCCCCAATACCTCAAACTGCCTTTTACACACATCCCCAATACATCAAACTGCCTTTTACACACATCCCAAATACATCAACTGCCTTTTACACACATCCACAATTTGTCAAAATGCCTTTTACACACATCCACAATACATTAAACTGCCTTTTACACACATCCACAATACATGAAACCGCCTTCATTGAAGGCCATCATTGAAAATGAGAATTTGTTCTTAACTGACTTGCCTAGTTAATTAAATAAACATCAACTGCCTTTTACACACCTCCCCAATACGTCAAACTGCCTTTTACACACACCCACAATACCTCAAACTGCCTTTTACACACCTCCCCAATACATCAAACTGCCTTTTACACACCTCCCCAATACGTCAAACTGCCTTTTACAAACCTTCCCAATACATCAAACTGCCTTTTACACACATCCCCAATACATCAAACTGCCTTTTACACACACCCACAATACCTCAAACTGCCTTTTACACACCTCCCCAATACATCAACTGCCTTTTACACACATCCCCAATACGTCAAACTGCCTTTTACACACCTCCCCAATACGTCAAAATGCCTTTTACACACATCCACAATACGTCAAACTGCCTTTTACACACATCCCAAATACATCAACTGCCTTTTACACACATCCCCAATACGTCAAACTGCCTTTTACACACATCCACATTACGTCAAACTGCCTTTTACACACATCCCAAATACATCAACTGCCTTTTACACACCTCCCCAATACTTCAAACTGCCTTTTACACACCTCCCCAATACATCAAACTGCCTTTTACACACATCCCAATACATCAAAATGCCTTTACACACATCTCAATACATCAACTGCCCTTTACACACATCCACAATACATCAAAATGCATTTCACACTAAACCAACCCCCCAACCCCTACACACACCCACAATACCTCAAACTGCCTTTTACACACCTCCCCAATACATCAAACTGCCTTTTACACACCTCCCCAATACGTCAAACTGCCTTTTACAAACCTTCCCAATACATCAAACTGCCTTTTACACACATCCCCAATACATCAAACTGCCTTTTACACACACCCACAATACCTCAAACTGCCTTTTACACACCTCCCCAATACATCAACTGCCTTTTACACACATCCCCAATACGTCAAACTGCCTTTTACACACCTCCCCAATACGTCAAAATGCCTTTTACACACATCCACAATACGTCAAACTGCCTTTTACACACATCCCAAATACATCAACTGCCTTTTACACACATCCCCAATACGTCAAACTGCCTTTTACACACATCCACATTACGTCAAACTGCCTTTTACACACATCCCAAATACATCAACTGCCTTTTACACACCTCCCCAATACTTCAAACTGCCTTTTACACACCTCCCCAATACATCAAACTGCCTTTTACACACATCCCCAATACATCAAACTGCCTTTTACACACACCCACAATACCTCAAACTGCCTTTTACACACCTCCCCAATACGTCAAACTGCCTTTTACACACATCCACATTACGTCAAACTGCCTTTTACACACATCCCAAATACATCAACTGCCTTTTACACACCTCCCCAATACTTCAAACTGCCTTTTACACACCTCCCCAATACATCAAACTGCCTTTTACACACATCCCAATACATCAAAATGCCTTTACACACATCTCAATACATCAACTGCCTTTTACACACATCCCCAATACATCAACTGCCCTTTACACACATCCACAATACATCAAAATGCATTTCACACTAAACCAACCCCTCCTAAGATGCACTTTATCCATTTACAGAATCCACGTTGATCTAAAGGGGTGAGCAGGTGGACAATATACAGTGATATACATATACAGTTTTTTTTTACCATGCTTTATTTTGGCTAGATAATTCACTTTTAAGGCCTTCCTACTACCCTAAGCTATATTCAAATGTTGGTCATTACTACACCTTAATGTACTGGACTTCTCTCCTGTGTTTCTCCTTACAGATACATTAAGCCAAGTGGTGGGTTCTAGGTTAACACCACCAACCATGCGGCAGTTCACCGTGGTTCTGATGTTAATCGCTTCACTAACAGAGACTTTCCCTACTAGCAGTCTCAGATACTCCCACTATACCCAAGGTACAGTCACTCATGTAAATTAAATAGTGTCTGTAAATACAGTATGTAGGTGGACAAATTATCAGTGGTTTAGATCAAATGAGATGAGATAGAAAGCATGAAGGTCATGCTTCACACGAGTGTTAGTCCTAAAATCATCATTTTGACTATGACTTGCAGTATTATAACAGAGATATAAAGGCTGACTGAGACATGTGTGGTTTTTGCTGTGGTGTTAAGGCTCATATTGGGATCTACAATGCAATATAAACTTTGTTTCCACAGGGGAGAGTCCAGACAATGCAATGCTAAAAGTCTTGAGAGATTTATCCACTGCATCAACAGAGGGCCCACCCCCTGACAAACTTCCTGCTCTTCTACCCAATGACGTAGACAATCCACTGCTAGAGGCGGAACTACCCAGAAGGGTGTGGTGGTGGTGGTACCCAGCGAAGCCCCACCCACAAAACAGGATTCGTCAGAATCGAGCATGGAGGTCCTCATACAACCGTAACTCCTTCGGCCTACGTTATGGGAAATGATAGTTATTAGGATGGGCTCTACGTCTCTCAGTTATGTATTTGATTATATTTTGAACAGTGCCTGACAATATGATGTAGGTAGATATATTTATGCGTATAAAGCAGACAAAATTCCAAGGCCTACACTTGAAATATTGCTATATCATCTATGACGATTCATGACAGCTATTGATGAAATTACTTTATAATGAATTTATAATTTACAACAGCCACTGTCATGTGTTACCCATATGTGTGTGTGTGAACCCTATGTTTTGCAACATATTTCCATTCTGATATCTGTGATAGTTTTATGAATGCAACTGGAAATCAAAAAGATGACACCATTCAATAAATGGGCACTGTAATCCAGCAGACTGAAATGTAATTTATCTTCAGCAATACTTTCAAGCAACTCCACCTCATGTGTTATCAGTTCAACATCAACATGGTTTCCTCTCTACAGAGTGGTTGTGGTCAACACGTTTTCACTGGGGGTTGGCTTATTTGTCTGATCTATTGGTCTATAAACTGCTCAAGCATAAGATGAACTAAGTGCTGACGATGTAGAGTGGATAATGTTTTAGAATGAAGTAGCCAAAGCATGTAGACACTCAGAGACAACAGCACCTTTACTGGGTCAGAGACCTTGGGCCTAGAGTAGTAGGACTTTAATACTGTACATGAACATGAAGATAGTCTACAGTTTCCTTATCGGGATGCTTCTGCTTACCAGGTTGGAAGGTAAGGTTAAACAGAACAGACCACAATGCATTGAGGGGGGGGGGGGGGTATAAAGTAACTAAATAAAGTAAATTAATAAACTGAATTAGTAGTTAACCAAACATGAAAACATTTAGTTTTATTGACTAAAAGGCGGACAACATTGTTAAAAGCCCATAGATTTTGTTGAGTGGCTAGCCCTAGCTAGCATGGTTTAAAGCTACTGTTCTGTTCACTGAAATTGATATACAGTACAAGAAAATAAATGACAGTGTAGAAAAAGGCAGATCACAAAACGGGTCCTGTGTGAATTATACCAGATCTGGTATCCTCAGTCGGACATGTGCATGCAAATTAGAGCTAAATAAAAAAAATATACAAAGTGACAATTCTACAATTTCAACAGGTGATTCGGGAGTTCAGCAGAATAATGGGAAATTTGGAGGCTCTGTGGGATTTAAGTGTTCAGATGGTTACTGGCTATGGAAATGTCCAGTTTGGCCTATCATTGAAAACTGTGAGCAGCTTTTTGCCAAGTTTCCAGAGACTGGAAAAACAATAAGTTAACAGTTCCAACCTTTTCTGCTTGCCCTGACACCGAACCCGCCTGCCATACCATTCGGCCTGCCCTGACCTCGAGCCTGCCTGCCACCCTGTACCTTTCGGCCTGCCCTGACCTCGAGCCTGCCTGCCACCCTGTACCTTTCGGCCTGCCCTGACCTCGAGCCTGCCTGCCACCCTGTACCTTTCGGCCTGCCCTGACCTCGAGCCTGCCTGCCACCCTGTACCTTTCGGCCTGCCCTGACCTCGAGCCTGCCTGCCACCCTGTACCATTCGGCCTGCCCTGACTTCGAGCCTGCCTGCCACCCTGTACCTTTCGGCCTGCCCTGACCTCGAGCCTGCCTGCCACCCTGTACCATTCGGCCTGCCCTGACCTCGAGCCTGCCTGCCACCCTGTACCTTTCGGCCTGCCCTGACCTCGAGCCTGCCTGCCACCCTGTACCTTTCGGACTCTGACCTGTTTTACGAACTTATGCCTGTCCTTGACTTGCCTCTTGCCTGCCCCTTGTATTTTAATAAATATCAGAGATTCTAACCATCTGCCTCCTGTGTATGCATCTGGATCTTATCCTGAGGTTTGATAGAAATGGAATTACCGACAATAGTTATTGTTGTTATATCAATGACATTAACTGGCATAAATCCTAACTTGATATGTGTCCGCTTAACTCAGACTTTCACGTAAATCATGCATTGTCCATTGAAGATTTGGACAAAAACAGATCGGATAAGATGAGATAAGTAAGTATTCGGCTCAAAGGCAATACATCCTCACCCACTGTGCTATTTGTTTTTTTGCTGCGGCCCAAACCCATTGGTGTTCTACATACATGGCCATAGGAGAGGCACTGCCATATCCTTAGCATTGTGTTGGTGGTTCTGAAGAAGCGAAGGGGTGAGTGTTAAGGGTGATCATTTAAACTTAAAACAATGGTTGATTAATCAGATGTCATCATAATCTCATATGTTAATAACATTGTTCCTTACATAACAAGGTTGGGGTCAATTTTAATTCAAGGCAGTCAATTCAGGAAGTAAACTGAAATTCCAATTCAATAATTTTTCCAATTTCAATGATTTTCAATAAACTGAAAAGTAGAAGCCAAATATTTGTTATTAAATGTTTGAATTTTATATTGGAATCACCTCCATTAATTGACTGCCTTCAATTTGAATTGACCCTAGCCCTGTTACATCGGAATCTCAATAATTTACTTACATAAACTCTAATTTTCACTTGAAATCTTTTTGATTAAATGAAGTTGACATCCTGTAATGCATGACATACACATAAGTTTAAGTTAAACACAATGGCTGCATCTCAAGATAGATGTGGTCCTCTGGCTCAATAATGGGTTTAATTCCCGCTGGGGCCACCCATACAAAAAATGGATGCACGCATGACTGTAAGTCACTTTGGATAAAAGCATCAGCTACATGGCATGCATAAACTAGGACTATTCCCTAACTTTGGATAAAAGCATCAGCTACATGGCATGCATAAACTAGGACTCTTCCCTAACTTTGGATAAAAGCATCAGCTACATGGCATGCATAAACTAGGACTCTTCCCTAACTTTGGATAAAAGCATCAGCTACATGGCATGCATAAACTAGGACTCTTCCCTAACTTTGGATAAAAGCATCAGCTACATGGCATGCATAAACTAGGACTCTTCCCTAACTTTGGATAAAAGCATCAGCTACATGGCATGCATAAACTAGGACTCTTCCCTAACTTTGGATAAAAGCATCAGCTACATGGCATGCATAAACTAGGACTCTTCCCTAACTTTGGATAAAAGCATCAGCTACATGGCATGCATAAACTAGGACTCTTCCCCAACTTTCTTAATGCTCTTCGTCCCTTTTGGGGAACAATATCTAGATGTCTGTTAGGTTATCTGTTAGGTAAATCTGAGCAGCTATCTTATCCATTACATCCACTCATAAATCAACATATGAAAGCATTTGTGTCTTTCACTAAATCCAGCCACATCCAACCAAGGTGGAGGCAAATACCAGGTAGGATTCTCCAGGACCACCCCAACAAATATGGCTCATGGCAATGCTTATGACTGGGAGATGTATTTATTATGTACCATCAACACCATCATCTCACCGGAGTCATTGAAGAGGCTGCAGATAAACGTATCTCTCTCCTGTGTATAAGTAACATTCCCACTTGGTATGCCAATCGTTATGTACATTTGTTTTACAATTAACCAATGTAGACCAGACATTATTTAAGTACATACAGACTTAATAAACTAAATTCAATACGGATGTCTCCATTTTGTTGATGACAAGACTTCCTCAACGAGATCTGATGACTTGGTGATTGACCTCACAGGAAGCGGAAACCCTCTAAAACCTCTGCTTTTGATTATTGCCATAACAACATGAACCTAAAAATAACATAATATAACTTGGAGAACATTATGTTAGGCTATTCTGTTAGAAAGGTTTACTTGAGATGTGCACAATCCTGACAACTGTTAAGTTCTATAAAATACAGAATAAGTCCTATATGAATAACAGTGTGTAAAGTTGACATTTCCCCTGAGTTTTTTCTAGTCTGACAATTTCACCTTTGGCCCCTGCATTGATCCCAGTGTCAGAGAATTCGGCCAAGACAAGGATTACATCAACGTTTCCCCTGAGGCGTCTTTAAAGGGGGACTATGAGAACGTGGCGTCTGTCCTGGGAGGAAGGTACCATGGTCGATGGACGATCTGCCCTGGAGACGACTACAAGAACGTGGAGGAATAGCTAAGAGAGGCAAAGGAGGAGGAGGATGACTATTACAATGAGGTGAAGACAGAAGAGGCCTCTGCCAGGATACGTAGCCCAACAGAAGAAAGAGAGGGGGTGAGACAGACAAAGGAGATGACATGGAGGACGGGGAGGACATGGAGGATGGGGAGGACAGTGATGACAATGATACTGATGACTCTGTTCAAACCCAGAAACAAGATCAAATGAGCCTAAAGAGGGAAGCTACCAGACACTGTCTGTCAGTATGTTGTCACCTTGTACCAAAAGTATGGTTGTAAATGTGCAGTGTGTAGAAATCGCTCCGGCATTACCTGGATAAAAATGATAAACTGTTTGATTTATTTCAGTTTATGTGACAAAACAAGAAATGTAGAGATTCATTGTATCATCTAAACAGATTTAAAATGTATTTTCAATAACCAAAAATATAGAATTTTCAGCTGTTTGAAGCTGGTGTACAAAACTGAAATTAAAAAGATGCAAAAACGAAGCTTAACAACAAGAAGCATAGAAATAGTAGAATGAATAAAATGAATCAACTGTTTGTCAGACTTGCGTTCAATGAGAATTACAGATCCAATGACATTTCAATTAGTGATGCACCGATATGACATTTTGGCCGATACCGATATCCAAAATGTTCCTTCCGATACCGATAACCGATATTTAACATTTATGCTGCTTTTGAAGTATTCTAGTACAGTTAAATAGTTAACACACGCACATGGACGCAGCAGGTCTAAGGCACTGCATCTCAACACAAGATGCGTCACTACAGTCCCTGGTTCGAATCCAGGCTGTATCACATCCGGCCGTGATTGGGAGTCCCATAGGGTGGTTCCCAATTGGCCCAGCGTCGTCCGGCTTTGGCCGCGGTAGGCCGTCATTGCAAATAAGAATTTGTCTAGTTAAATTAAGGTTACACACGCATTTACGTATGTCCCCATTACCAGTAAAACGTAATCAAAACCTATTTCTTTCACTTACTTAATGTGTTGTTTCGTTGTTCATTTGTTTAGTCGTTTCATTCTCAACCAGGATTTCTATGGAACGTCGTTCGGGTCTTTGCTATGGAACGTCGTTCGGGTCTTTGCTATGGAACGCCGTTCGGGTCTTTGCGTGTCAAAAAATATACTATTTAAAACTATTTGATGTGTCAAATTAGCTTGTTGACCAATGAGGACCTGAATATGACTGCACGTCACATAATAATTTAACACGTTCATTAGTTTTTTACATAGTTCGTATTACACATTGTTTACACTATCACTCACATTTCATATGTCACAACAATTAATCGATACATATGCTATGATGCTGGTAAAGTTGTCTTGCACACCTACAGTGCTGTCATAAAAAAAAGCTAGCTAGCTCATGGATGCAAACAATGTTCTTCCCTAAAAACATAACAAAACAATATAATCTGTTTCAGTAGCTATAGTTAGCTAGCTAACTATATAGTAGGTATCATCATCTAAAATAACCCTCATTTATAAGACAGTTCTTATTGTAAGGACCCATCTATGTTAAACTAGCCACAATAAGGATTAGTCACAATAGTGGGCGTTTTGAGCTAATATCGTCCGATTCCGACATGTTCACCGATCTATCATGCATCCTTAATTTCAATGTGAATTTGGTCGGGTCGCTTGCGAAGCTGAATATTGTGCCTTTAAAATAATGTTCCATCTACTCAAATGTTAGGTGCATAGATGACATCAGAAATGTATGTAACTATTGAGTAGTTTGCTGTTTGGACAACGTGTAAGTAAACCCACTATGGTCCTCAAAGATATTCAAGACTTCTCTCCACTACATTATGTCACTACTGTTTATTGATTAATATTATTCAACTCAGAAACATACTTGAGGGATTCTTATCTATGTGTCTGATGTTCTGGCAATAGCAGTGCGTGGGTAAAATCACTGTGGAAGCCAAGCCAGGGAAAAAAAGCAATATTACAACACATATGTTGTGATAATTGTGATTGCGTTGATTGCTTTTTAACCTGTTAGTTCATATGCCTTGCACCATAATATATAGGCCTAAGGCTGAGACAATAAGAAGACACAGTGGCAGAATAAATTCAACCACACCTTTGCTTCATGACAACTCTGGAGAGCAACATCTGTCCGGTGAAGTCCACAAAGCATTTTGCATGTAACTAACATGATCTACAGCATGGTCAAGCAAATCGTTGATTTAGAACCACAGCGAGTTACTGTAAGGAGCTTCCTCCACTATTCCAGCACCATTTCAACTTCAACATTCAACATTCAACATCATCAAATCACCTATGCTTAGTTTAGTACAGTGACAACTAAAAGATACCAAAAAAATGTAGTTCAATCAATGTAAGCTAAATATGATGTGGCTGTCCATGGAGCTAATTTCTGTGTGTGTGTGTGTGTGTGTGTGCATGCATGCCCGCAAGTAGAAAGAAATATGTTGACTCACTCTGCTTGCGGAGAAATTCCAATGATATCCAAAATGGACTATGATCCTATCATACAGTACAAGCTTTGAGTTTTTGTTGTCCTAGACTACCTGGCTAAAATGCTTGCTTGCTAGCCTAACTTCCTTTCATGGGCAATGAGTCTCAAAAATGGCAATGAGTCTCAAAAATGGCTAATTTATGAATATTATTTGATGTTAGCAAGTTATTGATTTCTTGAACCTTATTTCTAAGGCTACATACATTAATAGGGAACATTTTTAGCCCTTTCCTGAGTACAGTAGCTTAACTGAGATAGATATAATACTGAAAAGAGCAAACAAAGCAAGAGATAATAATATGCATTCAGCAGTCCCTTAATCAATTGGTGTGTGTGTGTGTAGGAAAGGGACAATTTTAGCTAGCTGCTGGAGGACAACGACATAACAAGATGCAACAATTCAAGTTTTTTCTATACATGACGTTCTGATTTGATGTGATTGGTGTAAAGCCAAATCCAAACTGGCTTCTCTTGACACTTTTGTTGTGTGCCAGGACCATTCACAGTGGAGTTCCCTCAGTTTAGCTCAAAGCTGATTGGCTATTATTATCAAAAATGTTTATCATTAAGTGCTATGGACGGCAAGAATGTCATGCTTTTTTTTACCAGACAGCATCAGATAGATGGGCTACATATACTGGAAAAGAGGGGCGCTGTTTCGTTCGCTCGAATGTTTTCTCCAGTGAGATACATTCAGCTTTTTGTGAATTGAAGGACAATTATGAAACACAGAGAAACAAAAGATGCGTTATATATATTTAGATTTTTTTCTTTGTACATGTTTTGGCATCCATGATTACACACCACTGCGTTTGGAGGTTTCTTAGACTTCTTCCAATAGTGATATAAATTACTTTCACTATGCGATAATGAAATAATTGAATATCTCACTTATCTCTGTTTGTGAATTCAATCTGGAACGCCAGAGTGTGCTCAGAGTGCGCTCTGGGCGTTCATAAATTCAGAGCGTTGTCAGATTGTCCGTTTGTAAATTCAGAGCGTTTCGCTCTCGGAACGTTCAGACAACACACTGGACGCTCTGGCCGAGGAGTAGGGTTGATCCGAGCATTCTGACCTACAGTAACAACAGCAGTCAAGCATCAGCAGTCAAGCACCAAAGCTAACTGGCTAGCTGGTTGGCTAGCTACTTCCCGACACAAATGAGGGAACAGCTCACTCTGACCATTTTACTCGCTCTAGCAGAGCTGGTTAGGCTGTTTTATATCACAGTGACATCATGTACATTCTATTGAAATGGGTCCTTGCATAGCTAGTTAGCTAAACAAGGAACCATAATCCTAACTCATAATGTTACTTCCCTGCATGAATCTGCAGGTGGCTAACCAACCAACCAGGTTCAATGTTACATAGCTAGCTAACATTAGGCTATAACTAGCAATGCAAATGGTTCTGAGACACAAATAATATTATTACAAAGATCATACATGTAATGTTAGCTAGCAAGCCAGCCAGCTAGCTAACGTTAGATGGCTAGCTAACAGTAAGCTTTAACTTGAAATTAAAACGACTTTCTGACAAAATTAGAAACATATCTGAAAATGTTGCAAGCTAGACTATCTTACCCATATTCATGGGTGGACGCTTCTCCCTCTCTGTCACGGATGCCATGGTTGCTTAGTTTGTTGATGTAATTTATACAACAGCCTTCTGTGTTTTCTCTTTTCGACTCTGTCTGCATATTTTGAATTAAACCCCAGAAATTTCTCAATCTCCTTAACAATCATACTCTAATTCCACTGTGCATTCCACTGATTTCAAAACTCTGTCCTACAGAAAGTGGAAGGCAATACCTTTACAGTCCTACTACGTGATATATAAACATACACATACTGACCAGTTCATTTTATAGACAGAAGGGTACTACATGGCAAACCAATCCGAACTCATCTCTCTGCATGTCCAGCCCATCCATTATCTCAGCCAATCATGGCTAGAGGGAAATTTCCTGTCTTTTTCTGTGGCTAAACCAACTGGGCTCGTAATTTAACCTCTTTATTCGTATTGACAGATTACATACAAGTTTGTTATTAAGGCACATGAAAGTTCACATGTTCCAGAAGGCATTTCTGTCAAAAAAGCATTTAGATTAAAAAAAAGTTTACTTTCAAATGGCTCTCCTGTGAAGTAGTAACGTGCGACAGACACCTTGTTTCCTGAAATGAGTCACATTTGGGCAAAATAAAATGTTCCATGGCTTCAATACCGCCCTTGTGTGGAATACTAGTGTATAACAACTCAACATCAAAAGTAGCTAAGAAAGTATTTTCAGGGAGAGGATCAAGAGATTCAATGATAGAGATCATACTGCAGGTGTCCTTTACAAAGGAGGAGAGTTGATCTGCGAGTGGTCAAGCAAAAAAGTTAACATAACTCGATTAAGGCGCCATTTCTGCATTAATGCCCACTACAATAGGGCACCCTGGAGGTTTTGTAACATTCCTATGTGATTTTGTCAAAGTATGTAAAAGTAGCAATTTTAGGATGTTGGAATAGCCAAAAAGTTATTTTCATCTAGGACAGGTTAGATAGTGTTCTGAACTTGGGAAGTGGGGTCACTTCTGAGTTTATTGTAAAAGGTGTTGTCAAGCAGATGTCTATGAATCAAAATCAAATCAAATCAAATGTATTTATAGCCCTTTGTACATCAGCTGATATCTCAAAGTGCTTTACAGAAACCCAGCCTAAAACCCCAAACAGCAAGCAATGCAGGTATTGAAGCACGTTGGCTAGGAAAAACTCCCTAGAAAGGCCAGAACCTAGGAAGAAACCTAGAGAGGAACCAGGCTATGAGGGGTGGCCAGTCCTCTTCTGGCTGTGCCGGATGGAGATTATAACAGAACACGGCCAAGATGTTCAAATGTTCATAAATGACCGGCATGGTCAAATAATAATAATCACAGTAGTTGTCGAGGGTGCAGCAAGTCAGGGGTAAATGTCAGTTGGCTTTTCATAGCCGATCATTAAAAGTATCTCTACCACTCCTGCTGTCTCTAGAGAGTTGAAAACAGCAGGTCTGGGACAGGTAGCACGTCCAGTGAACAGGTCAGGATTCCATAGCCGCAGGCAGAATAGTGACACTCATCTACATAAACTGTCCTATCCATAAGTACAACCAACCCACCATTATCTGCAGGATTAGTCAGGACTGACATATTGGATTGTAGATCAAGCAAAGCCTGTGAAAATATTTGTACTCATGTTATCTTTTTAACAAGTCTACAATATGTCTTAATAGAATGATTGCTATTGACTGGAGGTACAAAAAGCACTTACTTCTAATAGCAGTCGGAGTATGTGCAAATTCGTTACACTGAGTTGTAGGCACAAAATATAACCTTTTATTAAGCAAGGAGACATAGGCTACTGGACAACAACAATTCAGAGCTATATAATATTACTCAAAGGGTTGTCTTTAATGGAAGCTATTCTAATGCCAAACATGTAAAGTGTGATGTACCGCAGGGCAGCTCTCTAGGCCCTCTACTCTTTTCTATTTTTACCAATGACCTGCCACTGGTAGTTAACTGTATCCATGTATGCTGATGATTCAACCATGCAGTGTATTCAGACCTGTTCCCTTTTTCCAAATTTTGTTACATTACAGCCTTATTCTAAAATGGATTTTAAAAATCCTCATAAATCTACACACAATACCCCATAATGACAAGGCAAAAACAGTTTTTAAAAAAACATTTTTGCACATTTAAAAAAACACAAACTGAAATAACTTATTTTCATAAGTATTCAGACCCTTTGCTATGAGACTCGAAATTAAACTTCATTGACCATCCTTGAGATGTTTCTACAACTTGTTTGGAGTCCACCTGTGTTAAATTCAAATGATTGGACATGATTTGGAAAGGCACACACCCGTCTATATAAGGTCCCACATTTGACAGTGCATGTAAAACAAAAACCAAGCCATTTAAAACAAAAACAAAAACCAAGTACAGTATATACTGTACTCTATACCATCTACTGCATCTTGCCTATGCCGTTCGGCCATCGCTCATTCATATATTTTTATGTACATATTCTTATTAATTCCTTTACACTTGTGTGTATAAGGTAGTTGTTGTGAAATTGTTAGGTTAGATTACTTGTTAGATATTACTGCATGGTCGGAACTAGAAGCACAAGCATTTTGCTACACTCACATTAACATCTGCTAACCATGTGTATGTGACAAATAACATTTGATTTGATTTTAACTAAAATAATGTTGTTAAACTAAGTTCAATTACAAAGCCTGGTTGGATTGCATCTCCTCAGTCTCATTCAGTACAGCAAAATTAACGTTACATTTTATCATGGGCATAGTGGGAATTCATGATGTTTAAATGTCTTTCGACCAGAGTGAGAGAGTACATCACTTCCAGCAGATCTCCCTGGTTAGGGAAGCGTTGATCCTGCACTGCTTAATGTTACGCATTTACGCCTCATGTCTAAAACATGGAAAAAGGGGGCATAAAGTCAAAATGTCAATGCATCTACAAATTCAATGTTTTACACAATATTGTATCATATTTGATCTGAACAGTCTGTCCGCAGGCTCGATTTACTGTAGTCTCCACAACTAGACACTCACATTCGGATCGTGCTGGCACAGGATGTCCATGCACCTGAGGGATGTACTTCTGTTGGAAAACAAAGAGACATTTGGTCAGAGGTAGGTCTGTTTCAATGCTGTATCACCATCTTCATCTGGACTGAAAACGGATTGTTTTTCATAACACAAACCCACCTTAGACAATGTGACAAGTGGTCCCTCAACAATTAACGTAAACTCACATAAACTCATACATCGCCTTGGTCCGTACAATTGCTCTTATTTTAGCGCCCCCAAAAAGTAATACTTCCAGATCAACTGTAACGTCAATACTATTGTAAAGCACAATTTCTCCCCTTTCCAACAGAATCAATTACATGACCTAAACACTGCCCGTTTCTGCATAATTCAAGCAGGCAATGAGCCTGCTTGAGCAATGAGGTCTTTTTAAAAATGGCGGGTGGGGAAGCAAAACTAATGCGTGATAGTGAGAAGGAGAGATGTTGTGTGGGAAAATTTCTTTTTTTCACTCGATCTGTCCAACTTATCACCTTATCACCTCTAAAATTTAAATAAAACACTATAAAGAGTTTATATAATGTATCATTACATACCTATTTCAAGGTTTGCGTCGAATTTGAATCGGGTTTTTGGGGCGGTGCTAAAGTGATCTTAGAAGTAAACAGCGGCTTTGAGAATGATGAATGAATGCAATGATGATGAAAAAAATGACTAGGTATCCCCCTTACCCCGTCACTGTCCCCGTCACCGTCACTGTCCATTTCTTGTTTTTAAAGGATGATAGAAGTGCTACACCTGGTGGAGAGAGATTGTAAGACTGAAATAGTTGCTTTATGTGTGCTGTACGTTACGACATGACACGTCAAGATGTAACGGAGGGTCAGTTTTTTCAACTTTTCTCCAATACTATAGAGACATTATCATGTCGATCAACGCTTGAATAGAAACCTAGTTCACACCCCCGATTTTGACGTCAACACAGTCGCTACAGTCCCATTAGTTTTCTTTGTAGCCTCGTTTGAATGTTGTGCGTGCGCACATTTGTACAGAATGGGGTGAGTTTACGTTAGTCATGTACAACATATGCACTTATGGAACAAAGCTGTAATTTTATGGGGAAAACATTGAAGCCACAAGTTGTGAGCTAGCTAGCCAACTTCAGATAATTTAGTTAACTAGCCAAGCATGGTGCCTAAATAGCTAGCCCATAAGCCAATATTTAGATAGATAGCTATTTAGTTAACATTAGCTCACCATTCGTGTATCCAGACTTTTCTAAGTGGTGACATGCTAGCTAACCAACTTTCCTTGCCATGGTGCCAGCCTAATGTTAGCTGGCAAATCTAACTACACGAATGGTGAGTTAACATTAACTAGCTAGGTAAATATCCCTTCCCTGGTGGGCTAATGCAAGCTAGCATGTCACCACGTGAAAAAGTACGAATGCACAACACGTAAGCTAATGTTAACTAGCTGGCTAGCTCACTAAAAACGTGTCAATAAGAAGGTCAAAACAGTCATTAAGCTAGCCTATGCTGGTTTTCTTTTTACTTGTAAGAAATGTATCATGCATTGTACACTTAACTAGAGTCAATGGTTATCTAGCTAATTTTCATAAGCCCCTAGCTTACCATACATCTTTGACTTAATCAAAATAGCTTGTTAGCAGCTAGCAAACAACGCTTACCCATCCAACTTGAAGGAGCTGGAGCCGTTTTGCCTGGAAGAATGGGAAAAATTCCCAGTGGCTAGATGTACCAAGCTTATAGAGACTTACATCAAGAGACTTGAAGCTTTATTTGCTGCAACGTATTGACCTTTTGGGGGGGGGGGGGGGGGGGGTGAATAGTTATGCACACTCAAGTTTTCTGTTTTTTTGGTCTTATTTCTTATTTGTTTTACAAGAAAAAATATTTTGCATCTTCAAAGTGGTAGTAGGTATGTTGTGTAAATCAAATGATACAAACCCCCCACAAATCTATTTTAATTCCAGGTTGAAAATAGGAAAAATGCCAAGGGTGTGAATACTTTCGCAAGCCACTGTATCACAAGCCACAATTGGCCCAAAATTGGCATGCGATAATGAGTACAGAATAGTATGCTGTGCTCGGCCCACTTTTGGCCCACATATCACTGGCCATAGCCGAGGCTGGGCCAGCAGTGCCAAATAGTTGTCATAAGTGGCTCAGAATCACCTGCAATATGGTTATAGTGTAGCGAACCATTTTGCCATCTAAACCACTGTGAAATATATTTTCAATAATCCAAAATATTGTGCTTTCAGCTGTTGGAAGCTGGTGTACAAAACCGAAAGTACAACACTCAAAAATTAAACTTAAGGAGGAGACGTGCACACCACCCACTGCTTCCGAGTATATTACTCACTCATGTTCAGTCTTTAGATAACAAAGTTGATGAGCTTAGAGCAAGTATATCTTTCCAGAGAGACATCGGGGCCTGTAACATACTTTGTTTCACGGAAACATGGCTCTCTTGGGATACTTTATTGGAGTCGGTAAAGCCAGCAGAAATCTAAGTATATCGCGCTGACAGGAATACATATCTCTCCGGGAAGCAGAAGTGCGGAGGGTTGTGTTTCATGATTAACGACTCATGGTGTAATTCTAGGAACATACAGGAATTCAAGTCCTTTTGTTCACCTGATCTAGAATACCTCACAATTAAATGCCGACCATATTATCTCCTAAGATAATTTTCCTCCGCCATTGCCATGGCCATTTACATCCCACCTCAAGCCGATACCTCGACGGCCCTCAAAGAACTTCATTGGACTTTGTGCAAACTGGAAACAACATTTCCTGAGGCTGCATTTATTGTAGCTGGGGAGTTTTACAAAACAAATCTGAGGACTAGGCTGCCGAAGTTCTATCAACATATTGACTGTACTACTCGCGCTGCGAAGACTCTCGACCATTGCTATTCAAACTTCCGGAATGCTTACAAGGCCCTCCCCCGCCCTCCTTTCGGCAAATCTGACCATGACTCTATCTT
This sequence comes from Oncorhynchus clarkii lewisi, assembly GCF_045791955.1. Classification (NCBI taxonomy): domain Eukaryota; kingdom Metazoa; phylum Chordata; class Actinopteri; order Salmoniformes; family Salmonidae; genus Oncorhynchus; species Oncorhynchus clarkii. Next base: position 67,622,375 of record NC_092153.1, read on the forward strand.
GTTCCTCCCGTCCTATAGGCAGAAACTCAAACAGGAAGTACCCGTGCTTCAAACTATTCAATGCTGGTCTGACCAATTGGAATCCACGCTTCAGGAATGTTTTGTTAATGTTAACTGGGATATGTTCCAGGTAGCTTGCAAAAATAATCTAGACGCATACACAGATAAGGTGACTGAGTTTATAAGGAAGTGTATAGGAGATGTAGTACACACTGTGACTATAAAACCTACCCTAACCAGAAACCGTGGATAGATGGTGGCATTTGCGCAAAACTGGAAGCGCGAACCACTGCATTTAACCATGGCAGGGTGACTGGTAATATGGCAGAATATAAATAGTGTAGTTATTCACTCCACAAGGCAATCAAACAAGCTAAACGTCAGTATAGAGATAAAGTGGAGTCGCAATTCAACAGCTCAGACACGTATGTGGCAGGGACTACAGACACTCACGGACTACAAAAGGAAAACCAGCCACATCGCTGCGACCGACATCTTGCTTCCGGACACTCTAAATACATTCTTTGCATGCTTTTGAGGATAACACATTGCCACCAACGTAGCCTGGACTTCCTGACAGGCCGCTCCCAGGTGGTGATCCTCAACACAGGGGGCCCCACAAGGGTGCGTGCTCAGCCCCCTCCTGTACTCCCTGTTCACCCATGACTGTGTGGCCAAGCATGCCTCCAACTCAATCATCAAGTTTGCAGACGACACAACAGTAGTAGACTTGATTACCAACGATGACAAGACCACCTACAGGGAGGAGGTGAGAGCTCTGGAAGTGTGGTGCCTGGAAAACAACCTCTCACTCAACGTCAACAAAACAAAGGAGATGATTGTGGACTTAAGGAAACAGCAGAGGGCGCAGACCCTATCTACATCGACGAGAACGCAGTTGAGAAGGTGGAAAGCTTTAAGTTCCTTGGCATACACATCACTGACAAACTGAAATAGACAGTGTGGTGAAAACAGACAGTGTGGTCAAGAAGGCGCAACAGAGCCTCTTCAACCTCAGGAGGATAAAGAAATGTAACTTGTCACCTAAAATCCTCACAAACGTTTGCAGATGCACAATTGAAGGCATCCTGTAAGGCTGTATCACAGCCTGGTACGGCAACTGCACCACCCGCAACCGCAAGGCTCTCCAGAGGGTGGTGCGGTCTGCCCAACGCATTTTCCATCAGCAAACTACCCGCCCTCCAGGACACCTACAGTACCCAATGTCACAGGAAGGCCAAAAAGATCATCAAGGACATCAACCACCCAAGCCACTGCCTGTTCATCCCGCTATCATCCAGAAGGCGAGGTCAGTACAGGTGCATCAAAGCTGGGACTGAGGGACTGAAAAACAGCTTCTATCTCAAGGCCGTCAGACTGTTAAACAGCCATCACTAGAATATTAGAGGCTGCTATAGGCATAGACTAGAAATCACTGGCCACTTTAAGGAATCACTTTAATAATGTTTACATTTCTGGTACTACTCATCTCATATGTATATACTGAATTATATACTATTCTACGATATCATAGTCACTTAATGTTAACACATTTGGAATTACTCATCTCATTTGTATATACTGTTTTCTATACTATTCCACGGTATCTCATTAACTTAATAATGTTTACAAATCTTGCATTACTCATCTCATATGTATATACTGTATTCTATACTATTCTACTGTATCTTAGTCCATTCCTCTCTAACATCCATATGTATCTAGTCTTAATTCATTCCTAGTTAGATTTCTGTGTATTCTGTATATGTTTTGTAATTTGTTAGATATTACTGCACTGTCAGAGCTAGAAGCACAAGCATTTCACTACACGTGCAATAACATCTGCTAATCATGTGTATGTGACCCAAAAAATTAGATTTCAATAAAACAATGAATTTGTCCAATGTTTGTGGATTTGTGAACCATGCATTCACTGACAATGGAGCAGAGTGAGGCTTGCATCAAGCAGGCTGTCCCAGTTCTGCACTCCAAAGACAGAGATAGAATGAACTACAAGACTACAGGACCACAAATACAAATACAAATTCCATCTAGACACCGCTGACATAGAGCACACAAAAAAACAATATATACCTTGGCCTAAACATCAGCGCCACAGGTAACTTCCGCAAAGCTGTGAGACAAGGCAAGAAGACAAGCCTTCTGCGCCATCAAAAGGAACATAAAATTCGACATACCAATTGGGATCTGGCTAAAAATACTAGAATCAATCATAGAACCCTCTGCCCTATATTGTTGTGAGGTATGGGGTCCACTCACCAACCAAGAACCCAACACCCTAACCCAGCACCCCATCATACAAACACATTGTGACGGCCCTGAATTATTCTGAACCGTCTCAGTGCTTCTCCTTCCAATAGGGTGCTATCCCTTTAATTCTCAATTAAATAGCCAGCATCAGCTGCGCAAAAGGGGGGTTGTGATGGAGACATGACTGAGGATGTGTTCCCGAAGCTTCTCTATTCCGGTTGTTTTGTTGCTGTTAAACGTGTGTTTTGTAGCCTGAGAGAGTTTACCCAGGATCGGATCCACTCTTTGCGTCCGTGGACTACACCTCTCCATTCTTCGTGGCCTTTCTCCGCTGGAGATCTATTGGCGGATTGGATTGTCTGACTGACCGACTGACTACCACCTTTTTTGTACCACCTTTTTTGTATACGGTATTTCATTTGTTTTGATATGATGTATACGGTGATGATTTATGTAGTTAGATGTAGTTGAGGACTTAGTAAGAGCTGATACGCTTTAAAGTTCTGTGGTAAAATTGTTATATTGATTGTATGATTTAATACTGGGTTTACGCTACACGGAATGAACGGACAAACATTGCGTGACAAAAGTAACTTGAGTTCACTGAACTCCTTTACCGGGCTGGACTCTTTTTAGGCCCGAGGTACAGGACATTTCTGGAGGAACCAGAACTCATTGTGTTATATTATTATGTGTGTGTAATCCGTTGATGTTGCTAATACACCCACGCAAAAGAATACAGTTGTTTTGAAGTTCTTTTCAATGTTTTAAGGGTTTATGAAAAGTTGATTTCCCTCCTGACGTTTACATAAGTCCTTTGTATTGGTGTAGACTTGACGGACCAGATGGGACTCATTCCCTCCCAAACTAAAAGGAGAAACCAATGTTTTCTCTGGTAGGCACAACCTACCTGGCACCCCTATAAATAATAACCTCAAGTCAAAACCGTTACATAAAAAATGGCACCCCAGATAGGACTTGAACCCACAATTCCTGGCTTAGGAAGAACTCCTTGCCACATTGAGGAATGTGTTGCATGGGACAGCTCGAGACTGGTGGGATGTGGCACGTCTCACCACTACCTCCTGGGCTGACTTTGAGGCCAAGTTTTCCTCTGCATTTCTGTCTGAGGACTACACAGATGAGCTGGCAGACAGAGTCAGGAATCGAGTGCAAAGCGAGAAAGAGGGTATCCGTGACTTTGCATACGGTTACCACTCCCTGTGCAGAAGGTGGAAACCTGGCATTGAGGAGGAAGAGGTCATTCAATTGATTTTGAAGAACATCAACCCACTACTAGCCAGTCAACTCCGAGAACGAGTCACCACTGTCAATGGACTGGTTCGCTTGGGACAGCAGTTTGAGAAGGACAGAGAATGCCAACAGCAATATGACCAGAGAAAGAAACAGACACCCAAACAGTTACCCAAGACAGACCATCAACAACAGCCAGAGTCTCAAGCCATGACCCCTCTCATGTTCTGTTGGAGATGTAGCCAAAAGGGACATTCTTCAGCTACATGTCCAAGACCGTATCAAGAAAACCCTTCCAGAAACCACAAATCACAACAGGCCAACACACCTAACTCTCTTCGCAGGAATGACCATCCTTCTCTGGGTGCTTTAACCAGAGCTGAAACCCCAAGAGTCACTGCCTACGCCCCCCCATCGACATCCCCTTCCTTTCAGTTCATACCGCACCAACTGGTGTTACCCCTGTCCATAGGCCCATGGACAGGAAGAGCCATCCTGGACACCGGGTCATCCTATACACTGCTCAATGAGAAACTGTGGAAGGAGGTTAAAGGTCCGCAATACAACTTGAAGCCGTGGACAGAAGGTCCACTCTATCTGGCTGATGGTGAGGCTAAACGACCACTTGGATGGAGTGAGGTAGAGTTCCGCCTGTGTAACCTGTTGGCCATATTGTGTCTTTCGACGGCATTCATGTGGATCCTGAAAAGACCAAGGCGGTACAAGATTTTTCTGTGCCAACCACACTCAAGGCCCTTCAACGGTTCCTTGGGATGGCTGGATGGTACCATCGGTTTGTGTCGAACTTCTCCCAGGTGGCAGAACCCCTCAACGCGTTGAAACGAAAAGGAGTGAAATTCCTATGGACGGCAGAGTGCCAGACCTCCTTTGAAACCCTGAAACGACACCTCGTCACACCTCCCATTTTAGGTCATCCCAACTTTGATTCCCCTTTTGTTGTTTACACTGATGCAAGTGATGTTGGACTTGGTGCTGTCCTAGTCCAACAGACTGGACTTGGCACTGAAGAAGTGCTAGCGTTCGCCAGTCGGACATTAAATGGAGCAGAACGGAACTACTCCACAACCGAGCAAGAGTGCCTTGCAGTTGTCTGGGCTTTGGAAAAGTGGAGGTACTACCTGGAGGGAAGACACTTCACTGTGGTCACTGACCATTCCTCCCTTGTGTGGGTGTTCAAGACCAACAAACCAAGCACCAGACTCATAAGATGGGCTCTAAGGTTGCAAGAGTTCACCTTTGCAGTAGAATACAGGAAAGGAAAATACAACACTGTTCCAGATGCCTTATCCAGGGCTCCTGCTTGTGATAACGGTGGCCCTCATTTTACATGTGCTACTGTCCTGTCAAGCAGTCGAGACTCGCCCAAAACAGACTTTCCCATCTCTGATGAGACCATATGGAAAGCCCAACAGGATGATCCAGAAGTACAGGCTTTGTACCAGACTATCCTGGAAGATGGAGAAAAGATGGTCAATCCTACCACAAAGCTGACCATCATGGAAGACAAAGTCTACCGTGTTGTACAACTACCTCACAGAACCCTCTACCAATTGTACATACCTGAAACTCTACGCCTACAACTGCTTCAACATTTCCATGAAGACCCATTAGCTGGTCATTTGGGCAGGTTCAAAACCTACAAGCGGTTGCAAGCGTTACTGTACTGGCCACATCTGAGCATGGATGTGAAGTCACACATCCGAAACTGTCAGGTTTGTCAAATGTACAAACCAGAAGGTAGAAAGCCTGCTGGCAAGTTGCAGCAAACGGTGGTTACCCGACCTTGGGAAATGCTAGGAGTGGATTTGATGGGTCCATTTCCTAGAAGCTCCAATCAGAATGTGTACATGCTTGTGTTTGTTGATTATTATTCAAAGTGGGTGGAACTCTTTTCCCTGCGTCAGGCCACAGCAAGGACCGTCTCTAACATCCTTACGAAAGAGATCCTGACTCGCTGGGGAGTGCCTGATTACATCCTGTCTGATCGAGGTTCCCAATTTGTCTCTGATCTCTTTGAGGAGACCTGCCAAAGATGGAACCTGAGACAGAAGTTGACCACGGCCTATCACCCACAGACCAATCTCACTGAGAGAGTAAATCGAACCTTGAAGACAATGATTGCTTCCTATGTAGGGACCCAGCACAAACACTGGGACAAGCACCTTCACGAGTTTCGATTTGCCCTGAATTCTGCTGTGCAAGAGTCCACTGGAGTCACACCTGCAGAGCTGAACCTAAGTCGTCCCCTCCGAGGACCCTTGGATATGGTGCTACAGCCCCAGCAGCTTACTCCAGACGCTGCTTGCTATGACCAGGTAGTCCATCTCCATGACTTGAGAGCTCTTGTCTCAAAGAACATGATCCAGGCTCGACTCAAGCAGAAGAGAAATTATGATAAGAACAGACGAGACATGCAGTTTCAGCTTCGTGATCGGGTGTGGCTTCGCTCTCATCCTTACTCGAAAGCTGAACAATTCTTCTCTGCCAAGCTCGCTCCTAAATGGCAAGGACCATATAGGATTGTGGAGCAGATGGGCCCTTTGAACTACCGAGTGGTGAAAGAGGACACAGGTGAAGATATGCGCGTTGTCCATGTCTCACTCCTTAAGGCCTGTTACCCCTCGGCTGAGGAATTGGAGGCGATTGAGCGCCGCAAGATCTTGGATATCTTTGAAGAGGAAAGTGAGGAGACTTTTCTCGGATTCCCAGACCCAGAAGTCTCACACCTTATGGCCTGTGACCCCTCAGCTGAGGAGCGTGAGCTCCAAAAAGTCATGAAAATTTTTGTAGAGGAAAGTGATGAGGAGACCTTTCTCGGTTTCCCCGAACAAGATGTGCCTTCCAGGGCAATGGTCGGCTTTTTCCAGGGGAGGGGGTGTGTGACGGCCCTGAATTATTCTGAACCGTCTCAGTGCTTCTCCTTCCAATAGGGTGCTATCCCTTTAATTCTCAATTAAATACCCAGCATCAGCTGCGCAAAAGGGGGGTTGTGATGGAGACATGACTGAGGATGTGTTCCCGAAGCTTCTCTATTCCGGTTGTTTTGTTGCTGTTAAGCGTGTGTTTTGTAGCCTGAGAGAGTTTACCCAGGATCGGATCCACTCTTTGCGTCCGTGGACTACACCTCTCCATTCTTCGTGGCCTTTCTCCGCTGGAGATCTATTGGCGGATTGGATTGTCTGACTGACCGACTGACTACCACCTTTTTTGTATACGGTATTTCATTTGTTTTGATATGATGTATACGGTGATGATTTATGTAGTTAGATGTAGTTGAGGACTTAGTAAGAGCTGATACGCTTTAAAGTTCTGTGGTAAAATTGTTATATTGATTGTATGATTTAATACTGGGTTTACGCTACACGGAATGAACGGACAAACATTGCGTGACAAAAGTCACTTGAGTTCACTGAACTCCTTTACCGGGCTGGACTCTTTTTAGGCCCGAGGTACAGGACATTTCTAGAGGAACCAGAACTCATTGTGTTATATTATTATGTGTGTGTAATCCATTGATGTTGCTAATACACCCACGCAAAAGAATACAGTTGTTTTGAAGTTCTTTTCAATGTTTTAAGGGTTTATGAAAAGTTGATTTCCCTCCTGACGTTTACATAAGTCCTTTGTATTGGTGTAGACTTGACGGACCAGATGGGACTCATTCCCTCCCAAACTAAAAGGAGAAACCAATGTTTCTCTGGTAGGCACAACCTACCTGGCACCCCTATAAATAATAACCTCAAGTCAAAACCGTTACATAAAAAATGGCACCCCAGATAGGACTTGAACCCACAATTCCTGGCTTAGGAAGAACTCCTTGCCACATTGAGGAATGTGTTGCATGGGACAGCTCGAGACTGGTGGGATGTGGCACGTCTCACCACTACCTCCTGGGCTGACTTTGAGGCCAAGTTTTCCTCTGCATTTCTGTCTGAGGACTACACAGATGAGCTGGCAGACAGAGTCAGGAATCGAGTGCAAAGCGAGAAAGAGGGTATCCGTGACTTTGCATACGGTTACCACTCCCTGTGCAGAAGGTGGAAACCTGGCATTGAGGAGGAAGAGGTCATTCAATTGATTTTGAAGAACATCAACCCACTACTAGCCAGTCAACTCCGAGAACGAGTCACCACTGTCAATGGACTGGTTCGCTTGGGACAGCAGTTTGAGAAGGACAGAGAATGCCAACAGCAATATGACCAGAGAAAGAAACAGACACCCAAACAGTTACCCAAGACAGACCATCAACAACAGCCAGAGTCTCAAGCCATGACCCCTCTCATGTTCTGTTGGAGAAGTAGCCAAAAGGGACATTCTTCAGCTACATGTCCAAGACCGTATCAAGAAAACCCTTCCAGAAACCACAAATCACAACAGGCCAACACACCTAACTCTCTTCGCAGGAATGACCATCCTTCTCTGGGTGCTTTAACCAGAGCTGAAACCCCAAGAGTCACTGCCTACGCCCCCCCATCGACATCCCCTTCCTTTCAGTTCATACCGCACCAACTGGTGTTACCCCTGTCCATAGGCCCATGGACAGGAAGAGCCATCCTGGACACCGGGTCATCCTATACACTGCTCAATGAGAAACTGTGGAAGGAGGTTAAAGGTCCGCAATACAACTTGAAGCCGTGGACAGAAGGTCCACTCTATCTGGCTGATGGTGAGGCTAAACGACCACTTGGATGGAGTGAGGTAGAGTTCCGCCTGTGTAACCTGTTGGCCATATTGTGTCTTTCGACGGCATTCATGTGGATCCTGAAAAGACCAAGGCGGTACAAGATTTTTCTGTGCCAACCACACTCAAGGCCCTTCAACGGTTCCTTGGGATGGCTGGATGGTACCATCGGTTTGTGTCGAACTTCTCCCAGGTGGCAGAACCCCTCAACGCGTTGAAACGAAAAGGAGTGAAATTCCTATGGACGGCAGAGTGCCAGACCTCCTTTGAAACCCTGAAACGACACCTCGTCACACCTCCCATTTTAGGTCATCCCAACTTTGATTCCCCTTTTGTTGTTTACACTGATGCAAGTGATGTTGGACTTGGTGCTGTCCTAGTCCAACAGACTGGACTTGGCACTGAAGAAGTGCTAGCGTTCGCCAGTCGGACATTAAATGGAGCAGAACGGAACTACTCCACAACCGAGCAAGAGTGCCTTGCAGTTGTCTGGGCTTTGGAAAAGTGGAGGTACTACCTGGAGGGAAGACACTTCACTGTGGTCACTGACCATTCCTCCCTTGTGTGGGTGTTCAAGACCAACAAACCAAGCACCAGACTCATAAGATGGGCTCTAAGGTTGCAAGAGTTCACCTTTGCAGTAGAATACAGGAAAGGAAAATACAACACTGTTCCAGATGCCTTATCCAGGGCTCCTGCTTGTGATAACGGTGGCCCTCATTTTACATGTGCTACTGTCCTGTCAAGCAGTCGAGACTCGCCCAAAACAGACTTTCCCATCTCTGATGAGACCATATGGAAAGCCCAACAGGATGATCCAGAAGTACAGGCTTTGTACCAGACTATCCTGGAAGATGGAGAAAAGATGGTCAATCCTACCACAAAGCTGACCATCATGGAAGACAAAGTCTACCGTGTTGTACAACTACCTCACAGAACCCTCTACCAATTGTACATACCTGAAACTCTACGCCTACAACTGCTTCAACATTTCCATGAAGACCCATTAGCTGTTCATTTGGGCAGGTTCAAAACCTACAAGCGGTTGCAAGCGTTACTGTACTGGCCACATCTGAGCATGGATGTGAAGTCACACATCCGAAACTGTCAGGTTTGTCAAATGTACAAACCAGAAGGTAGAAAGCCTGCTGGCAAGTTGCAGCAAACGGTGGTTACCCGACCTTGGGAAATGCTAGGAGTGGATTTGATGGGTCCATTTCCTAGAAGCTCCAATCAGAATGTGTACATGCTTGTGTTTGTTGATTATTATTCAAAGTGGGTGGAACTCTTTTCCCTGCGTCAGGCCACAGCAAGGACCGTCTCTAACATCCTTACGAAAGAGATCCTGACTCGCTGGGGAGTGCCTGATTACATCCTGTCTGATCGAGGTTCCCAATTTGTCTCTGATCTCTTTGAGGAGACCTGCCAAAGATGGAACCTGAGACAGAAGTTGACCACGGCCTATCACCCACAGACCAATCTCACTGAGAGAGTAAATCGAACCTTGAAGACAATGATTGCTTCCTATGTAGGGACCCAGCACAAACACTGGGACAAGCACCTTCACGAGTTTCGATTTGCCCTGAATTCTGCTGTGCAAGAGTCCACTGGAGTCACACCTGCAGAGCTGAACCTAAGTCGTCCCCTCCGAGGACCCTTGGATATGGTGCTACAGCCCCAGCAGCTTACTCCAGACGCTGCTTGCTATGACCAGGTAGTCCATCTCCATGACTTGAGAGCTCTTGTCTCAAAGAACATGATCCAGGCTCGACTCAAGCAGAAGAGAAATTATGATAAGAACAGACGAGACATGCAGTTTCAGCTTCGTGATCGGGTGTGGCTTCGCTCTCATCCTTACTCGAAAGCTGAACAATTCTTCTCTGCCAAGCTCGCTCCTAAATGGCAAGGACCATATAGGATTGTGGAGCAGATGGGCCCTTTGAACTACCGAGTGGTGAAAGAGGACACAGGTGAAGATATGCGCGTTGTCCATGTCTCACTCCTTAAGGCCTGTTACCCCTCGGCTGAGGAATTGGAGGCGATTGAGCGCCGCAAGATCTTGGATATCTTTGAAGAGGAAAGTGAGGAGACTTTTCTCGGATTCCCAGACCCAGAAGTCTCACACCTTATGGCCTGTGACCCCTCAGCTGAGGAGCGTGAGCTCCAAAAAGTCATGAAAATTTTTGTAGAGGAAAGTGATGAGGAGACCTTTCTCGGTTTCCCCGAACAAGATGTGCCTTCCAGGGCAATGGTCGGCTTTTTCCAGGGGAGGGGGTGTGTGACGGCCCTGAATTATTCTGAACCGTCTCAGTGCTTCTCCTTCCAATAGGGTGCTATCCCTTTAATTCTCAATTAAATACCCAGCATCAGCTGCTCAAAAGGGGGGTTGTGATGGAGACATGACTGAGGATGTGTTCCCGAAGCTTCTCTATTCCGGTTGTTTTGTTGCTGTTAAACGTGTGTTTTGTAGCCTGAGAGAGTTTACCCAGGATCGGATCCACTCTTTGCGTCCGTGGACTACACCTCTCCATTCTTCGTGGCCTTTCTCCGCTGGAGATCTATTGGCGGATTGGATTGTCTGACTGACCGACTGACTACCACCTTTTTTGTATACGGTATTTCATTTGTTTTGATATGATGTATACGGTGATGATTTATGTAGTTAGATGTAGTTGAGGACTTAGTAAGAGCTGATACGCTTTAAAGTTCTGTGGTAAAATTGTTATATTGATTGTATGATTTAATACTGGGTTTACGCTACACGGAATGAACGGACAAACATTGCGTGACAAAAGTCACTTGAGTTCACTGAACTCCTTTACCGGGCTGGACTCTTTTTAGGCCCGAGGTACAGGACATTTCTGGAGGAACCAGAACTCATTGTGTTATATTATTATGTGTGTGTAATCCATTGATGTTGCTAATACACCCACGCAAAAGAATACAGTTGTTTTGAAGTTCTTTTCAATGTTTTAAGGGTTTATGAAAAGTTGATTTCCCTCCTGACGTTTACATAAGTCCTTTGTATTGGTGTAGACTTGACGGACCAGATGGGACTCATTCCCTCCCAAACTAAAAGGAGAAACCAATGTTTTCTCTGGTAGGCACAACCTACCTGGCACCCCTATAAATAATAACCTCAAGTCAAAACCGTTACAACATGACAATCATATTTCAACCAGCCAGGCGAGACACAAAACTCAGAAATAACTATATAAGTCTTGCCTTACCTTTGAAGATCTTCTTCTGTTGGCACTCGAAAATGTCCCATAAACAATACAAATGGTCCTTTTGTTCGATAATTTCCTTCGTTATATCCCCAAAATGTCCATTTATTTGGTGCTTCTGATTCAGAAAAACACCGGTTCCAACTCGCCCAATATGACTGCAAATGATCTAATAAGTTACCTGTAAACTTGGTCCAAACATTTCAAACTGTCCTAATCCAACTTTAGGTATCCTAAAACGTAAATAATCGATCAAATTTAAGACGGAATATACTGTGTTCAATAGCGGATAAAATCAAGGTGGAGCGAGCTCCAGGTCGCATGCCCCAAACAAATGAGTCCACTTGGCTCGAAAAAACTTGGAACTCAGAAAGGAAAGGGCTACTTCTTCATGACTCAAAAGAAAAACATCAACCAATTTCTAAAGACTTGTTAGCATCTAGTGGAAGCAATAGGAACTGCAACCAGGTGCCTCAGAAATCTAGATTCCCAGAAAACCAATTGAAAACACAGTGAACTCAAAAAAATGATTTTCCTGGATGGTTTGTCCTCGGGGTTTCACCTGCCAAATACGTTCTGCTATACTCATAGACATTATTTTAACAGTTTTAGAAACGTTAGAGTGTTTCCTATCTAAATCAAATTATATGCATATCCTAGCTCTGGGCCTGAGTAGCAGGCTGTTTACTTTGGGCACGCTTTTCATCCGGATGTGAAAATACTGCCCCCTACCCATCACCTACAGAGAGATGAACCTGGAGAAGAGTCACCTAAGCAAGCTGGTCCTTAGACTATGTACAGACTCAGTGAGCATAGCCTTGCTATTGAGAAAGGCTGCTGTAGGCAGACTTTGCTCTCAAGAGAAGACAGGCTATGTGCACACTGCGCAGAAAATGTGGTGGAAACTGAGCTGCACTTCCTAACCTCCTGCCAAATGTATGACCATATTAGAGACACATATTTCCCTCAGATTACACAGATACACAAAGAATCCGAAAACAAACACAATTTTGAGATTCTCTCATATAATTTGATGAAATACCACAGTTGGCCATCACAGCAGCAATATTTGTGACCTGTTGTCACAAGAAAAGGGCAGTCAAACAACATAGTAAATACAAACCATATTTATGTTTATGTCTTTTCCCTTTTGTAATTATTTGCACATAATATGACATTTGTAATGTCTTAATTATTTTGGAAATTTTGTGGGTACTGTAATTATTATTATTTATTTCACTTTTGTTTATCTAGTTCACTTGCTTTGACAATGTTAACATATGTTTCCCATGCCAATAAAGCCCTTGAATTGAATTTAATTGAGAGCGAGAGGAGGAAGTGGAAGAGGAAGAGAGAAGAGAAAGAAAGAGGAGGGCAGAGGGTAAACTCCACAGAACTAGTTTCAATGTATTGAATCATTTGGGAGTCTCTGGATTTTGGGTTAACTTTTACTTTAAAGCCCCCATGCTGTCATTTTAATTTTATGTCATCGCTGTGCAGTATGTCTAATAAATTACTATGTGTTTATTTTATGAAACTAACTTCAAACATATTTGTAATAATTTATTTACCTGAGCCTCCTTTTGCCAATTAAATGGTCAGTCTGATCGTGTGTGTCACACCCTGATCTGTTTCACCTGTCTTTGTGATTGTCTCCACCCCCTCCAGTTGTTGCACATCTTCCCCAATATCCCCTGTGTATTTATACCTGTGTTCTCTGTTTGTCTGTTGCCAGTTAATTTTGTTCGGTCATACCTACCAGCGGGTTTCCCCTTGCTCCTGTCCTGTCGATAGTGCCTGTTTTCCCGGTTTTGACCTTTCTGCCTGCCCTGACCCTGAGTCTGCCTATCGTCCCGTACCTTTGCCCCACTACCCTGGATTACTGACCTCTGCCCGCCCTGAGCCTGTCTGCCGTCCTGTACCTTTGCCCCGCTACTCTGGATTACCGACCTCTGCTTAACCTAACTCTGAACCTGCCTGCCATCTTGTACCTTTGACTGCCTGTGTTCGATTTAATCAACTTTTGTTACTTCAACATTGTCTGCACCTGGGTCTTACCTTGAAACTTGATAGAGTGGGCGTATTGATACATATTTACATCCACAGCCCTGGTTGGCGGATAGGATCGTCTAGACTCAAGAGTCTACCCTGCTTACCCCTTCAAAGTATGCAAATAAATTATGATTTTTCCAATCAGATCAGTTCAGGATGTCATGATCTGGGCCAAAAACTCCATCCCACCTGAACAGGCTGTAATTCCAGGCATTATCTTTTTCAGACAGCGCTCACAAAAAAGGTGCATTATCATAATTGTTATTATTTCAGAGTGTTATTTCAACCACATAGAGTGGATATATCAGTAAAACATTTTGACGACACTGCCCCTTTAAGTCAAGTTCTTCTGAGTTTGTGGTGGTTGGGTTGGTAAGGGATTAGTCAGGGGTGTTTTAGGAGTGTTGGAGCGTTTTAGGGGCTGATCGTGGAGAGAAGAACTGCTGTGCACAGTAGGTCCTACCCTGTCAGATATGGAGAGATTATTTGGCTCTTCTGTACATCAGCTACAAGGGCAGTGAGACGGCATCTTAATTCTCTGCTGTCACTCTGCACCAAACACCTCAAACTGACACAAACTGGCATCCTCATTGCCAAATAACACCAGTGAAACATACCCCAGGGCAATATCATGGTCAATTTAATGTGACGTGAAGTCAAATACTGTTATAGTTAAACCATCGATTATTATGTAAAAGAGGAGTCTGAATCACAATGATCTTTGTTTCATGAATCTGGTAGAATATTTGGTTTCAAGTATGTGTTGGATGAAATACTTTTTGAAGAAGTCGTTGTATTGGCTTGTTTATTTGAAAATACTCAAATACAATGAAAAGACGATTTTCAAATACAAATACCTAAATACACATCTATTTCAGCCAGCGTCTGCTCCAAAAAGGGTTCTTGATGTATTTGCTTTTTTTTTTTTACTGAAGTCATCTTATACCTTGGTGACACTGTCATACGTCCAAGACATCAAAGCAATAACGAACTGAACAGAATCATCACAATAACAGGCAAAACCAGGGATTCATTCCAGTCCAATTTTATTGAGGATTCCTTTAATATGTTGTTCTTTCTGCATTTAGACACTAAGGCTTCAAGCCGTTCACACATGTACAGATATAGGATCTTAATATGAGCTAGTTTGCTACAGCAACAGGACATGTCAATTATAATGTGGATTAATATGTATGGACATTTTTGTAGGGGTTGATACATTTTTAAGGAAAAATCAAGTCTGACATTTCAAAGTGGAAATGACAAACTTCAGAAACCTTTTTAAACATCAAAACACCACACGTTTAAAATTATTCTACAACAGGGTGATCAAATTAAGTTCCTAAATCTAAAGACAATGCAGCTTTTAAGGCAATGTCCACACTTTTGCTGAGATTGCATTGACGGTAAACGCTGCAGATGTCAGCTCAATCGGTTATTACCTTTATGTCAAACGCACTATAACATGACTCTAACACCTTTTTGGATTGAATCGTGGCCTAAGCAAAGACCAATATGAACAGACAACACCTCAACTTCTATTTACTGCAATTGTACATAAGAGTCTAAATATTTAACAGTTCCATGTCAATCTTCATTATTATTTGTATTATTATTATTGTATACAGTATTAAAGTAATACATACATGATCCTGGGGCTTAACATGATCTAATACATTGCATTGAATCAACACAATTGATCCGAAATACAGCATCATCCAAGGGTGACTCATATGAGTTAGCACTGTCAAGATGTTAATTTACACTTATTACAGGGCACAAGTCATATTGAAACATTTCATAATTTAGGTAACAAACTGAAAATGGAATTGCAGTTTCTATTTAATTGTGTAGTGCTTGCTGAAGGTTCTAGGCACAGTCATCAATTAGCAGCACTTCAATTGCATTCTCTTACTTCCCAATTAAGCAATTGAAAGGGACAAAGGACCAACAACATGTTCAACTCACGCCACTTGACTATAACACAATCCTTTGTATATGGATATGATTCACTGTATGGGAATGGAGCGCTCTAATAGGTTTACAAACTGCTGGAGATTGTCATACATTCTCATTGGTATCAGCACAACATGGCATGAGAAACAGGTTTAAGTCATTGTCATAATTTGAAAGGGACAAAACAGAGTAATGTTAAAATGCAAATTAATCCAGGATGATGCATCATTGCATTTATGGAGTTCACTAAAAACGTTGTGTTTTTTTTCTATTTAATTTATTTATCCCCAAAGATACATCCCTCTGTCAGCTTGAGGTAATGGCACCTGGTTTTACTTTGGCTCAAGAACCCAACTCCATTCAACAATGTCATGGGAGTGCTTCAGTCACACAGACTTTCTTCATTTTGATGTTGACTTAGGAGACACATCCAAACACAGATGCCGATGTAATTAAAAATGAGGTTCTTCCCCTCTTGAACTGTGCATTTCACTGTGAGGATCTATCAGTCACGATTGGAGATGTTTGATGGCAGGACATTGAAAAAAGCATCAGAGTTAGGTGAAGTCGCTAACTCCTGCCGTGATGAAGAGTCCTTGGAGGATTGATTGGTCCACACTATTTCTGTTGTACATGACACCGTCCAAATAGTCTATGAGCGACAAATTCACTCAAACCTTTTAAACAAAAAAAGAATGGAAGCAGGCCAATATTGTAGAACTTTGATACCATAAGATTCTCTGTAAAAAAAAAAATCCAGCAATATTTCAAGCAATAATAAACTTAATTTGTATAAAAATAGATTACTTTAGATATTCTTAGATATTTATATACAAAAGTGACACGAGTAAAATAGTTCAGCCAAATGTCCATGTCTTCCACTTATTCGACAAATTAGGTGGTTATTGGTCTCTTACTGGCAGTTGAAACCAATCCTAAAGAGAGAGAGAGAGAGAGAGAGAGAGAGAGAGAGAGACTAACTTCTTAGCCATTGTGTGAATGATATACTGAGAGAGAGAGAGAGAGAGAGAGAGAGAGAGAGAGAGAGAGAGAGAGAGAGAGAGAGAGAGAGAGAGAGACTAACTTCTTAGTCATTGTGTGAATGATATACTGAGAGAGAGAGAGAGACTAATTCTTAGTCATCCGTGAATGATATACTGAGAGAGAGAAAGAGAGGGAGACAGACTATCTTCTTAGTCATTTGTGAATGATATACTGAGAGAGAGAGAGAGAGAGAGAGAGAGAGAGCGAGAGAGACAAACTAACTTCTTAGTCATTGTGTGAATGATATACTGAGAGAGAGAGAGAGAGTGAGAGAGAGAGTGAGAGAGAGACTAACTTCCTAGTCATTGTGTGAATGATATACTGAGAGAGAGAGAGAGAGAGAGAGAGAGAGAGAGAGAGAGAGAGAGAGAAAGAGAGAGAGGGAGAGAGAGCGAGAGAGAGAGAGAGAGAGGGAGAGCGAGAGAGAGAGAGAGAGAGAGAGAGAGAGAGAGAGAGAGAGAGAGAGAGGGAGAGAACTGTTTCCCTCATATCTCAATAGGGGTGCATTAGTCCCAGCCAATTCCACATGTGGGGCATTGTAAAGAACATACCGTTTGAGAAATGTTCAAAGCGAAACCAAACCCTGGCCATCTGAAGTGCTTGGATAGGAATGAAGGATGTTTTCTAATGACTCAATAAATCATTTAACGTTCATTCTTGCTGAAGACGTGGAAAGGAATGTTAGTGGCTCTTACCAGGTCTCTCAATCCTTGACTTTATAATACTGCAGCTCAATGTCCTTAATGCCCTGTGGAACATGTTACAGTCCCTTCAGATATTATTCACACCCCTTTACTTTTTCCACATTTTGTTGTGTTACAACCTGAATTTAAATAGATTAAATTTAGATTTTGTTTCACTGGTCTACACAAAATACCCCATAATGTCAAAGTGGAATTATGTCTTTTACAAATGAATAAAAAATAAAAAGCTAAAATGTCTTGAGTCTATAAGTATGAAAGCCCTGTCACGCCCTGACCGTAGAGCGCTTTTTATGTCTCTATTTTTGGTTTGGTCAGGGTGTGATTTGGGTGGGCATTCTATGTTCATGTTTCTATGTTTTCTATTTCTTTGTGTTTGGTCAGGTATGGTTCTCAATCAGGAACAGCTGTCTATCGTTGTCTCTGATTGGGAATCATACTTAGGTAGCTTTCCCCCCCCCCCCCCCTCCTTCTGTGTGGGATCTTGTTCTTCGTTTGTGACCAGGTAGTCTGCACAACGAAGCTGTTCGGTTGTGGTTTTCTTTATTGTCGTGTTTTGTCTGAAGTTTCACTTCAGTAATAAATATTATGTGGAACTCAAGGAACGCTGTGCTTGGTCTCATCCTTCCAACGACACCCATTACAACCCCTTTATGGCAAGCCTAAATGAGTTCAGGAGTAAAAATGTGCTTACCAAGTCACGTAATAAATTGCATGGACTCTGTGATTAATAATCATGTTTAACATGATTTTTCAATGACTACCTCATCTCTGTACCCCACACAGACAATGAACTGTAAGGTCCCTCATCGAGCAGGGAATTTCAATCACAGATTCAACCACAGACCAGGGATGTTTTCCAATGCCTCATAAAGACGGGCACCTTCAGTACTGGTAGATGGGTTAACAACAAAAAAAGCAGACAGTGAATATACCTTTGAGCATGGTGAAATTATTAATTACACTTTGGATGATGTATCAATACACCCAGTCACTATAAAGATACAGGCATCCTTTCTAATTCAGTTGCGGAGAGGAAGGAAACCGCTCAGGGATTTCACCATGAGGCCAATGTTGACCTTAAAACAGTTAAAGAGTTGAATCGCTGTGATAGGAGAAAACCGAGGATGGATCAACAACATTGTACTTACTCCACAATACTAACCTAAATTACAAAGTGAAAAGAAGGAAACCTGTACAGAATATTGCCTTAATGCAAACAAGATGCATGTTTTTGAATATTTTAAGTACAACTGTAAAAACCGTGGCAAAGAAATAAACTTTATGTTCTGAATACAAAGTGATGTCCTGGAGTTTTTAATAAAACAATTAAGGAATAGTGCTAAGCACAGGCAAAATCCTAGAAAAAAACCTGGTTCAGTCTGCTTTCCAACAGACACTGGGAGACAAATTCACCTTTCAGTAGAACATTAACCTAAAGCACAAAGCCAAATATACACTGGAGTTTATGTTAACAAGATGACATGGACTGTTCCTGAGTGATCTAGATCATCTTGAAAATCCATGGCAAGACTTGAAACAACCAACTTGACAGAGCTTGAAGAATTTTTTCAAGAATAATGTGCAAATATTGTACAATCCAGGTGTGCAAAGCTCTGAGAGTCTTACCCAGAAAGACTCACAGCTGTAAGGGGATTCTAACTGTATTGACTACTTATGTAAATTTGATATTTTCTGTATTTCATTTTCCCAACATGTTCACTTTGTCTTTATGGGGTATTGTGACAAGATGGGTGAGAAAACAAATCTATTTAATAAATTTTTAATTCAGGCTGTAACACAACACAATGGGTTAGGTTTTAGTGAAAACTAGTCAATGGAATTGTGAGGGTGAGGTAGCATGTGATCATTGTGTAAATATAGGCTACTTAAGTTAAAACAGAACAGACAGTTGCTGCAGTTTTATATTAATAAATGAATCAACAATACATTTATTTAAATGAATGAATTCATCTGAACATGTGGAAAGACATCACTAGGACTGAACGTACCAATAAACGTTAGCCAATTTATAGATTTTGATTTCCAGAGAATGTTTGAGTAAAAATCAATATGACACTGAGTTGGAGTTGAGTATAAGTTGCAGATGATCATCTTGAGCCAAAACCATAAGTTCATTGCCTGACGATTCATGTCACTGATGACTGCACCATCGCCATGTCTGAATGTTTGTGTTGTGCTTGTTGCCTAGCAATAGTGCCGACTGATTAATGTAAAAAGCCTTCAAAGGACTACACTATCTTTTCAGTTTTCTGTTTTTACCACCATGACATTTAAGGATCATATTAAATATAATTTTTTACCTCTGGTTTTCAATTATGTTGGCACTGTGGAGAAGGGCTCGGAGTCTCTGAGAAACGAAAAAAATATTAAATTAGACTTCTATGTAGGAATTAGAGTGGGATTGGTTAGCAGGGTTAATCCCCACATGTGGAGGCAGATGTAAACTAGTTGTCTCTGACAGCTTAGTTGGGCACTACAATTGTTTGTTCAGTGTGTGTTCCCACTGACCTTCTTCTCACTGAATAGTGTTTTGATGAGGAGAAATACACCGCACATGGCTGCAATGATAAAGGCTGTCTGGTAGTAGGTGCTGGAATCGTAATGACCAGTTTTCCTATTCTGGAATTTCTTCTCTGCGCCTTCACTGGGCATTTCTGAAATAGGAGTGTCATCCACATCTGTCTTCTCTGACAGGATATCTGAGGGATGATGGCATGGTATTTAAGATTATTCTACATGGTGAAATGGTATTACACAGCAACATGCGTTACTTTATTGTTTCCTTAAAATTCATTAAAACATGCATCATTTGGTAGTACCACATACTTACGAATACTTTCTTTAAAGTATCAGGTAAATACCAGAGAAAACAGCCAAATCTCTATACAAGTGAATGTGTGTATTTTGAATCAGGAGGAGGACACATAAAGTAGTTCAAACAGGGTGTTATGCTACAGTATTTACCTGTGCTCAAGCCTTCCTCATAGTATGTCCTAGTATGTTTTGACTCAGTCTTCCTGATTTGGCCCAAGACCTTTGTAGTGGTGTGTAGTTTGTCTGGCTCCTCCTCTGTCATCTTCAAATGTGGAGATGCTTCAGTCGTAGTGCTCCCAATCGGATGGTTCCAGTCATGTGAATATCTCTCTGTGCTTGGGTATGTTTTTGTAGTCTCCTGTAGTTGAGGGGTCTCTGTTGAAACTCCATCCTGATATATTCCATAGTTCCTGGCGTCCAGTGACCTCTTGGCCAACACATAGGCAGTGCTCTCATCACTACTGAGGGTGATGAGAGCCTTGTACAAGAAAGGGACAGGTGTGACCAGCTTGACCCTAGGGACAGCAAAGAGATTGTGGGGTGAACCTGCTGCTCCTCTCCCTGCTGGTTTGTCTGCAGAAGCCTCCATCGCCCTTTCAGTCTGGGGGTAGTAAAAAGCCTTGTCCTTGGAGCCAACAGTCTCCAGGAGAACTAGGCTGGGAGGGGAAGACACTAAAGGGTGGTCTGTAGCAGAAGGGGGGTTAGAGCCTGTTTTATAGAGTGCAGAGTCTGACTCAGTTCCAGTGGGTGGAGGTGGACGAGAGTCCCAGTGTAACTCCCCCTCCCTGCCCTCTCCAAGTGAATGTCCATCAGGGACAGTCACCTGCAGCTCCCTAAGGGAGGGGGGTCCTACGGTACCAGGACTCCCTAGGAACACCCCAGGGTCACCGCTGTGGGTACCCAAGGTTGGGTGAGGAGGCCTGGGTTGCATGGCTGAGGTGGGTTGGGAGAGGGTGGGCTGTGGGGGATTGCTCCATACACTGTGGGAGACCAGGGAGACATCAGGGGCCACATGCACACTGATGTTCCGGTTCAGGTTCAGCTAGGGGCAGATGAGAGGAAGATGTAAGGGGTTTGGTTTACATTCATTCTTTTGCAGGTTTTACTACATAATGTCTTCCATCCTAGCCAAATGTCCTGATGTGCTTGCATGCTCCTCCCCTATATCAAGGTGTTTGGTACTCCCTTTTGACCTATGCTTTTCAACACACTAACTATTAACATACCACAGGTCAGTATAGTCAACCAATCTAACTGTCTATCCTGCTCTCTATCCACCATTCATAGCGACAATAGTGGTAGGTGGATTGTTTGTCCAGATCTGAAATAGGCTAACTAGCAATCATACCACACATAAAAGCCTTCAAAGCTGCATATATTTTCTATATGAATCCACATGAACAAAAAGGAATAGCTGATAGGCAGCGGAGAGGCCAGGTGCATCACTGCGTATGAAAGAACAGTGAAGACATGAGACACGCAGCTCAAAAAGCTCCCCTATATACGTATCTTGTTTAGGGACAATACAATTATCGTACCTAGAGTAGCCTACAACACCACAATGCAATGAATAATTGCAATATTGTTTTCAAATGAGTACCAAAGTCTACTCTAGGCATGCAGTGAAATCATCATTTGAATAACAGCGCAGAAGCTGTGTGATTTGAATGTTTAATTCCATTTGGATTGGTTGTGAGTCTACTCTCCACAATTTATACAGTCTAGAAAGGCACAGTAGCAGGCCAGTCTGGCTGTATTTCTACTTCTGATAATGAGATGTTGCAGATCATCATTCTCCTAAGACATCCTATAACAGGGAAAGGGGGATACCTAGTCAGTTGTACAACTGAATTCCTTCAACTGAAATGTGTCTTCCGTATTTAACCCAACCCCTCTGCATCAGAGAGGTGCGGGGGGGCTGCCTTAATCAAAATCCATGTCTTTGGCACCCAGGGGCAGAATGACAGATTTTTACCTTGTCAACTCGGGGATTCGATCCAGCAGCCTTTTGGTTACTGGCCCAACACTCCAACCACTAGGCTACCTGCTGTGGCCACATATGCTCCCCGCAGGCCCATTATTTCAGGAAATCTTAGTGTACACTCTGCCTCCTCTCCAATCTGAGCAGCTCACACACCTAGAACCTAACACTTCAATATAGCCTAAATGTGTGTCACTTAACTTTTAAAATGTAAATAATTGCACTATAACAGTTACAAAAGGTGTCCATAAACTGTTAGCGCCTACATAAAGCTGTCCCAACAGCAGAGCTTTCTTTTCAGCACCATGAATCCTTACCACTGCTCCACCTGGCTGTCAGCAGAGCCTTGTCTGGCAGCGAAACAGTTCATTCAGCCTCATTTACTGCCTTTTTAAAAAACATAGTTGATATGACTGACTTGTTTAAACAAGTGTTGTTTCTACTGACATGTACAAACTATGGCGTATGGGAACGATGAGCTGATGAGAGGCAATCCATGATTTTTTTTTTTTTCAATAAAACTATTTGTTCAGCACTTTTGAAATGTACAGTGACAGAGCTCAGAACATGGGCCATTCTTACAGTAATTTCCCTGTACACCAAGCCAGAACCGTAGGATAAATAAACAGGGCATATAAACAGACAATGAAAGCTTTTACAATATTCGATGAAGACATTTCTCTATACCAGGCTATGTGCACCACCAGCTCAGAACAGTAGGCTTAGTTATGAGAGGGAAAGCGACCAATTTATTAGGGTGAGGCACATGGGCTACTAACAGCTTACTACACAACATTGTTGTGTCTTTGGTATCATTAAACTGAAGACAGTTAGTTTATCCAATCAATTCTCTGTAATTATTATTCCGTGACTAACTACTCAGGTAAATGTAATTAACTAGAACGTCGTGGCACCAAGGAAAATAGGTTATAATTTTCCTAATATAACTTTCCGATATTTTAATATCTGATCAATTAGTCTTCTAATTAATGAATCATTCCAAACGTCGTAAAATGTTGGTTATCTGCACAAATCCAATCTTCACTATGAATCCTTCATACATCAATTGTCTCAATCATTTATTTATTAAGTAACTAAATAATCACAGAAATGCACATACAAACAAACAAAGTAGATATGGTTACAAGGAAATGATAGGGGATGTGCCCTAGTGGGCTAAACCGGTATTACGGATTGGTGGACAAAAGGGAAGTGGGTGTAGACTGAGAAAGGCGGGAATTACGCAAATGAATCACTACACACTTGATGATCGTATTCATTGAAATGCTAAACGTTTGCACATGAACGCTCACTCATTCGGGAATAATTGCAATCAATACATACATTTATGCTCAGTGTGTCGTCGTGATCTCTGTTGGGATCGTTCGTTTTTCTGTTGGAGAGTTTGTCCGCCCTCTCTCTCTCTCTCTCTCTTTTTTTAAACATACATCGCACTGTTGGTGTCACGTTCTGACCATAGTTCTGTTATTTTATTATTTGTTTTAGTATGGTCAGGGTGTGAGTTGGGGTGGGCAGTCTATGTTTGTTTTTCTATGTTGGTTTTTGTGTTCGGCCTAGTATGGTTCTCAATCAGAGGCAGCTGTCAATTGTTGTCCCTGATTGAGAATCATACTTAGGTAGCCTGGGTTTCACTTTTTGTTTGTGGGTGTTTGTTTCCGTGTGAGTGTTTGGGCCACACGGTACTGTTTCGGTTTTCGTTTTGTTCACATCATTTATTGTTTTGTATTTCAGTGTTCAGTTAGTTTTGAATAAATCATCATGAACACTTACCACGCTGTGCTTTGGTCCGATCCTTCTTCCACCTCTGAATGCCGTTACAGTTGGTTAAAGCCTGTAAGTAAGCATTTCACTGTAAGGTCTACATCTGTTGTATTCGGCGCACGTGACAAATTTGATTTGAACATTTCTATACTAATGACATGATAGATCAGAAGTAATACTATAGTATCAGGGATGATAGAGAATTGTTGGCCCACAGGCCTTGTGTTTGACACATGTGATCTAAAGAATAAGCTATAGACTATCCAAAACAAGATTGTAAGAATTGGGATTAAACTCCCCTCATACTCCTCTGGAGGTTGAGCATGTACTTTATCCATATACTGTCTTTTTACTGACAAATAAAATTAATCAATCAATGCAAACTTGGCGGCAGACATTTGTTGAATGGAAAGAGACATCTGTACCAGAACACCAAAAAGTTTAACGACATTTGGAGATTGCCAAGCCTTTAATACTGGATAGACCTTCAAGGTAGGTAAGGATGTATTTTCTGTTTGTCGAGCTTGACATTGTCTATTTACTGTGATGTTGAAAACGCAAACCGTGATATTGAAGTGATCAAAGTCGGTATTCTTTGTTTATTGGTTGTGTATTTGCACATTTGAACATGTTGGTCTAAAATTTGTTGCATATATTTTATACATTAGTAAATATGGCATCAATTGTGTGAACCTAATTTCCTCCCAACTCGTCATTGTCTGCAGCCGGCTTGTAATGTAGGCCTAAAGAAACAAACAGGGAGCATGAGCTCGTCCGTGGTGATCGGTGAACCCTCAACTTTCTGGCCTGTAGCTCTGCTTGGCATCGACTGTGCCACAAAAGTGGCAAAGTCGATATCCACGTTTATAAACGCATGGTCGCTTTAGTTATTGTTATTTGTGGTGGTAAACATTATTTAGAGTTAATTCTATGAGGGGGGGGCGGTGTGCAATTTTATTTACAGTACAAGGGGAAGGTCATGTGAAAATATTTTTTATGTTGGAGGGGGGTGCATTTTTTTGGGTGGACACCTTGAACTGTCTAACATGGTCATGATAAGTAGGTCTAAGAGAATAGTCTGAAAACAGCTTGGAGTAATCATGTGTGGCAAAAATGTTTGGTTCTTAAACAGCAAAGTAAACACGTACACAATCTCTAAAACATTGCTGGGACTTTTGCTGGCTTTTGAAAATCAAGCATTGTTTAGATGCGTGTTTCCCAGATTTTCTGTTGATACTTTAGGCCTTGACTGGTTTTTAAATGGGCTATAATGTTATATTTTCCTCAACTTTTAAGCCTGCCATTCCAAATGAAAGATGATCCTTTAAGCCTACGCTCATAAAATGTTCCACTATGGGGGACAAACAGCAAAAACAATCCCAAAAATATGTGGTAGTTATGGGAGACGGTAAACAATTCACAATGACTTCAACTGTCTCTTAGAATAGATATTAATGGATAGTGTAATTAATCTCACTCTACCCTTGGTTTGGGTGGGGAGGACAGTGGCGGATTCTGAGTAATCCTCAGCGTACTCTTCCTCACAGTTCCAGTCAACAGGCCCGTTGCTCTTGGTCATCAGGGTCATGTACATCTCAATGACCCCGCGGGCTTTCCTCAGAGCCTCTCTGGGTGAGGTGCTGTGCACCCTCACAAACTTCACTGGGTTGTCCTGTGACAGAGACAAGAGGAGAGAGGGAGAGTGGTGATGGGATGGGTCACATTCTCTACAAACAATTCAAAACATCCTGAAATACTTTCAAGTTGTTTTTAATGGCACTCAGTTAATGCCTCATACCTAATGAATGTTTCATCAACTAACTATGAAGACTCCGATCCTGTGAAGGAAGTTACAAGAGGAGCAGGCTATTCTAGATAATTATTAGAAACAAAATAAAAGTGTCTATTTCCAACGCCACTTCATTGGCTATTGGCCACCTTGGCTTAAGTCTTCAGTATTTAATAGTTTAAAAGGGTTTTGTGAAGCACTCTAAAACAAATTACTTGAAAGTAAAAGTATTTCAAAATAGTACAATTGTTTATTTTGTTGAAAGAAATCAACTGAGAAATTATACAATCAATCACTCTGATTGGGTCCAGTAATTTCTTTTCAAAAGGAGTTCATTTAATATTTGATACTGGATAAGACTACAGACACATTTAGCCAGCCCGAACTTCAGTGTAGATGTTGGACAAGCATTCCCTTAAGAGACAGGAGTCACCTGAAGAGGGACCATTGTCTGATACCATCACAGGGTACCCAGAGACATACCGGGGCACCAGTCTCATGTCTGACCTTAATCTAACACTAATCTAATATAGACAAGATGATTTGCCCAGACTTACTGGCATTCTGAAGTGTGCATGCTTATGCTGTCTTCTGGGCCATGCTAACTTAGAAGAGATCACATTTTTTTCCATGCTTTTAAACATATTCTGTTAACCCTGCCATATCAGGGGTCACAATCTCATTGAAGAAAGAATTCGATGCTAAATTGAATATTGGTGACTGTTCCTCTGTACTCTGTAAATTGAATTGATTTGAGGTCTGAGGAAGCTGGATTGATTGATTGTATTTTATCCCTACTTTCTTATCCCTACTTCATCTATCTAACAACCATGATCACTGAGCAGCTTAAAATGTCTAGAGAAAATAATATATATCTAAGGAGCCATATTGTAATAAAGCAATGTGTTTAGAGTTACCATGTCCTATTGGAATTTAAGAAACATTAACATCACTGCATACTACTATGCCTTTTCAAATGGTCCAATTTAATAAGGCTGAACTTCATGCACCAACCACCCAAGCACTGTTTCACTTTGTTTACTTCTAAGAAGTAATTATGCTGCCATCAATAAAAGTTGAAGTCTGACACAATCCAACAGACCTTTGGAAGAGATTTAGCTAAGCCTATTCCCAGACTAGAGTAGCAATGCTCATAAGTAAGTAGCACGCACCTCAATCTCCTCGTTGATTTCGGGTATGCAGTTGTGGGAGTAAAGGTTGTATATGACCTTCTTCAGGGATTTGACATAGCGCCCGTTGTCCGACTTCATGACATAATTGAAGTTTGTGTTCAGAAGCTCCAGGATTTGTGGAAATGTTGCTTTCACATAACAGACTTCACTCTGTGGTTCAAAGGAGAAAGAAACCTATCGTCACTGCATTTTTTTAACACCGATTTCCATTGAGGTTTGAACCTCCTTTCCAAAGCAGACCTGGAAAGTCACTCATGACTCAACATTCATTTCCACTTAGCCACAGTGACTTTGCTTCCTGTATCACTAGACTTAATTGGAGGTGCAGGAAAAGTTAGCTACATACCAACAGGTCCTTGTGGTTGTTTTTGGCACAACCTTTAAACAGACCTTCACCATTTCAGAGACCTTGATAGCCCTTTCCTGCAGTCAAATGACCTAGTGGCCGCATGGGTGGAATGTTATCAAAATAATAAGCCTTAGAAAGACCGGCATTTACATTTTTTTTTATGTCAAACAGTTTAGTTATATTTCAGTCTTCTTTCATGTATAATATTGGGATGCAAACTCAAAATACATTCAAACTCTATCTGACATGGTACAGGGGTCTTTTTTGAAGCCCATAACCAGAAACACTCTGTGTGACCCTGATTTAGCCCACTGCAGTAAACAGTTAACCTGTAAACCATTTCCTGATCAGTGTCAAGTTGGTGTCAAGGGGGGGAGGGGGGCTTGACTCCGTACTGCCACACAGCTCTCTCTATCTACTGTAACTTGGCACAGTTCAGAGGTATTTTCAAAACATTTCCCTTCCAGGGGATGAACAACCTGGTTCGTTCATGGCATTATATTTTTCTAAATATAATTCAATTTTTGCCGTAAAGGCTGGATGGAGCAAGAGATGTTATGAACTTAGACCTGTAATGTTAGAAGTGAGCATTAGTTTGAATCTGTATGCCAGCCTGGCACATCTTGAAAGAACAAGACTATCTTGACAGTGACTGGTTGTGATGTTTATCTATGGTATAATATCCTTTAGGTACACGCATCAAACTCATTTTGTTGTGAAAGTTGTAATTACAGTGTAGTAGGAAGGAAATACTCACCAAACTCTGGAGCTCAGTAAATACATAGGTTATTGAACAGCCATTCTCCAACTGATTGTCAATCTGCATGGTAAACAAAGATCCAAACAGTGAAGTGTGGAACTCAGTCATGCAGCCATACAGAATTCACGGCTGCCACATTTTGTGTGTGGGTCACAAAGGAAAAATCCTACATTTAGATAATACATTAACTAACTTGGGAGGAAACCTTTCATTAACATCAATATGTTCAGGCATGTGTTATGACAGTTTGAGTGATTGAAAGCAACTATCTCAAGTGGATTTTTTTTGTTTGAAGTCTATCATTGCATGATGTAGTGTGGTATGAGGTGTCCTCACCAGGCGATTGAGGTTGAGGAGGTGACCCTTTGTCACAGAGTGCCGACATGGACCAGGGACGCCAGCCCACGCCAAAGGGAAGCAGAAGAGGATGACAAAGCACAAATGCCTAGCCTGAAATGAACAGAGCAGTATTATTACACTACTACTACTACTACTACATAGTACTACAACAACTTATATTTCCACTACAACTACTGCTTAGGGATCTACAAGTCAAAGTTTAGTTCACACTGAACCATATGTTCCCATAAAGAAGAGCAAAGATCTACATCGGGTTCAATATTGTTCATTAATGAGTTGCAAAATGTTAGGCACAATAGTGCCTTTTATCCACATGTGATAACTAAATTACATATTAAGTATATACAATTCTATACAAAAATGACACATTTTTGGATATGTCTTCAAATTTGATAGTCAATAAAATCATGCTAGTTTCATTTAAAATCATATTGTATCTTGTTTATTTGGGAACACAATAGTTTTTGATTACACAACTTGTAAGGGTCATACTGAAAGTGATTGTAAAGTACTACAGTGTCTCTGCTGCCAATTCCCATACTCTTGCAGATCACTGGTTATAAACATCTGGAAAGGTGAACAGCTAACAGTATATCCTATCACATCAAAAAAGAGTGAGAGAATACAAATTATTTGGTTCTACCTGATTGAAGATACTTGTTTCAAGAAAATGTTGTCATTTTTACAACTTGTAATTTAAATTAATATTACTCTTTTTTACAAGGACGTAAAGATGTCATCTTTAACAAATACATGCGCACACACACACATGCGCACACACACGTACACGATACAATTATCATTAGGGCTGATCAAGTCTGAAATTTTCAAGTGGAAATTACAAACTTTAGAAGCCTTTTTAAAACAGTACATTACAAGTTCATAGCTGCAGCACCACTTGCAAAATCATAAGGAGTACATTTAAATAAATCTTTAAAGTAGTGCACTGGGCCTTTACTCCAACATAGCCGTCTATAACGCAGCCAAACATTCTCCAGCTTCCCTGCCCCCACCACACACACACACATCCTGTGGCTATACAAGTTTGCGTTTCCTACAACAACAGGAGGATCAAATTACGATACGGCATTTGTATTTTATGGTTACTCTCCCCAAAATCATGACCAGATGGAACCTGTGGGCTTATTTATTTTGCTTTCTTTCACAGCAAAAGCGGCATATGTAATTGATAGATTGATATGTTTCGCAACAGTATAAAATGTTATATGGATTAATGCCATAATAATAAAAAAAATTATAATATTGAAACAACATCAGAAGATGTTCATTAGAAGATGTTGCCTCCATAGATTATGTCATGGCCCTAACCATACACCAGAGAACACTTCATTTCAAGACATATACAGACATCAGCCACTGGTCACATTCATCCCATCTTTGAAACAGAACAGAAAAAAATAATGTGAATAAAATCTTAATGTACACATTGGCTAGCACCGTGGAGGCCAAAAACAACAGTTATTGATGGGTGGGTGTTCTAATGAAACCCTCCAACAGCACTCAAGTATTTTTATTTCAATTAACTCAACTCATGTAAACACCCTGCTTCCAATATCCCGACAATATGAGCACAGTAGTTATTTGTTTAATTTGAAGACCGTTTGTGACCCACTGTATAAAACAGGACTTTTGTTGAAAAAAAAGTACATAAAGAGATTTTTGTTAGAATGACAGCTTTCAAATGAATGAATTATGTATTTTCATTAAAAAATCAAATGCAATAATAATCTAACAATAAAATAATCTTATTACTACATCTTGAAGCTGTTTCCTGTAGAGAGCAATTCCAAGACTTGCCTTTCTGAGAGAACAGAATATCAAACAATTCTATTAGTAGCGTCCGTTAATGTGGAAGAAATGTTTAGCTTTTAAATGTAATCCCTCTCAAAATCATATACAGAGAAATGATCCAAGGAATGACCATACATGATGTCACCACTATAGTTAAGTACATGTTTTGAGGCTATACAGTTTGTTTACATGTATTTTGTTTACAACCAAGATTATATTTTGGGTTCTGATGGGGTACAACAGTTAAACTAAATTCATGTGGCATTTATTATTTACAGTGCCTTCAGAAAGTATGCATACCCCTTGACCTATTCCACATGTTGAGTGTAACAGCCTGAATTCAAAATGTATTCACTTCATTGGGATAGAGGGCAGCATTTCACTTTTGGATGAAAAGCGTGCCCAGAGTAAACTGCCTGCTACTCAGTCCCAGATGCTAATATATGCATATTATTAGTAGTGCTGGATAGAAAACACTCAAGTTTCTAAAACTGTTTGAATGATGTATGTGATTATAACAGAACTCATATGGCAGGCAAAAACCTGAGAAAATCCAATCAGGAAGTGTGAAATCTGATGTTTGTAGTTTTTCAACTCAGCCCCTATTGAAGATAGGTGGGATATTGGTCATGTTGCACTTCCTAAGGCTTCCACTAGATGTCAACAGTCGTTGGAAAGTTATGTCAGGCTTCTACTGTGAAGGGGGTGAGAGGGGAATGAGTCAGAGGTCTGCCACGAGCTCGTGACGCACGGTCATGTGAAAGTCATGTGAAAGTTACCTCGCATTCCATTGCTTTTCTACAGACAAAGTAATTCTCCGGTTGAGACATTGAAGATTTATGTCAATAACATCCTGAAGATTGATTCTATACTTCGTTTGATATGTTTCTATGACCAGTAATATAACTTTTTAGACCTTTCATCCGACCTTTCCGCTGGACTTGCACGCGCATTTGGATTTCTTTACCAAACTCCCTAACAAAAGGAGGTATATGGACATAAATTATTAACTTTATCGAACAAATCAAACATTTATTGTGGAACTGGGATTCCTGGGAGTGCATTCTGATGAAGATCATCAAAGGTAAGTGAATATTTATAATGCTATTTCTGACTAATGTTGACTACACAACATGGCGGATATTTCTTTGGCTGGTTTGGGCTCTGAGCGCCGTACTCAGATTATTGCATGCAATGCTTTTTCCGTAAAGTTTTTTAAAAAATCTGACACGGCGGTTGCATTAAGGAGAAGTTTATCTAAAGTTCCATGTATAATAGTTGAATCTATTATCAATGTTTATGATGATTATTTCTGAGAAACGATGTGGCTCTCTGCAAAATCACTGCATGTTTTGGAACTACTGAACATAACACGCCAATGTAAAATTAGATTTTTGGATATAAATATGCACTTTATCAAACAAAACATACATGTATTGTGTAACATGAAGTCCTATGAGTGTCATCTGAAGATCAAAGGTTAGTGATAAATAATCTTCTGCTTTTTGTGACTCCTCTCTTTGGCTGGAAAAATGGCTGTGTTTTTCTGTGACTTGGTGGTGACCTAACATAATCGTTTGTGGAGCTTTCACTATAAAGCCTTTTTGAAATCAGACACTGTTGCTGGATTAACAAGATTTTTTTTGTCTTTAAAATGGTGCCTAATACTTGTATGTTTGAGAAATTTGATTTGAGATTTCTGTTTGAATTTGGCGCCCTGCAATTTCACTGGCTGTTGACAAGGGGTATTTTTTGCTCACCCATCTACACAAAATACCCCATATTTACAAAATGGAAACGTATTGAAAGTGAAATACAGAAATATCTCATTTACATAAGTATTCAAACCCCTGAGTCAATACATGTTAGAATCACCTTTTGCATTGAAAACAGCTGTGAGTCTTTCTGGTTCAGTCTCTAAGAGCTTTGTACACCTGGATTGTACAATATTTGCACATTATACTTAAACATTCAAGTTCTGTCAAGTTGGTTGTTGACCATTTTCAAGTCTTGCTACAGATTTTCAAACCGATTTTTAAGTAAAACTGTAACTAGGCCACTCAAGAACATTCAATATCGTCTTGGTATGCAACTCTAGTGTATACTTGGCCTTGTGTTTTAGGTTATTGTACTGCTGAAAGGTGAATTTGTCTCTTAGTGTTTGTTGGAAAGCAGACTGAACTAGGTTTTTGTCTAGGAATTTACCTGTGCTTAGCTCTGTTTTGTTTATTTTTATCCTGAACAATACTCCCTAGTCCTTTGCCCCAAACATGATGTGATTTTCTGTCATAGTTGAAGTGTACCTATGATGAAAATTACAGGCCTCATCTTTTTAAGTGGGAGAACTTGCACAATTGGTGGCTGACTAAATACTTATTTGCCCCACTGTACATAGACATTTAACTAGTCACTTTAATGTTTATGTACTGCTTTACTCATTTCATATGTATATACTAAATTCTATTATACTGTATTTTAGTCAATGCCACTCTGACATTGCACATCCAAATATTTATATATTTTTAAATATATTTTTAAATAAATTCCATTATTTTACGTTTAGATTTGTGTGTATTGTTGCGAATTGTTAGATATTACTGCACTCTTGGGGCTAGGAACACAATCATTTCGCTACACCCACAATAACATCTGCTAAATATGTGTATGTGAAAAAAACAATTTCTTTTGATTTGAAACTCAACTGTTTTAAAGTCGACATTTGCCTCATGGTGAAATCCCTGAACGGTTTCCTTCCTCTTCGGCAACTTAGTTAGGAAGGACGCATATTCCCCCTCGGGAAACTAAAAAGATGTGGCATGGGTCCTGAGATCCTCAAAAGGTTCTACAGCTGCAACATCGAGAGCATCCTGACCGGTTGCATCACTGCCTGGTAAGGCAATTGCTCGGCCTCCGACCGTAAGGCACTTCAGAAGGTAGTGCGTACGGCCCAGTACATTACTGCCATCCAGGACTTCTACTCCAGGCAGTGTCAGAGGAAGGCCCTAAAAATGACAAAAGACCCAGCCACCCCAGTCCTAGACTGTTCTCTCTACTACCGCATGGTAAGTGGTACTGGAGTGCCAAGTCTAGGACAAAAAGGCTTCTCAACAGTTTTTACCCCCAAGCCATAAGACTCCCGAACAGGTAATCAAATGGCTACCTAGACTATTTTCATTGTGCCCCCCCCAACCCCTCTTTTACGCTGCTGCTACTCTCTGTTTATCATATATGCATAGTCACTTTACCTATACATTCATGTACATACTACCTCAATTTGCCCAACCAACCAGTGCTTCCGCACAGTGGCTAACCGGGCTATCTGCATTATGTCCCACCACCCGCCAACCCCTCTTTTTACGCTACTGCTACACTCTGTTCATCATATATGCATAGTCACTTTAACCGTACCTACATGTACATACTACCTCAATAAGCCTGACTAACTGGTGTCTGTATATAACCTTGCTACTGTTATTTTCAAATGTCTTTTTACTGTTTTTCTTTAGTTACTTACCCACACACACACACACACACACACCTTTTTTTGCACTATTGGTTAGAGCCTGTAAGTAAGCATTTCACTGTAAGGTCTACAGCTGTTGTATTCGGCGCATGTGACTAATAAACTTTGATTTGACTGGGTGTATTGATACAACAACCAAAGTGTAATTAATAACTCCAGCATGCTCAAAGGTATATTCAATGTCTACCAATAGGTGCCCTTTGCGAGGCAATGGAAAATCTCCCTGGTCTTTGTGGTTGAATCTGTGCTTGAAATTCACTGCTCGACTGAGGGACCTTACAATTATCTGTATGTGTGGGGTACAGAGGTGATGTAGTCATTTAAAAATTACTTAAACACTATTGCGCCCAGAGTGAGTCCGTATTTAAACTTGCCATAAGGTTGAATGCTTACTGACTCAATACATTACATGTTTTACTAATTCGTAAACATTTCTAAAAGCAGAATTCCACTGGAATTATAGAATATTGTTTGAAGGCCAGTGACACAATCTAAAGGTAATCCATTTCAAATTCAGGCTGTAACAAGTCAAGGGGTGTGAATAATTTCTGAAGACACTATATTCTTCAGGAATCAATAGGTGTATAATATCATTCATTTATGAGTAGAAAAATGTATGTAGCAACTGCTGATTTCCCTTAAGGTTTGGGTGCATTTTGTGACATTTGCGACAAATGCACTGTTTGACGGAGAGCATCATATTTTGAACACAGAATATTTAGAATCATAGGATAGCACCTATGTATCATCCAAGCTCACTTTAATCCATCTTACAAAAAAAGGACGATACAATCATTAATTTCTTCAATTTGCTATCGTACCCAGAATCTAACAGAATAGTTGCAAAATGTTGCATTCGAAAATGTGACTGTCTCAGCTCCGTACATGACACCCTTCTATTGGGGTTAACGCTGTAGCATGTTTCAGAATACCCTGTGTCTGAGCAGTTTGAGCCAGGTTCCATACCACAGCGCCAGGGAATTCCACCCAATAGTACAGGAAGGGAAAGAAGGAAAATAAATAAAGGAGGAGATTATTCAGTCTATCATAATGCTTATCAATCATCTTCTCTGTGAAAACGCTAGCAAAAAATGCTTTACTTTTAAGGATTCAGACATAATTCACATCTTCAGTCAGAGTAACAGACACCAGATTGTGGCAAATTGTTGAACTTTTCATGCGAATCATTGATCCCATAGATGTAGACATGCCATTGGAATGATCATATTCGTGTCTGGTATCTGAAATAGGTCAAAATTAGACATTCATCCATTTTCTCAAATGTAACATTTCAAAGTTATTGCAAAAGTCAAATTTTGAAGTGGTTAAGTTGAGGCATTCAAATCTCAAAAACAACTTTCTATCACTGGGATGGAACTTGAAACCTCTATATATTTTCCACTTCACAGTAACAGCAGACATTTGACGAACTGACTTGTTGGAAAGGTGGCATCTGTGATGGTGCCACGTTGAAGTTACTGAGCTTTTCAATAAGGCCATTCTACTGCTAATGTTTGTCTATGGAGTTCGCATGGCTGTGTGCTTGATTTTATACACCTGTCAGCAATGGGTGTGGCTGAAATAGCCAAATCAACTTATTTTAAGGGATGTCCACATACTTTTGTATGTAATGTATGTAATGTATTGTATGTATGTATGTATGTATTTAACCCTTCATTGTTGTCACTAAACAGTCTCCATATCTACACTGAACAAAAATATAAACGCAACATGTAAAGTGTTTGTCCCATGTTTCAAGAGCTGAAAAAAAATATCCCATATATATTTCCATACACTTTATATGTTCCATACACATAACAGTTTATATCTCTCAAATTGTGTCCACAAATTTGTTTACATCCCTGTTAGTGAGCATTTCTTATTTGCCAAGATAATACATAGACCTGACAGATGTGGCATATCAAGAAGCTGATTAAACAGCATGATCAAGGGCCTCCCGGGTGGTTAAGGGCGCTGTACTGCAGCGCCAGCTGTGCCATCAGAGTCCCTGGGTTCGTGCCCAGGCTCTGTCGTAACCGGCCGTGACCGGGAGGTCCGTGGGGCGACGCACAATTGGCCTAGCGTCGCCCGGGTTAGGGAGGGCTGGGTCGGTAGGGGTGTCCTTGTCTCATCGCGCACCAGCGACTCCTGTGGCGGGCTGGGCGCAGTGTGCGCTAACCAAGGTGGCCAGGTGCACGGTGTTTCCTCCGGCGCATTGGTGCGGCTGGCTTCCGGGTTGGATGCGTGCTGTGTTAAGAAGCAGTGCGGCTTGGTTGGGTTGTGTATCGGAGGACGCATGACTTCATCGCTACAACAGAGGTTGTAGCGATGAGACAAGATAGTAGCTACTACAACAATTGGATACCACGAAATTGGGGAGAAAAAAAGGGGTAAAATTCACAACAAAAAAAAAAACAGCATGATCATTTATTTTGCCAATAAAAGACCACTCTAAAATGTTCAGTTTTGTCACACAATACAATGCCACAGATGTCTCAAGTTTTGAGAGTGTGCAATTGGCATACTGGCTGCAGGAATGTCTGTTGCCAGAGAATTGGCAGTACGTCCAACCGGCCTCACAACTGCAGACAACGTGTGGCATTGGGTGAGCAAGTGGTTTGCTGATGTTGTGAACAGAGTGCCCCATTGTGGCGGTGGGGTTATGGTATAGGCTATGAACAATTACATTACATTACATTAGCATTTTATCAATGGATCCCTCTGCAACTGGATCCTGGACTTCCTGTCGGGCCGCCCCCAGGTGGTGAGGGTAGGTAACAACACATATGCCAAGCTGATCCTCAACACTGGAATCCCTCAGGGGTGCGTGCTCAGTGCCTTCCTGTACTCCCTGTTCACCCACGACTGCATGGCCAGGCACGACTCCAACACCTTCATTAAGTTTGCAGCCAACACAACAGTGATCACTGACAACCTGATCACTGACAACGACGAAACAGCTTATAGGGAGGACGTCAGAGACCTAGCCAGGTTGAGAGCTTCACGTTCCTTGGTGTCCAGATCACCAACAAACTAGAATGGTCCAAACACACCAAGACTGTTGTGAAGAGGACACAACAAAGCCTATTCCACTACAGGAAACAAAAAATATTTGGCATGGGTCCTCAGCTCCTCAAAAGGTTCTACAGCTGCAACATCGAGAGCAACATGACTGGTTGCATCGCTGCCTGGTACGGCAACTGCTCAGCCTCAGACCGCAAGGCACTACAGAGGGTACGGCCCAGTACATCACTGGGGCTAAACTGCCTGCCATCCAGGACCTCTATACCAGGCGGTGTCAGAGGAAGGCCCTAAAAATGATCAAAGACTCCAGCCACCCCAGTCATAGACTGTTCTCTCTACTACCCCATGGCAAGCGGTACCAGAGCGTCAAGTCTAGGTCCAAAATGCTTCTCAACAGTTTTTACCCCCAAGCCATAACACTCCTGAACAGCTAATCATATGGCAACCCCCCCCCCCCGCCCCCGCCACCCCCGACCCCTCCACCCTCCCGACTAACCGATGCACCCGCACATTGACTCTGTACCGCTACCACCTGTGTATAGCCTCGCTACTGTTCTTTTTGACAGTTTTTATTTTCATTTTTTATATCTTGACTTATTTATTGTTTACCTAATACTTTTTTTTTTTTTTTTTTTTTTTTTTTTTTTTTTACTTAACTGCACTGTTGGTTAGGGCTTGTAAGTAAACATTTCACTGTAAGGTCTACCTACACCTGTTGTGTTCGGCGCAAGTGACAAATACATTTAGATTATATTTTATTTGAATGCATAGAGATACCGTGATGTGATCCTGAGGCACATTGTGAGGCCAATTTCTTTTAAGGTATCTGTGACCAACAGATTCATATCCGTATTTCCAGTAATAGGAAATCCACAGATTAGGGCCTAAGGAATTCATGTAAATTGACTGATTTCCTTTTATGAAATGTAACTAAATAACATCTTGAAATTGTTGCATGTTGCGTTTATTTTTTATCAGTATACTTCCATGAATTTTTCAACTGGTACCTGGGGACCTTCAGGCGAGTCTTGTGAGGCCTGTGAGCATTCTAGAACAAAACAACCGACATCTACGTGTTCATGAGAGACTCGTCTGTCTTTTGTAGGCCAAACCGTTCGATAGACTAGTTTGTGAGAAGACCAATTTTAAGGATGTCTCATGGTCTGACAAACACTGCTCTAGCTCTGTCACCTTTCAACACAGATGTGAGACATAGCCGGATGTGGTGGATTGAGACGCATCTAATGCAAAACAGCAGATATCTCTAACTTGAACTGATATATTTATTTTTATGCTAATTACATTTCCACGGGGGCACGAAAATTGACCTTATTAAGGGGTTTAAACTTGTGAAGTCTTTGTGCAGGAAATTGACTAATTCCTTTGTGGCTTTTTGTCTGCTTCAATTACTCCTCTTTTCACAACCCATCTCCCCATCCATCCCATTCACTACGGTCATATACATGTATGATACACCAAGAGCCTGCCTGTCGCAGAAAACGCAGAACCCCCACCCCCAAACTACTTCCTGCGGCTATGAATACACCTACAGGATTGCCTTTCAGGCATTACAATGGTTACACAAACTAGAAGCTCAAGGAACCAACAAGAACCACAGGAGAGAGAGATATCTGCTGAGCTTAGCAAATAAGTTCAAGAAGAGACATTTTTAAAAAAGACAGTGTTCTTATGTCATCCTAGATGTTAACTTTTCAGTGTGGTACTGTGTGTTTTAGCTGGGCCACAGAAGTTGTTTCATAAACCTGTGACGCATCCCAAGCTCATTTCATAAGCATCAAAAAAATGCTTCCAATATTTCGTCTCGCTCCCTAAGATCCGTTGGCTACACTGGGTGTGTTTCACAGTACAGACTGGAACCATCGATCTTCTTCACAGTAACAGTAACCATTCTCTGTGCATTGCCTAGGCTACTACAGTAAATGCAGTTAATTACAACTCAATAACTGTCTTGTCAAATTCACACAAAGTATGTGGCTTAATAAAATAAACTTGCCTTCAATCAAGTCAAAGCATCACTCTCTGTGTGAATTGCAAACTTAGACCTTATACTCTAAACAAAATCCACAGCCATGATGAATACGTAATTTAAAACAAATAAACACATGTCATTAATGTCGATAACAAATGTTGAAAACAAAATATCTAGCATTCAGCTTACAATTTCCAGCCCATAATTTTTGCCCTCAACAAAGAAAGCTTGGAATGATACAAGTTGACATCAGAATAAGATGCCCAAAATGCTAAGGTTCCAGAGTGGGGGACCTACCTTGGCTTTGTGGGCTGGTTTGTGTGTGTTCATCTGGCTGACCTAGGCAAGTAGAAAAGAGTAGAGTCCACTTTTAGAGTCATTGGAGCAAAGTTCCTTTCTCTGGTGGTGATTCAATTATTTCCCACTTGAAGTGCATAACGATGAGGAGAAAAGAGAACGAAAGAAGTGACACCAAATGAGGGAAAGATCAATGTCCGGATGTTGACTGACAAGAAGTTCAGCTCTGCTTAGCCATATCTGTCTTCACTGACTGAATGCCTGAGCGAGTCTGAGTGTGGATTGGGTTGTGGGTGTGGGTGTGTGTGTGACCGCCTCTCCTCACTGGTACCTCATTAAAACATTTTTTTTTTGAGAGGCAGTATTAAAACCCCTCCTATTTCTCTCTCTTTGTCCATCCCCCAGCCACACTCTCTATCTTGTTCCTCTTTACTTGCTCTCTCAATCTCCTCTCTTTGCAACTTGCTGTCAAAATCTACTGTATCAATCTCTCTTTCTCAAGTCATACTTTCCTTGACACATGGAGCGGTGCCCCTGTTGAGCACCCATGAAACCCAATGCAGTAAGAGTCCTATCAGATGTCTATCTTAGTCCAACTCTTTGGCACAGTATGACAACTTGTTATTTGTCTTGTACGACCTTTGTAACTGGCCCATAATATCTTCAAGACTCTGTATGTGAAGACACATTGAGCAGCTCTGTGAACATGAAGGGTATTGTCTAATTCAACTCTACAAACAAGACAGCTTTTGTGTTTCAATAATGTCTCATTAAATATAACATGATCAGGCTGAATCCTTATAGCAATAGTTTACCATTGTGAACATTGGCCGTATGTTCACAATGGTAAACTATTGCAAAAAGGATTCAGTTTGATCATGTGATCTTTAATGAGTTGAATTAGAAAATACCCTTTGTGTAGAAAATCCTTGAATTCAGTGCATTTTTACAATGAGTGAAATCCAAATTAAAAATAGCAACATTTTTGTAATTAGATTAAATTGACATCATATTGTACAATCTATGTGTCTCCCTTTCGTACACATACGTTATTGGTTGCATTCAAGAGGAGATCATTTTTTAAATTGTTTTCAGTTTGTCAATATCAAAGTAGCCTGTCATTTTTGTCTTTTTGTGGTATAAAAAAATATTATTCTAATTTCTCCAATCTGTAAAATTAGGAACAATTTTTTTGTAAAAGGACAACATTTCCCGGACAGCCTAAAATAATTTACCCCTGGACCTCGAGTGTGTGCTCTGTACAGAAGGTAATTTTTGCAAATAGTTGTTGAGTTCAATAACCTGCAGTGACTAGGCTACTGGTACCAAATCTGGACATATTCCTAGTCATCACATTAGGAATAGTATTTTACTGTTTGTCTGCAAATGCGATGATAGATGCATATGCTTTATTATCCAGATTATCTATTTATTTATTATTAAGGTGAATTCTTCAGTTCTGGTCAAAGGCTTCAACCAAAGCCTGGGAAGATAGTTTGACCCTTCCTGTGGCTATGGTGGAAACTCAAGACTAGATAACTGGTCAAATGTCTTTTTTATTACATACTGACATTCAAAATGTCAATATATGACCACTAAATCATGAGACCAGGCTGTCAGACTCAGTACATTATATAATGATGACCCAGCTCCAGTCCATTGGGTCATGGGGGAAAGTCAGGATGCTGAGATTTCACTTTCAGATTGGTGTCTGACCCAGAGTCAAGCCAATCACTGCTATATGACACTTGGCAGACTGGACATCACTGATCACATTAGCCTTCTGGCCTACTCAAAGCCACAGTCCCAGACAATAATGCTCCAAATAACTGCGATCCTCTATCTTCTATCTAATAAGCTGTATCGCCATTGAACATCCCATCTGTCTTTATGGTCCCCAGGCCCTATTGGCTATGTATACAGTGCATTCAGAAAGTATTCACACCCCTTGACTATTTCCACATTTTGTTGTTACTGGCTTTGTTGTTACTGGCTTACACACAACACCCCATAATGTCAAAGTGGAAATATGTTTTTTGACATTTTTACAAATGAATTCAAATGAAAAGCTGAAATGTCTTGAGGCAAGATATTGAGTACTCACAACGAAGGGAACAAATTGGTAGACTGGTAAAAATAAAAGCAAACATTGAATATACCTTTGAGCACGGTTAAGTTTTTAATTACACTTAATTACACTTTTTTAACACACCCAGTCACCTTTCTTAACTCAGTTGCCGGAGAGGAAGGAAACCGCTCAAAGATTTTACCATGAGGCCAAATGTGACTTTAAAACAGTTAGAGTTTAACGTCTGTGATAGGAGAAAACTGAGGATGGATTAACAACATTGTAGTTACTCCACAATAATAACCTTGTCACATCCTGATCTGTTTCACATGTCTTTGTGCTTGTCTCCACCCCCCTCCAGGTGTCGCCCATCTTCCCCATTATCCCCGGTGCATTTATACCTGTGTTCTCTGTTTGTCTCTAACCAGTTCCTCTTGTCTTGTCAGGTCTTACCAGCATACTTTCCCGTCTTCCTGTTTCTCAAGTTCTGTATCCTAGTTTTCTCAGTTCTGACTATTCTGCCTGCCCTGACCCCGAGCCTGCCTGTCGTCCTGTACCTGCCTGACTCTGACCTGATTACGAACCTCTGCCTGCCCTGACCCCAAGCCTGCCTGTCGTCCTGTACCTGCCTGACTCTGACCTGATCACGAACCCCTGCCTGCCCTCAACCTGCCCTTTACCATGACAGACCCAGCAGACTCAGACCAGATCCACAATGTTATCTCCCAGCAAAGAGCCACCATTGGAAGACACGAGGAGTTATCGCCACCAGCGATTGTTCTTCCCAGCCTACCCCAGTGTCCCAAGAACACCACTTACTTCCTCCGGAGCACTACACTGGAGATTCTGGAACCTGCAGGGCCTTTCTCTCCCAGTGCTCTCTCATCTTTGAGCTGCAGCCTTCTTCTTTCCCCTCGGACCGCTCGTAACCTCATAATGCTGTTGTCCGGGATGGCACTTGCCTGGGCTACAGAGGTGTGGGAGCAACAGTCCGCCTCATTCTGAAGGAGTTTATGGCAGAAGTACGGAAGGTGTTCGATCCAGCCACGCCAAGACTCCCGTAGTGTGGCAGACAACAAGGTGGATTTTTGCACGTTGGCAGCTGAGAGTGCCTGGAACCCATAAGCATTGTTCGACATGTTCCTTCACAGATTATTGGAGGTGATCAAAGATGAACTCGCAGCCTGGGAGCTGCCAATGGACCTTGACTCCCCCGATCGATGGGAGGCTACGAGAACATAGGAAGGAGAGGGAATCTGTACCCTTTTGCCCTCGCTTGCCCTCGATTCCCACCTTGCCTCCAAGGAATCCCAGAGAGCCCCGAAGTCTACATATCCGAGTGAACCCGATGTCACCCGAGTTCACTCGGGAAAGACTGAGGGCTGCCGACTCACCTCATTCGGATCCCATGCAACTGGGCAGGGCTAGATTGTCTCCGGCTGAGCACGTATGCGGACTTAACACTCAGAGCTGTCTATTTTGTGGAGCTACGGGACATTTCTTAGCATTCTGCACATTAAAAACCGAGGCTCATGAAGCAGCTATGAGTACGCTGCTGAGTCGTATGGGGAGTTTCCCATCCTCCATTGCTCTTACCTCTCTCCATGCTACCCCAAATCTCTCCGGGTGCTCATTGACTCATGGGCCGACGAGAGCTTTATGGACGATACCCTAGTCTCGGAGCTAGGAATCCCCACAACCCCTCTCCATTCACATTGATGTCAGAGTGTTAGATGGGAGCTCTATTGGCAGAGTCAACAACACTATGTTTCCCATTAACCTGAGAGTGTCGGGCAATCACAGTGAGAGTATGGAGTTCCTGTCAATTGAATTCCCTCATGAACCTGTGGTTTTGGGGTTCTCCTGGCTCCAGAGGAACAATCCTCTGATCAGCTGGGCAACTGGTTATATCCTGCGTTGGAGCCCGTTTTGCCATGTACATTGCCTGAAGTCGGCACTGCCTGCCCTGGGACATCTTTCTGCGGGCTTGGGAGAAGCCACGAACCTCTCCGTTGTTCCTGCGGAATACCAGGACCTCCGGGAGGTTTTCAGCAAGGCCTGTGACACCTCGGTTCCTCCGCATCGGCCCTAAGCCTGTGCCATCTACCTTCTCCAGGGCACTACACCTCCTCGGGGGTGACTTTATTCCCTGTCAGGTCCGGAGACCGAAACGATGGAAGGGTATATTGAGGACACTCTCACTGCTGGGTTTATGTGTCTCTCTTCCTCCCAGCCTGCATCCATGTATCGACTACCGGGGTCTCAATGACATTGCGGTTAAAAACCGTTTCGCGCTACGACTCATCTCCTCAGCTTTCGACACTCTCCAGGGAGCAACCATCTTTTCCAAATTGGACCTTCGGAACACCTACCATCCGGTTCGGATAAGGGACAGATGCAGAGCCTCGTTCTGAAGCCATTATAAGGTAATTTACCACCTTCACAAGCCCAGTCTCAGTGCTATGATGGGTTCTAAAACCAGCCTGAAGCGTTTTGTATACATTCTGTGTCTTCAGGAAGGCAAACCGTTCTCTAAAATTTTTGAGAGGAATGGGAGATTCGATATAGCCGATCGTTTATTATATTTTCTGGGTCAAGGTGTTGCTTTTTCAAGAGAGGCTTTATTACTGCTTTTAGTGAGTTTGGTACACATCCGGTGG
The DNA here is from genome assembly GCF_045791955.1 of Oncorhynchus clarkii lewisi. NCBI lineage: Eukaryota > Metazoa > Chordata > Actinopteri > Salmoniformes > Salmonidae > Oncorhynchus > Oncorhynchus clarkii. Next base: position 67,666,008 of record NC_092153.1, read on the forward strand.
ATAGAGAGCCGTTTATTATGTTCAACATAGGAGGGCCAAGCACAAGAAGCAGCTCTTACAGTAGTTTAGTTGGAATAGGGTCCAGTATGAAGCTTGAAGGTTTAGAGGCCATGATTATTTTCATCATTGTGTCAAGAGATATAATACTAAAACACTTGTGTCTCCCTAGGTCCTGGCAGAGTTGTGCAGACTCAGGACAACAGAGCTTTGGAGGAATACGCAGATTTGAAGAGGAGTCCGCAAATTTCCTTTCGAATGATCATGATCTTTTCCTCAAAGAAGTTAATGAATTTATCACTGATGAAGTAAAAGCCATCCTCTCTTGGGGAATGCTGCTTTTTAGTTAGCTTTGCGACAGTGTCAAAAAGGCATTTTGGATTATTCTTATTTTCCTTAATTAAGTTGGAAAACTAGGATGATCGAGCAGCAGTGAGGGCTCTTCGATACGGCACAGTATGGTCGTTTTTTTCGATAATGTCCTTCTTTATATCCCAAAAAGTCTGTTTAGTAGGCGTCATTAAGTTCAGTAATCCACACGTTCAACAGGCAGACAAAAGTCCCAAAAGTTACCGGTAAAGTTTGTCCAATCAAGTCAAATGACATTTCTAATTAATCCTCAGGTAGTCTAATATCTAAATAAATTATAATATTTCATACAGAGAATGTTCAATAAGGAAGTAAAATAACGAAGAGCGCTCCCTCGATTACGCGCTCAAAGAGACTATGTTTGCCTTAGTGCTCCACATGCTAAAAAAAAAAGATTCTGGATTGATTGTCCTCGGGTTTTCACTTGCCATATCAGTTCTGTTATACTCACAGACATTATTTTAACAGTTTTAGAAACATCAGAGTGTTTTCTATCCAATGCTATCAATTATATTGGGCACATCAGTCATCTGAAATTCCGAACAAAAACCAGTCTGCAAACAGGTTAACAAACTATAGTTTTGGCAAGTTGGTTAGGACATCTACTTTGTGAATGACACAAGTCATTTTTCCAACAATTGTTTACAGACAGATTATTTCACTTCTAATTCCTTGTATCACAATTCCAATGGGTCAGAAGTTTACATCCACTAAGTTGACTGTGCCTTTTAAACAGCTTGGAAAATTCCAGAAAATAAAGTCATGGCTTTAGAAGCTTCTAATTGACATCATTTGAGTCAATTGGAGGTGTACCAGTGGAGGTATTTCAAGGCCTACCTTCAAACTTAGTGCCTCTGTGCTTGACATCAAGGGAAAATCAAAATTAATCCGCCAAGACTTCAGAAAAAAAGTTGTAGATGTTCACAAGTCTGGTTCATCCTTGGTACCATGTTCATCTGTACATACAGTAGTACGCAAGTATGAACACCATGGGACCACGCATGCGTCATACTGCTCAGGAAGGAGTCGCGTTCTGTCTCCGAGAGATGAACGTACTTTGGTGCAAAAAGTGCAAATCAATCCCAGAACAGTAAAGGACCTTGCGAAGATGCTGGAGGAAACAGGTACACAAGTATCTATATCCACAGTAAAATGAGTCCAATATCAACATAACCTGAAAGGCCGCTCAGTAAGGAAGAAGCCACTGATCCAAAACCCCCATAAAAAAGACAGACTATGCTTTGCAACTGCAAATGGGGACAAAGATCGTAATTTTTGGAGAAATGTCCTCTGTTCTGATGAAACAAAAATAGAGGGGGGGGGGGGCAGCATCATGTTGTGGGGGTGCTTTGCTGCGGGAGGGACTGGTGCATTTCACAAAATAGATGGTATCTTGTGGAAGGACAATTTAGGTGGATATATTGAAGCAACATCTCAAGACATCAGTCATGAAGTTAAAGCTTTATCACAAATGATTCTGGCCCCAAGCATACTTCCAAAGTTGTGGCAAAATGGCTTAAGGGCCACAAAGTCAAGGTATTGGAGTGGCCATCACAAAGCCCTGACCTCAATCCTATAAAACATTTGTGGGCAGAACTGAAAAAGCATGTGTGAGCAAGGAGGCCTACAAACCTGCTTCAGTTACACCTGCTCTGTCAGGAGGAATGGGCCAAAATTCACCCAACTTATTATGAGGAGCATGTGGAAGGCTACCCGAAATGTTTCAGCAAAGTTGAACAATTTAAAGGCAATGCTACCAAATACTAATTGAGTGTATGTAAACTTCTGACCCACTGGGAATGTGATGAAAGAAATAAATGCTGAAGGAAATAATTCTCTCTACTATTATTCTGACATTTCACATTCTTAAAATAAAGTGGTGTTCCTAACTGACTTTAGACAGGGCATTTTTACTTGGATTAAATGTCACGAATTGTGAAAAACTGAGTTTTATGTATTTGGCTAAGGTGTATGTAAACTTCCGACTTCAACTGTAATTACTATGCATGCAAGTTTCTCCTGTCTAAAAGTTGAGGAGAGACTGACTGCAAAACGTTAATGTGTTAAATCCCAAATGATTTGCATAGTTAACTTACACACAGCTCTGACCCACACACTTATCCTTCCAGACATGCCACCAGGGGTCTTTTCACAGTTCCCAAATCAAGAACAAATTCTAGAAAGTGTACATCATTATTGTGTACGTCATTATTATATAGAGCCATTATGGAACGTAATGTTCCTTCTCATGTTGCTCAAATGAACAGCAAGCCTGGTTTCAAAAAACAGATAAAGCAACACCTCACCACACAACGTCTCTCCCCTATTTGACCTAGATAATTTGTGAGTATGAATTGATATATAGGCTACGTGTGCCTTTTTTGGAAATGTATGTAGATCTGTCCTTGAGCTGTTCTTGTCTATTAATGTTCTGTATTTTGTAATGTTTCGTGTTTTGTGTGGACCCCAGGAAGATTTTCCTTTAAATGCCAAATTCCTTTTAAATTCCAAATGCAGCTGTGTTTATATCAATATCAAATCATTTCTGAGTAACAATTAAGTACTTTAAGTACCTTACTAGATTTCAATTCAAATGGGCAATAATAGCCTCTGTATTTTCAACCAGCAAATATCAGGATATAACACTGCTAAACAAAAAACGATTTTAGTGTTAGTTTTATCAGCTGTTTCAACTGCAATGGGCCCTTAATTAACAATGCAGGCAAAGTGTATGGAAATAATATAAAAAAGTTCAATGCTGACAACTCATTAAATGGACTGCCACAAGGATAGTTTGGCAATTAGATGGATAGGAAGTTACCTGTATATCACTAGATATAACTGACATTCCATTCACTGTTATAAGACTATTAAAACCAGATCAGCATGGACAGTATCGTGCAGTGCAACTGCAGTCACATGAACAGTGGTCCTGCTGCCACGAGAGATCTGTTTCCAAGAGACAAGTCAAATTTCCTAGAAGCGGAAGAGTGAGATGCCCCTGAAAAATCCATATGTGGTCTTGAGTTTGACAGAGCCAGCTAGCCGTTTGGATGGAACTCAATCTATCTTAAAGCGATAGATATCAGACTTGAATACAGTAACTGTCAAAACAACGATATTGATTTTGGCACTACGTAACAACAGCTGTGGTGGTGAAATTGAGTGTAGCAGGTTAGTTAGATGAAATATGTCTGTGTGGACAGAGATGGACAATGCCTTGGGCAGCATGGGGCTGAAACCCAATAACCTTTCCACAGCACCTATTCACTATTGTGTCCTTCAAGGGTCGAATCTGGGCCCCACTATTTTTTCCCTTGTACATTCCCTGTACATGGGAAACCTTGGTGACATCATCCGCGATCATGACATTCAGATTCACCTCTGTGAGGATGACATGCAGCGTTTTACCAATCAGTCCCAGTGACCAAGCTAGTGTAGCTACCCTTCACAAGTTTCTTGCTGACATCAAATGTTGAATGTCTGACAATTTTCTCCAGCTCATTGATAAGAAACAGAAGGTTGTTTTATTTGGCCCGCACCTTGCTAGAACCCAAACTGTAAATAATCTTGGTCATTTGTTCACCTACGTAAATGTCACGTTCTGACCTTAGTTCCTTTGTTTTGTCTTTGTTTTAGTATGGTCAGGGCGTTGAGTTGGGTGGCTTGTCTATGTTAGTTATTCTATGATTTTCTGTGATTGGCCTGGTATGGTTCTCAATCAGAGGCAGCTGTCAATCATTGTCCCTGATTGAGAACCATATTTAGGTAGCCTGTTTTCTATTGTGTTTTGTGGGTGATTGTTTTCTGTCTTTGTGTGTCTGCACCAGACAGAACTGTTTTGGTTGTTTCTTTGTTGTTTTGTTATTCAGTGTTCAGTTTGGATTATTATTAAAAATCATGAGCACTTACCACGTTGCGCTTTGGTCCGATCCTTACTCCTCCTCAGACGAAGAGGAGAAATCCGTTACAGTAAAGCCCACAGCCAGAAACCTTGCTGTCTTCTTGGACCATGACCTAAACCTCAAACTGAATGTAAAGAACGTTGTCCAGTCCTGCTTTTACCATCTAAGTAATATCGCAAAAAAAAATTCAGTCACTGATCTGGAGAGAGTTATACATAATGTTATTAATCACATTTAAGGTTAGGCTTGGTTTAGCCCAATCCTATATCTCTGATATTGTATCTCCATAGTCAGGACTCAGCTTGAGATCCTCTGGTAGGGCACTGTTGACCATTCCAAAGTCTAGGTTGAGTTTTTGTAGAATATCTTATACAATGGGTTAAAGCTATGTATAGTAACCCTTGGTGTAAAAAAGAAAATAATGGTTATTTCTCAAAAAGTATTAAACTGTTAAGAGGAGTAAAACAAGGTTGTCCACTATTGGCATTTCTTTTAAAATCAGATCAAACACTAATATCAATATCAATAATATAAATTTTGGATTACCCAAACTCAGTAACGTAATCTGATTGCATTCAGTTACTTTTAGATTGCTTTCCCCTTAAGAGGCACCAATTGAACGACATCTATTGCAGGATAGATCAATGTTTAAAGTTTATATAGCTGGCCAAATATGGATGTTAAATGTTACTTTATGTGTTGGTTATGTAGGCTTCTTCTAACCCATTGCTTTCTACTAAATATAATAATATGATTAAATTATATCTTTACAATAAAAACCAAAGTCTATCAGAATTCCAGTTTTCCAATAAATGTTATACCCCTTGATCTTCAAGAATAGGACTGAAAATATGGAAGCATAGATTAGCCAAATTGTTTTACCTGAGCATGACCCCAAAACTAGGAACTTATTAGCCAGCCCTGCTCTGTTGTTTATGATTTTGTTGTCATGGAGGACGGATTGGGCTCATTGATTTGTGTTGAACAATAAATGCTGCCCTCATGGAATGCCATGCTTTGAACACTACTGAAAAGTTATATTTACATGTGAAAATGAATGCCATATGCTGCATTTACCATAGGCCTATACTTTACCTTTTTGTTTGATATTTTGATATCTTGATAATATGCAGCTGTTTTAAAGGGCAAATCCACAGAAGAAACAATAGCAACACGTCGGCCCCGCCTTTGTTTTGGTAAAAAGCTGAGGGATAACCACTCTCAGATTAATAGACAGAGCTATGGATGCAAGGACTGACCATCCACGATATTCAAATTATTGTTTTAAACATGTAATACAGTGTGTACAGTGTGTGTTTACGTTTACAATGTTTAAAAACATTGAAGAAAAACAAGCTAATATTTTGGGTTCTCATGGACAGCTGAACTAACCTCATGAGTGATTTGTAAGTTATATTCTTTAAGAAACAATGGATATATACAGTACCAGTCAAACGTTTGGACACAGCTACTCATCCAATGGTTTTTCTTTATTCTGACTACTTTCTACATTGTAGAATAATAGTGAAGACATCAAAACTATGAAATAACACGTGAAATCATGTAGTAACCAAAAAAGTGTTAAACAAATCGAAATATATTTTAGATTTTAGATTCTTTAAAGTAGCCACCCTTTGCCTTGAGGACAGCTTTGCACAATCTTGGCATTCTCTCAACCAGTTTCACCTGAAATGCCTTTCCATCAGTTTTGAAGGAGTTCCTACATATATGACCCGTTTCAGGAAACTAGGCATATGTCACTGGTCACTACTTCACAGGAGAGCCATTTGAAGAAACGTTACCCTTTCACATGTACCATCACATGGGTGTGATCGTTCTACAGTGGTCCCTGAAGCGTACGATCACACCCGCTTATTTAGAATGGCTAGTTTCGAATGACGCAACAATTAGCAATTGAGCTTGCCACACTTTTTTTAGCCATGCTTTTTTTCCTCACAGAAACCAAAGATAATAAGAGAAGACAAGATGAGTTTGGTCTGTTTATAGTATGCATGTTGAAGGGGTGTGTCGTCTACCATCGTTCACATTCCACCATTCACTTCCTGAAGTTCTCAAAAAATTAGTGAACCCTTACTCACCTCATTTTGTTATAACATCTTTGGTCCGACAGACAATTCAGAGAAACCCAGAATGCATTATATGTCAACAAACATGGCCCCACACATAGCTGGAATTTCCTTAGCTCATCATAATCAGTACAACCTTCAAAACATTATTTTACACACGTACTATGTTCCCATTACAATCTATGCAAAAATCAGAATGCTTGATTTATCATCGGTAATTAAAAAATGTGAATAAAAGAGTAAATATATCAATAATTACCACACAACATTTTCTGATAGTGATTTATTGATACAAATGGCGCATGCAGGCAGTCAATCATGTAACCTCTCACTCCCACTGAGCCATTCAGTGTTGTTGTTTATGTATGTAGCTAGTGAGCTAAGCTGTAGCATTAGCAATGTCTTTCAAAAGGAGACAACTCACAAATGCGGACAGTCTGGAGATGTAAAAAAATTCTGACAATGAGTCTTAAAAGTCAGGAATCAGATTCTGAGTGACAGTGAGGAGCTGCCCCCCAGTCATTGAGAACCCTGAATCTGAGGACCTTGTCCACTGACAAAGTCCTAGTTCCCTTTGAAGATGCTGGTGGTGATGGAGGCAGACTGAAAGTGGATGAAGAACAGGAGTTCTGTGGTAGCTGGAAGGCTGTCCGCCATTTCACCCCTCCTGGCCCTGCTGTTTGCTTTGATGAGTCCCAGTCTGGAGTGCAACACCCCTTGCCATTTCCATCTGAGGCAGGGAGACGTAGCAGAGACCAATCGCTATGCTTTGGAGCCACAGGAGAAGAGAGAGCCAGGAGTGGGGAGGAAAACCACAATTATTGAAATGTATACCTTCCTGGTGCCAGTCCTTCTCATGGGGATAGTAAAGAACTCCCTAAGAGAATACTGGAGCACAGATCCTATGTTTGCAACTCCCTTCTTTGCCACCCTCTTTTCCCAAGACTGCTTCCTAGTTCTGCTGCTATGACTGCATTTCATCAACAATGCTACTGACATCCGAAATGACCCGTTATACAAAATAAGAAATGTCAACAGCTGACAGTAAAGTGTCATGACAAATGAGACATCCATGTCCTCTCCACTGTCCATACAGCAAACATGTCAGCCACAGAGAAGGTGGACCACCTGACGGGAGAGAGAAAAATCAAACCAGACTGCGTGCTTGACTATATGGGGCAGTGGATAACTACAGTGGGGCAAAAAAGTATTTAGTCAGCCACCAATTCTGCAAGTTCTCCCACTTAAAAAGATGAGAGAGGCCTGTAATTTTCATCATAGGTACACTTCAACTATGACAGACAAAATGAGAAAAAAAATCCAGAAAATCACATTGTAGGATTTTTAATGAATTTATTTGCAAATTATGGTGGAAAATAAGTATTTGGTCACCTACAAACAAGCAAGATTTCTGGCTCTCACAGACCTGTAACTTCTTCTTTAAGAGGCTCCTCTGTCCTCCACTCGTTACCTGTATTAATGGCACCTGTTTGAACTTGTTATCAGTATAAAAGACACCTGTCCACAACCTCAAACAGTCACACCCCAAACTTCACTATAGCCAAGACCAAAGAGCTGTCAAAGGACACCAGATACAAAATTGTAGACCTGCACCAGGCTGGGAAGACTGCATCTGCAATAGGTAAGCAGCTTGGTTTGAAGAAATCAACTATGGGAGCAATTATTAGGAAATGGAAGACATACAAGACCACTGATAATCTCCCTCGATCTGGTGCTCCACGCAAGATCTCACCCCGTGGGGTCAAAATGATCACAAGAACGGTGAACAAAAATCCCAGAACCACACGGGGGGTCCTAGTGAATGACCTGCAGAGAGCTGGGACCAAAGTAACAAAGCCTACCATCAGTAACACACTATGCCACCAGGGACTCAAATCCTGCAGTGCCAGATGTGTCCCCTGCTTAAGCCAGTATATGTCCAGGTCCGTCTGAGGTTTGCTAGAGAGCATTTGGATGATCCAGAAGAAGATTGGGAGAATGTCATATGGTCAGACGAAACCAAAATATAACTTTTTGGTAAAAAACTCAACTCGTCATGTTTGGAGGACAAAGAATGCTGAGTTGCATCCAAAGAACACCATACCTACTGTGAAGCATGGGGGTGGAAACATCATGCTTTGGAGCTGTTTTTCTGCAAAGGGACCAGGACGACTGATCCGTGTAAAGGAAAGAATGAATGGGGCCATGTATCGTGAGATTTTGAGTGAAAACCTCCTTCCATCAGCAAGGGCATTGAAGATGAAACGTGGCTGGGTCTTTCAGCATGACAATGATCCCAAACACACCGCCCGGGCAACGAAGGAGTGGCTTCGTAAGAAGCATTTCGACGTCCTGGAGTGGCCTAGCCAGTCTCCAGATCTCAACCCCATAGAAAATCTTTGGAGGGAGTTGAAAGTCCGTGTTGCCCAGTAACAGCCCTAAAACATCACTGCTCTAGAGGAGATCTGCATGGAGGAATGGGCCAAAATACCAGCAACAGTGTGTGAAAACCTTGTGAAGACTTACAGAAAACGTTTGACCTCTGTCATTGCCAACAAAGGGTATATAACAAAGTATTGGGAAACTTTTGTCATTGACGAAATACTTATTTTCCACCATAATTTGCAAATAAATTCATAAAAAATCCTACAATGTGATTTTCTGGATTTTTTTTCATCTCACTTTGTCTGTCATAGTTGAAGTGTACCTATGATAAATTACAGGCCTCTCTCTTCTTTTTAAGTGGGAGAACTTGCACAATTGGTGGCTGACTAAATAATTTTTTGCCCGACTGTATATGGGGCACCTCAAAATGGGGCAGTGGATAAGGCGGACATGATAAACAGCTTTGTGGAATGCACTCAGAAAACGACCAAGTGGTATAAGAAGACATTTTTATATTTTTCCAGGGTAGCTTCAAAATACAACAAGCCAACACTTCTGACGCAACTCGCATTGTTTTACACAGGTAATAGAAGAATGTAGCTAGCTAGCTACATAAGCACGATTGAATATAACACTATAAAGGCTATAAAATGAGTAACGTAGGCTCGCTCGCATGTCCGCGGTTATTAGGAATTACACAAATATATTTTGCTCCATACACAGTGAGCTAAAAAATGTATTGGTCCGCAAAAGTAAAAATGACTACTTTTATGTGAATGAGGTGGAACACACCTCAATTCAAACTGTTATTAGAAAATAAAAAACTTGTTAGAAAATTATTTGAAATTGACAAGTTGAAAACAACCTATAAATAAAAACAGACTGTGTGCTTTGGTTCGAGGGCAGCGTGGATTAAATGTACTGTTATGTAAGAATCGCATTCTGGAATGGAGAGAACATTCTGACATCACGTGCATAAAAAAACTCATGCTGGGGCGACCGTTAGAGATATTTGGAACTCACACATGAAAGGGTTAAAAAAAATATTTAAAAAAATACATTTCTTGAACATGTGAACTTTAAAATGCCTTAATAGCAAACTTGTATGCCATCTGTAAATACTAATACAATTGTTAAATTGCGATCCTAGTTGGTTAAGCCACAGGAAAAGTCAGCAACCTTCCCACTACCCATGATTGGCTGAGATTTTTTATTTATTTTTTATTTTACCTTTATTTTACTAGGCAAGTCAGTTAAGAACAAATTCTTATTTTCAATGACGGCCTAGGAACAGTGGGTTAACTGCCTGTTCAAGGGCAGAACGACAGATTTTGTACTTTGTCAGCTCTGGGATTTGAAATTGCAACCTTTCGGTTACTAGTCCAATGCTCTAACCACTAGGCTATAATAAGTGGGCTGGACAGGCCAAGAGATGAGTTTGGATTGGTCTGCCATATACTGTAGGAGGCTTCTGTCTATTTGAGCTGGTCAGTATGTGTAGGTAATCCTGTCTAACGTGGCTTTTTTTATGTATCGTGTTGTGAAAATTTAAAAAAGACTCAACTATGCAAGTATCCATTTCAATAGAACATCACTGCAACAACTGTTTCACAGTGCTCTCGTCTGAGTGTGTATAAGAGCGTAGAATAACTGATGAATTTATGAACGCTCAACACCGGTTGATATGACCGGTGTCAGAAAACGGCGGCAAAAAAGCATAATTAAATTGTTTCCAGGAGCACAGTTAGTCAACAATGCTCTGGATAACATGAAAACAGCCTAACCGGCTCTGCTAGGGCGAGTAAAATTGTCAGAGTTTGGGTGGGGGTTAAAGCTTAAGATGATTCTTATGGCATTGCACGCGGTCAGTGTGAACCAGAGTGACTTGACACAACAACGGGCCAAGCAAGCTGTACAAACAAAATGAAAAAGACACAGAACGTCTTCTTTAATGAAACAGGTTGCAGTCTGCCGTGAAGTTTTCTTCCGTGTATGCAGGTAAGAGGCTAGCTACAGTTTCAGATATAATACATTTCAAATTTTGTCAGAAAGTTGTTTTCACAGCTAGCTAGCTAGCTGATGTTAGACGTCACTCGACAGGTGGTAGTGGTTAGTGTTGGACTAGTAACCGAAAGGTTGCGAGATCAAATCCCCAAACTGATGAGGTAAAAATATGCAGTTCTGCCCCTGAACAAGGCAGTTAACCCACTGTTCCTAGGCCATCATTAAAAATAAGAATTTGTTCTAAACTGACTTGCCTAGATTTTTTTTTAAAGGCTAGATTACATTCATAATCTGTGTGTAGTAATGTTATCTCAGAATTCCATTTTGCATTGCTAGTTATAGCCTAATGTTACCTAGCTAACATTGAAGCTATTTGGTTAACTTCTCTACGACAATCAGTTTGTATTGCTAGTACTCTATGGAGTTGTATTATGGTTCATTTTTTAGCTAGCTAGATACATGTCTAAACAAAAGACACCAAGTTAAAGCTTACTGTTAGCTAGCTAGCTGATATTAGATGGCTGGCTCACTAGCTAACATTACGTTTATGATCTGTGTGTAGTAATGTTATCTCAGAATGCCATTTCGCATGGCTAGTTATAGCCTAATGTAAGCTAGCTAACTAGTTAACATTGAAACTATTTGGTTAACTTTAGCTAGCTATGGAAATCAAATTGCGTTGCCTAGTACTCTGGATTAGGATTACGGGTTCATTGTTTACCTAGCATGTCTAATCAAAAGACTCCACTTCGCCAGATGAGTACATGACCCATCAAGTTAGCCGTAATCAACGTCAGGCACACATGGCTATCTATTGTATAATAATGCCAAAATATTTGTATTTGGAATTTGTCTTTCAGCATCAGCAGAACATGCCTGACTCTCCTCCCCCAGTCACACAAGGAGAATGTTCTAATGCCTCCCATCAAAAAGAGAGCTGGCCCAAGCAAGCACAGGTGACACCTGAAGCACGAGGACTTGCAGCGAGTGTTGAACTTCATCAACAACTACGCAGAGGATAATGCAATAGTATTACCAGGACGCCACCCAGGACACAAACACATACAACTGTAAGTGGAAAGCTGCTACCATTCAATGTGACAAAAGCAGTCCTGTGGCGTCTACAAGGAATCGACGACAACACTTAGTACGTAAAGCATAAACAACACATTTTGATGATTGAATTGACCTCTAACATGATTGGCACTACTTTTATTGATCTCACATTATTTCTGAATTTTCCAGAGGTACGTGTAGTTGGACTGTGTGTTATCATTTAAACTTTCAGTTTCCAAGATGATGTTTCTGCATGCAGTGCTGCTGCTTTGCACATTTGTAGGTAAGGTAAACTTACCTGATAATGATGCATAAAAAAAATGATATTTTATGTTACATTTTCTTTTCATTAACTTATCTTAATGTTATTTTGTTGTTTGCAGGTGCACTATCCTTCTGACCCTATGCAGCCAGGTACCATCTATTTTTTAACACCTCGCAAGCAGGGCTTGTTTGGTGTAGGCTATGAAGGAATGCCCCAACAAGTCAACGACTTGATTGATGAAGGCATGTCATCCAGCAAAGGCAGCAGCGCAGTCATCAACTACATGCACCATTTATTCAGCAACTACGAAGTTGGGGAAACAAGTGTGGAACCTAATTGTGATAACTGCAGTGGCCAAAACATGAACAAATTTGTGCTCTGGTATTATGCCTGGCGGACCATGCACAACCTCCACAACAGTCTGGACCTTCACTTCCTGATCACAGGCCACACCAAGTTTTCCCCCGACTGGTGCATAGGCCTCATCAAGCAGCGCTTCAGAAAGACCAGAGTGAACACTTTGTCTGAGATTGTGACATCCCACAGCTGGTTGTACTGTCAAGTGTGCCTTGAATTCCTAATAAATCACCAACAATGTCACCATCAAAGCACCCCCCACACCATCAAACCTCCTCCTCCATGCTTGACGGTGGAACTACACATGTGGAGATCATCCATTCACCTACTATGCGTCTCACAAAGACATGGCGGTTGGAACCAAAAATCTCAAAAATCAGACCAAAGAACAGATTTCCACCGGTCTAAAGTTCATTGCTCATGTTTCTTGACCCAAGCAAGTATCTTATTCTTATTGGTGTCCTTTAGTAGTGGTTTCTCTGAACAGTTGATGTTGAGATGTGTCTGTTACATGAACTCTGTGAAGCATTTATTTGGGTTGCAGTCAGAGGAGCAGTTAACTTGAATGAACTTATCCTCTGCAGCAGAGGTAACTCTGGGTCTTCCTTTCCTATAGCGGTCCTCATGAGAGCCAGTTTCATCATAGCGCTGGATGGTTTTTGCGACTGCACTTGAAGAAACTTTCAGAGTTCTTGATATTTTCCGGATTGGCTGACCTTCATGTCTTAAAGTAATGATGGACTGTCATTTCTCTTTGCTTATTTGAGCTGTTTTTGCCATAATATGAACTTGGTCTTTTACCAAATAGGGCTATCTTCTGTATACCAATCCTAAACTCTCTTTGGATAATTCATTCCAATCATTTAAAAGTTAACAGCAGGTATTCTGCATGTAAGTTTAAGTATTTTGATAAATTCACAAATCTACAAAACAGCCGTTTTACATCCTGGCACAAAGTAAGTGTTCGTGTGTATTATGGTGTGTATTATAATTTCGCATCATCATAAAAATGTATCACCATTCCCTAATCAAATACCTTCGTCGATACCAAAAATAAATACAAATAATCTGTATATTTTCTCCAATCTGGCAACCCTCGTAAAATTCAACAAGCCTTGCATAAAATGCATTATGAAAGAAAGGATGTAATGTAAACAAAAAGTGGAGTGTTGTATTGAATGTATTATGAAGAAAATTGTGTAATGTAGGCGCCACAAAATATTAACTGCATTATGAAGAAAATCTTGTCAGGCCTACGGTTGCCTTCATGAAAAAAGAGCCTTTCTGACTACAAGTGCACCAGTATCCCAAAGTATTAAGCTAAAACAAGCATAGAAAACAGTATTGGCTTAATAATAAAATAAAAACAACGTAAAGCTTCTATTGTATTATAATTATTTCGGTGACAACCTGGTTGATTAACAATATTGGGTTGTTAACAGGTTTTTTTTAAATATAAAGAAATGTGGGACACAAAAAAAGGCAGTTGCCCATCATGCATTGTTCTAATAACTTTCAAAATATTGTTCTGAAGTTTTCCCCCAAAAAATCTATTTTCCTATGAATGAAGTCCTACAGAATTGTGTCTTTTCACATGAATTATGCCACACAAAAATGCACAAAATCTGTTATTTTCATATTTTTGTACATATTTACACAAATTGAGTGTGAGATTGTGTTGTTGTGTCACACTCTCCCCTTCTCGTTGCAACATTTAAAATTCTGTTGGCGTGCGTCTTTCTGTTGGCGTGCGTCTTGGTAAATTAAATGATCAATATTTCAATATTTTATTTGGATGGGCAAGGAGGTGCGGTAGGGCGGGCCAGGCCCCCTAAGGCCCAACCATAACGCCGGCCCTGATATTCATTATCTACACATTTACATTTCATGGTAAAGTAACTACCATTCACTGACATTACACCCAACATTAACCCACTAGAATTTACAACAGTTACTTATTCCAATGGAGGCACACTAATGATGTAAACATATCTTGTGTGATGTATTGTTTTATTTTTTGTTGTGATGTAATTGTTTTAATCCTGTTTGGACCCCAGGAAGAGTAGTGGGAATTCTAATAAATACTAAATACTAAACACTTTGGTTATGAAGGAAAATGTGAACAGTCCGGCAGCACCACACTTTCTTCTTCTTGTGATGGCATGTAACGAAAGCACTCACTAATTTGAGGTGTCAGAACCCTGGATTGCATCCAAGCGTTCTGATTGTTTGGAATATGCGGGTGATTGACAGGCCTGAAGGCCAGTCAGATTGAGAGGGCCAGCTTGTTTTACACTGAGTAACAAAACATGTACGCTTGCATGATCAGCATGGTGGAACGAGGCTAGCCTGTGTGTCCACTGTTTCAAACCACTCGTCTCCTAACTACCCCTCCTTTCCCAGCAGCCCACAAAATCCAATTAAATAAAATGCAGTAACAAGACTGTCTTTGATTCTTCGGTCTGTAAAATAACAACAAATGAATAAACAATTGGACACACTAGAAGGCAGAATAGCTCCAAAACTGAATTTGAATAATATTGGATTTGGAAGAGAGTCGCAAAACAATTGCAGACAAAAAAAATAACTGTATACATACAGTTGAAGTCAGAAGTTTATATACACCTTAGCCAAATACGTTTTAAATCAGTTTTTCACAATTCCTGACATTTAATCCTGGTAACAATTCCCTGTCTTAGGTCAGTTAGGATCACCACATTATTTTAAGAATGTGAAATGTCAGATTAATAGTAAAGAGAATGATTGATTTATTTCATATTTTATTTATTTCATCATATTCCCAGTGGGTCAGAAGTTTACATGCTACCAAATACTAATTGAGTGTACTGCCTGTAAATCGTTTAGCTTGGGTCAAACGTGTCGGGGAGCTTTCCACAAGCTTTCCACAATAAGTTGGGAGAATTTTCCTACCTCATAATACCATCTATTTTGTGAAGTGCACCAGTCCCTCCTGCAGCAAAGCACCCCCACAACATGATGCTGCCACCCCCGTGCTTCACGGTTGGGATGGTGTTCTTTGGCTTGCAAGCCTCTTTTTCCTGCAAACATATTGATGGTCATTATGGCCAAACAGTTCTATTTTTGTTTCATCAGAACAGAGGACATTTCTCCAAAAAGTACGATCTTGGTCCCCATGTGCAGTTGCAAAGCATAGTCTGTCTTTTTTATGGCGGTTTTAAATCAGTGGCTTCTTCCTTGCTGAGCGGCCTTTCGGGTTATGTCGATATATGACTCGTTTTACTGTGGATATACATACTTTTGTACCTGTTTCCTCCAGCATCTTCACAAGGTCCTTTACTGTTGTTCTGGGATTGATTTGCACTTTTCGCCCCAAAGTACATTCATCTCTAGGAGACAGAACGCATCTCCTTCCTGAGTGGTATGACGGCTGTGTGGTCCCATGGTGTTTATACTTGCGTACTATTGTTTGTACAGATGAACGTGCTACCTTCAGGCATTTTGAAATTTCTCCCAAGGATGAACCAGACTTGTGGAGGTCTACAATTGTTTTTCTGAGGTCTTGGCTGATTTCTTTTGATTTTCCCATGATGTCAACCACAGAGGCACTGAGGTTGAAGGTGGGCCTTGAAATACATCCACAGGTACACCTCCAATTGACTCAAATGATGTCAATTAGCCTATAAGAAGCTTCTAAAGCCATGACATAATTTTCTGGAATTTTCCAAGCAGTTTAAAGGCATAGTCAACTTAATGAATGTAAACGTCTGACCCACTGTAATTGTGATACAGTGAATTAGAAGTGAAATAATCTGTCTGTAAACAGTTGTTGGAAAAACTACTTGTGTCATGCACAAAGTAGATGTCCTAACCGACTTGCCAAAACTATAGTTTGTGGAGTGTTTGAAAAACAAGTTTTGTAAACAGTGTAACATCCGACTTCAACTGTAGATGTTTTGCTCTGGTACTGACATTGAACGTGTTAGAATGCTATGAGCTATGCACCAATGTGTTCATGATTTAGTCAGAATGAAACAAACTATGAAGCCTGCTGGCAAATCTGAAAAACTAAAAGAATGAGAGAGAGAGAGAGAGAGAGAGAGAGAGAGACTCCCCATGGTGTGTGTCAGTGGCTTTCGAGTCGAGACCTTCAAACTATTATGATAACAGTGTAATTCACACCAACATCAAACTTTCCCATACACTTTCATCCCTTAAATGCGTTACAAAGCTAAGTTTGCGTTCCATTCAATCTCCACATCCCACAGCATCTCTTCTTTAGATTGTGTTATATATGCATACTCCTGTTATATGTTAATCACTCAGTAGGCCCACACAATGTTAGGGCCCACTTAGGGCTCTGCATCTTCCCATCCAAAATTTTACTTCCAGAAATATTTCCAACAATTGATGTTTTTGTTCAACATAACTTTAAACAAACAACTGGGAAAACAATGGAAATGATCAGGGGTCTAAAACCATTCAGGAGCAACTACATTGTAAATTACCTATTGCATGCTTGTCTTGCTGGCATTACAAAATATTGACTTGACTTAAAAAATGCTTCAGTTGTAAAAACACTTTTAAAATTAAATTGAAACATTATTACTTCCCTAAGGGGGAAATTGGTTTTGTTCCTGGCAACAGAATCCTTTATACAAATAGACAATTCAACAAAGTAAGATATGGAAAGCATTTCACTGACAAATAAAGTTTGATTTGATTTGGAAGACAATACATAGATATGACAAAGAGTATTGCATTGCACAAGGTTGTGTGATCTACTGAAGAGTAAGGTTGAGGGTTAGGTGTAAGTTTTAAGGTGAAATGTGTATGAACAGCAGTGACGGACAATGCGTTCATCAAAGAAGTAAATTACGTAAACAATTAGATTTTTTTTTAAGGTCAATTTTCTGCTAATGTGTTGGATGGTTGGAGATACAGTACACGGCATACGGTAGAAGAGCAGATGGTTAAGGAGGTCTCCTGAATTGTACATTTTGCATTTCAGACGCTCTTCAGACGCTCTTCAGACGCTCTTATCCAGAGTGACTTACTGTAAATAGGAAGTGTATACTTGTTTTGTACTGTTTCCCAGTGGGAAACAAACCCACAACCCTGGTCTACCAACTGAGCCAAAGACAACTCTGCACTCTTTAGCCCTGCAGCCGTGGCCTTGGTCTAAACCTGTCTAGTGACTGCTCAACCCTGAAATGTTTTTAAAAAAAACGTGTTAAGACATGAAGACATGTCGAACTGGACAGCTTACGTCCTAAAGACACTTCATGGTTCCATGGTGTGCCAATCTGACGATTAGAGGCCTACTGTACACGCCAATAAAGCAAAGTGCCACACCACTCCCACCAAAATAGCAAGCTTACCAAAAAATAATTGAGGTCGAAACTTAAAAGAGTTCACTTTAAAGATATATACAATTACATCCCTCTCCTTCATATTGTTTTTGCGGTATTTTTGCTGAACAAAAATATGAACGCAACAAAGAAAAATGTTGATCCCAGAAATGTTCCATAAGCACAAAAAGCTTTTTTCTCTCAAATATTGTGCACATATTAGTTTACATCCCTGTTAGTGAGCATTTCTCCTTTGGAAAGATAATCCATCCACTTAACAGGTGTGGCATATCAAGAAGCTGATTAAACACATGATCATTACATAGGTGCACCTTTTGCTGAGGACAATAAAAGGCCATTCTAAAATGTGCAGTTTTGTCACAAAAAACAATTCCACAGATGTCTAAAGTTTTTGAGAGAGCGTGCATTTGACACCCTGACTGCAGGAATGTCCACCAGAGCTGTTGCCAGAGAATGTAATGTTAATTTCTCTATCATAAGCATTGTAAGCGACTTCAGTGGGAAAATGCTCACCTTCGATGGTGACTGAAACGCTGTAAAAGTGTACTCTTCATGGATGAATCCCTGTTTCAACTCTAATGGGACAGATAACAGGCAGCGTGTATGGCTGTCTGTTTGCTGATGTCAACATTGTGAATAGAGTGCCAGATGATGGCAGTGGGGTTATGATATGGGCGGGCATAAGCTACAGACAACAAACACAATTGCATTTTATCGATGGCAATTTGAATGCACAGAGTTACCGTGACGGCCCATTGAAGTCCCATTCATCCGCCGCCATTACCTCATGTTTTGGCATGATAATACACATCACATTGCCTACTGTCTGTAAGTTGTAAGTGTCTTAATGACCTTTCCACAGGTGCATGTTCATTAATTGTTCATGGTTCGTTGAACAAGCATGGGAAACAGTGTTTAATCCCTTTACAATGAGGATCTGTGAAGTTATTTGGATTTTTATTAATTATCTTTGCAAGACACGGTCCTGAAAAAGTTTATTACCACCACCTTACTAAGGAAGTGAGAGGAGTAGGTGCTGAGAAGTACTCCAGCTGGGAAAACACTGGACAGTTTCCCAATGAGGATATTCTGGAAAGCATCTCCAGCCCCTTCTCACTGATCAATCATTGAGCTCTACCCTCTTTCCTCAAGTAAGGATGTATTTCGGGTGAAGCTGTGTCATGCCAGCAGCATACCACACTGCATCCCACTACTGTCTTGCCTCAGAAGTTATGTAGGGTTTGTCCTGGTCAGTCCCTGGATGGGAGACCAGATGCTGCTGGAAAATATCCCAATGCCCCAGGGCAGTGATTGGATGGGATGTTAGACTCTCTGTGGTCACTAAATATCCCTTGTCACTTATCATAAGAGTAGGGGTGTTAACCCTGGTGTCCTGGCTAAATTCCCAATCTGGCCCTCATACCACCATGGCCACCTAATCATCCCTATCTTCCAATTAGCTCATTCCTCTCCCCTGTGACTTTTCCACAGGTCGGGTGCATCTTTATCAGTCTAGAACAGTTAGGAACCATCATTTCTTTCCATCAGCTTTCTTCCTCTGATGGAAATAAATGATGGTTCCTAACTGTTCTTGTCTTTGGGCTTCTGACTGCACCACAGGCAAAAGAATACAAAATAATACTGAGTTTATCTCCCAACCTTTTCCTTGATCGTCTGCTCTCCCAGGCTCACATCCCACTAGGAGCCCTGTAGGCTTCCAAAGGTGCCAGGGAGAAACCAACACACATTCCACTGGAGAGCTGGCAGGAGCTGGAGTTTAGCAATAGGTTATAAAAATAATAGACAACGTTTATGAGGCACTTTTCATGACATCTTTATAGCACTTTGTTTAAAGTGGGACCATACTAGTCAATACACTGTAGACAAACAATGGACTTGTCATTGTAGTCTATCAAAATGCCATTTTTTTATCCATCATGACGCAGTGCCATTGTAATCATGTGTATTTTTGTTTGTATGTCTAGATTGTTATCGTGTATATTGAATTATGTTTTTGTTTGTGCGTTAAATTGCTCATAGAAAAATGCCCTGGAGCCGAGGTATGGATGTTCGCACACTTACACACACACACTGGGTTATCTGGGTTGGTTGAAGGGGGCAGATCAACGGGGCCATAGAGATACAGTGAGTTCATGCAAAAACTCCAGGGTACAGTCACATAACTCAGCAGTCATCATATGGTTTAAGGTGTCTGTGGGTGTATGGATATGACGCCCATCAATCCATTTAATGTAATAATGTGAAGTAGAGGTTGGTAAATGACATAACTCTGTGTTATAAAATCAGGTATGTAGACTCTTATGTAACATATAATAACATATCACATAAGTTGTCATTTACAATGTGTAATAGCAATTGCTATTAACAGTTGACATTAGAGCATATGACAACAGGAAGAACAGTCATCTGTAAAACTCATAACTCATTTCATAATATCTTGTGCTGCTACTTATAACTATATACAACTACTCATGACAGCTTTTGACAAATGTTATAATGTGTTTTATGAAGGGCCTCCAGAAAGTTCTCACACCCTTGGACTTCACATTTTGTTGTGTTACAGCCTGAATTAAAAAATAGACTAAATTGAGATGTTGTCACTGATCTACACACAATAACCCATAATGTCAAAGTGGAATTGTGTTTGTCAATTCTTTTTTAAATTAATAACTAATTCAATGCTGAAATGTTTTGAGTCAATTAGTTTTCAACCCCTTTTGTTATGGCAAGAATAAACAAGTTCAGGAGTAGAAATGTGCTTAACAAATGTTATAATAAGTTGCATGGACTCATTCCTTGTTCAATAATAGTGGTTAACATTTTTTAATGACTACCTCATCTCTGTACCCCGTACATACATCTGTAAGGTCCGTCAGTTGAGTAGTGCATTTCAAGCACAGATTCAACCACAAAGAACAGGGAGGTTTTTCAATGCCTCGTAAAGAAAGGCAACGATTGGTAGATGTGTAAAAATTGAAAAAGCAGAGACTGAATATCCCTTTTGAGCATGGTGAAGTTATTAATTACACTTTGGATGGTGTACTGTATTTAATACACTCTGTCACTGCTAACATACAGATGTCCTTCCTAATTCAGTTGCCGAAGAGGAAGGAAAATCCTCATGGATTTCAATATAAGGCCAATGATTTTAAAACAGAGTTTAATGGTTGTTATAGGCAAAAACTCAGGATGGATCAACAACATTGAAGTTACTCCACAATGCTGACCTAAATTACAGAGTGAAGACAAGGAAGCTTGTACAGAATAAAAAATGTGTCCAAAACATGCATCCTGTTTGCAACAAGTCACTTAAGTAATACTGCAAAACATTTGGCAAAGAAATTCCCTTTTTGTCCTGAACACAAGCATTATTTGGGGGGAAAATCCAACACAACACATCACTGAGTAACATTCTTCAAGCATGGTGGTGGATGCATCATATGTGTATTCTTGTCATCGGCAAGGACTAGGGAGGATAAAAAGAAATGGAATACAGCTTTAAGCACAGGCAAAATCCTGGAGGAAAACCTGGTTCAGTCTGCTTCCCAACAGACACTGGAAGACGAAATCACCTTTCAGCAGGACAATAACCTAAAACACAAGGCGACTTTGAAAGTTCCTGAGTTACAGTTTTAACTTAAATCGGCTTGAATGTCTATAGCAAGACTTAAAAATGGCTGTCTAGCAATGATCAACAATCAATTTGACAGAGTTTGAAGAAAGTTTTTATATAGTAATGTGAAAATATTGTACAATCCAGGTGTGCAAAGCTCTTAGACTTACCCAATAAGACTCACAGCTGTAATCGCTGCCAAGGGCTTCTACAAATGACTCGGGTGTGAACACTAAAAACATGTTTCACTTTGTCATTATGGGATATCGTGTGTAGATGGGTGAGATCATTTTTATCCATTTTGAACTCAGGCTGTAGTACAACAATGTGGATTAAGTCAAAGGGTATGAATACTTTCTGAAGGCACTGTAGCTGTTATGAATGCATTCATTCATAAGGACACCGACAGTAAATTGTTACCAACATTTTATCTAAAGGAATGCATTTATTCAATTCATAACCATTTTGTAATTGCCAGAGAGGAGTCTGATTTCCAAGTTAGAGCGACACACTTTTTTTGCTACAGCAAGGCCAATTTCAGTTACATTTTATATGACAATTATTTGTAATGTTTACCTTCTCAAAATTACCCAGAGTTCCATAAAAACTGTCTGACATTTTTATTTGATTAAATAATGCAAGCTAATGTTAGTCTATTTCTGTAACGGTTTTCCTCGTCTTCTGAGGAGGAGTAGGAAAGATCGGACCAATGCGCAGCGTGGTAAGAGTCCATATTTTAATGAAATAACCGAACACAGAATACAAAAGAACAAGAGAAATAAATGAAAACCGAAACAGTTCTGTATGGTAAAACACAGACACAGAAAACAACTACCCAAAAACCATAGTGGGAAAACAGGCTGCCTAAGTATGGTTCTCAATCAGAGACAATGATCGGCAGCTGCCTCTGATTGGGAACCATACCAGGCCAAACACAGAAATACAAAACCTAGAATACACAACATAGAATGCCCACCCCAACTCACACCCTGACCAAACTAAAACAGAGACATAAAAAAGGAATTAAGGTCAGGACGTGACAATTTCCAAAGTCGAATGAATATCAATTTTAAAACATTGTAGCTAGCCAAGGACTGATGCGAAAAATTCACATCTGTCCACACTAAATGTGAAAATGACAGCCCTTTTTAAAAGTAAATGAAATTCACTTGCAAACTTTCTCATTGTTAGTCCTGTGTTCAAAATGTATCCAATGTTGATATGTGTTTGGTTAGGCTCTCTGAAGCTCACTTTGTTGTAATGCATAGAAAGTCATGTGTGTTTTGGTTTTGTGTACTGATATCATACGTAACTAGGGTGGTTGGAATTATTTCATAACCATGGGTATATCATGTTTTTCTGCCTGAATATTTGAAAATAATCAACGGCCTCTTGATACATTTTGAATCAAGTATTCAGCCTAGCTGTGGTATAATATTTATAGAGAGAGGCAGTTACATTGATGAATGTTACAATGTTCAGTACCTGTATATTTATAATTATAGTCGAGAGATGGTACCTGGGGGTGAGAGGTTAACCGTTTTGACGAGGGACCACGTCTTGTGTTAAGCGAAACCGAGTGACTATCTGGAGGTTAGAGATGCCATAGCCTAGAGGTTAGTGAGGCGAACCAGCAGCCGGAAGGTGGGAATGGAACAGTAATGTAGTTTACGAAAATTCAAATCAGGAAGGCTGGTCTGAATGCTCATTTAACTTCTTCAAGTAAGCATAACATAATTCACTTTGTTTCCTATTCTACAGGCATAGTGGGAATTAATGTATCATCAGCGTAGTGTTTCTTCTCCTCTTTCCTATTAGCCATGTGAAGAATGTGATTCACTTATTTACCTTATAGCCTATAAGTACGGCAAAAATAATGCACATTCCCCACACTTGCTGTTTGTTGTATGGGCTCACTCTTGAAATGATCACCTTCCTCTCTCTCAACCAATGGCAGTAAATATTGGGATATACATTACCGGTCAAACGTTTTAGAACACCTACTCATTCAAGAGTGTCTTTATGTTTTACTATTTTCTACATTGTAGAATAATAGTGAAGACTTAAACTATGAAATAACACATACGGAATCATGTAGTAACCAAAAAAGTGTTAAACAAGTCAAAATATATTTTATATTTGAGATTCTCAAATAGCCACCCTTTGCCTTGATGACAGCTTTGCACACTCGTGGCATTTTCTCAGCCAGTTTCATGAGGTACTCACCTGGAAAGCATTTCAATGAACAGGTGTGCCTTGTTAAAAGTAAATTTGTGGAATTTCTTTCCTTAATGCGTTTGAGCCAATCAGTTGAGTTGTGACAAGGTGGGGGGGGGGGGGTATACAAACGATAGCCCTATTTGGTAAAAGACCAAGTCAATTTTATGGCAAGAACAGCTCAAATAAGCGGAGAAACAACAGTCCATCATTACTTTAAGACATGAAGGTCAGTCAATACTGAACTTTTCAAGAACTTTGAAAGTTAATACATGAAGGTTTTTGTGCAATCACAAAAACCTTCAAGCGCTATGATGAAACTGGCTCTCATGAGGACCGCCACAGGAATGGGAGGCCCATAGTTAACAACTGCAGCCCAAATAAATGCTTGACAGAATTCAAGTAACAGACACATCTCAACATCAACTGTTCAGAGGAGACAGTGAGAGTCAGGCCTTCAAAGGACACCAATAATAAGAAGAGACTTGCTTGGGCCAAGAAACACAAGCAATTAGACCAGTGGAAATTTGTCCTTTGGTCTGGAGTCCAAATTGAAGATTTTTGGTTCCAACCGCCGTGTCTTTGTGAGACACGGTGTGGGTGAATGGATGTGTATGTGTATTTCCCACCATAAAGCATGGAAGAAGAGGTGTTATGGTGTGGAGGTGCTTTGCTGATGACACTGTCTGTGATTTATTTATAACTCAAGTCACACTTAAACAGTATGGCTTTTTATTGGGCACATTTATACTGGGCACAAAATTATTTGAAACACAACCAAAACAAACAGCCAATGCATCCAACAACTTTGTAGAGTCACAAGTTTGATGTAATCGTTGCGTGCTGGAAATATGGGACCAAATACTAAACTTTTGACTACTTTAATACACATACATTTATCTGTCCTAATACTTTTGGTCCCCTAAAATGGGAGGAATATGTACAAAAAGTGTGCTGTAATTTCTAAATGGTTCACATGATATGGATGAAAATACCCTCAAATTAAAGCTGACAGTCTTCACTTAATTGTATCATTTCAAATCCAAAGTGCTGGAGTACAGAGCCAAAACAACAAACATTTACTGTGTCACTGTCCCAATACTTTTAATACTCACTGTACTCTGCTGTACAGTTGTCCATTACACCTTTCATCCTAATTGACCCTTGTGCTGTTGCCTGCTTCTGCAATGTTTTGCATTATTGAGGTGGGTCTCACATCCTGTAATGTTGAGATATCCATCTTGTTGTGGCGTGCTTTTGTCTTTTCTTCTTTGTCCCTTGTTCTTTTGTCTGCCATTAATGTAATTACTACATTACAAATATTGATTTATTGCAAAGGAGATTTGTAAAACTTTGTCATTCCAGTGGCATTATAGCACATTAGAATGTGTGTATTTACTAGTAAGTTGAGTGAGAGTGTCTAAACTATGTGAAAATGAACTCTCTCTCAACATAACACATTTCAGCTGCTGTGCCCCTAGCTGCTCTTGCCCACATGTGAAAGAAGGCAGGAGTAGATCATTATTCAGCTTAGATTTCTAGCTGCCATATATTTTTCCACTGTGCTGTGATGTTTCACAAAGGTTCTGAAACGTTCTCTTCTCATGGTTTCTACAGAATGTAAATTAAAGATAAACACCTTATTAAACACCTTACACCTTAATATTCATTAAATATTGATTGAGTGACTATGACTTTTCAAATCACCCAGCAGTGCTATTTGCAGAGTTAGTTCCAAGTAAACGTTGCAATTTTTCAGCCATTCCTGAACCTGCGACCAAAAACAAGTTACATATGGGCAGTACCAAAACAAGTGATCTCATGATCTCTCTTCGCAGCAAAATCTGCAGAGCAGGAGTAGGTTCTTGTCAATATGCTAAGAGTTAACATACCTTAATACAAACATGATTGCTTTTCAATTGTATAGCTAATAAATCACGTTACTTTTTTAATCACGTTTTTATTGCAGTCTAGTAAAAGTATTCCAGTCCAGCACCAATTAAAAATGCAATATCACGTTTCTCTCAGCTCATAAACATGAACGTTTAGTAAACCAATAACTATTTAGTTCAGACCCCACAAAAAATGGCTTTGAAATAAAAGTTATGCAAGTACAAAGGGACATTACAAGTAAAGTAAGTGTTTGTGTATTGCAATAGCAACCAGAGTACTTGACCAACTTTAACTGAGAACCTCTTATTGTGTAAAACATTTCTACAAATGTATTCTCTTTTCAATTGGATCATGCTCTTTTCCTGGCTTGGCAGCTGCCTTCTCAGACACCAGGACTGCGTTTGGAACTATGTTTACACACACACACCTGACCGACAGTAATTCACTGCCCAACCAACCCCTTTTCCATTGCTTTACTGGCATTCAGAAGGGCAATTTTTCAATAAGTCTAAGTTATAATTTCTAGTCTGGCTAACATGGCCACCAAATCATTCCTAGCTTCCAATTGGATAATTTAATCTATCTCCTCCCTGCAACTCTTCCCTGAGACTGTGACACTGTATTCTCTGTGAACATAGTTGGTAAAACAAGGTTTGATTTTTTAAAATCATAATCTCACTCAATTACACTCACAAAATGCATGTGGCTAGGTCTGTTGTGGTGCTGCTAAATTCATGCTACATGGAGTAAACCATTCCCTCTTTGTCCCGTAGAGGGGAGCATTGTCTAGCTAGCTGACCCTGCGGCTTCCTCAGAGTAATATGGATAGCTTTTAGCAGCATCTCACTCCCAATTCAGACAGGTTCTTTATGACCCCTCTACCATCTGCTGAGTATAGAGGATACGTACATACACTACATGATAAAAAGTATGCTTGTCGAACATCTCTTTCCAAAATCATGAGCATTAATATGGAGTTAATCCCCCCTTTGCTGCTATAACAGCCTCCACTCTTCTGGGAAGGCTTTCCACCGGATGTTGAAACATTGCTACGGGGACTTGCTTCCATTCAACCATGAGCATTAGTGAGGTTGGGCACTGATGTTGGGCGATTAGGCCTGGCTCACAGTCGGCGTTCCAATTCATCCCAAAGGTGTTCGATGGGGTCGAGGTGAGAGCACTGTGCAGGCAAGTCAAGTTCTTCCACACCGATCTCAACAAATCAAGTTGGAAGAACCGAATTGTCTAGAATGTCATTGTATGCTGTAGCGTTAAGATTTCCCTTCACTGGAGCAAAGGGGCCTAGCAACCAGAGTACTTGACCAACTTTAACTGAGAACCTCTTATTGTGTAAAACATGGTTTTCAAAAACCATGAAAAACATCCCCAGACCATTGTTCAGAACTTAAGTTTGCACTATGCATTCATGCAGGTAGCGTTCTCCTGGCATCTGCCAAACCCAGATTCATCCATCGGACTGCCAGATGGTGAAGTGATTCATCACTCCAGAGAACGCATTTCCACTGCTCCAGAGTCCAATTGCGGTGAGTTTAACACAAATCCAGCAGATGCTTCGCAGTGCTCATGGTGATTTTAGGCTTGTGCGGTTGCTCGGCCATTAATACTGTTTGTCTCATGAAATGGGTTCATGAAATGGGCTGACGTTGCTTCCAGAGGCTGCTTGGAACTCGGTAGTGAGTGTTGCAACCGAGGACAGACGATTTTTACATGCTTTAGCACTCAGCGGTCCCATTCTGTGAGCTTGTGCGACCTACCACTTCGTTTCCACTTCACAATCACAGCACTTACAGTTGACCGGGGCAGCTCCAGCAGGGCAGAAATTTGATGAACTGACTTGATGGAAAGGTGGTGTCGTGACGTTGTATTGGTTAATGTGACGACTGTTGCTCATCGAATGATTATAAGTTTCTAATTAAGTGATTAACTGAATCAAGCAATTATTAACTCATTAACCTGGGGCACCATAGGAAAACTACTTTATATTGAGTTTCTATTTCCGAAATTAAACTGAACGCCGTATAGCTCGTAAATCTGCACGGACCCGGGTCCCACTAATGAATTCGTACCACACCTATCTTAAATGAATATTTATTTACTAAAAAGCTCAAATGATGATAAAAGATAGACAAAGCACATTATAGGCTATTGATTAGAACTTAGTATAACGGGCCAACACACTATGGCGCGTGTTACCCACAATTTCAAAAGAGAGAGAAAAATAAGTACACAAGAAATATACATTTGGGTGAATTTGTCAGCTATGCTATTCTAACCCTAGTCTTGCCTCAAACTGCCGCTCTTATGGGTCAGAATATAATGTTGTAATTACGTGGGGGGGTGATCTCCGGGGATTCTCTGCGTGGACCGTTCCGTTGTTCGATGACGCACTTCTCCTGCGCACCTCGTTGCTCGTCCTCCCGGTGTCCGTGTCCCTTTTGGCTTAGGAGTCTGTTCCCCCCCCCCCCACTTTCTCTGGAAGGGGTCTTCTGAGGACAGACAGCTCTGTAGCTCAGAGCTCACAGCATAGGAATGAAACCCTTTAGATACCACGATTCAATGGGAGATGGAGTCTAGGTGGTTCTACTTGAATTAGACACAGCTACTCATCCATAGCTTGGGTAGAAAAGGATTTCTTTGTCCTCAAACTTCTGGGTTGGTTGACTTTTTCAGACCCTGCTGCAGCTGGGGTCACATAGTCCTATTGTAAATTCTATACTCACAGGTTTTATACCCTTGGGCCAGAAGTGGGCGTAACCGCCTTTAGGGCAATTCTCTGGGCGTACCAAGTTAATGAGGCAAGGGTTAGGTTTTTCTCAAATCCCATTTTAGACAACTAACTTAGCATTTCATCTTCCCCAAAACATTCCCTTTGATTTTGACATTTTCCACACAACGTACAATGTATAAACATCACACATATACTAGGAAAACTCTTCATGTTACAATGTTTTCAAAACAAAAATTACATACATTCTCATGACGGAAACCATTGTTCCAAAGTCCCTTTATTTCATGTTTAATGTTCTGTGGCTGGTTCTCCATAGTGACAGGACAAAGGAATTTGTCTGTGGCCTGAGATTTACCAGGGCGTTTCCCTCAGCCATCATCTGCTTTTCCTGACACTGACAGTGGGTTGAATACTGTAACAACACACAAAAAACAATTTAGAGTCCCATGACGGTAGTTGAATGCCCTTTACTGGTTAACACATATTAACCATTTATTCACATTACTAACTTTACTTTAATAAAATATTTCAGATGTATATATTACTTAGTTTTTATTTGATTACTTTAAGTCATCATCTCATCTCTGCTCAGGCAATAGCAGCCAGCCATACAACCATCTGTTATCTCTGTCCTCATTGAACGAGCCATCCTATTTAGCTAGGCTAGTAGCTAGCTGTCTGACGAAAATATTTATACTAGTTCTTCAGAGTAGATAACGTACGCTTTCAAGATCGCTTATTACCAATAACTACAACTATCAATTGGGTAGAGCTACCTCACAAACGGTCTCTATCCCACTTGTCGTTGTGTTGTGTACATTCCTCTCATAGGGTTTCATATGGTCTGTATGTATCCACCTCTGTCCAGGGGCCGAGAAGAACAGGTTATGTGGATTATGGTCATTGGAGTTCATTTCCACTTTCCTGCGCAGAACTAGGTTGAATATTTCCCTAATGAAAACTTACAAACAGCCCATCATCACACATAGTTCTTGACTACATTCCTCTCGTGAATAATATGATTTCGAAACTAAATGGAATTGAAGTAATTGAACTGAACTGTAATTGAAATGACATTTCGGTTCATCTTTCAGCCATAGTGTTTGCTCTCTGTGTTACACCAAGTGTAGCACGCTTTAGTAGTTTGCTATTCTTGTTTGCTCACCAGCTTTGCTATTGCTAGTGCCAACTAGCCACTTTACCGATAGGGTATTAGATTTGCTACTCACCACCTCTGCCATAGGACAGCTCATGTTCTCTTTATCCAATGAAGGCCTGTTCCCAGATACCCTAATACAGCATTCTATCAGACCGAGCCAGCAGATTCAACCATCCCCTGCTGCCCACGTCACTCCGACAGAGTCTGGGAGAGATCCAGATCTCCCCGCACAGCCTACAGCGGCAACAAGTCCAAGCCACTAGCTATCACTGGTGGTCGTCCTCCAGAGTTCCTCCAAGAGCGGGAAATCCCTTTTCGCTAGGTAGATTCCAAAGCTCTAGTGTTTTCGATTTACACCAGTTCCCTCAGCAGAGAGGGCCCCGCTAGCACGTCCACTGCTGCCAGAGCCGAGCATCCGACTTCCTATGATGACCTCACGTCCCACAATCCCATTCGTTGTGACCTCACCCACCAGTCTCCAGCTGGAAGAGCTGAATCTCTACCACCATCAACATCCCAGTCATGGCAGCCAAACTGTCATCTCACCCCAACACCTCCTTCGTCCAGTTCTTCCTCAACGGCCTCACCCACAGTTTCTCCCCCAATCTCATCACCCTGCCATAATCATCCTTCACATGCCCCAAGCTCCCGACTGCAATCACAGAACCGGAAGCAGTGGGAACTGGAAACCCTTCTTGCCAAGGAGATGAAGGAAGGATTCATGATCGGCCCCTTCTCATCACCATCCTTCCCCATCTACAGGATCAGCCCCATAGGGATAGCTACATGTAAGTACTCTGGAAAAAAACAAATCATCACTGACCTCTCTGACCCCCGCAACAGCCACATCCCCAGTATTAACAGCTTCATTCCCGGCTAAGACTTCTCTGTTGAGTACCACATAGTCAACCAGACCATCTCGATGATAAAGCTCGCAGGACATAACGCTTGGCTTACCAAAGCTGACATCATCAGCACCTTCAAGGTCCTTCCTCTGGTCCCAGAATACTTGCATTTTTGGGGGGTCTGCTGGAAGTGCCAAAACGACTTTGCAGTCCCCCTCAGCTTCGGCCCCAGGCTCTTTGACTCCCTTTCCGATCCTGACCAACAACTACAAACTGCCATATGTCCTCCACCTTCTGGATGACTTCCTTGCCATCGACTATCTATCATCTTGTCCCACACAAGGTGAGAACAACCTATAGAAATAGCAATTCCTCAAGGTTTATCAGCAGTTTTATCCAGGGGTGAAGCTAAACATTTTATTATGGGTTTAATTTGTAAAGATTTGTCTTCTTGCTTTTAAAATACATGACCTTTCAATATGTGGCATACCGGAAAGCAGAACTAGTCATAATGTTTTCATCTGATTGTCAAACAAATCCCTTCAAATGCTTCTTAGGCTACCTGCACACGTTCATCCACTCTAAAATATTTCCAGCATCCAACAGTGCACCAGCCATTTGATGAATGGAAAAAGACATCTGCTAGAAAATCACCAGAAAGTGTAATGACATTCGGAGATTGAGACACTAACCAGGATTGTTAGGGGACATAAAGAAATCAATTCATTTGAAGCAATTTAGTAAACCTGCAGAGAACAGACTCCCTACCAACCAATATCGCAGACCTGTCGAAGGATACATTCTGAAGAGTATCCATTTTCATGGACAAAAAATGGACGAGTTGAACTTTTGAAGGGCCGACAGATACGTTTAGCAAAGAGGGAATTTTATGTCAAATCATTTTGTTGGTCACATACACATGGTAAGCAGATGTTATTGCGAGTGTAGCGAAATGCTTGTCACGCTCTCCACCCGCACGTGGACTACGGACCAAAATGTATTCTCCAGGGATCAGTATGGCCTTGTCCTAATGGTCTGTCTCTGCGGAAGGGAAGAGGGCCCGGAATTCTGCTCCGTTTGGGAATGGCCTCCCACTGTTTTGAGAAATGCTGCCTCCTTTATGTCAGAAGGTAGTCTGGTTTACTGAGTCAGTTTAGCAACAGGGCAGACAGGATACCTTCCCCAAGTGGCTTTGCAGGACCTGGATACTAAGGTGGAGCGCAGCCAAAGTATTTACACTCTGTATTGGGTGGTGGAGTTTGTGTGTGGATTAGCGTAAATGATCTTCATGTGGGCAGATGTCTGTTTATGCAGGTAAAAAGTATATGCCCATGCATCGATGGCGTATGAAAACATTACCACAGAGTTCCACTGATTCCACTGATGGAGGGATTGTGTGTCCCTGGAGTAATTTGGGCAGTTGTTGCCATCCTGTACCTGTCCCGCAGGTGTGATGTTCGGATGTACTGATCCTGTGCAGGTGTTGTTACACGTGGTCTGCCACTGAAATGACGATCAGCTGTCCATCATGTCTCCCTGTAGCACTGGCTTATGTGTCTCACAGTACGGACATTGCAATGTATTGCCCTGGCCACATCTGCAGTCCTCATGCCTCCTTGGAGCATGCCTAAGGCACGTTCACGCAGATGAGCAGTGACCCTTGGCATCTTTCTTTTGGTGTTTTTCAGAGTCAGTAGAAAGGCCTCTTTAGTGTCCTAAGTTTTCATAACTGTGACATTAATTGCCTACCATCTGTAAGTGTCTTAACGACTGTTCCACAGGTGCATTTTAATGAATTGTTTATGGTTCATTGAACAAGCATGGGAAACAGTGTTTAAACCCTTTACAATGAAGATTTGTGAAGTTATTCTGATTTTTATGAATTATCTTTGAATGACACGATCCTGAAAAAAGGACGTTTCTTTTTTGTGCTGAGTTTATATGCTGTATTCTTTACCATCTACTGCAGGGGTGTCAAAGTCAAATGGACGGAGGGCCAAATAAAAAAATCAGCTACAAGACGAGGGCCGGACTGTTCGAATGTTCATTGAAAAATTTTTAAATGACGCATATAGTCTAGTGAACCTAATTGAACCTACTGAAAACCTAACAAATATATTACAATATGATCAGATAAATAAAGCAATATTTTCTTATGGCTCTGTCAGTAATCTTTAATTTTCAACAGACACAAAAGACAAATTTCCTTTATATAAATATCCCCATAACATGAACATTAAATGAAAGAAACCGGTATTCAAGGCACCATCAGTAGACTATATTTTCTATTTTAGCAAAAGTGGGCTAAATTTACTTCAAAGAAAAAACAATAATAGCAATTTTCTATCATCCACTCAACTGAAATATTATATGCGCGTGATGATGCTCATTACATGCTCCATTTTCAAGGCTTTACCGCACAACGCTTCCTGGTGTATGATACAATGATAAGCTGTCAGCTCACCTGTCGCGTTTTCCTCTTGCATCTTTTCCCGTATCTTCGCCACCAGTCCGCTCCTGTGTCCACACATCGCAGGTGCTCCGTCGGTTGTCAAACCCACGAGTTTTTCCCAAGGCAGCTCCATCTCATTTACACATCTTGACACCTCTTCATACAAATCATGCCCCGTAGTTGTGCCATGCATAGGACGTAAAGCCAAAAACTCCTCTGTCACGCTTAGGTTGGAGTCCACTCCGCGGATGAAAATTGACAACTGGGCAATGTCAGAAATGTCGGTGCTCTCATCCACAGCCAAGGAATATGCAATAAAATCTTTTCCCTTTTTCACAAGCTGCTCTTTTAGATTGATGGACAACTGGTCTACTCTCTCGGCAATGGTGTTTCTGCTCAGACTCACATTTAAAAAGAGTTGCCTTTTTTCTGGGCAAACTTCGTCACAAACTTTAATCATGCAGTTTTTGATGAAATCCCCCTCCGTAAATGGCCGGGCTGATTTAGCGATCTCTTCTGCCAAAATAAAACTGGCCTTGACAGCAGCCTGGCCTTGTGATTTGGCTTTTTTGAACAGAGCCTGTCGAGATTTGAGGCCTCGTTTTAATTCCTCTGCCTTTTGTAGCCTTTGTTCCATGTCCATATTCTTGTTTTTGTCCGCGTGTTTCGTTTCATAATGTCGTCTCAGATTATACTCTTTCAGTACCGCCACACTTTCTCCACACAGAAGACACACAGGTTTTCCAGCTACCTTCGTGAACATATACTCCGACTCCCACCTTGTTTGAAACCCCCGGTTCTCAGTATCCACCTTCCGTTTTGCCATTTTTGATGGGTATCTGAAAGTTAATTTTACTGTGATGCTGACGACTGCTGTGCCAATAAATATTGAAATGAAGCAGCCTACTGCTCGGTGCGTCACCTTTGCATTGTGGGAAATGTAGTATTGGTGCGTGTAAAAGATCTGCGGGCTGCCGGCTTGCTGCGGGCCGGTTCTAATAATAAATCAAGATCATCCCAGGGGCCGTAAAAAACCTTCTTGCGGGCCGGATGTGGCCCGCGGGCCTTGACTCTGACATATGTGATCTACTGCATCTTGCCTAGGCCATACGACCATCGTTCATCTATATATTTATATGTACATATTCTTATTCATCCCTTTACATTTGTGTGTATAAGGTAGTCGTTGTGAATTTGTTAGATTACTTGTTAGATATTACTGCACTGTCGGAACTAGAAGCACAAGCATTTCACTACACTCGCATTATCAACTGCTAACCATGTGTATGTGACAAAGTTTGATTTGATTTATGTTTTAGTCAAACATTATATTGGTTTGGGCTTCTTGTTGTTAATTTGCAATCTACAAATTATTTGGAATTACAGTGCCTTGCGAAAGTATTCGGCCCCCTTGAACTTTGCGATCTTTTGCCACATTTCAGGCTTCAAACATAAAGATATAAAACTGTATTTTTTTTGTGAAGAATCAACAACAAGTGGGACACAATCATGAAGTGGAACAACATTTATTGGATATTTCAAACTTTTTTAACAAATCAAAAACTGAAAAATTGGGCGTGCAAAATTATTCAGCCCCTTTACTTTCAGTGCAGCAAACTCTCTCCAGAAGTTCAGTGAGGATCTCTGAATGATCCAATGTTGACCTAAATGACTAATGATGATAAATACAATCCACCTGTGTGTAATCAAGTCTCCGTATAAATGCACCTGCACTGTGATAGTCTCAGAGGTCCGTTAAAGGCGCAAAGATCATCATGAAGAACAAGGAACACACGGCAGGTCCGAGATACTGTTGTGAAGAAGTTTAAAGCCGGATTTGGATACAAAAAGATTTCCCAAGCTTTAAACATCCCAAGGAGCACTGTGCAAGCGATAATATTGAAATGGAAGGAGTATCAGACCACTGCAAATCTACCAAGACCTGGCCATCCCTCTAAACTTTCAGCTCATACAAGGAGAAGACTGATCAGAGATGCAGCCAAGAGGCCCATGATCACTCTGGATGAACTGCAGAGATCTACAGCTGAGGTGGGAGACTCTGTCCATAGGACAACAATCAGTCGTATATTGCACAAATCTGGCCTTTATGGAAGAGTGGCAAGAAGAAAGCCATTTCTTAAAGATATCCATAAAAAGTGTTGTTTAAAGTTTGTCACAAGCCACCTGGGAGACACACCAAACATGTGGAAGAAGGTGCTCTGGTCAGATGAAACCAAAATTTAACTTTTTGGCAACAATGCAAAACGTTACGTTTGGCGTAAAAGCAACACCCTGAACACACCATCCCCACTGTCAAACATGGTGGTGGCAGCATCATGGTTTGGGCCTGCTTTTCTTCAGAAGGGACAGGGAAGATGGTTAAAATTGATGGGAAGATGGATGGAGCCAAATACAGGACCATTCTGGAAGAAAACCTGATGGAGTCTGCAAAAGACCTGAGACTGGGACGGAGATTTGTCTTCCAACAAGACAATGATCCAAAACATAAAGCAAAATCTACAATGGAATGGTTCAAAAATAAACATATCCAGGTGTTAGAATGGCCAAGTCAAAGTCCAGACCTGAATCCAATCGAGAATCTGTGGAAAGAACTGAAAACTGCTGTTCACAAATGCTCTCCGTCTAACCTCACTGAGCTCGAGCTGTTTTGCAAGGAGGAATGGGAAAAAATGTCAGTCTCTCGATGTGTAAAACTGATAGAGACATACCCCAAGCGACTTACAGCTGTAATCGCAGCAAAAGGTGGCGCTACAAAGTATTAACTTAAGGGGGCTGAATCATTTTGCACGCCCAATTTTTCAGTTTTTGATATGTTAAAAAAGTTTGAAATATCCAATAAATGTTGTTCCACTTCATGATTGTGTCCCACTTGTTGTTGATTCTTCACAAAAAAATACAGTTTTATATATTTATGTTTGAAGCCTGAAATGTGGCAAAAGGTCGCAAAGTTCAAGGGGGCCGAATACTTTCGCAAGGCACTGTATGTTCCGCACCCCCGGCCATCCTCTCAAGATAAAATCGTTCCTCGGCTGAATCTAGTTGATGATCCCTGCAATACAGTACCGTAGCCTACCTACTACCTACATTGTACCTTAGACTGCAGGTCCATTGGGCGCCATTTCTAGTAGCATACTGTAGGCTACATGCAGCTACCACATCTCTCGTGTGAATTATCTGGTACTGGATTAGAATACATTTACATATTTGTGTGTGGGGTGTGGCTATTTTTCGTTAGGGGAAATCCATTTGTATTGTTTTATTATGTTCAAGGCAAGTAGAAGGTCTTCTCACAAGGTGTTTGGCCTACAAACTAAGATGGTGGTCTCCGTTTTTCTCTATGACCCCACGGGACTCGGGAAATTCACGGGACTCGTGCCAACTTCTGTCTTTAGTATCCGAAACATTTGAGCAACAAACTAATATGAACTCATTAAAGATTCAATGAAAACCCACATTCTCTATCTAAATAATGAGGCTCATTTGAATTTCCTGATGCCCAGGAAAATTCTCTGCAAACAAAAAGTGATCAAATTAAGATCTGACGTCTGTACCTGCATCTTCTGTTTGACACAGGACATCTATAACTATCAGCTAAAACCACATCTGGAAGCCAGTAGGCTATTATGTTATTAATCATGCGCCAGATGCAGAGAGGTGAATGGAACATTTGGTTTAGTCTCCTTTTAAATCACGATTGATTATTCCTGTCTATATTAGAGGGGGTCATCTTTACATCCAGTCACACTCAAGGGGAACCTGATGTAAAAACGGTGTTACATGAAGCTTAAAGGTCCAATGAGGCAGTTCTTTTGCCCTAAAGGACATTATCATCGTTTTCAAAGTTGTACAGTATTTTTCCACCTCATAGCATGGAAATATGTATAAAACACAGTAAAATTGACTGTACTGGGCCTTTAGCTCTTTAAAAAAACAACCCAAGCATAACTCCTCGGGGGATAATATACTGTAAATATCCAAGAACAGTACATGTCTTCAATGAGAAACAGTGAGCTTCAGAGGCAGTTTAGCCACGGGTGCTAGCGATAGCCTAGCTGTTCTGTATATCACGTTACACGAAAGCTACATTACACATCTCAACCAGCGAGGGGGAATTCATTGAATTACGGAGGGAAAAAAGTCTGGACCGTTTTTCTCATGTGTGTTCCCACATGTTCTCGGTCACCCCACAGCCCTTTAAATACATCCATGTGTTTGAGGCAGGGAATAAATCACATCAAGTGACAGTTCAGATTCCCAGAGTTCCTCTTCGGCTCTTGGAAGTGTTAGAGGCTGAAGGCAGAGTCTCCAGAGAGGAGCACCAACTGACCCAAGACATGCAACCTGTTTGCAACAAGGCACTGAAGTAATACAGCAAAGTGTTATGCTTGTGGCAAATCCAATACAACACATTACTGAGTTCTACTCTCCATATTTGCAAGCATAGTGGTGGCTGCATCATGTTATGGGTATGCTTGTAATCGTTAAGAACTGGAGAGTTTCAGGATAAAAAAAAAGAACAGGCAAAACCCTAGAAGAAAACCTGGTTCGGTCTGCTTTCCACCTGGCACTGGGAGATGAATTCACCTTTCATTAGGACAATAACCTAAAACACAAGGCCAAATCTACACTGGAGTTGCTTACCAAGAAGACAGTGAATGTTCTTAAGTGGCCGAGTTACAGTTGACATAAATCTATAAATCTAGCTATGATTAACAATTTGACAGAGCTTGAAGAATTTTGAAAATAATAATGGGCATATTTTGCACAATCCAGGTGTAGAAAGCTCTTAGAGATTTACTCAGAAAGATGCACAACTGTAATCACTGCCAAAGGTGCTTCTACAAAGTATTGACTCAGGGGTGTGACTACTTTTGTATTTTAAATATTTCTGTAATTCATTTTCAATAAATGTGCTAGTATTTCTAAAAACATGTTTTCACTTTGTCATTATGGGTTATTGTGTGTAGATGGGTGAGAGAAAAACATATTGAATACATCTTGAATTCAGACTAACAACAAATGTGAAAAAGTCAAGGGGTGTGAATACTTTCTGAAGGCACTGTAAACTGACAGTCAGGTCTGTAAATATTGGCACCCTTGACAAAGATGAGCTAAAAAGACTGCATCAAATAAATAATAAATACGGAGCTATTTATTTATTATTTTATACTAATACAATTTCTCAAAGGAAAAACATTTTGTTTAATTATTTCCACCCCTGTTTTCAGTACTCCAGCACCCTACCCTTGCTAGGATAATGACACAGCCTTTTTCTAAAATGTTTTATGGGATTGGAGAACACACTGGAAGGGATCTTAGACCATTCCTCTATACAGAATATTTCCAGATCCTTGATATCCTTCATCTGCGCTTAAGGACTGCCCTCTTCAATTAAAGCCACAGGTTTTCAATTGGGTTCAAGTCCAAACAACAAGAGGCCTCAACCCCACTAGGGAAAAACGTACATTTGGGGAAACCAATCAACACGTTGCACAATTTCTGAGCGATTATTGTATCAACGGCCTCTTTTCCAGGCCAGTGTGGTCACAGCTCTCCCTGCGCTGTGAGTCACTTGGGTCGTGTCAACCAGGGTAAGTGGAAACACCTTTGGGTGCAAGTATTGATAAAATAACCATGATATCAAAGTAAACTTGGATTGTATATGTTTTGTGTTCCTCCCTCCATGACTCTTGAAAGCATGCAGTTTATTAGGCTACAGATGAAGTTAGGATGAACTTCACAGAGTGGTGAAAATGCACGGTGATGAGCTTGATGCTCCTTTACAATAAATAATGAGGGTCTTATTCTGGTGACATGATGATCGATGCTTGGCTCCCATTTGACAAATAAAAATAATCATACTCTTATCCATAATAGGCTCATCATGTAGGCTAGCCTGGAGCTGTTGGCTGGAGTGCATGTGCCAATGCCTGAGTAGGAACATTTTGCTATTTAACGCAACAATTCTTCCGGCAAAACCACCGGTAGAGTTGAAAATACAATGGAAACATTCAACTTAGATGCATATTCTTATGCTTGACGCAATGCGGAGTGCCTGGCTACAGCCCTTAGCCATGGTATATTGGCCAAGTATCACAAACCCCAGAGGTGCCTTATTGCTATTATAAACTGTTTACCAATGTAATTAGACCAGTAAACATAACTGCTTTGTCATACCCATGGTATACGTTCTGATATACCACGACTGTCAGCCAATCAGCATTCAGGGCTCGAAACAACCCAGTATATAAAACACAAAAAGGCACAAGCATTATTAAACAATGTCCCTTACTCCTTTCCTTCACCTCTCTCCCCTACTTTCCCTTCATTCCTCTCTCTGTTTATGCCTCGTGTTGGCCTGTGGCCGCCCGTAAAAAAAACACAAAAAGCAACACTTAGCAGAGAAATGTGTGAACGGGGATAACAGAGCTTAATTGGTACATGGGGTGAAGAGAGCGAGAGAGAGACAGAGGGAGATACAGAAAGAGATTGTGCGCATGTAGAGGTCAAGTCTGGAGCTTTGGCCTGAGGTTTATGGTCTCCAGACAGCAGTCTGCCCTGGCCTGTAGACAAACCTACTGTATTTAGGCACTTAACACAGTATTTTTTCTGAAAACGTTTTTTTAGGGATCACATCAAAGGCAGAAGACAATAACATACTATAAAAAGAAAAGTAAACAGTCTGGAAGGAACAATAACAGCTTGCATGGAAAAACTTACAAAAATGATCAATTCAAGGTTGGACACCATTAGAACATTCACATAGAAAGAAGATATGATGTAAACAGAGAGAATGTGACTTTCCAAATACGCTGTAATAGTAACGTATTTGATATAATGGTTAATTTCAGTAACAGGACATTTGATGAGTCAGTGTATGACTTTACATAGTCTCTCTCATTTTCCCTCTCCTCATAATGCCATATTGGCCCACTTATTCTGTTGTTTTCACTGTGCTTTGCTGCTAGGGTGCTGAGATAAGTATTTGGCTAATCTAGCCACACACACACTCTCTCTGTCTGTCTGTTTGAACTCAAGACTGCCAGATATACCTGGAAGAAATATCTGGAATATTCTCAATCAACCAATGTGACAGATGAGTACTGGATTCCTAAATAATTGTATGGTAACTTGAGAAATTAGTGGGATTATGTGGGACTGCAGAGGTAGTGAATTGCAAACGACAGCAGCCAAACATATGTAAAGCAAAGAATAACTAAAATGTGTTGCGACATTGTTTCCTTTCAGCAGTTGAAGCAGAAACTGAAACATAAAACTAAATGTGGTGGATTGAAAACAAAGTGAAGTTGATTCATTGAAAAGTAAAATGTTGGGAGATCCCTTTGACTGAATGTAGAAATAAATCGCACTGCATATTATCTGATATAGATGAAACGACTTGGGATAGATGCCAACCCCTTTGACCAGTGACCTTTCAGCACTGACCTTTGACCAGTAAACACAGGACAGCTTAAAGTGCATTATATTGAAAGAGAGGGGATAACCTCATGCCCCACCATCCACTACTCATCCAATGTCATCCATCGGTTTTCTCAAAGAGAATGAAATTAAAGAGAAATGTTGCACTGGGGGGGACAATGGTTTCACCTGTCTGGAGCCAGGGTTAGGCTGGTGACCTGGGTCAAGTTTATGAGGAGTTTCAGGTGTTGCGGTCTAACCATAACCCTCCCCTTACCCTAACCGTAGGGGTCACATACCATAATATGTTTGAAACCGCAATGAGGTTGTAGAGTGTTACGTTCTGACCCATTGCAACAAGTTTGGGGTAGATGGAAAATTTAGTGGGACAAAAAGAAGATTTTTTACATCAGAGGGACTACCACTTACCGGCTGTGATAATCCAATTTTTTTACCAAGAACGTAAAAAAAAAAATGTGGTAACAGATTGTAGGTGTCCTAATTCATGCATCCATAAAGCCTTTATAACAGCTATATAACACATTACAACATTTGTCATAAGCTGTCATAAGAATGTTTAAATCGTTATGAGTAACGGCATAAGATGTTCTAAAACTAGTTGTAATGGGTTTTATAGATGACT
Organism: Oncorhynchus clarkii lewisi; assembly: GCF_045791955.1. Lineage (NCBI taxonomy): Eukaryota > Metazoa > Chordata > Actinopteri > Salmoniformes > Salmonidae > Oncorhynchus > Oncorhynchus clarkii. The sequence continues at coordinate 67,706,816 of NC_092153.1, forward strand.
GTTCATCCTGCTGTTCATATGCTTTAATGTCAACTGTTAATAACTGCTATTACACAGTCCGCATGACAACTTATGTCATATGTTATTACATGTGTCTATTACAAGTGTCTACATACAAGTTTTTTTAACAGAGCGTTATGTAATTTCCCGAACTTGTGTCACATTATTACAGTGAATGGAATGATGGGCATCATAAACATCATATGCCGTTACAGAGTGCGCAGACACACCTTAAGTGAAGTTGCATTCATTTGGTGTTATAAAACAGTTATGAATGTGCTTAATACCACAGAGAGTTGAGAGTTTCACAAAACCATTCAGGATCTCCAAGACAAATTGGCAAATTGGAGCACAGGTGTATTAGGGAAATTAAATAAACTGCAGAGTTCTACAAATTGAACCACGTCCAGATGTAAAAAAATATATACATTATTAACAACTCCCCTCCCCCCCAAAATTGTTGGGCTGCTAAATAAAAGCAAATATAATTTTACAACAAAATCACAATATGATTTGTTGAAAGCTGTGAAAAAAGGAAGATGTGCAGTCTACAGGAACAATGATAGCTATATTATGATTTTTCTAGTTAGTAACTTAGCTAGCTAGCTAGATAGTTGATGTTGGCATTTTGTCAACCCAATGATGGCTAGCTAGCTAGCTACTTCACAGATAGAACAAGGAGCCAGACATTTCACCGGGTGTATACATTAGAAGCATCAAGTTAAAATATGGTGTGGAGAGAAAGCCCAGTGGTGGGCAGTGGGAGAGCAAGGAGCGAGTTGGAACTGGGACGAGATTCTGCTGATTTTCACTTTGAAGAAAAGCCAAATCTCAATATAGTTTCCTGTTCCAAAACTAGAATCTGTTATTAACAGGGTGCACTAAGTTTTGTAGATGTGACCCTTTGCCGAAGTTGTAAAAATTGCATTGTTTACCAGGAGCACAATGATGAATTTAGGCATTGCACACACGTACTTCACAAACAAGGTGTTCCCTAACAGATATATAAAAATACATGCTAGAATGTGCCAAAAGGATCTGGTTAGCTTGTGTTTGGCTCTGCCCACCTCCTTGTTTGTTCTGCCCAGGCCCCAGTGTCCAGTCTTAGCGCAAAGTCACAAGCTCCTGGTCAGCTACCTCGTAGCAACCTAGCAGTACCAAAAGCCCTGGTCTGCCCTAGAAAGCCTATGTAAATTACAATCACCAGAACAACCTAACAAAACTAATCTAGATGGCTGTTTTGGCCTCTAAAATTAGTTTATTATGGTCAAGTACAATCCCCATGGTGAATTATTTTAAAGTTAGCTACGAATCCTGTTTTGTGTGACTTGTGTTAAGTTATATCGGCACCAGGCCAACCCGAGTGGCGCAGTGGTTTAAGGCTAGAGGTGTCATTACAGACCCTGGTTTGTTCCCAGGCTGTGTCACAACTGGCCGTGATCAGGAGACCCATTGGGTGGCGCACAATTGGCCCAGTTTCATTCGGGTTAGGGGTGGGTATGCCGTCATTGTAAATGAGAATTTGTTCTTAACTGATTTGCCTAGTTAAATTAAATAAAAACCCAGAACCAGATTCACATACTCATGTCAGCTTTCAGAGACAACATTCCATCTGCATTCTTACCAACAACTCAACAATGCTCCTTTGGTTCCAAAGCAACAATGATCCTAGATGTGACCCCTTGGGAACCTTACGTCTTATCTGAGGGGCAATTTAAACAAAAAAAAACACACAGTCACACATGGCAAGCACACACATTTGGAGTTGTTACCAAAAAACACTGGATATAACAAAAAATATCCAGCATGGTAAATATCCCCACAGGGTAGTTGTGTCTGAGACGGTGGACATCCGGAGGTGTGTGTGTGTGTGTATCTCCAGCTGTACTAGACCTAGACAGGCCAGGGGACAAGGAGAGAGAAAGAGGAGGACCCCAGAAGCAGGCAAACATTGGACTAACAACCCCGTTAAAAACCTGTAAAATATAGAGCAATGACCATAAAGATGTGGGTTTACTACCAGTCACCATGACTGAGTAGGACCATACAGAACTCATTATTACTCCTAAATGATTATCTTTATCACAACGGACTATCTTCAGGGATGTACAAAACATTAGGACCACCTGCTCTGTCCATGATACAGTCTGACCAGGTGAATGCAGATGAAAGCCATGATCCCTTATTGATGTCACCTGTTAAATCCACATCAATCAGTGTAGATGAAGGGGAGCATACAGGTTAAAGAACGATTTATTATTTTTTATTATTATTGGACCATGCTGGTCATTTATGAACATTTGAACATCTTGGCCATGTTGTAATCTCCACCCGGCCCAGCCAGAAGACGACTGGCCACCCCACATAGCCTGGTTCCTCTCTAGGTTTCTTCCTAGTTTTGGCCTTTCTAGGGAGTTTTTCCTAGCCACCGTGTTTCTACACTTGCATTGCTTGCTGTTTGGGATTTTAGGCTGGGTTTCTGTACAGCACTTTGAGATATCAGCTGATGTACGAAGGGCTATGTAAATAAATTTGATTTGATTTGATTTTCAAGCCTTGAGACAATTGAGACATGGATTGTGTATGTGTGCCATTCAGAGGGTGAATGGGCAAGACAAAAGATTTAAGTGCCTGTGAAAGGGATATAGTTGTAGGTGCCAGGCGCACCAGTTTGTGTCAAGAACTGAAACGCTGCTGGGTTTTTCATGCTCAACAGTTTCCTGTGTGTATCAAGAATGGTCCACCACCCAAAGGACATCCAGCCAACTTGACACAACTGTGCGAAGCATTAGAGTCAACATCGGCAAGCATCTCTGTGGAACGCTTTCGACACCTTCTAGAGTCCACAACAAATTAAGGCTGTTGAGGGCAAAAGGGGGTGTAAGGCAATATTAGGAAGGTGTTCCTAATGTTTTGTACAGTCAGTGTATAACCGTTAACGCTCCTGCTGTGTTCCAGTCGAATTGGACCAATTTACAAGTTCTCTCTCTCTGAAAAATGTCGTTAATTTAATCTGATTGTCATAAGGTTCCATGGCTTTGTCCACACAGGGCATCAGAACACACAAAATACATTTTAGATGATTTTCATGTTTTGTTTAACTTTTGTACACCTGTGGTGTTCCCGGTCAAAAATAACCGGTTATTAGAAATTAATGGGTGAGACTTGTGTATAAAATTGAGTTCAGGCACATGCCCATGACACTGGTGAGGAGAGAGTTCTAGTTAAACTTTAACACAAAGTAGTCTGTGATAAATAGCACAATATATATAATCTGAGTATTTTATATTGAAAATAATCCATATATTATGCTCCTTTTTCTCAAAACAAGTTGTATGAGCTCAGGTCAATGAGGCCTACAGGCCATAAAAAGCAAATAGAAGTTCAAAACTTGCAATGTTTACAAGAACTTAAGTTGATACAAATATCTAACACAACAGTAGGTGATAATATATGTATTATTATGGATTTATAAATCATCTATAATGGGGCAGTCATCACCTGGACCTCAATGGAGAAAGCTATGACTATGAAGACCTAGACAAAGAGGTGAAGAAAATGGGAGTGATAATTACACTGAGCCTTTTTCTAAAATGTTTTATGAGATTGGAGAACACACTGGAAGGGATCTTAGACCATTCCTCCGTACAGAATCTTTCCAGATCCTTGATATCCTTCATCTGCCCTTATGGACTGCCCTCTTCAATTCAGCCACAGGATTTCCATTGGGTTCAAGTCCAAACAACGAGAGGTCTCAACCCCACTAAGGAAAAATGTACATTTGGGGAAACCAATCAACACTGGATATTGACTGAGCGTCTGCTAAATTACTAAAATGCAGTGGTGTAAAGTACTTAAGTGTTTAAACATATTTTTACTTAAGTAGTTATTTGGGGTATATGTTATTTGCTTTGCAATTGATCTTTGACAACTTTCGCTTTAATCCACTATATTTCTGTCACAATCATTACAATGAGTGGACCAAGATGGAGCATGGTATGGTTCCATCCTCTTTATTTTGAAGTGAAACTCAAAGAAAACAATAAATGCAAAACGAAACGTGAAGCTGCTATAGTGCTCACAGGAAACTATACATAGTCAAGATCCCACAAAGCACAAAGAGAAAATGGCTGCCTAAATATGATCCCCAATCAGAGACAACGATAAACAGCTTCCTCTGATTGGGAACCATACCAGGCCAATATAGAAATATAATCACCTAGATGTCCCACCCTAGTCACACCCGACCTAACCAACATAGAGAATAAAAAGCTCTCTATGGTCAGGGTGTGACAATTTCTAAAACAAAAGATGTACTTTTTACTCCCTGACAACCAAAATGACTTACATTTTGAATGCTTAGTTGGACAGGAAAATGGTCCAATGCACGCACTAATCAAGAGAACATTGCTGGTCATCCCTACTGCCTCTAATCTGGGGGACTCACTAACGCAGATGCTTCATTTGTAAGTGATGTCTGAGTGTTGGAGCGTGCCCTTGGCTATCTGTAAATAAAATAAAAACAAGAACATTTTGCCATCTGGTTTGCTTAAAATATAAAGAATTTGAAATTATTTATTATTTTACTTTCGATACTTAAGTATATTTTAGCAATTACATTTACTTTTTCTACTTAAGTATATCAAATACTAAATAGAGTCATTTTCTATGAAAGTATTTTTACTTTTACTCAAGTATGACAAATGGGTGCTTTTTCTACCACTGCAAAAAATAAACATGTAAAGAGGAGAGGAAAGATGGGCGAAAAAGAAGAGTAGGGGACGATATGAAAAGAGAAGAAAAGTAAGAGTGGACAATGGGGGAGAAAGGAATGGGTGTGAGAGGGAAGGGATGTCACGCCCTGACCATAGAGAGCCCTTGGTTCTCTATGGTGTAGTAGGTCAGGGCGTGACTAGGGGGTGTTCTAGCTCAATATGTATATGTTGGTGTTTTGTATGGTTCCCAATTAGAGGCAGCTGGTAATCGTTGCCTCTAATTGGGGATCATATTTAGGTAGCCATTTTTCCCACCCGTGTTTGTGGGATATTGTTTTGTGTTTGTGCATGTGCACCACTACTTTCATGTGTTGTTATTGGTTTATTGTTTTTGTTTAAAGTTTCACCGTAATAAAGATGTGGAACTGCAATCAATCACTCCCTCTGCTCATTACGACGATCGTGACAAGGGAAGTAATGATAGGACTGGGAGAAGGGAAAGGAGAGGGAAAATGTCAGAGAGAGGAGGAGAGCGATGAATTGATAAATCATAAAAAAAGTATATAATAATAAGTGGCATTAGAAATTATGCGAACAATTACATTAATAGAGCTTACAATATATCTGCAATATTAGAGCTGATATACACCCCCCCACCCCATCCCCCAATACAAAAAAAAATCCCTTTTTCAGGACCCTGTCATTCAAAGATAATTCATAAAAATCCAAATTACTTCACAAATTTTCATTGTAAAGGGTTTAAATAGTTCCAATGCTTTTTCAATGAGCCATGAACAATTACTGAACATGCACCTGTGGAACGGTCATTAAGACACTAACAGTTTACAGACTGTAGGCAATTAATGTCACAGTTATGAAAAATTAGGACTCTAGAGGCATTTCTACTGACTCTACTCTATAAAAAAAACACCAAAAGAAAGATGCCCAGGGTCACTGCTCATCTGCGAGAATGTGCCTTAGGCATGCTCCAAGGAGGCATGAGGACTGCAGATGTGGCCAGGGCAATACATTGCAATGTCCATACTGTGAGACACCTAAGCCAGTGCTACAGAGAGACATGACGGACAGCTAATCATCCTCGCAGTGGCAGACCACGTGCAACAACACTTGCACTGGATCGGTACATCCAAACATCACACTTGCGGGACAGGTACAGAATGGCAACAACAACTGCCCGAGTTATTCCAGGAACGCACAATCCCTCCATCAGTGCTCAGACTGTCCGCAATAGGCTGAGGGAGGCTGAGGGAGGCTGAGGGAGGCTGGACTGAGGTCTTGTAGGTCTGTTGTAAGGCAGGTCCTCACCAGACATCAACAACGTCGCCTATGGGCACAAACCCCCCGTCGCTGAACCAGACAGGACAGGAAAAAAAGCGCTCTTCACTGACGAGTCGCGGTTTTGTCTCTCCAGGGGTGATGGTCGGATTTGCATTTATCGTCGAAGGAATGAGCGTTACAGAGGCCTGTACTATGGAGCGGGATTGATTTGGCGGTGGAGGGTTCGTCATGGTCTGGGACGGTTTGTCACAGCATCATCGGACTGGGCTTGTTGTCAATGCAGGCAATCTCAACTCTGTACTTTACAGGTATTCCTCCTCCCTCATGTGGTACCCTTCCTGCAGGCACATCCTGACATGACCCGCCAGCATGACAATGCTACCAGCCATACTGCTCGTTCTGTGCGTGATATCCTGCAAGACAGGAATATCAGTGTTCTGCCATGGCCAGCGAAGTGCCCGGATCTCAGATCTTAGTGATGGTAGATACATAGGATCTTTCTGCATGAGTGCTTTGTAGATTAACACAGAGGATACAGCCTCTCTGGATTGAAGAGAGACAATGGTGTAAAGTACTTAAGTAAAAAATACTTTAAAGTACTACTTAAGTAGTTTTGGGGGGTATCTGTACCTTACTTAACTGTTTAAATTTTAGACAACTTTTACTTCACAAAATTCCTAAAGAAAATAATGTACTTTTTACTCAATACATTTTCCCTGACACCGAAAAGTACTTGTTACATTATGAAAGGAAAATGGTCCAATTCACACATCAATAGAACATCCCTGGTCATCCCTACTGCCTCTGATCTGGCTGACTCATTAAACACAAATGTTTTGTTTGTAAATTACGTCTGAGTGTTGGAGTGTGCCCCTGGCTATCCGTCATTAAAAAAAGAAAAGCAAATTCTGCCGTCTGGTTTGCTAAAGATAAGGAATTTGAAATGACTTTTGATATTTAAGTACATTTTCGCAATTCCATTTACTTTTGATACTTAACTATATTCAAATCAAATACTTTTACTCAAGTAATATTTTACTGGGTGACTTTCACTTTTACTTGAGACATGTTTTATTAAAGGTACCTTTACTTTTACTGAAGTATGAAAGTTGAGTACTTTTTCCAGCACTGAATAGAGATAGAGTTCCCTCTGGTGGCCTTTGTTGAGGTTTTCTCCATCTGGCCTGAGCAGCAAATGAGCCAGCTGGAATTCCTGTATCAAATCAAATCCAATTTTATTGGTCACATACACGTGTTTAGCAGATGTTATTGCGGGTGTAGCGAAATGCTTGTTAACAATTTCTGGGCTAATAATGTAAGAACTAATGAATAAAAAAGTAAATACTGCAACGTTCCTTAAGAGCTAGAAGCAAGGCAGCCCTCTCTGTCGGCACCATAACAAGTTTTGTAATTAATTGTAATAATTAACAGTTACACTATAATAACAACATGTAACTGGTGGTAATTATATTATGTAATTACAGAGGTGTAACATTGCATGCTTTTTACTATTCTTGTTACAAATGTAAAACATTCCGATACAATCCAACCCACCATAATTCCGCCTGACAAACCACGTGATAAGTGTTAGCCAATTGAAAAGTTTATAACTCATTGACATAGTCTAATTACATTGTACTTATGCAGATATTACACTTACTCTGTGGTATACTAGTGTGTTTATTCTCCCACTTGGATGGCACATCCAGAAGCAATAAAATGAGGGACAGGTTGTCAGGATGGGTAATGTACTATAAGTACACATTCATTACAAGTACCCCTCAAGATACACTTCATTTTAAATGGCTAAATCCGGTGTAACCCCTGGTAATTACATTTTACTTATGCAGATATTATATATACTCAGTGGTGTACTTGTAGGTTTATCCTCTCACTTGGATAGCAAGGAGGTTCAGGATATCATAATGTGTAACCTACACATGAATTAATTTGTCTGTTTCTGTAAAGGTCAACCAAGTTAACCCAGATGGTACGCTTTTTGGGGGCAAGAGCTAGCAACAACATTGAGAGGAGATTGTGAAGAATGCACATTCACAGGAAGGTAATTAGAGCCTATTGAGCTTTCAACCTTTGTAATCTTGGACACCTAGTGCTAGCTTTTTCAAGCAGAAACTTGCTTCCTGCAACACTAACTCAAAAAAGTTCTGGGTCACTGTAAAGTCCATGGAGAATAAGAACACCTCCTCCCAGCTGCCCACTGCACTGAAGATAGGAAACAGTCACCACTGATAAATCCACTATAATTGAGAATTTCAATAAGCATTTTTCTACGGCTGGCCATGCTTTCCACCTGGCTACCCCTACCCCGGTCAACAGCACTGCACCCCCCACAGCAACTCGCCCAAGCCTTGCCCATTTCTCCTTCTCCCAAATCTAGCTGCAAAATCTGGACCCCTACAAATCAACCGGGCTAGACAATCTGGACCCTTTCTTTCTACAATTATCTGCTGAAATTGTTGCCACCCCTATTACTAGCCTATTCAACCTCTTTCGTATCATCAGATTCCCAAAGATTGGAAAGCAGCTGCGGTCATCCCCCTCTTCAAAGGGGGGAGGCACTCTTGACCCAAACTGCTACAGACCTATATCTATCCTACTCTGCCTTTCTAAGCTCTTCGAAAGCCAAGTCAACAAACAGATTACCGACCATTTTGAATCTCACCATACCCTCTCTGCTATGCAATCTGGTTTCAGAGCAGGTCATGGGTGCACCTCAGCCACGCTCAAGGTCCTAAATGATATCTTAACCGCCAACGATAAGAAACATTACTGTACAGCCGTATTCATTGATCTGGCGAAGGCTTTCGACTCTGTCAATCACCACATTCTTATCGGCAGACTCAACAGCCTTGGTTTCTCACCTCGCCTGGTTCACCAACTACTTCTCAGACAGAGTTCAGTGTGTCAAATCGGAGGGTCTGCTGTACGGAACTCTGGCAGTCTATGGGGGTGCCACAGGGTTCAAATCTTGAACCGACTCTTCTCTGTATACATCAATGATGTCGCTCTTGCTGCTGGTGAGTCTCTGATCCACCTCGACAGACGACACCATTCTGTATACTTCTGGCCCTTCTTTGGACACTTAACAACCCTCCAGGCAAGCTTCAATGCCATACAATTCTCCTTCCGTGGCCTCCAATTGCTCTTAAAATACAAGTAAAACTAAATGCATGCTCTTCAACCGATCGCTGCCTGCACATGTCCGACATCACTACTCTGGACGGCTCTGACTTAGAATACGTGGACAACTACAAATACCTAGGTGTCTGGTCCAGACCCACATCAAACATCTCCAATCCAAAGTTACATCTAGAATTGGCTTCCTATTTCGCAACAAAGCATCCTTCACTCATGCTGCCAAACATACCCTTGTAAAATTGACCATCCTACCAATCCTCGACTTCAGCGATGTCATTTACAAAATAGCCTCCAATACCGTACTCAATAAATTGGATGCAGTCTATCACAGTGCCATCCGTTTTGTCACCAAAGCCCCATATACTACCCACCATTGTGACCTGTACGCTCTCGTTGGCTGGCCCTCGCTTCATACTCGTCGCCAAACCCACTGGCTCCATGTCATCTACAAGACCCTGCTAGGTAAAGTCCCCCCTTATCTCAGGTCGCTGGTCACCATAGCGTCACCCACCTGTAGCATGTGCTCCAGCAGGTATATCTCTGGTCACCCCCAAAACCAATTATTTATTTGGCCGAATCTTCTTCCAGTTCTCTGCTGCCAATGACTGGAACGAACTACAAAAATCTCTAAAACTGGAAACACTTATCTCCCTCACTAGCTTTAAGTACCAGCTGTCAGAGCAGCTCACAGATTACTGCACCTGTACATAGCCCACCTATAATTTAGCCCAAACAACTACCTCTTTCCCTACTGTATTTTATTTATTTTGCTCCTTTGCACCCCATTATTTTTATTTCTACTTTGCACATTCTTCCACTGCAAATCTACCATTCCAGTGTTTTACTTGCTATATTGTATTTACTTTGCCACCATGGCCTTTTTTTTGCCTTTACCTCCCTTATCTCACCTCATTTGCTCACATCGTATATAGACTTGTTTATACTGTATGTTTGTTTTACTCCATGTGTAACGCTGTGTCGTTGTATGTGTCGAACTGCTTTGCTTTATCTTGGCCAGGTCGCAATTGTAAATGAGAACTTGTTCTCAACTTGCCTACCTGGTTAAAAATTTATTTTTTTATATTTTCATCCTTGTGCCAAGAGATATAGTACTAAAACACTTGTGTCTCCCTTGATCCTAGGTCCTGGCAGAGTTGTGCAGACTCAGGACAACTGAGCTTGAGAAATACGCTAATTTAAAGAGGAGTCCGTAATTTGCTTTCGAATGATCATGATCATTTCCTTAAAGTTCATGAATTTATTACTGCTGAGGTGAAAGCCATCCTCTCTTGGGGAATGCTGCTTTTTAGTTAGCTTTGCAACAGTATCAAAAATAAATTTTGGATTATTCTTATTTTCCTCAATTAAGTTGGAAAAATAGGATGATCGAGCAGCAGTGAGTGCGCTTCGATACTGCACGGTACGGTCTTTCCAAGCTAGTCAGAGACTTCCAGTTTGGTATGGCACCATTTCTGTTCCAATTTTCTGGAAGCTTGCTTCAGAGCTCTGATATTTTCTGTATACCAGGGAGCTAGTTTCTTATAACAGATGTTTTTAGGTGTGCAACTGCCTCTAGGGTATTGCGCAAGGTTAAATTGAGTTCCTCAGTTAGGTGGTTACCTGATTTTTGTCCTCCGACGTCCTTGGGTAGGCAGAGAGTCTGGAAGGGCATCAAGGAATCTTTGGGTTGTCTGAATTTATAGCACGACTATTGATCCTCCTTGGTTGGGGTCTGAGCAGATTGTTGCAATTGCAAACGTAATAAAATGGTGGTCCGATAGTCCAGGATTATGAGGAAAAACATTAAGGTCCACAACATTTATTCCCATGGACAAAACTAGGCCCAGAGTATGACTGTGGCAGTGAGTAGGTCCGGAGACATGTTGGACAAAACCCAGTCGATGATGGCTCCGAAAGGCTTTTGGAGTGAGTCTGGACTTTTCCATGGGAATATTAAAGTCACCAAATTTAGAATATTATCTGCTATGACTACAATGTCCGATAGGAATTCAGTGAACTCAGTGAGGGACACTGTATATGGCCCAGGAGGCCTGTAAACAGCAGCTATAAAAAGTGATTGAGTAGGCTGCATGGATTTCAGGACTAGAAGCTCAAGACAAAAACACCAGTTTTTTTTGTAAATTGAAATTTGCTATCGTAAATGTTAACATCTCCGCCTTTGCGGGATATGGTCACTAGTGTAACCAGGAGGTGAGGCCTCATTTAACACAATAAATTCAGGCTTAAGCCATGTTTCAGTCAGGCCAATCACATCAAGATTATGATCAGTGATTAGTTCATTGACTATAACTGCCTTGGAAGTGAGGGATCTAACATTAAGTAGTCCTAGTTTGAGATGTGAGGTATCATGATCTCTTTCAATAATGGCAGGAATGGAGAAGGCCTTTATTCTAGTGATATTATTGCTAAGGCGAACACCGCCATGTTTAGTTTTGCCCAACCTAAGTCGAGGCACAGACACGGTCTCAATGGGGATAGCTGAGCTGACTATACTGACTGCCACTAGCACAGACTGCACTAAGCTGGCAGGCTATCAGCCTGCTGCCTGGCCTGCACCCTATTTCATTGTGGAGCTAGGGGAGTTAGAGCCCTGTCTATGTTCTTAGAGAAGAGAGCACCCCTCCAGCTAGGATGGAGTCCGTCACTCCTCATCAGGCCAGGCTTGGTCCTATTTGTGGGTGAGGCCCAGAAAGAGGGCCAATTGTCTACAAAAGTCTCTTTTGAGAGGGGCAGATATACATACAGTGGGGAGAACAAGTATTTGAAACACTGCCGATTTTGCAGGTTTTCCTACTTACAAAGCATATAGAGGTCTATCATTTTTATCATAGATACACTTCAACTGTGAGAGACGGAATCTGAAACAAATCCAGAAAAATCACATTGTATGATTTAAGTAATTAATTAGCATTTTATTGCATGACATAAGTATTTGATCACCTACCAACCAGCAAGAATTCCAGCTCTCACAGACCTGTTTTTCTTTAAGAAGCCCTCCTGTTCTCCACTCATTACCTGTATTAACTGCACTTGTTTGAACTCGTTACCTGTATAAAAGAGACCTGTCCACACACTCAAACAGACTCCAACCTCTCCACAATGGCCAAGACCAGAGAGCTGTGTAAAGACATCAGGGATAAAATTGTAGACCTGCACAAGGCTGGGATGGGCTACAGGACAATAGGCAAGCAGCTTGGTGAGAAGGCAACAACTGTTGGCGCAATTATTAGAAAATGAAAGAAGTTCAAGGGTTCAATCACCCTCGGTCTGGGGCTCCATGCAAGATCTCACCTCGTGGGGCATTGTCAAGTTGTCTAGGTGTCTCGGTGTTACAATTATTTCAGCTCTGCCCAAACTTGAAAACGGCTTGCTCAACATGTGAAGGATGCAAAGGGACAACTCAATTCATTTTAAGTGTTTTATTATGGTTTTGATGCCATTTGTTGAAACAGTCGATTTGTTGAATAGAGTAGTTGAATGACAGAGGAATAAGGAATAGGTTGATAACGTTAAACAGAGAATAAACATGCATTATTTTACACAATAAACAATGCATGACACAGCAACAAAGCATGGCTTTGAATAAAGTGAACGTTTAAACAATTTAATCTAGCACTTCAAGCAATTACTTCTGCAGTCAGCAAATATCCACAAAAAAGTCACCATTCCTACCAGAGTTACACATGTAAATTGTGCTAAGCACTGGATGCAACATAATAAATAATTCCAAATATTACATACCAGTTGCGTCTTTAGGGTTGAACAATGAGCTGTTTGTATGTTGAGGACCCAAGCAAAGCTAAGCCCAAACATTTTATACCCATTCTTATCTGCCAGGTGCGCATGTAAAAGTAGTCCTTCCAGAAATCCTGGCTCAATTTTTTAGTTCCACCCGTGTTTTTGGGTTATCTGCCCTCTTGAGGCCTGGAGTTCTTTAAAGGAAGAGCTGCCATTGAGCTCATGTTTTGAGTGTTCTGTTTTTTGACGCAACAGGCATCAATGATCATTAGGAAGGTGAGGGATCAGCCCAGAACTACATGGCAGGACCTGGTCAATGACCTGAAGAGAGCTGGACTACAGTCTCAAAGAAAACCATTACAACACACTACAACGTCATGGATTAAAATCCTGCAGCGCACGCAAGGTCCCCCTGCTCAAGCCAGCGCATGTCCAGGCCCGTCGGAAGTTTGCCAATGACCATCTGGATCATCCAGAGGAGGAATGGGAGAAGGTCATGTGGTCTGATGAAACAAACATTGAGCTTTTTGGTCTAAACTCCACTCGCCGTGTTTGGAGGAAGAAGAAGGATGAGTACAACCCCAAGAACACCATCCCATCCGTGAAGCATGGAGGTGGAAACATCATTCTTTGGGGATGCTTTTCTGCAAAGGGGACAGGACGACTGCACCGTATTGAGGGGAGGATGGATGGGGCCATGTATCATGAGATCTTGGCCAACAACCTCCTTCACTCAGTAAGAGCATTGAAGATGGGTCGGGGCTGGGTCTTCCAGCATGACAACGACCCGAAACACACAGCCAGGGCAACTAAGGAGTGGCTCCGTAAGAAGCATTTCAAGGTCCTAGAGTGGCCTAGCCAGTCTCCAGACCTGAACTCAATAGAAAATCTTTGGAGGGAGCTGAAAGTCCGTATTGCCCAGTGACAGCCCTGAAACCTGAAGGACCTGGAGAAGGTCTGTTTGGAGGAGTGGGCCAAAATCCCTGCTGCAGTGTGTAAAAACCTGGTCAAGAACTACAGGAAATGTATGATCTCTATAATTGCAAACAAAGGTTTCTGTACCAAATATTAAGTTGTGCTTTTCTGATGTATCAAATACTTATGTCATGCAATAAAATGCTAATTAATTACTTAAAAATCATACAATGTAATTTTCTGGATTTTTGTTTTAGATTCTGTCTCTCACAGTTGAAGTGTACCTATGATAAAAAATTACAGACCTCTACATGCTTTGTAAGTAGGAAAACCTGCAAAATCGGCAGTGTATCAAATACTTGTTCTCCCCATTGTAAGTATACTTTTTTTCTAAAAAGGAAACTTTTTCAATGTTTCACTATTCACTGAGGAGGATGGTCCTCTCCTTCCTCATCTGAGGAGCCTCCACTGGTGCATATGTAGTATATGTGAATGTGTGTGGGTTTTGTGTGAGACTTTCAGTGTAGTGTCTGTGAGTGAGTGTGTATATATTGTGTATATTGTCTTGTGAGTCAGTGCAAGGTGTCAGTGCAGATAGCCCGGGTAACCATTTAATTAACAATTTATCAGTCTTATGGCTTAAGGGTAGAATTTTTATTGTATTGTTTTTTTTCCAGATAAGTTGACTGAGAACACATTTACAGCAACAACCTGGGGAATAGATACAGGGGAGAGGAGGGGGAAGAATGAACCAATTGGAAGCTGTCTTGGAGCCTGTTGGTCTGAGAGCCAATGCTTCGGTACCGTTTTTACGAATGGTAGCAGAGTGAACAGTCTATGGTTAGGGTGGCTTCCTCTGACACTGCCTGATATAGACGTCCTGGATGGCAGGAAGCTCGGCCCCAGTGATGTACTGTGCTGTCCGCACCAACGTTTTTCAACAGGAATGTAAAATAAATAGTTGGAGTGGGACTCGCCAGCTCTAGGGAGGTGCAGGGGTGTCCATTGCCCATCCGAAATGGGATGTTGCCTACCGAAATGATTATGTCGGAGTCATGTTAAACAGTTGCAGTAAGCAAGCTTTGAAACAGCCCAAAAAGTGTCTAACTGCCTGCCAAGAAGTATCATCCTAGAGCCGGCCCTGCACACATCAAAGGCGATGTCTCAAACCTAGTATTCTATGAGGGTTGCAAATGTGGGAGACTAACTGTTCAGCCCCACAGCTCTACTCCAATCCTCAGGCCGTCCCCCATACTTTTTCAGCCACATTATAGCCTGGTTTCTCTCTCCTCTCCTCCGCAGTCAATGGATTCATAACTGGCACACAATCAAATTGGAGCAGTGACAGAGACAGGATGAGAGAAGGACTCTAGAGATTGAATGTTCCCAGCTAGCACATAGCATTCCGAGAACCATATGTTTCTTACAGCTTGGTATAAGCATGCTTTTCCTATGGTTATTTCGCTTAGAACCTTCCTACAACTTTCTGGGAATGGTGCAGGATAGTTGCTTGGCTTTGGAACATTCTCAGCATATTTAAGGAACTTGACAAAAAATCATTATTTTCTTGGTATTTCAATTATTTAACTGAACGTTTCCAATAAGTTCAAACGTGGTTACATTTCATTTCAATTTTGGTAATGTTCTGGGAATGTTCTCCAACTGGTTTGACATTGAGAATGTTCTCAAATAGTTCATAGAACGTTAAGAAACAACATTCTTCTGTGGGAATTTCAGTACTTCAGCATAACGTTTCCTACAGGTTTCCTCATGGTTATATTTAAAGTAATGTTCTCCAATTGGTGCAAAAACGTTAAGAAACAACATTCTTCTGTGGAAATTTCAGTTCTTCCACATAACATTTCCTGCAGGTTTCCCCATGGATCTACTTAAATTCATGTTCTGAAATTGTTCTGGGGCCATTAAGGAAACTTTCCATAAAAACCACAGGAAAACTTTAGTAACGTTCAGAGAACATTCAAAATAATGTTATTTACAACATACACATTCTGTTCTCAGCATCAACAAAACTCTCTCTATTCCTTTATTTTGTTAAGCATGTTCAGGTGTGTTGGCCGCGCCCACTAATTGGCCACACCTGATCTTGTGCTTGTTTTCTTTGAAATTTGGGTCCGTTTGAATAGACTAACATGACGTTCTAGCACCATCCTGGTGGAGCAGTGGACTAATTGCATGCATAGAGAACAGAAGATTATCGGTTTGAATCTCACTGATGCTGTGTCTCAATATACAATGTATATGCATGATTTATGCCTAAGGAAATTAATTTCCAAGGCTGCGATTAGACAGGAAGCCCAATTCTGATCTTTTTTTTCAATAATTGGTCCTTTGACATTGAGTGAAAGGTTTAAGTAAATTATTCAAAACTCCAAATAACCTATAATTTCAGTTCTCGGAGCATTAATAAAACCTCCCATGAAAATGTTCAAGGAACCAGAGCAAAACATTCTCAGAACTTCCCTGCAACCTAAAAATAAGCGTTCCCAGAACAGGCAACATTTTAACTTTGGTTCTCAAAATGTTTAAAAAACGTTCCATTTTACCAGAAACATATGGCTTTGTTCCCACAACCAATGCGACACTAAAAGCATTTGTTCCCTCAACTTCCAAGGAACCAAATGTGTTAGCTGGGGAGTCTATGAATTAATTGAATGAAGTCTGTAATCATGTCTCTGCATTATCCAGTTGAATTACCTCATCATATTAACACACAACCCCCCTCTCTGTTTCTCTCTCTCTCTCACCCTCTCTCTCTCTCTGTGTGTCTCATTACCTCTCTTTCTCTCTGCCCCCCCCCCCCCCCCCCCTGACTGTAATTATATACGACGCTCCCTGGAAGACATCAGGCTGGATGGAAATCCCATAAACATCAACCTGTACACCTCCTCCTATATCTGCCTGCCTTACCTGCCTGTCGGGAGTTACTGAGGGGGGCATTGAGGAGACATGAGGGGACATGGAGGTAGGAATAGAGGGAAATGAGGGAGGGGATAAGGGGCGAAAGAAGGCATTCATTTTATAAAACAACTCAACAGACAGAGATGAGGGTAAGGGATGGAGGAAGGGAGGGAGGATGGGGAAGGGATGCGCTGTTAATTATATTTTGGTTCACTATCTCTTTAACGTTAGCTGCCGACTGAATCCTGAGACACCTGTGAAGTCACACCTGTAAGAGGCTGTCCTCAGCCAGCGACAAATCTCAGTCCTGACTGCTTGTACCTGCCAGAGATCTATCCTGCAGATCTAACTTTGAATAATATAACCAAATGTAAGGTAAAGTAGCCAAGTGAGTAGCCAAATGAGTAGCCAAGCAGATCAACGTTGTTTTTGTCATTTTATTTCCGTTGATTATCTCATCACTGGGATGTGTTGAATAAAACTGCAGTGAGGTCAGAGAGAAACATCTCCCAATCCCATATTGACCCTTAGCCCCTGTTCCCTATGCATGTGTGGAGATCTGACAATGTGGTATAGCTCCACTTTACCTTCTGATAGGATAGGCTAGGAATTTCTGCCAAAGTGCTTCCACCTCCCCAACCCTCTGAGCGCTCCACAAGTGCATAGTGCATAGTGCCTAGGGGCTAGCTATGCAAAGAGACTGATGGCATACGTATTAGTTCATTGCAAACTATATGGTGATCAGATCTTAACAGTGGTGGATTTCTCACTAGTAACTGGACTTCCATGTTAGCTAAATGTGGTAAGAAGGTATTGGTTCATATTTGACAGTGTTGTGCCAAGCATTTGTTTTAGGTCATATTACATTATACCCACAGTATCCTACTAATCCTTTTCAAGTAGTCAACAAAATAATAATTCTAACTCAGAATACACACTTCCATTTTATTTTCCTCACAGTCCTTCAATTTCTTATCATATCACCCTCTAGCTGTTCCTCCCTCCCTTTCATGCTCCATTTTTTTCTGTGTCATCTATGTCACTTCCTCTCTAAACAGCAAGGGGTAGTTCACCCAAATTACAATTCACATTTTTCTTATGCATACCATCCAGCATCTGTAGCTGGCTTGCCTTTGAAGCTAAGCAGGGTCAGCTCTGGTTGGTCCCTGGATGGGAGACCAAATGCTGCTGAAGGTGATGTTAGAGGGCAGAATGGTGGGGAAAATGAAAGCCTTGTTTTAATGTATCAGGAGCCTTTGCAAATAACCTCCACATTGATAAGAATGTTTTCTCTAGCTCCATTTCTCTTTTTCATATCTGTCTCGGTGTGAACTGAGAAAGGGATCCCCTTCCTCCCACCTATTCTTTATTTTACTCCTGGGTGCAGATGCATTAACTGACCACATGGAGGTGATCTTTCCCCGTGTTTTCTGAATGGTGGTTACTGGCTAGGGACCCAACTGAACTGCACAACTGTGTGTTAGAAAATACATTTCCATTCAAAGCAGTGTTCTGAGTGTGGGCTATCTTCTATATTGGGTGTACCATTTGGAATTTTTCATGAATGAATGCCTATATCTGATCATCAGACTCGGGTGCTTAGTCCCTTATACTTAACACGAGACAATAAGACACTGAACCTTGTCGAAAGGCAGTCTTGGCATGTTATTCTGACCTCCTCTATAAATCCTATTGTTTTCTATTTTGTATTGTTTTCTTTCTCTTTTCCTCCCTCTGCCCAATAACTCAGCTGGCCATGCAGAGTAGCTACAATATAACGTCACCTAAAAAAACATCTATCAAATGTTTGTATAAATGTCAGAGGAGCTACAATTGCGTTTCCCAAACTAGGGGTCTCGACTCCATGTGGGCCCGCCTGATTTGAAAATGGGGTGACGAGAGAAAGTATGTGAAAAAACAAAGAAAATAGCACTTGGTTCATAGAAAGCTAGATGAGGTTGTAATAAACAGAGAGGTTTCTGTTAGATGAGGTTGTAACAAACAGAGTGGTTTCTGTTAGATGAGGTTGTAATAAACAGAGTGGTTTCTGTTAGATGAGGTTGTAACAAACGGAGTGGTTTCTGTTAGATGAGGTTGTAACAAACAGAGCGGTTTCTGTTAGATGAGGTTGTAATAAACAGAGTGGTTTCTTTTAGATGAGGTTGTAACAAACAGAGAGGTTTCTGTTAGATGAGGTTGTAATAAACAGAGTGGTTTCTTTTAGATGAGGTTGTAACAAACAGAGAGGTTTCTGTTAGATGAGGTTGTAATAAACAGAGTGGTTTCTGTTAGATGAGGTTGTAACAAACAGAGAGGTTTCTGTTAGATGAGGTTGTAATAAACAGAGCGGTTTCTGTTAGATGAGGTTGTAATAAACAGAGTGGTTTCTGTTAGATGAGGTTGCAATAAACAGAGAGGTTTCTGTTAGATGAGGTTGTAATAAACAGAGTGGCTTCTGTTAGATGAGGTTGTAACAAACAGAGTGGCTTCTGTTAGATGAGGTTGTAATAAACAGAGTGGTTTCTTTTAGATGAGGTTGTAACAAACAGAGTGGTTTCTGTTAGATGAGGTTATAACAAACGGAGTGGTTTCTGTTAGATGAGGTTGTAACAAACGGAGTTGATTCTGTTAGATGAGGTTGTAACAAACAGAGTGGTTTCTGTTAGATGAGGTTGTAATAAACAGAGTGGTTTCTGTTAGATGAGGTTGTAACAAACAGAGTGGTTTCTGTTAGATGAGGTTGTAACAAACAGAGTGGTTTCTTTTAGATGAGGTTGTAACAAACGGAGTTGATTCTGTTAGATGAGGTTGTAACAAACGGAGTTGATTCTGTTAGATGAGGTTGTAACAAACAGAGTGGTTTCTGTTAGATGAGGTTGTAATAAACAGAGTGGTTTCTGTTAGATGAGGTTATAATAAACAGAGTGGTTTCTGTTAGATGAGGTTATAATAAACAGAGTGGTTTCTGTTAGATGAGGTTGTAACAAACAGAGTGGTTTCTTTTAGATGAGGTTGTAACAAACAGAGTGGTTTCTTTTAGATGAGGTTGTAACAGGTTGTTTTCAGAAGTAATATCAACTCCAGTCCTCTACCACTGCTTTGTAAAGGAATATCAACTCCAGTCCTCTACCACTGTTTTCTGAAGGAATATCAACTTTTCAACTATATTCTTTCTCTCTCTCTCTCTCTCTCTCTCTCTCTCTCTCTCTCTCTCTCTCTCTCTCTCTCTCTCTCTCATCCTCACTTTCTGCCCTCCCTGTGTCACTCCCCTCCCTCTGTCACTCCCCTCTACGCTCCCTCTGTCACTCCCCTCTACGCTCCCTCTGTCACTCCCCTCTACGCTCCCTCTGTCACTCCCCTCTACGCTCCCTCTGTCACTCCCCTCTACGATCCCTCTGTCACTCCCCTCCCTCTGTCACTCCCCTCTCCCCTCCCTCTGTCACCCCCCTCTACGCTCCCTCTGTCACCCCCTCTATGCTCCCTCTGTCACTCCCCTCCCTCTGTCACCCCCTTCTACGCTCCCTCTGTCACCCCCTCTATGCTCCCTCTGTCACCCCCTCTACGCTCCCTCTGTCACCCCCTCTACCCTCCCTCTGTCACTCCCCTCCCTCTGTCACTCCCCTCTACGCTCCCTCTGTCACTCCCCTCTATGCTCCCTCTGTCACCCCCTCCCTCTGTCACTCCCCTCCCTCTGTCACTCCCCTCTACGCTCCCCTCTATGCTCCCTCGGTCACCCCCTCCCTCTGTCACTCCCCTCCCTCTGTCACCCCCCTCCCTCTGTCACCCCCCTCTACGCTCCCTCTGTCACCCCCTCTACGCTCCCTCTGTCACTCCCCTCTACGCTCCCTCTGTCACCCCCCTCTACGCTCCCTCTGTCACCCCCCTCTACGCTCCCTCTGTCACTCCCCTCTCCCCTCCCTCTGTCATCCCCTCTCCCCTCCCTCTGTCACTCCCCTCTACGCTCCCTTTGTCACTCCCCTCTATGCTCCCTCTGTCACCCCCCTCTACGCTCCCTCTGTCACTCCCCTCTACGCTCCCTCTGTCACTCCCCTCTACGCTCCCTCTGTCACTCCCCTCTACGCTCCCTCTGTCACCCCCCTCTACACTCCCTCTGTCACTCCCCTCTCCCCTTCCTCTGTCACTCCCCTCTACGCTCCCTCTATCACCCACTCTCTTTCTTTTCTTTCTGTATCACCAGCACCAATTCCCTCACTCTTAAATCCGGACTCATGTTTCCCAATTAAATGTTCTCTCGCTTTCTGCCTCCCCTTTCTCTATCACAGCCCTGATCTCTCCTCCTCTCCTTACTCCCTCTTTCCCATCTCTACCCTTTTACATGTCTCTCTGTCTCTGTCTCTCTCTGTATGAAGGTGACCTTGTTTTCTCTGCTCACCCATCAATCGTTGCACTGTGAGGACCCGGCGGCTCCCCTCCCACTCGTTTCTGGAAGAGAGATGATGGAGGGAGATATGGAGGGGTGGAGGGGGGAAAGGATGGATATGCAAGAGCGTGTATGGCAGTGCATAGGTGCATAATGTGCGGGGGTGTACGGCTATACGCAGTCCTGCATGTGTGTGTGTGTGTGTGTGTGTATACAGCCTCCTTTCTGTGCTACAGCTTGCCTCTTAGCTATCAAATAATTCAGTCAAGCCTCCCTCTGAAAATTACACTGCCAAGTTAGCCCATACCCTCCCCACACATATACACACACATGCAACAGTCACAATATATACACACACAAATGTACATGTCACAGGCCTGCATACAGAATTGCACTGTATAAACTGTATCACCTTAATCAACAATTCCTATCAGATAAATCACATAAATGGTGGGACTGAAATGTTCCAATGTACTTGAGTAGCGGGTGAATGTGTAGTTATTTTCTGTGATATTGTAGAGCTATGCCGAACGATGGAACTTCAAAGTAGACATTCATTTTGCTGCAGTGCTTACTGGTATGTCCCCAGCCGAGAGAGAGAGAGAGAGAGAGAGAGAGAGAGAGAGAGAGAGAGATAGAGAGAAGCATTACAGAAAAATGTGATGGTATAGGGGTGGAGAAAAGAGAAGGAAAGAGTGGTATGA
Source organism: Oncorhynchus clarkii lewisi (assembly GCF_045791955.1). Classification (NCBI taxonomy): domain Eukaryota; kingdom Metazoa; phylum Chordata; class Actinopteri; order Salmoniformes; family Salmonidae; genus Oncorhynchus; species Oncorhynchus clarkii. The sequence continues at coordinate 67,728,667 of NC_092153.1, forward strand.
GGTATGAGAGCAACAGAGAAAGAGAGTAAAAGAGAGAGGGAGAGAGAAAGAGACAGGGAGAGCGAGTAAAAGAGAGAGAAGGAGAGGGAGGGAAATGAGACTGCTACACTGCGGGAAGCTGTGTGGGAGAATGAGTGGCGTGGGTGTGTTCACACGCATTTACAATCAATAACGAAGGACAGGAGTGGACAGAGAGAGAGGGAGGGGGAAGAGAGGGGGAGGGGGAAGAGAGAGGGAGGGGGAAGAGAGGGGGAGGGGGAAGAGAGGGGGGGAGAGGGGGAGGGGGGAAGAGAAAGGGAGAGAGGAAGAAGATCAAGGGAGGGAGGGAGGGAGGGAGGGAGGGAGGGAGGGAGGGAGGGAGGGAGGGAGGGAGGGAGGGAGGGAGGGAGGGAGGGGAGCAAAATAAAACTGATTTGGATTCTATTCACAATTCTCATCTGAGAAGAGTAGGTTCCCTCTGTTAGGGCAGAGAAATAGTGAGGGAGAATGTGAGGCAGAGAGATAGAAGGCGTCGGATATAGATGGAGTGGGAGTGGGGGATCGAGAGAAAGGGGGAAAAGGAAGGAAAGAAAGAAGTGATGGAGTGGAGGAAAATAATTCCCCTGTTACCAAATACAGTGGAGAGTAGATGTATTTCTTTGAGGTTTAATTTGATCGAACAAAGAGATAAAAGGGACCTATATCAAACAAGTGATATTCAAATCACTAAAATCATCAATCACACACCGTATGGAGGTATGATATGCAGAAGACTCAATGCCTCGGGTCAAGTGGTACCAAGATGATTTACACTTCAAGATTTGTCTGTGTCATTCTTACACAGTGCGTGTGCAGGTGCATGTGTGTGGTTTGATTTATTAGGATCCCCATTAGCCGACGCCAGTGGTGACAGCTAGTCTTACTGGGATCTGACACATAACGAAAAAGACATTACAGGCAAAACACTTCACAATTGACATACATTTAAAAACATTAACATGTAGTGTGTGCATCGATCAGTTACACATACATGTCAGTACATACACACAAGTAGGTCACATGGTGGATAGGCGTTGTGCTGTGAGGTGTTGCTTTATTTGTTTTTTGAAACCAGATTTACTGTTCACTTGCGCTATATAAAATGGAAGGGAGTTCCATGCACTCATGGCTCTATATAATACTTGTGGACCTGGGGACCGTGAAAAGACCCCTGGTGGCATGTCTGGTGGGGTAAGTGTACGTGTCAGAGCTGTGTGTAAGTTGACTATACAAACAATTTCCAACACATTCATGTTTCTTATAAAAACAAGAAGAGATGCAGTCAGTCTTTCCTCAACTCTTAGCCAAGAGAGACTGGCTGCATAGTATTAATATTAGCCCTCTGATTACAATGAAGACCAAGACATGCTGCTCTGTTTTGGGCAGCTGCAGCTGAACTAGGTCTATCTTTGCAGCACTTGACCACATGACTGGACAATAATCAAGATAAGATCAAACTAGAGCTTGTCGGTGTTGCTTTGTGGAGTGTGGTACAGACAGAAGTCTCCCCATCTTTACAACCATTGAATCTATATGTTTTGACCATGACAGTTTACAATCTAAAGTAACGCCAAGTAGTTTAGTCTCCTCAACTTGTTCAACAGCCACACCATTCATTACCAGATTCAGCTGAGGTCTAAAACTTAGGAAATGATTTGTACCAAATACAATGCTCTTAGTTTTCGAGATGTTCAGGATCAGTTTATTACTGGCCACTCATTCCAGAACAGACTGCAACTCTTTCATGTGTGTGTATGTGTGTGTGTGTGTGTGTGGCTGGTCCCATTCCTGAATGGGTGTAGAACAGAGCAGAGCTAAACAGGCTGTAGTCCGGGTACCTGCCCAATTATGGTCCCATCCCTGTCATGTTTACAATCTGTTACCAGGACTCCTCACTCTGTCTGACAAAAGCCATGCTTACAGACACACAACCTCTCTGTTTAAGTGTGTAGAAGACCACAGTGTACTGGTCTAAAGACAAGACAGCAAATCGACAGAGTACTCAGTCCCGTTCCATTTTGTACAGATTAGTACAACCTTGTTTTGCCCTGGTGTGCTATGCTGTGTGTGCAGGACCGTACACAGATCTTTGGGGGAGCAGGTGCTCAAAATGGCATATTCATATTTGGGCCAGTAACCAAAAGGTTGCTGGTTGAAATCTCTGAGCCGACAAGGTGGAAAAATCTGCCATTCTGCCCTTGAGCAAGGCAGTTAACCCCGAACAACAACTGCTCCCTGAGCGCCGATGACATCAATGTCGGTTAAGGCAGGCATTTCAGTTGAATGCATTCAGTTGTGCAACTGACTAGGTGTCCCCTTTCCCTTTGTCAAAAAAAATCACATAAAACAATGCATTAGCCTGTTTATGTTCTGCAACAACACACTCGTCACTCGTTGTAAGCAAGCTAGTGCCAGTGACTCCTAGTAGGCTATTAACTAAAGAGGAGATGAGTGGCACTGGGAAAATAATGTCTATCACCTGAACTTAATGAATCCTTACGTAAATCTGCTAGCTAGATAGCTATACTGTCAAAACAAACACTTTTTTTTGTTCTGCTGCTGATATCTGCCTCTTACTAATAGACACTCAAATTGCCCCCTTCTCTGTCCTTAACAGAGAGACACACAGGACAGGTCCAGCTCAAAAGTTGCCTACCAGTATTCAAACGTCAATCCTCTACTAAGCTTACCACACATACACACAGAGGAAGAGAGTCAGCAAATCCTTCACCAAGCTGATGAGTAAGAGCTGCTAATGAACATCATTAGTTGTCTGCAGCTCGGAGTAGACTATAGACCGTATGGACTGGGAGCTGTCCCCCAGCACTAATTGTGTGGGCTGGCGAATAGGCAATGCATACTAATACTGCTGCTGCTGGGGTCTCTCTCTCTCTCTCTCTCTGGATTTCTCTCTGGATCTCTCTCTCTCTCTTTCTCTCTGGATCTCTCTCTTTCTCTCTGGATCTCTCTCTCTCTCTCTCTCTCTCTCTCTCTCTCTCTGGATCTCTCTCTCTCTATCTATCTATCTCACTCTCTTTACTGCATGAACAATCATGAAGTGACCCAGGCTTATTGCACTGAGATGTATAGTACAAATACCACCCGCTACATATGTACCACCAATTACCAGCAGTAAGACTAATGGTGTACTGCTGTAGTCTACTGATGTTTTCATTAGATATTGGGCTAGGTTAGTGCTTATATACCTTTGATGAGCACGGGAGGCAGCACCCTTGAGCACCAGAGAACTTCCCTCGGAGTGTCCCTGGGGTCGATTACTCTGAATGGGAGTCAATGAGGGCTTATAGGGCAAGAAGCGAGTGATCGGAATTGATTAAGGCCCATTTGCTCTTAGATAGATATCTTTTGGCCAAGCAGCATTCTATTCTAAATGTGTTTTGTCTAAGGACACCCTTACCGTGTTGTCCCTTACCGTGTTGTTTATCAGGACACCCTTATCGTGTTGTCTATCAGGACACCCTTCCCGTGTTGTCTATCAAGACACCCTTACCGTGTTGTCTATCAGGACACCCTTACCGTGTTGTTTATCAGGACACCCTTACCGTGTTGTCTGTCAGGACACCCTTACCGTGTTGTTTATCAGGACACCCTTATCAGGACACCCTTACCGTGTTGTCTGTCAGAACACCCTTACCGTGTTGTTTATCAGGAAACCCTTACCGTGTTGTTTATCAGCCTTACTGTGTTGACCAGCTGTACATGGTCATATTGATCACAAAGATCATTGATCAGAGAAAATCCTTGACCAGACTGATGACACAATACTTTTTTTTAAAAATCCTTTATTTAACTAGTCAAGTCAGTTACGAACAATTCTTATTTACAATGACGGCCTAGAAACAGTGGGTTAACTGCCTTGTTCAGGGGCAGAACAACAGATTTTTACCTTGTCAGCTTGGGGATTTGATTTAGCAACCTTTCGGTTACTGGCCCAACACTCTAAACACTGGCCTAATGCTCTAACCACCACACTACCTGCCAGCTACCAGGGGATTGGGTGAGCTGTGTGTGTGTATGGGAACAGGGTGTTTAGCAAGTCATGAGGACAGATACACACACGTTCCAAACGGATGAAATAGGTGGAAAATAAGACTAGAATATCCTGGGAAAAACCTTGTATCGTTAGGAAAATACTGAGGAATAGGAATATCATAGTAGATCTGATGAGGAAAGGCATTGTCATTTATAACTACACTCTTAGAAAAAAAGGTTCCAAAAGGGTTCTTTAGCTGTCCCCCATAGGATAACTCTTTCAGGTTCCAGGTAGAACTCATTTGGGTTCCATATAGAACCCTCTGTGTAAAAGGATTCTACCTGAAACCAAAAAGGGTTGGTCAAAAGGTTCTCCTATGGGGACAGCTGAAGAACACTTTTTATGTTGTAGATAGCACCTTTTTTCTAAGAGCGTAAGGTTGGAAATAGATTTCACCCTTTTCAGGAGAGAGGGTTGGAGAGAGGGTACGTGCATCATCGTGCGTCATGTTTGCGTCTTTATCTGTGTGTGTTTGTCTGTGTGTGTGTATCTGTGTGTGTGTGTGTGTGTGTGTGTGTGTGTGTGTGTGTGTGTGTGTGTGTGTGTGTGTGTGTGTGTGTGTGTGTGTGTGTGTGTGTGTGTGTGTGTGTGTGTGTGTGTGTGTGTGTGTTTGTCTGTGTGTGTGTGTTTGTCTGTGTGGTTTTGTGTGTGTGTGTGTGTGTGTGTGTGTGTGTGTGTGTGTGTGTGTGTGTGTGTGTGTGTGTGTGTGTGTGTGTGTGTGTGTGTGTGTGTGTGAGAGAGAGTCTGTTTGCCTGTGTGTGTTTGTATGTATGTGTGTGTGTGTGAGTGAGTATGTTTGCCTGTGTGTGTGTGTGTGTGTGTGTGTGTTTGTCTGTGTGTGTGTTTGTCTGTGTGCTCTGGAACCACAGGGTTTGAGTGCACATATTCTGTCAAAGAAATATAAATATTGGTGAAATATGCATGGGCCATAGAGAGAGCCAATATGAACCATACATTATTCAGATATTTCATTCACATGAAGCATGCCACATGAAGCATGCCATGGGCATAGTGAAATGGTGAAGGAAGCTTCTTCATTCACTCATTGCTTCAACACAATATCCTGTTTCTACTATATGGCTATAATGTTATAGGAATAAAACAGTTTGATTATATTGAATCACATTACGTTTTCTCCTTTAATTATTTAAAAGAGCTTTGATCTATGACTGTGCGTGGTGCTATAGTGACAGATTTATGCAAGCATTTGAACACACAGATGCAGCCCTGCACACATGCAAGCACACACACACACACACTTGAGGCAGACCTGATTGGCTTAAACTAATCACTTCAAAGTTCCCTCTCTCCAGCCTGTTTCTGCTGATAAGGATTTTCTGTAAGTGCTTGTGAATTAGTGTGAACACAATTTCTAATAGCTGTGTGTTTTTGCTAGAAAACACATACAGTCGTGAGTTTGTGTATGTGTGTGTTGATGGGCACAGCTTGCTTTCCTTGAGCATCAAATGAAATCAAAGTTTATTTGTCACGTGCGCCGAATAAAAGTGTAGACCTTACAGTGAAATGCTTACTTACAGGCTCTAACCAATAGTGCAAAAAAGGTATTAGGTGAACAATAGGTAAGTAAAGAAATAAAACAACAGTAAAAGACAGGCTATATACAGTAGCGAGGCTATAAAAGTTGCGAGGCTTCGTACAGACACCGGTTAGTCAGGGTAATTGAGGTAGTATGTACATGTAGGTTAGGGTTAGGGTGTCTGCATGTCTACAGTGTGTGTGTGTTCATTTTCATCTCTGGTCTTGTGTAAATAACACTTTAGCTGAGGTGAGTATAGCCTATGTTCTGTTAGATGAAGGACGTTCCCTTCATTTAGAGGGGCTTGACTTAGCTGTCAAGTGCTCATGGAAAGTCAGAATCTTTATTCCTTAATAAAGCCCATGTTGATGTTGGACGATGAAAATTATATCTTTAAAAACAGCTTAATTGTGAGAGAGCAGATAGCGGAGAAGAGAAGTGTATGTAAAGATAAATGCTTTGTGGTTCTAAACCAAGAGGGAAATCAACTCACATCACAGCAACAGACGGGGAGGTCATTCTGATGAATGACCCACATCAGGCCTTACTTCCACACTGCCGACGGCTGCAGGTAGAGCTTCAAACACACTGTACTGCACTTCCTGCTGATTACCATCCCTGGAGAATAAAACAGATAATAAATAGATTGAGCTCATCAGTGTTTCCAAGCATTTTGGTTTTGACATGAGCATTGAGTGTTGGCCAGTTAAAAGTGAAAACGCACAAAGAGCTCACAAAAAGGAGTCACCAGTGAGCAAAGAGCTACGCGCCCAACCAGGGCACCGGCCGGGCAGGCTGGGCTGAGATGCAGGCTGGGCTGAGATGCAGGCTAGGCTGAGATGCAGGCTGGGCTGAGATGCAGGCTGGGCTGAGATGTCACACCTGGAAGAAAGAGGGGGATTAGAAAATAAAAAAGAGGGGAAGTAAATGAGAGAGGGAATATCGAAGAGATGGAATTTGAGAGAGATGGGGTGGATGGAAGAGGGGAGAAGGAAGAAGGGTGAAAGAGGAGGACATTGGAGTAAAATATGAAGAGGGTGAAATGGAGGGTGAAAACAAATGAGGGAAGAGGCAGAGAAGGAGAAATGGGCATCTCAGCCCAGCCTGCCCGGCCGGTGCCCTGGTTGGACGCGTAGCTCTCGTGTGACAGATGCACACACACATATATTCATGATCACACACATTTACATACATGAACACACACACATTCAGTGAGAATGGGAGTGTGTGACAGATGCGCACACACACACACATACATGAACACACACACAGGGAGAATGGGACAGTGTAGAGGGCCAGTGGCAGCTGCCTCATCATGCGTGTCATTTTGTCACGCGTGTGTTCTCCCATCCCTCTGGGCGTGAGAGAGATGGAGACACTGACGTAACCTTACACTGTGACCAACCTTCTCTCTCTCTCTCTCCCCTAATGCTCCTATCTTTCTCTCTTCCACTCTCTCTCTCTCTCTCTCTCTCTCTCTCTCTCTCTCTCTCTCCCTCCCTCTCTCTCTCTCTCTCTCTCTCTCTCTCTCTCCCCTAATGCTCCTATCTTTCTCTCTTCCACTCTCTCTCTCTCTCTCTCTCTCTCTCTCTCTCTCTCTCTCTCTCTCTCTCTCTCTCTCTCTCTCTCTCTCTCTCTCTCTCTCTCTCTCTCTCTCTCTCTCTCTCCTAATGCTCCTATCTTTCTCTCTTCCACTCTCTCTCTCTCTCTCTCTCTCTCTCTCTCGCTCTCCTAATGCCCCTCTCTCTCACACACTCTATTTCTCCCCAAACGCTCCTCTCTCTCTTTCACTCTCACTCTATTTTCCCCTAACACTCCTCTCTCTATCTTTCACATGGACACAGGTTATATAAAAATGCAATTGTTGCATTGGTGGAAAACCTCACCCTACTTACCCAATACACACTCACATGATGATGAACCACAATCAATCAACAAGAGCCTTTCTGATCAGCCTTCCTCTTGAGCTTACCATTTTCTTCTCCTGCAGCAGCAGCAACTACAAGTGATTGATACAGAAAACCTCTAAAACTCGTTTCATTTGTCCTTGACTACCTGCTCTAGTCCCTGACTGATTACCTCGTTGTGTGTGTGTGTGTGTGTGTGTGTGTGTGTGTGTGTGTGTGTGTGTGTGTGTGTGTGTGTGTGTGTGTGTGTGTGTGTGTGTGTGTAGGACAACAACATGCTGTCAAAGATAATGAAGGAGGAGTTGTTTGCTCCTTATAGGAAGTCTTCCCTCTCTCACGTAGCGTACGGCAAAAAAAATGTTTTCTTAATTTTAAATGTTTAATGTCTCACACACAAACACATACACCTAAAGAGAACGCACACACGCACGCACGCACACACACACACACACACACACACACACACACACACACGTTGAGGGAGTGGAGAGGTCATGTGGTGGTAGAGTGGGGATGAATGCTGGGCTGATAGAGTGATGCTAGGCTCTCCAGACCTCTCTACTGATGCAGAGGAAGCCCTTAGAAAAGCAATCACACCCCAGCCCTGAAGGCCAGGCGTGCACACACACACACACATCACACACATGTGCACAAACACACACGTATACGCAAGAGAGATGAGAGGGTTATTTGCAGTACTGTTGCCCCACCCTGTGAGAAGGTAGAGAACACACACACTGCAGGGTGTGAGCCCATTAACTGGAACTATTACCTCCAGGACAACACTGCATCACGGTGACGTGTTGGTGTATCTCCCCTTTTCATTTGGTAGCAGTGATAATGTCTTCTAACTTCAATGTCTTTCCTTGGAGAAGAACTCTCCACCCTCTCCTGCAGAACCCCAATGCTGTCCTGGATTACTTTGAGTTTCAGCACATGCATATAAATGGAATCGGAATGATGTCAATTAATTCTTACGGATAGGCGGGACAGTTGTGTCCCACTTGGGCAAAAAACAAGGAAAATGCAGCGCAGCAAATTCAAAAAAATTATATATAAATCAAACTTTCATTAAATCACACATGGAAGATACTCAATTAAAGCTACAGTCGAATCCAGCCAACATGTCAGATTTTAAAAAGGCTTTTTGGCGAAAGCATAAGAAGCTATTATCTGATGATAGCACCAGCAGTAAACAAACAGGGTAGCATATTTCAACCCTGCAGGCACTACACAAAACGCAGAAATAAAATATAAAACATGCATTACCTTTGACGGGCTTCTTTTGTTTTCACACCAATATGTCCCATAAACACCACTATTGGTCCTTTTGTTCGATTAATTCCGTCCATATTTATCCAAATGTCAATTTATAAAGCGCGTTTGATCCAGAAAAAAACAGCTTCCAAAAAACACAACGTCACTACAAAAGATTTCAAAAGTTGCCTATAAACTTTGCCAAAATATTTCAAACTACTTTTGTAATACAACTTTAGGTATTTTTAAACATTAATGATCGATCAAATTGTAGACGGGTCTATCTGTTGTTCAATCCAGGAAGAAAACAAACCAGCGCTAATTTTCACGTATTGCGCAGTGTTACCCAGTTCCTAATTGGCCTACTTCTTCATTGCACAAAGGAATAACCTCAACCAAATTCCAAAGACTGGTGACATCCAGTGGAAGTGGTAGGAACTGAAGACTAGTTTCTAAGAAATATCGTTTTCCAACGAGAATCCACTGAACAGACAGAGACCTCAAAAAAAAATTCTGAACGGTTAGTCCTCAGGGTTTTGCCTGCTACATAGGTTCTGTTATACTCACAGACATGATTCAAACCGTTTTAGAAACTTCATAGTGTTCTCTATCCACATCTACGAATAATATGCATATCTTATATTCTTAGCATGAGTAGCAGGAAGTTGAAATTGGGCACGCTATTTATCCAAAAGTGAAAATTCTGCGCCCTAGCCCCAAGAGGTTTTAAAAGATGTGATTGTGAAGACATCAATACAGTATCAATAAACCTTGACGCAACAATCACCACTACATGTTTGCAATGGATCAGAGGGGTGTTCAGGAGCACCATGTCTTAGTGTGTCAGTGGTGTTGCAACCAGCCAGGTCACACCGTGATTCAAGTCAGTATTCGACATCCATCAATGTCTGAGGACGTCAGGAGATGATGTGGAAACTGGCCACTAGGGGCAACAGTGAGCGCTGTTACCTTCAAGTAGGTTTCAGTGTTGAGGACGGGGATGGTGGATAGGAGTAAGCATCTGCCTCTGATTTGAAAGGCTGCAAGTTCAAATCCAGCAATAAAAGGTTTTTGTTTTTTTGTTGTTGTTTTAAGCCTATCCCAAGCCTTAACCCTTACCTTAACGACTCGGAGTTCATGCCTACTTTGGAGTTAATGCCTAAAGTTAACAATAACCTTAAACATTTGGAGTTTATGTCTAAAGTTATGCTTAAACACTTTGAAATTTGACGTTTGCAAAAACTTCGGAATTTGACGTTTGAGAAACATTGACGGACGTGTAATTCGTATGTGAGACTGAGAGCTAGTTGGTTGCAACACAGAGAGAGTAGATAGGAGCCAACTCTGGGACAATCTGTTCAGACAGCCATTCGATCACGCCTCTGATAACACAGCTAAACAGAAAGACTGAAACGCTGCAGAGCCCATCTCTATGTAAATGCACCAGGTAAGTGACAAGAATGGAGAATGCCTCAATGACACTACACACACAGAGAGACATACACAGAGGCACACACAGACGCACGGACGGACACACACACACACAAACACTTACACGGTATACAAAACATTAAGAACACCTGCTCTTTCCCTGACAAAGACTGACCAGGTGAATCCAGGTGAAAGTTATGATCCCTTATTGACATCACTTGTTAAATCCATGGGAGGAGACAGGTTAAAGAAGGATTTTTAAGCATTGAGACAATTGAGACATGAATTGTGTATGTGTGCCATTCAGAGGGTGAAATGGCAAGACAAAAGATTTACAGTGCCTTCGGAAATTATTCAGACCCCTTGACTTTTTCCACATTTTGTTACATTACAGGCTTATTATACAATGGATTAAATTTTAAAAATCCTCAGCAATCTATGCACAATACCCAATACCCCATAATAAACCCGTTTTTAGACATTTAAGCAAATTTATAAAACACTGAAATACCTTATTTACCTAAATATTTGCTATGAGACTCTAAATTGAGTTCAGGTACATCCTGTTTCCATTGATCATCCTTGAGATGTTTCTACAACTTGATTGGAGTCCACCTGTGGTAAATTCAATTGATTGGACATAAATTGGAAAGGCACACACCTGTCTATATAAGGTCCTGTAGTTGACAGTCCATGTCAGAGCAAAAACCAAGCCATGAGTTAGAAGGAATTGTCCGTAGAGCTCAGAGACAGGACTGTGTTGAGGCACAGATCTGGGGAAGGGTACCAAAAAAGGTTTGCAGCATTGAAGGTCCCCAAGAACACAGTGGCCTGCATCATTCTCAAATGGAAGAAGTTTGAAGCACCAAGACTCTTCCTAGATCTGGCTGCCCTGAAAAACTGAGTAATTGGGGGAGAAGGGCCTAGGTCAGGTAGGTGACCAAGAGCCAATGGTCGCTCTGACAGAGTTCTAGAGTTACTCTGTGGAGATGGGAGAACCTTCCAGACGGACAACCATCTCTGCAGCACTCCGCCAATCAGACGGAAGCCACTCCTCAGTAAAAGGCACATGACAGCCCACTGGGAGTTTGTCACAAGGTACCTAAAGACTCTCAGACCATGAGAAACTAGATTCTCTGGTCTGATGAAACCAAGATTGAACTTTTTGGTCTGAATGCCAAGATTCACATCTGGAGGAAACCTGGCACCATCCCTACTGTGAACATGGTGGCGACAGAATCATGCTGTAGGGATGTTTTTTAGAGGCATCAACTGGGAGACGATCAGGATCGAGGCAAAGATGAACGAAACAAAGTACAGAGAGATCCTTGATGAAAACCTGCTCCAGAGCGCTCAGTACCTCAGACTGGGGTTCACCTTCCAACAGGACAACGACCCTAAGCACACAGCCAAGACAACGCAGGAGTGACTTCAGGACAAGTCTCTGAATGTCCTTGAGTGGCCCAGCCAGAGCCCAGACTGGAACCCGATTGAACATCTCTGGAGAGACCTGAAAAAAGCTGTGCAGCAATGCTCCCCATCCAACCTGACATAGCTTGAGAGGATCTGGAGAGAAGAATGGGAGAAACACCCCATATTTTTTTATTTTACCTTTATTTAACTAGGCAAGTCACTTATTTTCAATGACGACCTAGCAACAGTGGGTTAACTGCTTTGTTCAGGGGCAGAACGACAGGTATACAGAACAGGTATACAGAACGACGACATACAGGTGTGCCAAGCTTGTAGTGTCATACCCAAGAAGACTCAAGGCTGTAATCACTGCCAAAGGTGCTTCAACAAATTACTGAGTAAATGGTCTGAATACTTATGTCACCGTAGGTGTCTTCGAATAGGGTATGGTAGTGCGGTGGAGATTTTAGCAAACATCTTGTTGGTGCTAACAAAAAAAAAAATTGGGGATGTATGCCAGCCAAGCCACAACACAACACAACAAACACAACACTAAACAATACATTCATTGCACTATAACAGTGACAAACAGAGCCCACAAACTGTTAGGGCCTACATAAAACTCTCCCAACAGCAGAGTCCTAACAGCAGTCCCAACACCTTACCACTGCTACACCTGGTTATCAGTGGAGCCTTGTCTGGCAGCAAAAACTTTCATTCAGTCTCAATTAGTGCCTTTTTAAAAAACATAGCTGAAATGGCTGACTTGCTAAAACAAATGTGGTTTCTACTGACAATTAAGATGTACAAACTATAGAATAAGGGGACGACGAGCGGATACCAGGCAATCCGTAATTTTGATTAAGACATTAATGAGCAAGCTAGGACGGACATTAGTTCAGTAACTATTAGTTCAGTAACTATTACTTTGGAAATGTACAGCGACAGAATTCAAAACATGTGCCATTCTTATAGTTTTCTCCCTGTACACCAAGTCAGAACTGTAGGATAAATAAAAGGGGCATATAAGCAGACAATGAAAGCTCTTACAATATTCAATGATTACATTTCTCTAAAACAAGTTATATAGTACATGTGCAAAACAGTAGGTGAATCTAAGAGATGAAAATAGACCAAATTATTAGGGTGAGGCACATGGGCTACTAACAGCTTACTACACAACATACACTTAGTATTACTTTCTTAGCTGCAGTATACATATCTCCCTGGCATGTTACATCATTTATGCAGCAGCATACAAGAGTTTTTGGACTCACCTTGTTGTGCTGTGCTCACTTGAACAGGAAGGTGGCACGGCGGTCATTTGTGGGCAAATTTTGTCATCA